>NC_051861.1:113223782-113933782 GCF_015732765.1 Culex quinquefasciatus | reverse complement strand
AGCATTGAAAATTTAACATGATATGGTTGAATTAGTCGATTTTAGAAAGATTTAATGAGTTATCGTCCCGTAACGGTGATAACATTATCGCTGATAGAATTATCGAAATAACAATAACCAGTATCGTTATCGTCAGACGATAATATTATCGACGATAATTTTATCGATTATCTACCTTGGATTTTTCAAATAATATTGTATTTTCTTTAAAAAGTAGTATTTTATAAAAAAAATATGTAATTTTACTTTTAACCTAGCTGAATTATAAAAAAATGTTTTTAGAAAAAGCTTTAAAATCTGATAGTTTAACTTATTTTTAAACAAAATTAATAATCAATATTTCAACTTATTTTTTTCAGTTGATAATGACCGTTTGTATAAAAAGCTTTTAAAAATCTAGACATATCTAAAAAAAAATTTTTGAGAAAAAAAAGAAGGCTAACTCTTGAAAAAAATGACGATTTTTTTTTAATATTTTTTAAGAACAGAATTAAAGCACAACTGAGGAGCTGGAAAAAAGAACAGAAGAACAGAAGAACAGAAGAACCGAAGAAAGGAAGAACAGAATAACAGAAGAACAGAAGAACAGAAGAACAGAAGAACAGAAGAACAGAAGAACAGAAGAACAGAAGAACAGAAGAACAGAAGAACAGAAGAACAGAAGAACAGAAGAACAGAAGAACAGAAGAATTCAAAAAAGATGAAAAGAAAGCTGATTAAATTATTTTTCAAATTCAAAAAATGTTTTTTTAACATTTTTAACGGAAAAATATAATAAAAATATTTTAAAAAATTTAAAGGTTTAAATTTTACAAGGTTTTTTAGTTTCGTCAAACTTAAATTTAAAAAGTCTCAAATTCGAGACAGTCGTTCTGATTTGCCAAACTTGTCTCCATCCTCCAACTCTAAACAGCTAAAAGTTCCTATGATTAACGATTTGTGTCCCCCTGCTCAGCCTCGCTCCTAATCCCATTTGCAGCGGATTATACGGTGCAACGCGCCAGAACCGTGCCATAATTACCAGATTAACCGATTAGCAGTCAATCGAGATATAATCGCTTGCTAATCACACCCGGAGTAAACTGAACCGCCTTACATCGTTCCAGCAGTAAGCACATAGAAGTCTTACAAAGTACTTCAACTGTGTAAAGAAAGAGCGAAGAAGAAAAAAAGTGAATTGCCCCCCGATCAGAAACTGCTCAATTGCTCAATTGCTTCTTGCAACCGACCAACCAATCGTCAAGGCTGTCATCCTCGGGGCTCTTCGAGGGTCGTTTAGAGGGGGGGGGGGAGGTACCTATTTTCGACCTAAATTTTAACTTGAATTGGATTACTGTAAGTTTCTGCTACTGAAAATGACAAAATTTCGATAGGTCGAAAATAGGTCCAAATGGGTCGAAAATGGGTACATCGTCCGAAAATTCCGCACCGATGCGGCCAATTCGCGTGGCATATTTTATTCACCACCAAGCTGGAGGGGGTTGAGACTATGATGTATGGATAAACTTCACTTCTGAGTCGGCGGCGGCGGTGGCAATGTGTAATTACACAACGAGCTGACAGATTCCTAACACGCGCAGCAATTGAGCATTAAAAACGCGGTGGTCGCCGACAGGTAACAGCATCGATGGACACGGCTGAATGGCTTGGTGGATTCTTTCTCAACGACCGATGGTAGTTTCTTCTGCCCGGTTCGAAGTTGTAGACTACTTTCAATGTGAACATTCCAGGATTTGGACACTTTGAAAAAAAAATATCAAAGAAGTAAAATTTTTAAGCAACATTCTTAAAAAGTAAAAAAGAATAATTAAGATGAAAATTTCAGCAAATACTAATCTAATCTAATCTAATCTAACACAAACGCAGCCAGTCCGATGAAAGCATGCTGGAAAGTCTTGTGATTAGATGACGCCCCAAGCACTTTTCTTGTCATTATTAATAATTGCAGTACATCCGAGAACACCCGAAAATGTATTACAAAAATTAAAGCGGCCAGCCCTACTGCGTTGTGTTTACCGCAGAGAGGATTCTGAGAACGGATCACATTTCGCAGAATCTACAGGGGAGGAAGGATGCGTGGACATACCGTACCAAACGCTCCTATATTTGTATTGCATTGGCATTGTGTAGGGTGTGTCATGTGTAAAATATAATTTCAATATAATGTCAATTTATCATTATAATAAATTACCTTAATACCCAGCTGAAATATTTAAAATTGCATGTAATTATTAAATAGGTATGGTGGACAGTTATAGGTTATAGTAATGAGGCTAAAGTAAGATAGTTAAGATTTGTTCAAAGTAATAGATTTTCGAATTTGAGCTTAAACGGTCTAAGTAAACCGACAGCGCTAAGAAAAAATGTTATAGAAAAAAAGGTTGGGCTTTAAAAAAAATATGGGTGGGTTCTACTTAATGAGGATTTCGGTAGAAACATTATCAGAAGATAGTGAAAGAAAAAAAAAAGATAAGGAAAATTAGGAAAACATTTGAAAACCCAATATCTAGACTTCTTGAAAAGGATATTATCTGCAATCCAGACAATGCACTGCTGATTTTGGATGAATACAGTGTCCCTTTTCTTTCCGAGAGTAATCATGAGTTTCAGTGCTTTATCACCAGTTTCTAGCAGACACCTTTGCACGTAGCTTTGCGCCTTTTACATTACCAACACTTGCCCAACACAAACCGAAAAAAAACTACTTCTCATGTGAAACGAATGATTTCATAAAACACAAATCAACGAGAAATGCGCTAAATCCCGGATGCACATCTCTTCCCAAAGCTTACACAAAAATTAAAATGTTATTAATTAATTTAAATTCTATAACCTCTGGCACCCCTGGTTTCTAACACTTTAAATCAATATTGCACGCAAGTTGCAAGACAACTTCCACGCAACCTCTCTAGAGAACGGTAAAAAACGAAACCAACCGAACCACCTGTCACGTAAAACAAGCCCGATTGAGAAAAAAACACAAAACAATTTGACGAAAAACTCCTTATTTTCCTCGAACTTCGAAGAAACTCCATGCTGCTCGTGAGGAGCCCGATCTACCACATCGAATGAATCACTTTTCCCACAGTTTCCTGTCGAGTTTCTCACTTAAAACTTCGATTCAAAATACGCGACGAAATACACAACCGAGCTGGGCCAGAGCTGCCAACCTTTTTTTCTAAGATGAAAATTTCAGCAAATACGAGAAATTTTTTTCAGCAGTGCAATTTAAAAAAGTGGTTGAAAACAAAATTGACAACATAAACCTCGCAAAAAGTGTGTGGAGCGGGAATCTTGCTCTTAATTGGACAACTTTTGCCTATGGTTGGGGTCACAACTGGTCTCATCACAGTCGCCACCATCTTCTAGTACCTTCTGGGGTCCTGGGACCGATGCAGTGGTCACCGCTCACAGCGGACCATTCACTGTACACTGCTTGAAGGACAGTTCTTGCATTGCATAAGTTTGGAGAATGTTGAAAAAATCTAAAAAAAAGTCTGAATTATTATTGAATTTTTGTATACATTTTAAAATAGGAAATATTATGAAGACACTTTTGTATATTTTCAGAAATTCGTAGTCAATTATTTTGTTTCTTTTAAAAGATTGTTCAAAATGTCATTTTACTCAGAGAATGCTTTTTTTTAATTTAGAGTTTTCCACAAAAATAGTTTTCTATAAAAAAAAGGTTTTTGATAATTTGAAATACATTTTGGTCAAAAATGAATTTCTTCTCACTAAATTTCAAGAAAAGTTATAATTACTTTCAATTAAATATCAGTAGAATATTGAAAATGGGATCAACAGTTATACATTAAAAGTGTAGTGCTGTTAGGAAAACTACAAAAAGAAGCATTTTTTCCTGGTAATTTTTGTGTTTATGACCTTATCTCAGAAACCAGAAGTATATTTTTCAAAGTTCAGCCATTCAAATTTGACTAAAATGAAATCGCAGAGCTTGAATTTAAAGTTAAAATAAGAAAATAAAAAAAAATGATTTTTTTTGTTCGTGATTCGATTATCCGAAGTCTTATACAAACCTTCTGATAATCGAAACTTTCGGATAATCGAGTCTGGACAGCATTTTTTTTTTTGCAAATTTTGAATTTTGAGAAAAAAAAATACAAAATATAAATTTTGCAATATTTTCTGCTTCGTAATTTTGAAACTTAAGCTTAAATTTGACATTTTTCCTTGAATTTTATTATAGCAAACAAAATATAATTTGCACCCACCTAAAAAATGTCTACAATCATAGTAAAAATAAATTCTAAAAAATAAGTTGTCGCTCAAATCGATTTTCCTTTGTATTGAAAAGTGAAAAGAAATTCAATTATCGTGATGCAGATTTTCGAATAATTCGATACTTTTTTTTGTATAGGCTGTCTAGCTGCCTCATTTGTGTGGAACCTTGGGAGCCAAGTAATAAATTAAATAAAAATAATCAATTTCAAAAAAAGTTGATTTCCGAGAAAGTTGCTCAAAAATAAAAAATAAAATAAACTTTCAGTTCTCAGCGACTGAAATTATCATGCTTGAAATCTCATCTCCCCCCCTTTCACTGCACTTCTTTCCGTCACGAAATTTCAGTAAAAAGAATAGGGACGTGGCGTTACATCGTGCTGCCATCTGGTGTTTTTAAGTGCAAGAGTGGAAAAGTGCTGAGTCATCGTCTAAAAATAGACGGCGTCCTATCTCGCCCAGCAAAATGAAGTCGATAAAGTAGTCGGTTTCGATGAGAAAAAGTGGAAAATGTGGTCTAAAAATAGCGACGCCATCCCCCTATTAAGATCGTGGTTTCACAATCCCGAGTGATTTTCTCTTTTTCTCTCTCATTCGCACAGTCACGAGACGTAATGCGAGCTCGGTTTCCAAATCCTCTCTCGCGTTCTTTCATTGTGTTTTTTTTTTTTTTTTTTTTTTGAGACAACAAAAGAATCTTCGGCGAGTGTTCGTAAACGAGGAAAAGTGATAGAAACGGATAAAAAAGAGAACCACAAGTTCAAGAAAGCAAAATATAGAGAAAAAAAATATTTTTTTCAAAATTTGGCAAACATGGGCACTAATTTAAAAAATGAATAACTGCAACTTTTTTCAAAAAAAGTTAGCTAAAAATGGCTATAACTTGAAAACTGTGCACTTTTTTTAAATTTCACTGGAGTACTTTTTGATTGCAATTTCGTTTCTACATCGAAAAATTATGTTTAAACATTTTTACGACTAATATTTTGATTTTTTGAAAAAAGTATTGATTCAAAAATTATTTTTTCAAAGATTTTTAGCACATTCTGGAAATTTCTGAAAAGTGATGTCCACAATGTCAAAAAAAATGTGTTTTTTTTTTGCAAATCAAGTTTTAGTGACAAAAAGTGAAATTAAAAATCTCCAAAAGAAAATGTACAGTGTACAGAACCGCGGTTCTTTTTTTTTCAATTCAATTCAATTGGTGTTTATTAGAATTTAGCAGTTCTGCTCCAGGATGTTAGATTTGCAATTCAGAGATTTGGAGAACCTTTCAACTGAGATCAATTCATAAGCCTTTACAGGGAGGGTACATGTTTCTAAGTTTAGATTTTGCTAGCTGCGTGCTCTTTTAGGGAAAATAAATTTTGAGAAAAAACCCTAGATCTATAGCGGTTCTTTTTTAAACTCCGGTCTTTTGAAAGAACCGTTTCAAGATAACATGATATTTGTGATATTTTTTTTATTGAATTAAAAAAAAAGTATTAAATTTGTTTTTGAGAATTGAAAATGCAATTTCAAATATTTCAATGCTTATAAAAATTAATCCCAAAAGTAAATGATTTTCAAACAAAATGTTAAAAACTTTTCATTATACAACTGATTGTGCATTAAAATATTACCGGAATACAAATTTGAGCATCCCGGATAAAAAATTACCATTTGATTACCATATTGGATCATACAATGACACTCTGAGAAATGGTAACTATTTGTGAAATCGTTTTTTCAATTTCCCAAAATTAAAATTTTACTATATTAAACTATTTGTGAACTGTTTGATTTAAGGTTACTTTTTGCCAAATAGTACTTAAACCATTTATTTACCATACAACAAACAGTTTTTTGACGAAAATAGTACTGAGTTTTTTAAGGTTACCATTGCTAACCACCCTTATGCCAGATGGTTAAACCATTTGTGAGATAGTAAAAATTCATGCCAACCATATAAATACCATTTTTAAAACAGTAGTCAAACATTTTTGGAAATGGTAGTAACAATATAGTTTAAAGTTCAATGACCATATGAAAAAAAGTTTTTATATGGTACTTTTTTATGCGGGATTTCAAATTGCATAATTTGTAAAATATTACCAAAAATTTACTGAATAGTTTAGAGATTTAGGAAAAAAAATAGTTCTTTTGTCGGATTGAACTTTAGCGTTTAAAGACTTTATCGATTAAACCGAATGTAGAAAAGAGTTCACAGAATATTTTCCCCAAATAAAATATCAACATTAGTTCAATTCTTGCAGAAATAAACGTAATTTTAAATTGATAGCAATTTTTCCAGCATCCTAGATATAAGTTTGGATGCCATTCATTTACTGTGTTTAGGTTCGAGTAAAAATCTTGAGACCGCCAAGACCTATGGTTTTCAAGGGCATTTTCTCGTTTTCAGTTTTAATTTTTTTTAATGAAATAATTTATAAAAGTCTAATGTGAAATAACTTATAAAATAACATGATTCTTAAAAAAAAACCAATTTCATCCAAATTTTGAAAAAGAGCGAAAGAGCTGTTCAAAAGAGCGGCTCTTTTTAAAGAGCGAACGAAAATGAGCGGCTCCTGAAAAAGAGCGGTTTTGCCCACCTCTAATTTCAAGTTTCATTTTGAAAAAAAAAAAAAAACAAAAAAAAAACAAAAAACCCTCAAGCTGACCCTGCTAATTTCAAGAATTTGTAGAAAACCTTAAAAAAGAAACTTTTTTATTTTTGTTAAGGTATGATATTTTTCAAATAAACTAGACAAAAAATCATTGAATTTGACAAAAAATAAAAAAATACCTTGCAAAATTAAAATCTATAAGGCTTTCTTGAGTTCTTTTACTGAAATAACCATAATTTTATTGAAAAAATAACAACAACAAACAAACAAAAAATATTTCTTATTGTTCCAGGGCATATTTTAAAAGTTAATGTCTAATGAAGATTAAATTTCAAGCATTTTTAAAACAGTTTAAAAATGTTTTAAATTTTCATAAAATTTCTACGTACAAAACTGCCAAAAGTGTTTTTTTAATGTTTTAAAAAGCAGTTTAAAATATAACTATTGCTTGTTTTATTTCTTATATTTTTTTATGATTTGTAAACAAAATGTTCTCTCAAAATTTGCAAAACTGCACCATTTCAACTAACGAGCTGTTTCCATCTGTTTTACACAATTCACCGAATCCATCGTAACCGCCGCTTAATTGAGGTGGCAATCCACATCAAAAACGACTGCCGATCAACCACATCCAAATCATAGAAAAGCTTAGCTTATTCAGGTCACAAAGAAAACCAGCAAAATAAAGTGCACGCACTTTACCAGTCAATTAACCGCAAAACTGTGATCTCAAACAAAACAAACAGCTGCAAAAAAAAGTTTCAACGCGGGCTCGTCCGGGAATTGAACCCGGGACCTCTCGCACCCGAAGCGAGAATCATACCCCTAGACCAACGAGCCACTTGTAAGACCGGGTGAAAATAGCGCTACCGCAGATGTTGGCCGGCTCCCAAGTCCGACGTAAGTTGGTTCGTCATCGTCACCGACCACACACGACCTACTGACACACAGCAGCAACGAGTTAGCGACAAAACGAGAGAGAGGGAGAGGAAGAAGCGGCATCCGAACGAGACTGATAAACGATTCCGCTTACCGACTCATGCGCACACGTGGGCTCTGTAAATAGCGTGCACTCTCTCTCTCTGCTCCTCTTTCGCGTGTGTGTTTGATCAAGCACTCGTCGGGAAGATGGGAAGAAGCCTCAGTTCAGGGGTGTGGCACGACCGCTCGGTGTTTGAGACCTCGGGAAAAAAGTGGGAAGTGATTTCGGGGAGCCAGCGTAAAGCGATGTAAACAAGGCACACGATTGTGAGCAGTGCGAGAAAGGATTCGGGTTATTTCTTTTGTTTTAGCTTTTGTTTTTTTCGGGTGGGAAGTTCGTAAGTTGTGTTCGGGTTGGAAGAAGGGGGGAAAACAAACGAGCGAACGAACAAAAGGGCTAATTTTGTAACAATAAGCGTGGTGCGGAAGAGGAAGATGTAAAGCAAGATGATTTTTTTATGTTTTTGAGATGTCCGAGATTGGCAAGTTGTCGTTTACCTTCGGCGCGGATGCTGAACTGTGTGAACGAGAAGGGGGTTGAGTAAAGATGCGCGAAACCGGTACAGCTTTTTTCGACGTCAAAAGATATGTGGCCCCATAGCTCAGTTGGTTAGAGCGTCGTGCTAATAACGCGAAGGTCGTGAGTTCGATCCTCTCTGGAGCCAAATTTCTTTTTTTAGATTACTGCGAGTTGTTTTCACCGGTAGCAATGTTTTCACTTCTTTACATTTCCAAAGGTAAAAATAACAGTAAATGTTCGAGTTCGGTTGTTATCAAAAAATCACTGTCTGAACTGACAACTCACAACTACCTAAAGATCATTACAATAATTAAAAAAAGTCATTTCATAATCTGGCATACCTTGAGCCTTGAAACGCTGGTGCCAGTTTGACAGTTCGAGCTGATGTGACAACCACAACGGATCACATAGATCATCAAAAAAAAAAAATCAAATAAAAAAAAAAAACGAAAAACAAAAAACAAAAAACAAAAAACTAAAAACTAAAAACTAAAAACAAAAAACAAAAACAAAAAACAAAAAACTAAAAACTAAAAAAAAACAAAAACAAAAACAAAAACAAAAACAAAAACAAAAAACAAAAACAAAAAACAAAAAACAAAAACAAAAAAAAACAAAAAACAAAAACAAAAACAAAAAACAAAAAACAAAAACAAAAACAAAAACAAAAAACAAAAAACAAAAAACAAAAACAAAAACAAAAAACAAAAACAAAAACAAAAAACAAAAAACAAAAAACAAAAAACAAAAAACAAAAAACAAAAAACAAAAAACAAAAAACAAAAAACAAAAAACAAAAAACAAAAAACAAAAAACAAAAAAACAAAAAACAAAAAACCAAAAAACAAAAAACAAAAAACAAAAAATTAAATCCGTTTTCGTTATCGCATAATTTTTTTTTCTCTGAATAAAATCAGGTAATCTTTTTTTTGGAAAATGGGGTTTAAAAATGTTTTTAAGAAAAAAGTTAAAATATTGTCAAACTAAATTTCAAAACTGATTTTAGATGTAAAATTCATTTTGCAATTGAAAATAACTTTTAACTAAACCAAAAAGTTATTTTCAATTGCACTGTTTTCAAGTACTTTGCTTCAATGCCTTTTTTCCAGGCGTTATTTTCTTTAAACATTTTTATACTTTTTCTCTACGAAATCTGTCTTTTTTCTTTAATTTTGATTTTTGTATTTTTTAATCCGGCTGAAACTTTTTTGGTGCCTTCGGTATGCCCAAAGAAGCCATTTTGCGTCATAAGTTTGTGCATATAATTTTCCATACAAATTTGGCAGCTGTCCATACAAAAATGATTTAAGAAAATACGAAAATCTGAATCTTTGAAAGGAATTTTTTGATCGATTTGGTGTCTTCGGCAAAGTTGTAGGTATGGATATGGACTACACTGAAAAAATGTGATACACGGTAAAAAAATTGTTGGTGATTTTTAATTACACTATTTTTGATTTTTTTTATTTTCTGATATGTTCTAGGGGATAAAAATGCCAACTTTTCAGAAATTTCCAGAATGGGCAAAAAATCATTGACCGAGTTATAATTTTTTGAATTAATACTGATTTTTTCGAAAAATCTAAATATTGGTCGCAAAATTTATTCAACTTAATTTTTCGTTTTCGTTTTCGTTTTACGGAGCAAGGTGGGGGACGCGGCCTCAAGTCAGTCCAAGTCCGGTTTCTTGTGGAAAATAGAGTAGTGACCGAACTAGTATTGCATACCAAATGAACACCACCGGAAGATATAGAGGATCAGGAGGGGGAAGGTGAAAGAAAATTAGTGTAGGTGTGAGTAGTAAGAACTTGGATGACTTAAGCAGTTACGTTAATCTAAGTTTAACACTGAATAAAGGAAATCTGAAATTATGATTCAAAGTAAAAAGGCCCGGAAGAAATTGAATTATAAGTTAATTAAATAAGAAAATGTAAATAATCGGAGATTTATACAAAGGACACCTATGATGTATTTCAAATTTAAAGGAAATTTAAAAAAAAACTGGAAACCGAAAGATGAAAACTAACTTGTCTATGGAATATAAATCTTGATGCATTTTTTTCTGGGCCCCGTCCTGTCGCGTCTGTCAGTAGTCTTATCGTACATTACAACTAGAAGCAGATGTGCAAATGAAATAGTACACTTCGACCAGTTTAACCATTGATTAAAGTCCATTCTATTATTTACGGAAAACAAACATTTATCAACAACCTAAACTAAACTTTCTGAAAGAAACTTGAATCTCAAACTCCCAAATGCCAAACATTCCTTTACCTTGTTTTTAACCCAATAAACATAACTGAACAGTTCATACTTTACAAGTTGAATACTCGTTGTTAAGACGACTATTTCCGTAGTAACAGTTCAATAGGGCGAATCTGCATTTGTAAACAAGCAGTCTATCCCCCTCTTACTTGACGTGAACTGTCACTTGAGCGAAAGGGATAGACTGTCTGTCCACAAATGCAGACGTGCTCCATTGAACTGTTATTACGGATTTCGTGCCTTCCATTTCATTAGGGCACAGAAGCTCTGCAAACAAGAGTGTATCCCTATCATACATTATGTAAACTGTCATTTGAGTGAGAGAGATGCATCCCTGTTCACAAAAACCATGTGTCCCTTTGAAATGTTAGGCTCCATTTGATCGTCAAAACTCCAGTAGATCCTCGATTCGCAACAATGGTCGATACAACCATAATCCGAAAACCGTTAGTTCAACAGATTAACGAATTTTGTCCGATATCATTTCATTACTGATTGAATTCCGAATGGTTAGCATACCACATAAATTGAAATCAGAGATTCTGAAAGCATTACTTAACTCACTTACACACAGATGGAGTCTGGAACTATTAAACAACCTAAAGTTACAAAAAAATACTAACTATTCTGAGTGCCTTGCAACAAAACTAATTTATCAAAATACCAAATCCTAACCTAACACCCACTTTGAAAAAACGAAAAAATCACAATGCCTAGAAGAGGCCTCTCTTACTGTTTTGTGTAAGCGTTGCTGTGCTTTATGAATTTCTACCTAAGCTAACGACGTATCAAAAGATTAAAACCTGTTCAAAGCAGATTTTACAAACAAGAATATTGAGATGCAAATAAAAAAAATCAATATCTTGCAATTTTACATAGTACAATAGTTGTGATTTCTATCAACACAAGTATATAAATATAAAATAAATGTGTGATATATATCAACATCGGAAACCATCTTTGCAAATAGCCCTGAAACGACGGCAACGTGTGGCTCCATCTCCAGGGATATTTATTCAACTTAATTTTTCGATGTAAAATCAAATTTGCAATCAAAAAGTACTTTTGTGAAATTTTGATAAAGTGCAACGTTTTCAAGTTATAGCCATTTTCAGGTAACTTTTTTGAAAATAGTAGCAGTAGCGTTTTTTAGAGCTCCGAACAACACTTTTCTCTAAAACTTGACCCTGAATTGCTACGTTCAAACAACTGATTTTTGAAGGTTTGCTCAGATGCTTTCTCAGAGTTTGGTCGTAGAAGGCGGAGATTACGAGATAAAATTTTATTGTCTTTGACAAAGTTGCATGGATTGGCAGGCCCAACAACTAGGAGACAAATAAAAACCCAAAAATATTCCTGAAAAGTAAGATTTTCAAAATCATTAGTGAACCACCCTAATTTTCAACCAAACCAAAAGTTGCCTTTTCTTAGTCGGAAACTATTGTTTCAATTTTCAATGTTAAAAAATAAAAGGTTGTGTAATTTTTATTTGTTAATTTTTTTGAAATTTTTCGGTATTTTTTAGGCGACTAAAAAAGGACTATTTTGCGCTAGAGTTTTAGGATGGTTCAAACTCTGGTAACAGAGAAATATTTTTTTTTTGGGAAAATTAGATTTTTGAAAAAGAAATTGAAAATATTGTCAAACAAAATTTTGAAACATCATCAGTCGAACTTTTGCACCTTTTTGAGATAAATGTTAACAAAAACAAGCTGAAGACTTGATTACCCAAAGTTTTCATTACTTGATTTTTTCCGAGGCATTTGGAAAATCGAGTTTGGACTGTAATAATTTTAGCTAAAGTCAACAAATTTAAAAGCTTCTCAAATTAGAAAAATCTGGAGGATATTTGAAAAAGTTTGACTATAGCATTTGCTAAGTTAGTCAAATTTCGAAATACTCTAAAGCGATTATGTTGCACAAATTGATGCAATTCAAAGGCATACATTTTTCTTTCTTTTTTTTGTCCTGGTCATGCCGCTGCTGATGCATCGGAATGCACTCTATCGGTCCGAACACCTTCAATGTGTACCTTCTTGCAAGTTATGCATCCACCTCAGAGTGGACTACTAAACCAACTGCAACCATACCAAATAGCTCGGAGGAGCCGGTTTCGTGAAGACCTGTCAGCTCGCTTCACGATGTCTAAAACCAGTGCAAAAATGATGATGATGAAGTAAAAAATCCAAGACCCTTCTTCGACCCGTTTTTTGCAGCAGAACCGGGCTCCAATGTCTTCACGAGTAATGCATATAATTGTTGTATAATTTTCCTAACACCTCTCCTATGTTGCTGCATCGACACGTGAGCTCGGCGATGTTCTTCAAGTTCTGCTCCAACTAAGTTGCAGGCATGCAAGTCTTGCGAGGTAACCGAAAACTGAAAGTGAAAATTCAACTTTCCTGGTCGCGCGCGTGGAGCTGCTAAATTGGAAAACTAGTTATTGGTCAGCCCCCCGGGAGGATCGTATGGAGATCGCGGCCAGTGTTGCCAGCGAAATCAGGTTTGACTTGCTTGTTCGCCTCCAGTGTGGGGGGCACGGTTTCAAGCGATCTTTTTCAAAGATCATGGCTGATTTCGGGATAGCGGTAAATTGCAGTTTCACTTTAGTTAAACTTTCGAAAAAAAAAAAACATTGCCATTTAAATCTCCTTGCCCTGGTGACAGGAGAAGCCGTAATCGAAGCTGCCAAACAAATTGCAGGTATAGTTTTTTGAAAGGAAACAAAAGTTCAGCTCCCCTTACTGTTACAAACCTGGTGAACATAATCCTTCGTTCCGACGTAATTTTAACCCTCAACAAACTTGATGAGATCTTGAATCCACAGAAAAAAATGAAAATAAAAAAAAATCACAGTTGAGGGTTAAGTCGGTTATCTCACAAGGAGACCGAACCCTTAAAAGCTGCGGCAATGCATGAACTGGGTTGCATTTAAAACATGTACTAATGCTATACCACAAATCAAAAGCATGTAGAGCCCAGCCCCCGAAGCTGCCAGCCACCTCAAGATCAGCGGCGTGCGGGCCCTGGCGACAGCATTGACATTCACTTTCGATTTCGATTCCACACTTGGCTCTTAGTTGGGTGGTTTTATTTCCCTGTTTACCGTTACTTTAATAAAAAAAAATCGTGTGAAAAATTATTCAGAAATTTGGAAAATATTTGAAAAATCATAAAAATATATTATTTTTAAATAAATCAAATTTATCACAAATAAAAAAATAACATAAATTTATTTTTCGATGCACTTTCAAACAAAGTAATCAAGTTTCACGGTAATTAGGCTCCAACACATCCAACAAAAAAAAGGGCATTCCAACATTGAACCCGTGTACCGCTCCGTCAGCTGTTGTTGTGCGCCGAGTTCCGCCTTGGGAGTGAATATCTGTCATGAAAAGATCTTGGGGTAGCGATCGAGCGAGTAATTTATTGCCCGCAATCATTTTATTGCTGACCTAACCAGAGTTATCAAGCTTCAAATGAACACCAAACAAATCGAATGACAAGAAAAAAAAAGTGTCTGGCTCCAGAGAGGATCGAACTCACGACCTTCGCGTTATTAGCACGACGCTCTAACCAACTGAGCTATGGGGCCATATGAGGAAGGGGCGAGCTAGAACGTTGTTTCAAGCTGCGGGCTGCGGATGGATTACTGCGCTAGAACAGGCGAGCAGAACGTGGGATTACCTCTTGCGGGCTTGAGGATCGATTACGTGACATGAACTGGCGCGCAGATCAGGCCATCGGCGTTGGATGAAGCGATTTGACGAAATTTATGATAAAGTGCTCTTGTAGGTAGTTCAGAATGTTACTTGAACAGCTATGAGATAAAATGAGTGTTGATAATTTTTAAATGAAAATCATAACAAATACTAAAAGTTGATTGAAATCTAGTGTAAACAAAGAGTCTATCCTGCTCGTTCCTAATGTAAACATCAACTGACGTGAGCAGGATAGACTCTTTGTTTACACTTCGGCTTCGGCCCTATTACAATGTTTTGCTAGAAATATTACGTAAATTGTGTTTAACGTGGTAGTGTGTAAAGAATTATTTGAACAAACCACTAATAAAAAAAACAAGTTTTGAGTTTTTTTGAAGGTCCAACAAAGTTTTAAAGTTTTTCTTTTTGAGGTTTTTTTTGAAACCCTATACTCAAGGCACTTTCGAAAACACGCAAAAAGCTCAAATTTAAATTTTTGTTTATTTAATCTTGAAAAGCACTCTAGGAATGTACAAATTATTATTCTTGGAAACTACAGTCCAGACTCGAAAAAAATTGACTTCGAAAAATGGAATCACGAAAAAAACATTTTTTTCGTTGTCTAATTTTTGATTGTTGAGCTTAGGTATAAACTAGGACCCATAAACTACGCTAAAGTGATTTAAATGTTTTAAACCCAAGATGGCGGCCAATATGGCGGGGTCGAGATATTGAAAAAATGCATTTTATTATTTAATAGGCAATCAACCATTCAAATTTGACTAAAATTGGGTCGCAGAACTCGAATTTGATGTTTTAAACAATAAAAAGAAGAAGAAAAAAACGAAAAAATTGATTCAACTACCCGAGGTAAAAAATATAAAAAAAAAACAAAATGTAAAAAAATCAAAAATAAAAAAAATACAAAAAGTCTAATGCAAACCTTCGGATAATCGAACTAAGGATAATCGAAATTTCGGACAATCGAGGCTTCGGATAATCGTGAATAAAATGATTTATTCGCTGTCTTTTTATATGATTTTCAAAACTCCTAAATAATTCTTAAATGATTAATAATCCTAAATAATTCTAAAATAATTAGTGAGAAATCGTATTTGGAACTCGAATTGGTTGCTGAAAATAATTTTTTTTTAAGTAAGATAAGAAATAAGATAAGATTTGAAAGTTAAAAACAATAATTAAACTCGATACAGCAAAAGAGTCGATGACTTCAGTAGTATTTAAAAAAGTAGCAAAAAAATTAATTTATAAACTTTTGATCTCATAACAAAATATTGTTTCAATGTTAAAATTATGACCAAAAGAATCTACACTTTGCAAAAATTTCCGAACCAAAATGGCTTTAGTTATTTTTAATGTGTAAATTATGTTTGAATTGCATTAATGGTAATTTTAGTAATAATTCTTTAAATTATAAAAAAAACATCGAGAAATCTTTTTTTTTCTGCCAGACTTGTAAATGTTTTTGAAAAAAAGTTTTACAAAAATTGAGTTGTTTTTCTAGAATTTCGCATTTTCTACGAAATTTGAATTTTTAGCTTAAGTTTAGGACAATGCAAATTTTTTTACCGAGTAAGACCTGAAATTTTTTTTTGATGACTTAGCTACATTTTTAAAAATATTTTGTTGATCGGACAGCCGTTTAAATTTAAGAGAAAAATGAGTTCTTCTCAGTGTCACTTAATTAGCCGTTATTTTTTTACTGACAAACAAAAACAATGATTTTCAATGTTAAAAAACGAAACATTTAAGATTTATTTTGCCTTTTTTAATTAAATATATTTTCTAAATTTTAAAATCAAGCCTCACATTTCACAAGGACCTAAATCACGTATTTTGAACAAACTAAATTATTCCATAATTTCGTTGCCGGCCAGCAGGTATCGGATTAAAAACACACACACTCGCACACAGTTTGGAAGAATTAATAGATTTTTTTGGTATTTTCGTTTCATAGTTTTTTATTGCTTTTTAAAATTAACACTCTCTAATTTTTAATTTTGCTTTTTTTAAAGCATATTTTCGAAAATTATTTTTTATGTCGAAAGTCGGATCACTATTTTAAAAAAATCGATAAAAATAGATACTAAATGGGTAACAATTGGAAAAACTCTTTTTCACCATTTTCAATTTTGGCAAGGCCAATATATCAGCATCCAAAGTGACATCACCATTGTTCAATCAAGAATATTACAGAAAATGTTATAATCATGAAGAAAAAAGAAAAATCAGAAAAAACGACAAAATCGAAAAAAAACATGAATATTTGTTGGACTATTTTTAATTGTGTGTTTTTTATAAATCATAAGGTCATGGTTAATAACTCTATAAGTTTAAGTCCCTGGACTCAAACCAAATTTTAGGGAAGGATTAAAATAGAAATTTGAATACAAGCCATGGGTTCAATATTTCGATGAGAAAAAAGTTTTGCGAATCCAGCTGTTTTACAATATTTCTGTAGTTTTAAAAATATATAAATATTGACGAAAATTTAGTTTTCTCGAAAAAAAACTGATTGCTGCACACTACAGCGGAATTTAAAAAAATATCAAAATATTTTTTAAACGAACTATAGTATGCAGGAAAAATAGGGACATGGCGTTACATCGTGCTGCCATCTGGTTTTTTGAAGTGCAAGAGTGGAAATGTGCTGAGTCATCGTCTGAAAATAGACGGCGTCCTATCTCGCCCAGCAAAATGAAGTCGATAAAATAGTCGGTTTCGATGAGAAAAAGTGGAAAACGTGGTCTAAAAATAGCGACGCCATCCCCCTATTCACCTCAACTTGATATGAAAGGTTTTGAATAATTTTTGCAACGGCCTAATTTAAGAGAAAAAAATTAAGTTGCCAAAAATTTGTAACAAATTTTTATTATGATTATTTAAAAAAAATGAAATTAGTGTTTTTAAAGTGTAACAGTTTTTTTTCTGATCACAGTGATCACCACCCACAACCTTGCCGAAGACATCAAATAGATCAGAAAATCCCTTCTGTAAATCTATAAAGATTGTCGAATATTTTCCAAGTAGGTACTTTTGCACAGACTTTGGACACGAAGAATTGATGAAAAAAGGTTCATACAAATCAACTACTCTACTGTAACATCGCCACCTACAAGCCACAAGCCACCTTAATGAACCAAATATTGGCCCTTCTTAAGTGCCCCACGGATGCTGTCGCAAGCCATAAAAAAGGGTCACTTTCAAAGTGCCCATCACCCAAAACCAAACCAAGCCGCACAAATCCACCCAACAATTTATAACGTCTCGTACAAATTTTACAAAGTGTTCACCTACATTGTATTGCCCGACTGCCTACCTGCGCGTGCACACGTGGTCGTAATTCGTGTTATTTGGAGATCTCTCTCGTTGTAAAAAAAACGGCCGACCATCATCACCGTCGCCGCGTTCAAAACATTCCAACTTCAACCCACTATAACGTGGTCGTCCCCTTAATGATGGGTGCCACTTTCCGCCACCGCTGAAGACAGGTGGCGCACACGTTACCAGTCGTCGTTGTGAGCATGTGGTCCAATTTGGCCATAAATGGCCACCACTTGCCACGACCTAACGGCTCCATCCCTCTGCAGTCCACTGACCAAGAATTATTGCAGTAAAAAGGTGGTCAAAATTGAATTTGAGAGATATTTTTATCACTTTTATTAAAAATTAACAAAAAAACATCTTATTAAATTTATGTTTAAAACAAAAAAAAATAATTTTTTTAATGATCTTTAAATTTTGACCGCAAAAATCTTTAATTTTCTCTAATGTGCGCCGTGACCTACCGCAAAACACCAGCCTCTAACGCGTCGCGACGTGATCCAAATGTGATTATATCGCCACTGCTCACGCGCGATCAAGTGAGCGACCGCTCACTCACTCACCGGTGAGAATCATGTAACACTCGCTTCTCACCCTGATGCACTTTTGTCCATCGTTTTGTTGTGCACGTTAGCTGTGAAGATTTTCGCGAGCACGTTTTGAAGAAAGAAAAAACGAAAAAAAACGAGAGAATGTAAACAACGCGGAAAACGAACGCGCGTGTGAGAAACCAAAACAAACGTCAAAAGCGGGAGAGTGAGTGGCGATCGCGAGAGAGATCGATGAACGAGCGCGAGCGCGATGCGCTCAGGCGCTCAGCAAAGAATCGATGAATGACGATCAGTTTCGTTGTTTTGAAACGTTTGAATGCGAGTTGAGTGTAAACAAATTTACATAACCAGAAGTTAACTGTATTAATGTTGGAGAACTCTCACTCGAAAGCTCACTTCAACGTAATAAAATTCAAATTCTAACATCACTTCAAACCAAAATAATGAAGAGTAATTGAGAAGAGCACTTTCCCATATGGTAAATTTCTCCTTCTTTCCCGAAAATAAGATAAAGACCCAGGAAAACAATAACAAACAAACCTCCCCTCTTCCCCACACATCCTCCTCCTCCTTCCAAAGTATCAATTTTTCAATTTTGTAATCTGCCAGTTCCCGTAATAATGACCAAGGACGGGATGATGAAGAGTGAAGGGGAGCGTTCCTGCTCTTCACTTTCAGGCTTGTTTACCATCATTATCGCGTATTTTTGCCAGGTAGAAACGTGCATACACATCTAACCAACTTTCCCGCGCCGCGCCGGTTTTAAGCCGGGCTAATTTGCACATGGTGAGATGGTGGTGGAACCCTTTGAGTGCCAAAAGAAAAAAAAAATCTGTTTCAAATTTATTATTTCGCCTTATTAGCTCCCATTTTTTTTATTGACAATAACTTGGAAACTTTTGATCCGAATTTCAATGTCAAAAAATATTTTTTTGTGAAATTCAAAAATAAGCTCAGAATTTCAAATCACGATTAACATTTCAATAATCGTGATTTGAAATTCTGAGCTTATTTTTGAATTTCACAAAAAAATATTTTTTGACATTGAAATTCGGATCAAAAGTTTCCAAGTTATTGTCAATAAAAAAAATGAGAGCTATTTTTATTTTTGGACAATTTTATTTAAAAAAATGGACACAATTAAAAAATTAAAAAAATCCAGCGCTGTTTCAAAAAATTCAAAATTTATGTCCATTTTGCACAAATAATAACAATTTTAGTCCACTAAGTCCACTAAAACATAAAAAAAACTGAAGAAAGAGAATTTGTCAAAATCTAGTTTTTTGTGACAAAAAGTTAAATAAAAAAACAAACATATTTTTTCCCGTGTACTCATTTCTTTCTGAAGAGTCCTACTGATAACCTACAACTTTGCCGAAAATACCGAATCTCTAGATGAGTTTTTTTTTTTAACTTTTCATAGCAATGGAAACATGTATGGAGAAACCAATGATGCAAAATAGATTATTTAGACAAAATAGATTAATGGACAAAATTTAATCCGAATGAATTAAAAAAACAGAATTAAAAATTGCGATTTTATTTTAAAAAGCTAGAAAATTGCTCTGCGTAAGCTTCACTAAATAATGTTGATGACGATTGTATGACTCAAATAGACAACATGTCGAATGCCAAAAGGTCGAATGGACAAAAGCTCGAAAGTGGACAAAAGGTCGAATGGACTAAAGGTCGAAAGGACACAGGTCGAATTAAAAAAAATATACAAAAAAACTTTTTATGTGAGCCTAAAAATATTCCAACCATTATAATTTTATAAATAATTGAAAAAAACTTCATAACAATCTAAAGAGATATATATATTTTTTTAAAACATCCGCTAATATTTTAAAGAATGGAAAAAAATCACAAAAACATTACGAAAGTCAAGAATAGATTTAAATAAAACTTAAAACATATTTTAAAAGCCGAACTTTTTTTTTAAAAAAAGAACTGCTCATGTTTGAAAGAATGGAAAAACTCACAAAAATATTATGATAATCAAGAATATGTAATTTTCCTAAATAAAAATTAATTTCCAAAATATTTCAGAAGTTGAACTTTTTTAAAGAATTGCTCATGCAACTCATGTTTGAAAGAATGAAAAAACTCACAAAAATGTTACGACAAACAAGAATAAGTTGTTTCTAAAAATAAAATAAAAATTCAGAAAATATTTAAGAAGTTAAACGTTCTTTTCAAGAACCGCTCATATTTTAAAAAATGGGATAAATCCCAAAAACGTTACGAAAGTCAAAAATGGTTTTGAAAAATAAAATTAATCTTGAAAAATATTTTAGAAGCCAAACATTTTTTTTTAAAGAACATCTCACTGGAAAAACTCACAAAAATATTTTGACAACAATATTTTTTCAAGATTTTTTTAGAAGTTTATCATTTGTTTGATTTAATCACATTCGACCTTTTGTCCTTTCAACGTTTTGTCTATTCGACTTCATGTCTTTCGACCTTTTAGCATTCGACCTTTTGTCGCACATCCGTTAATAACGCTTTCCCCTCTTCAGAATTGGCCTGAAAAATCAAGGTTAAATAAACTTTTTTTTTATCTTCAAATTTAAACTTTTTCAAATTTAAAGGATTTTTTTGTAAAATTCCTTTGTTTAATACCGCAAATAGTTTTTAGAGATTTTTTTTTATCCTCAAAGCTTAAATATTTTGGAAACAAAAAAGACTGGTGAAAAAATAATTTAAAAAGCTTATTTTATTGAAAAGTTGAACCCAGGGCTTTGATTTACATTTTTATATTTTTTAATGTTGAATTTGAAAAGAAAACCAATTTCATAAACAAGTTACTGTAAAACAAATTTGAATTTATTCAACAGATGATTTTTCATTCTATTTTTTTTTCAATCAAAAATAAGATTTTTAGGAATAATTTTCAGTTTTCATTTTATAAAAAAAAACATAAAGTGTTTTGAGAACAAATTTTTGAAGGTAATTCTATAACAAAGTTTTTTCACTTTGCAGATTTTTATAAATATTAAATTTAAATATACCGAAACCATTTACTACCTTCAAAATCAACCCTGCCGTGGGTTATGATAATTAAAAATTAAACTAACAAACTGGCATCTTTAACCACCATATTTCAGAGTTTTGTCAGATAACCTTTCTGATAAAAAAAAAAAACTAATCTTGATGATCTGGCAAGCCCACTAGACCACTACTTAAGTGACGTTTAGCAAACTTGTCGAGATCGAAAATATATGTTTTAAAGAAATTTTTTCTAAAAGATATTTTTAAATTTTTGATTGAAATCAATTTTGTTGAACTGGCCACCCTGCCATGGGTTATCACTTATAAAGTGTATTTAATTTATTCAATTATTCAGAGATTCTGTCATTCTTGAAAAGAAATCATTTTAACAAAAGAGACGTAAGCAGTTTCGAATATTTTAAGGGCCCGCAGCGGATTTTTAAAATTATTTGGCAGTGCTGCCAGTATTTTCAGTTTCATTAAGATATTGAAGTTATCTAATTTATAACTGAAATTGTATTGTAAAGTAATACAAAGATAAATTGCACAAATAAAAAAAATGATTTTTTTTAAACTTTAAATTAATTAATTAAAAACTTCAAAATATGAAAAAAGTAATGGCCTTTGGATATTTTATTTAAATGTTTTGTCCCTCCCTCCCCCCCCTCTTTTCAAAACATCCTCAAAAATTTATATTTTTATTGTAAAAACTTTAAAAATTTATAAACTCTTAAAAATACATTGCAATAACTTTTAGTTTTCTTAATTAAAAGACACAAAACCTATCATCATGTTTTATTTAAATTTGGAAAATTTTCGGCAGTAGCCTTACTATTATAATTAGTATTATATTAATCATTTTGTGACACTTTTTGCCTATTTTTTTTTAGCAGGCTTGAAAATTCAAATATAGTTTTTTTCAAATATTCCTCCACCTCTTTCTCAGAAAAACAAAAGTTTTAAACAAAATTGAAATTGATTGAAAATCAAAATATTGATAAATTGACAATAATGAAAAAATATTGTTAAATTTATATATTGATAAATTGATAAATTGATAAATTAACAAATTGATAAATTGATAAATTGATAAATTGATAAATTGATAAATAGATAAATAGATAAATTGATAAATTGATAAATTGATAAATTGATGAATTGATAAATTGATAAAATGATAAATTGATAAATTGATAAATTGATAAATTGATAAATTGATAAATTGATAAATTGATAAATTGATAAATTGATAAATTGATAAATTGATAAATCGATAAATTGATAAATTGATAAATTGATAAATTGATAAATTGATAAATTGATGAATTGATAAATTGATAAATTGATAAATGGATAAATTGATAAATTGATATATTGATAAATTGATAAATTGATTAATTGATAAATTGATAAATTGATAAATTGATGAATTGATAAATTGATAAATTGATAAATTGATAAATTGATAAATTGATGAATTGATAAATTGATAAAATGATAAATTGATAAATTGATAAATTGATAAATTGATAAATTGATAAATTGATAAATTGATAAATTGATAAATTGATAAATTGATAAATTGATAAATTGATAAATTGATAAATTGATAAATTGATGAATTGATAAATTGATAAAATGATAAATTGATAAATTGATAAATTGATAAATTGATAAATTGATAAATTGATAAATTGATAAATTGATAAATTGATAAATTGATAAATTGATAAATTGATAAATTGATAAATTGATAAATTGATAAATTGATGAATTGATAAATTGATAAAATGATAAATTGATAAATTGATAAATTGATAAAATGATAAATTGATAAATTGATAAATTGATAAATTGATAAATTGATAAATTGATAAATTGATAAATTGATAAATTGATAAATCGATAAATTGATAAATTGATAAATTGATAAATTGATAAATTGATAAATTGATGAATTGATAAATTGATAAATTGATAAATGGATAAATTGATAAATTGATATATTGATAAATTGATAAATTGATTAATTGATAAATTGATAAATTGATAAATTGATGAATTGATAAATTGATAAATTGATAAATTGATAAATTGATAAATTGATAAATTGATAAATTGATAAATTGATAAATTAATAAATTGATAAATTGATAAATTGATAAATTGATAAATTGATAAATCGATAAATTGATAAATTGATAAATTGATAAATTGATAAATTGATAAATTGATAAATTGATAAATTGATAAATTGATAAATTGATAAATTTTTAAATTGATAAATTGATAAATTGATAAATTGATAAATTGATGAATTGATAAATTGATAAATTGATAAATTGATAAATTGATAAATTGATGAATTGATAAATTGATAAATTGATAAATTGATAAATTGATAAATTGATAAATTGATAAATTGATAAATTGATAAATTGATAAATTGATAAATTGATAAATTGATAAATTCATAAATTGATAAATTCATAAATTGATAAACTGAAAAATTGAAAAATTGATAAATTGATAAATTGATAAATTGATAAATTGATAAATTGATAAATTGATAAATTGATAAATTGATAAATTGATAAATTGATAAATTGATAAATTGATAAATTCATAAATTGAGAAATTGATAAAAATAATAAAAATGTTTTTTCTGGCACTCAAAGGGACTACATCGAGAAGAATCACACACTCCATTTCACCTGACTGAACCCTTCTTAGCCGATACAAGTCGATTACGGCAGTTCGACAGTCCCCACATCCCAAACCCAACCGCATTTCTCCAACATCTCACATCCGCAAAGCACTCTCACTGCTTGTTCAAGCAAAAGACGAGAAAGGTTCGCGTGTCTCGTTCGATCGGTTCCGTTGAGATCTTGCAAGTTGATGTTCCGGACTACCTCCGCCGCCACTCCACACCCTGCTCCAGATCTTCACCACAGAGAGAAACGGCGATCTTCCAGAAGCGCCACGATCGCGGTAGCAGCGCCCCCTTCAACAGCTGCTTCGCCTACTCCAACTCGATCTTGATCTACTGCGCGAGAGCGCGGGTACCGTTACGACCAGGTGTTCCAAGCTCTGAGTTCCCGAGCTCTCTTTTTTTGAGAGATCGCGCGGTCCAGCGATCGTGGGGTCGAGCCTCCAAGAGACCACACCGGGCTCCACACCTGGAGATTCGCGGTCCGGCAGTAAGTCACCAACGGTGGCCAGGACAGGTTGCGAAGCGCGCGCGTTTGATCGCCACGAGAGTTCTACGCGAACTGGGGGTTCTGAAAATCTTTTTTTTTTTTAAGAGTTGTGCAAAGTTACGTGTGTGCGCTCGCGCGGTAGAATCTTCAGCAGCCTGTGTTCAAGGCCTGCTGCGTCGTCGTCGTCGGTTCTGCAGTTTTTTTATTGACGTTTCTATTGTGGTTCCGCGCCGTGTGCGTGCGAAATTGTGTTGCAGTTCGTCCGAGTGTCGAGAATTGAGTTTTGTGGGGGATGTGTGGCGCAATGACTGCAAGTTCCGCGGTCTAGGTTGCTGAAATTGGGGTCTCTGCTGCAGAGATTCTGCTTCTTAGTGCAGGCGTTGTGTGTTACCTCAGCGTTGGTGGAGTTCAAGAAGAGTTCAACGCGCTATTGTTTTCAAGGTTCTAATTGGAAACGTGGAAATTGAGTGAATTTTCCGAAAATCTGTGAAGCTTCGAAAAAGAAAAAACTTCAACAAAGGATCGGACCACCGGACAGCTGCCCAAGATGATGACTTCGACTGCGTCTGCTGTGGCGATCATAGGTGAGGAAAAATTGCGCAAAATTGGTCATTATTTCACTTACTCATGTGAAAATCAAGAAAAAGAAGATTTAGTAGAGGCCAAGTGCAACTGCCCACTCTGGTAAAAGGTTAATTATGGGACTGTGAAGTCGCGTCGGGAGAAAGGAAGATCGATGCATGTGACGACCTTAAGAGTTTCAGCGTAATTGTGGGTTGTGCTCTTCTCTTAAGTGGAGGAGCGATTTCCAGTGACAAAAAAGGCGAAAATGTGGTCTTAACTGCTTAGGGTTGATTTGCGGGGCAATTTTGAGTAATTTTTAGAGCATGTAATTAAAGGGTTAAAAAGCATGTAATTTCACTTACGTTTCACGTAAAGGTTATTTTGTGACATTTATGAAAATCAGATTACTGTAATGTGTCTCATTTTTGTGTTATTAAATGTTTTTTTGTTACTTTCTTTTGGTTGGATTTGGAAAGGTTGAAAATTTGGTTGGTCGAATACTACCTCTTCATTGAGTAATTTTATCTTAAAAAATTCAAAAATGATGAAAATTTATCAGAAACTGATGAAATTTCACCAGGTCCTATTGTATATTACACATTAAAAAAAACCGTCACAATTCCCAGATGAATATTACCATCATTTCTTCTGTGTATGTCTGAAGTATTTTTTTTTTGTGAAAATTCCTGCTTTTCCCATCGAAGGTTAATTTATACGTTTTACTAGATTTGGTGTTTACCGTGATAGAGAATTTTATCCCAAAATTATATAATTTAATGATATTTAATATTTTGAATTTTTATTCATGGTTTTCATTGGCCATAAAAGTTCTACAAATTTTTGGAAAGTAGATAAAGTTGTTTTAAAACAATAAATGTTTTAAAACAATAAAGCATTTTGAGAAAAAGCCGCTTTGTGACAAAAAAAACTGAAAATCAAATAAAAACAAAAAAATGAATTTATTTCACATTTGTTTCATTGTGATGAAGACTTGCTAAAAAATATGACTGAATTATTGTTCACAATAAAAAAAAACATATTATTTTCTTGTATTCCTACATATCAAAACAAAGTTTAAGGATGAGGTAACAAAGAGTTTAAATTTTAAAGTGAAATTTTACCTCTTAATCAGGAGTGCCCCAACCTGTTGGCCTTGTGTTTGACTAAAGTTGAAAAAATACAAAATTGATTAAATAGCATTACAAAAATATTCATGTATCTGATTTTTAATTTTTTTCTGTCAATTGCAATGAAATACTCAGTAACCATTTGCTTTAAATAAAATCAATGGTCTTTCTCTTTGTGAATATTTTATTAACTTTTCTTATGTGATAATTCGTACTTTATTTTATTTTTGAAAAATATAATTTTATTTAAAAACTATTATTCAAACCAAATGTTATCCCTGAAAAGTTGTTTTGAAAAAATCAACTTAATTCGTTATTTCGAAAAACGTAAGACTTGAATTTCAAGTAAATGCAGTAAAAACTACGAGAAATATTAATTTTTGCTGCAAATTTGTACACCGCAAAAAATGTAAATTTGGAAGGTGTAATATTAGTTCTTTTTCAAAATATATATTTAACAGTTTTTCATAGCAGAGTTTTTCTTGTTTGATTCACTTTCTCAAATATAATTGAATTAAATTTTAAATTCAAACAAAAAAAACAATAAATGGATTTGAAACAAAAAAAAAAATTATGCATAAAAAGACCACAGCCAAATAAAAAAAATAGGTTGAAAAAGCAAAATTTGACTGCTAAATACACTGATAACAATTGTGTTGTAAAATGTGGGAATTCGACCCATGATTGATTTTTTTTAACACTCAAATTATTAATTTAATTTCTCATGAAGAGCCTTGAACTAAAATAAAGACTGATGTAATTTAACTTAAAATAACGTTAATTTTTGCATTTGTAGGTCAAATAGAACGTTTTTAAGATTTCAAAAAAAAAATAATTTTGGACCTCACATCGAAAATTCACGCGGAATAAACACAGCGAAAAATCGTGAGTAAATTTGGAAGGTTTAAAATTATCTCTTTTATTATGTAATATTACCACAATTTAGACTGGAAAAAGTGGCATTACAACAAAAAAGTGCTAAGTTTACAAAGTTTTGAGGTAAAATTACAAATTTTTCTGATAACAGATGTACTCATTCCCAGATGTAATATTACCATGTTTTTTCACTGTGTAGAAAAAAAAACTATATTTTCATTAATATATTGATATTTTGATTAGTGTTAACACTTGCACTAACTGTCACAATGTATTAGTATTTTTAAAAGAGTTTTTATGCGAAAAAGAAAATGAAATTGGGTTTTAATTTTTTTTAGTTTTTGTCGAAAGTTAAATTTTTCACTAGCCACCTCACCAATAAAAAAAACAAATTAAATGAAGTTTCCATGAAAAAATGTTTTTCTTGGCGACAGCTTTATAAAAAAAATGTCTCAAAAATTATCCAACTATGTTTTTTGCGAGTTGACATTGTGATGAGAGAATTTTGATTTACAACTTTTAAGATACGCCTTAATTCTATTACACTCAAAATTATGTAATTTCACCTAAAATAATGATGTAATTTTCCAAGAAAAACATAAAAATAGACGAAAATTACACAACACTCATGTGATTTTACTCACTTTTTGATGTAAAATTACTTTTTTCTGATAAAATGTCTGAAAGATGTTACATCCGAGATAAAAATGTAATTTCACATCAGAAACTTGTAAATTTATTTATCCTTTTCTATGTTTTTTGAACATTTTTGCTTGTAAGATAAATTTTCACTTTTAAATTGGCAGTTTTCTATCTTGTACATAGACATAAAATCGATGGTCAAATTGCCGAAGAACTCCTCAATAGTATAACAATATTTCCAAATATTCTAGAATGAACTGTGAGGAGATTAATAATTGAAAATTGCGTTTTTATCGTTGAATAACCATGTTTTTAGCAAGTGGATGTTTTTTTTTAAATTAAATTCAAATTATAAAGTTCAAAATTAAAACCAAAAGCTACGAAGAAATTTTTATTTTTATTGAAGTTTAAATGTAAGATTTCTCTGATATTGAAAAAAAAATTGTCACAAGCATGTCAAATATTTTAACTTTGCGTGAGACACAGCACTATTTGAATTGTTTGTTGCATCGTTAAATGTGTAATAATCTAACTAAATTTTACATTGCTGCACATAATTTTGTTCCAGTCACAAATTATCAAAACTAACAAGAAACTTCATTTATTCAACATCAAAAAAAGTTTTTAAATTTGAAGAGGCAATTATTTTTTAATGTTTTTAGAGAATTTTATCAAACCTTATTTTAAAGTGGAATATTGTCTTAAAAAACGGACTATTATGTGTGTGAGTGTGTGTGATTCAATCCAATACCCGCTAACCGGTAGCGAAATTATGGGAAAGTGTCAGTGTAAACATATTAATAAAAAGTGACAAAAGTCAAGAAAAAAAAACAAAAAAAAAAGATTATGTTTTGAGGATGTAGGGTAGGGTAGTCATCAATGAGACACTTTTGGTTTTCAACTTTCAACGATTTTTGTATTTTTTTCATCAGCATGTTTTAATGAGCTTTTTGTTGCATTTTCTTTCTTTTAATGAGTTCTAACATTGATCAAAATATGAGATCGATCCGACCTCTACAGCCAGAGCTATCCAACTGTCTCATTGTAGACGCACTTGGCAGGAACAATGAGACAGGTGGGGAACAATGAGACACTCTACGAAAATCAATACTTTTCTAGTAAAACATCATGTTTTTGTATTGTTCCATTGCAGGTGACTTACCTTGAACATTTTAAAGCAATTTTGCCAACTTGAAACTTTAATTAACAAAAGTTATACTAAAAAGTAAATAAATTTAGTAAAATCCATTTATTTATACCAAATAACTATATATTTTTGGCTAAATGAAGTCAAACCTCAATAAATATGCCAAAAATCACTTCCAATTCATATTTTGAAAGATTTCCCTAGATTTTGAAAAGTTTAATGAAGAAAAATCAAAGTGTCTCATTGTTACCCATGGGCTGAAAAGAGTGGGGAACAATGAGACAGCCCTGGATTCTGGGTATATTCTTAATTTTGGTCAAATCTAATGAAAGGCCATTGTAGCCCAACTCATGCGCTATGAAATGGCGAAAGAAATTTGGAGAAATATTAGTTTTTGTGTTATTGGCAGCCTATGAGCGAAAATGTAATTTTCAGTCATAATTTACTTTTACACCCCAAAATCAAACATTTATGAATAACTTTGCAAGGGAGCGTCCACAACCAACGCCACTATTATGGCAGAAGTGTATCCAGTAGACACACCTTTCCTCAAATTATGAGCCTGATAGGTTGAAACTACGACTTGTGAGAGCCATTTTATCATTGTTCCCCGTGTCTCATTGATGACTACTCTACCCTAGGTTGTAAAATAAGAAAAAGGCAACAAATAATTTATAAAAATGAGAATACTGAAAAAGGAGGAAGCAAAATAAAAAAATAAAAAGTGAAGCAGTGTATATCGAAATAAGGAGTAAAGGGTCAATAAAAAAATGATCCAATCAATTTAAATTGTGGAAAAACAAAATCAATAAACCAAAAGTGACACACCTTTCCAACTCCTGCTAAACTTTCTTCCCAACATGAGCTCGCTTTAATTTAAATTCCCTTTCGCCAAAATCCGATAAAATACCAATAAATTCAATATCCTCACGCATTGGACACGTGTTTTTTCTCGCCGCACACACTTGTTAAATAATAACAAGCCGAATCCGTAATCCGAAATCGAAACGCAAAAATCCGCGGCGACCAAACAAATCAGCCTTGTCTTGGTCACGTCACGTCAGTGTTTACGATCATCACCTCGTCAGGAAATTACCAATTCAGCCGGCGGAAAACGGAACATAAACACCCCAGCTGATCGGCGAGCCCAACTCACGTGTGTGTGCAGACACCTTGGAAGAAGCCGCGCCAAATTAATGCAGATTGAGAAGCACTCACCTGTAAAGAGAGAGGAGAGAAAACGATGAAAATCAATTAGTGACGTTTAAAAAAAACCACTGAAAGTTTTACAGAAGTACAAAATCATAACAGAAAAATTACAAAAAATAGAAACAAATTAAATGCAAAACAAGTTAACACCCTTCAGGCACTTTTCAAAAGTCCGGAAATTTGTTAATCAAATGAAACCAATCGAAGAAAGCAGACGACCGCGCGCCGTCGGCGCACCCAAAACAAAAGCTCGAAACGTCAAACGGTAGCGCCTCTAGCGGTTTCCAACCGAAACTTAAAAGCATCAAAGAAGGCGCGACGAGACAAGAGGAGAAACCGCGCCAAATTGATTCGATTTTGTTTGGAATGGACAATTTGTTGGCTGACTTGCGTGAAGACTACTAAAGCAAACAGAAATGGTTTTTGGGGACCTTAAGGGGCAGACAGAAGAAGAAGCGGGGTCTTGGAATGATTGAGATTTTGGGACAATTACTGGCGGTGGCAGTGACAGTGGCGTTGTACAGATGTGTCCGACGCAAATTGCAGCAATTTGTTTGTAAAACCCCTTCGATTTTGCATAACAGAGGGCGATTAACTCTTAAAAGTCTTGAGATATCGTTATGTAACATAAATTTTGATTTTTTTTGTCGAGATTTCAAGGCAAAATTTAACAAATTAATTTACAAAATCAAACATATGCAATGAAAAAGACAATTTAGGTAACTTTACCATAGAGTAACCATAGGCTTACCATAACAAAACCATAGACTTACCATAAATTTTATGGTAATCCAATGGTTTTACTCAACAATCAATAATTTTCAACCCGTTCAAGTGTTAACTGATGCACTTTCAACACTTGCCATCACCGAAAGCACCAGCGGTAATTCGAATTAATCTTCGCACAGCACGTGTCGTCCTTTGCTGAGGGAAGTTTCGAACGGACCTTCGGCCGGCTGACCAAAGCCAACAGATGGCCGGTTCTTGGCCCTGAGTTTTACTAGATTGGAGAGGAAATTCGTCGATGACCGAAAATTAATCGTCCATTTGCAATCGGAAGATAAATTTGAGGAAGGCTGTTGGATTTTAGGAGTATTTTAAATAAATTTAATGATTTTAAAAAAATACAGAATCTTTTGTAAAATAATGCAAATTGCCAAAAATTACAAAAATGACAAAAATTACAAAAATTACAAAAATTACAAAAATGACAAAAATTACAAAAATTACAAAAATTGCAAAAATTACAAAAATTACAAAAATTACAAAAATTACAAAAATTACAAAAATTACAAAAATTACAAAAATTACCAAAATTACAAAAATTACAAAAATTACAAAACTTACAATAATTACAAAACTTACAATAATTACAAAATTACAAAATTACAAAAATTACAAAATTACAAAATTACAAAATTACAAAATTACAAAATTACAAAATTACAAAATTACAAAATTACAAAATTACAAAATTACAAAATTACAAAATTACAAAATTACAAAATTACAAAATTACAAAATTACAAAATTACAAAAATTACAAAAATTACAAAATTACAAAATTACAAAATTACAAAATTACAAAATTACAAAAATTACAAAATTACAAAATTACAAAATTACAAAATTACAAAATTACAAAATTACAAAATTACAAAAATTACAAAATTACAAAATTACAAAATTACAAAATTACAAAATTACAAAATTACAAAAATTACAAAATTACAAAATTACAAAAATTACAAAATTTACAAAAATTACAAAAATTACAAAAATTACAAAAATTACAAAAATAACAAAAATTACAAAAATTACAAAAATTACAAAAATTACAAAAATTACAAAAATTACAAAAATTACAAAAATTACAAAAATTACAAAAATTACAAAAATTACAAAAATTACAAAAATTACAAAAAGTACAAAAATTACAAAAATTACAAAAAGTACACTCTCAAAACGTTCGGTATAGATTTGCATCAATTACTGTTAGTTACATGCTACTACGAAACCGGAGGCAAAAAAAGAACATAAAAAAACCTAAGCTTAGTGATGTAAAGCAGTTTAACACACACAAGTTTCATGGCTAATAAAACATGATTTTTTCTGTTTGTTTTTTTTTGCCGCGACTTGGTTCGTTTGTCTAAGCGCTGAAATTAGACAGCAAAAACAAAAAACCGGTGACCAACTTGCGAGTAGTAAACAACGGCGCGCACACACACACACGCTAATTGATTGGTAGTACACAACTCTGGACTCTGAACAAAACACAGCGACTTAATGACGGTGGGTGGAGGCTAATTTCTGATTTTTTTTGTTTTCGTTTTAGCACACGAAGATATTTGTTATGGGCCGACCCCATTTTTGGGCGCAAATTTTTGGCCGTAATTTTGTGTGCCACTTTTGCTTTCATCGCGTCAAACTTGTCCATGTGCGTTGGAATTATCGCCAAATTAGCTTGTTTAGAGAGTTGGTGCTTTTTATTATCTCTCTCTCTCCTTTGAAGATTAGCCCAAATTTGGTGCAACGCGTATGTGGCGGTGATTAGAGAGATTAGGTCGTGACGAACGGGAAAAGAAGATTAGGACAAGGTAAACATTTAATGTTTAAAGTTAAATTAAGACGTCGTACCGTTTATGGTGTATCCAATGCAATAATGAACCGGAGCGTTTGGTACGGTATGTCCACGCATCCTTCCTTCCCTGTAGATTCCGTGGAATGTGATCCGTTCTCAGAATCCTCTCTGCGGTAAACACTACGCAGTAGGGCTAGCCGCTTTAATTTTTGCAATACATTTCCGGGTGATCTCAGATGTACTGCAATTTTTAATAATGAAAAAAATATTTACAGATGGTAAAATTAGTTTGAAAATTTTCGGAAATTCTGGCAACACTGTCAAAAGATATCGATTCTTTATTGGTCAAAATTGAATATGAGTGCAAGTAAGGCAATAATCTTTTTGTTTTATTTTGAAATTCTGATTCGAATTAATTAGTGTAAATCACCTTGAAATACTGAAAACGTAAAAAAAAACATTCTCATTATTCATATTTTTCCACGCCGCAAAACACCACTTCAATGGCTTCAATTGCTTCTTTAGAGGCCAATCACAAGCCATAAAATGGTCCAATTTCAAAGTTAATGGTTTTTCTGTCACCTCCTTAAGCATTGTTAAGCTAGAGTGTAAACAACCCACCCCCTTAAGGCGAAACGGGAGCTAGAACCAAATTTTGTCGTGATTTGGCGCATCTCACTTTTTGATTTTTTAAAAATCGATTTCAACGAATTTCAAAAAAACCATGAGCATCACGATGTTGCACATGTTCTAACGGATCACTGTAAAAAAAATCAAGTCTCTAAGTCAAAATATGAACAACTAGTTTAGTTTTTCAGTTAAACTCACGATTTTTATACTTCTCCATACGATTCCCATGGACTTTGCCGAAAATCAGAGGAGCGCAATTCCACCCAAGTTTTTGGTAATATATTCCATTATTCAGCTATATTTTTATATACCGTTAGATTCGTTAGAATGTAACGAACACGGTGGTATATATAAATCAATAGTTCACTAACTTTTATAACACACTTTTTGATTACCAAAAAATAATCAAATATTTGCTTCTCGCGCAACGCAACGGGCAACGAATCAAAGGAGAAACCTCAGAGACAAAAAAACTCCCGTGTGCCGTGGCGAGGCGCGTGGATTGTGCTGGCCGCACGCACACACTCTCATGGCGCGCAAGCACTTATTTTGAATTCATTCCTTGATGTGTTTGATTTTGAAATTATATTTTTTTTTATTTGGGGATATTGCGAGGTTCGGATATTTTTAATTACTACTTTTAATTATTACTAATTTTATTTACTAATTTATTATTGCTTCATTCCTTTGTATCTAAACAGAGTATAATTAAGAAATACAAATCAGGACTGAAAATATCAACATTCAAATGAATAAAATGTGATTATTATTTTAGTTAGACCAACTAAAGAATTGAAATTGGTCTTTGTCAAAGTCTTTGTTATTTTGATTAAAAAAAACAGTTGACAATTATCTTGGCTAAAAAGGCTAGTATGAATTTCAAAGAATGAATTTGTTTTATAAATTCTCAAATTTTCATAGAATATTGTATGTTTTTGAACGAACCAAAATTTTGTATGCATGTTCACTTCATTGGTTTTTTTAAAGAGAAAATGCATACAAAATTCCGCTTCATTAAAATAAACAATATTTTTTGAAAATTTTAATGTATTACAAAAAAAATCTAAAGTGAAAATGCATACAAAAAATCGCTTCGGTAAAAAAAAACGATATTCTGAGAAAATTTGAATATTTTACAAAATGAAACAATAATAAAGTGAAAATGCTCACAAAATTTTGCTGCGTTTGAACTCATATTTCAAATTATAAAAAATAGAATATTTTCAAAAAAATACTGTATTTTAAGATAATTTTTATATTTTTCGAAAAACGAACTCTAATAAAGTGAAATTGCATAAACAGTTTCGCTACATTTAAAAAATACAATATTCTGTGAAAATTTGAGTATTGTTCAAAAATGCCCAATAAAGTGAAAATGCTTACACAAGTTTGCTTCCTTCAAAAAAAAAACAATAATTTCATTATTTTTCAAAAAAAACTCTAATAAAGTTAAAATGCATACAAAATTTCGTTCATTGAAAAATACAATATAAATATTGCTTTGTTAAAAAAATGTAAATGGGCGAATTTGGTCCAAGGATGTACACAAAAATAAATACTAAAATACTCAAATTTTCACAGAATAATGTAATTTTTAATTTTTTTAGAGTTTTATTCTGTAAAATACTCAATTTTTCACTATTTTTGTATGCATTTTCACTTTATAAGCGTTTATTGTTTTGTTAATACCGTAAAACGGGGTGACTTTGATAGCCGGGGTGACTTTGATAGGTTTGCAATGAAGAGAAAATGAAGAGTACAATTAAAATACGTACGGAATGGTTCAGAATCATACTGACCGTGGTAGAGAAGTGTTCAAAGTACCTCAAGAAGAACTTTGCATAAAATTTTGAAATGTTTAAAAAGTAAGTTAACTATAACTAAGAAAATATTGATGAAAGTCATTATTTAAAACTTCTCAAAGTGTCATTTACTCAATGAAAATGATTTTCTCAATGAACATGATTTTGAATCGGGAAACGGAATGCATTTTCGGGTTCTTTGGACAATTTTCCACTAGGAGAATGTTAAATAAGTTTGTAAATAATAAATAATATGTGTCCTTGAAACACAATCAAAAAAATCTCCAAATTTATATGCAATTTCAGTTGAACAAATTTCATGTAAAATGTGAAAACTTGTGATTCAGGCTTTGTATTCAGTTTAAAATGCAATATAAATCGATAATTTTATAAACAAAATTAGTTTTAACAAATTTCAGGCAAAATTCCTACTTTTCAACAATTTTATGTAAAATTTATTAGTATTTTGATAAAAAGCTTATAAAGTTAGTTAACTAAATATAAACATTGATTTTTTTTCTTAAGAACTTTATCAGCTACTTTATTGATGGTACATTTAACGTACAAATATAGTTTGAACATCTTAAATATGATTTTAACAAGAAAAACTTTGACTATCAAAGTCACCCCGGAATTTAAACTAAGAGTTTTTAACGTAACTATTTTTCTAAACACTATTGAAAAAACTTTTTTTCCAAAATAGTGTATGGACTTTGTGTGGCCTACCCCAGTACATGTTTTAAAATTAATAATCTTGAGAAAAACCTTACCTGTTGAAAAATATTTTAAAAACAAATTGAAATCCTATCAAAATCACCCCGGTTACGGTACTTAAATTCTCATAGAATATTTTATGTTTTGAAACGAAGAGAATTTTTGTATACATTTTCTATTTATTTTAGGTTTTTTTTGGAAAACACTCCAATTTTCAAAAAATATTGTATTTCTTTGAACGATGCGAAATTTTGCACGAATGTTCACAAAATATTGTATTTTTGTAAGAACGAAAATTTGTATGCATTTTAACTTTATTAGAATTTTTTTGAGAAATATTCGAATTATTGTATTTTTTATGCATTTTCAATTCTGAGTAATTTGTATGCATTTTCACTTCATTAGAGTTTTTTTTGTAAAATACTCATATTGTATTTTATGAACGAAGCAAAATTGTGTATGCATTTTCACTTCATTGGATTTTTTTTGTAAAATACTCAAATTTTCTCGAAATATTGTATATTTTTAAACGTAGCGAAATGAATTTTTACTTTATTAGAGTTTTTTTAAACTCAATTTTTCACAAAATACCGTTTTTTTTTAAATATTCTTATTTTCATAATTTGCAATATGAATTTAAACAAAGCGAAATTTTATTTGCATAAAAAATTTCGTTTCCTTTAAAAAAATACAATATTTAGTGAAAATTTGATTATTTTACAAAATAAAGTACCCTAATGAAGAGAAAATGCATGCAAAATTCCGCTTCGTTAAAAAAAAACAATATTTTGTGAAAATTTTAGTATTTTACAAAAAAAAACTCTCATGTGAAAATGCATACAAAATATCGCTTCGGCAAAAAAGCAATATTTTGCGAAAATTTTTATGTTTTACAAAATGAAACTATAATAAAGTGAAAATGCTCACGAAATTTCGCTGCGTTTGAACTCATATTGCAAATTATGAAAATTTTAATATTTTTTAAAAATACATTTAAAAAATGCAATATTCTGTGAAAATTTGAGTATTGTTCAAAAATGCCTCAATAAAGTGAAAATGCATACATAATTTTGATTCCCTCAAAATTTTTTTTTTAAGTTTTTCTTAAAAAAAAACTCTTATAAAGTAAAAATGCCTACAACATTTCAATCCTTGAAAAATACAATATGAATATCACTTCGTTAAAAAAAATGTGAATGGTCGAATTTGGTCCAAGGATGTACACAAAAAAAATACTACTGCATTTTCACTTTATAAGCGTTTATTGTTTTGTAAAAACTCAAATTTTCATAGAATATTGTATGTTTTTAAATGAAGCGAAATTTTGTATGCATTTTCTCTTTATTAGAGATTTTTTTTTGGAAAATACTCAAATTTCACAAAATATTATATTTTTTCGAACGAACCGAAATTTTGTATGGATGTTCACGAAATATTGTATTTTTTAATGAACGAAATTTTGTATCAAAATTTACCCGTTAAAAATACCCGTATTTTTTGAAAATATTATAATTTTCATAATTTGAAATATGAGTTCAAACGCAGCGAAATTATGTGAGCATTTTCGCTTTATTATATAATAAAGTTATATATGTATTATTAGCCGGGACCGTGATGTAGGCGTAAGCGTGGTTGTGTCTCACCCAGTCGGCCTGGGTTCGATCCCAGAAGGTCCCGGTGGCAAATTTTGAGACGAGATTTGTCTGATCACGCCTTCCGTCGGACGGGGAAGTAAATGTTGGCCCCGGTCTAACCTAGAGGTTAGGTCGTTAGCTCAGTCCAGGTGTAGGAGTCGTCTCCCTGGGTCCTGCCTCGGTGGAGTCGCTGGTAGGCAGTTGGACTCACAATCCAAAAGTCGTCAGTTCGAATCCCGGGGTGGCGATTGCCTCAACAATCAAGCCTTCGGACACCTAGTTTCGAGTAGGAATCTTGCAATCGAGAACGCCAAGGCAATGCTGTAGAGCGAATAATTTGATTTTTGATTTGATATACCAAAAGATGCGCAAAGATCGGGCCTACAAGCTCATATTTTGAATTTGGGCATAGTATGCCCACCGGAACAAACCCTTGAATGCCCGCCAAAAAGTCATTTTGTTACATCCTAATATGTATAGATTCATTTTGTAAAATATAAAAGTTTTCACAAAATATTGCCTTTTTTTACCGAAGCTTTATTTTGTATAAATTTTCAGTTCTGAATATTTTGTATGGATTTTCACTTCATTAGAGATTTTTTAAGTAAAATACTCATATTGTATTTTAAGAACGAAGCAAATTTTTTTATGCATTTTTATTTCATTGGTTTTTTAAAGAGAAAATGCTTCCAAATTTCGCTTCATTAAAAAACAATATTTTTTAAAAAACTCTGAAGTGAAAATGCATACAAAGTATTACTTTGGTAAAGAAACACAATATCAAAATTTGAATATTTTACAAAATGAAACTATGATAAAGTGAAAATGCTCACAAAATTTCACTGCGTTTGAATTCATATTTCAAATTATGAAAATTAGAATATTTTCAAAAAATACGATATTTTGAGATTTTTTTTTTACGAAAAAATAACTCTTATAAAATGAAAATGCATACAAAGTTTTGCTACAATTAAAAAATACAATATTCTGTGAAAATTAGACAATTTATTTTTCAGTGAATGAAATTTTGTATGCATTTTAACTTTATTACAGTTTTTTTCAGAAAAACTCAAATTATTTGTTTTTGAAGGAAGCAAAATTATGTATGCATTTTCACTTTATTGGGGCATTTTTGAACAATACTCAAATTTTCACAGAAAATTGTATTTTTGAAATGTAGCGAAACTTTGTATGCATTTTCATTTTTTAAGAGTTATTTTTTCGTATAATACAATTTGTTTCACAAAATACCTTATTTTTGAAAATATTCTAATTTTCATAATTTGAAATATGAGTTCAAATGCAGCGAAATTTCGTGAGCATTTTCACTTTATTATAGTTTTATTTTGTAAAATATTAAAATTTTCGCAAAATATTGCTTTTTTACCGAAGCGATATTTTGTATGCATTTTCACTTGAGAGTTTTTTTTAAATAACAAATTTTCACTGAATATTGTATTTTTTTTAAAGGAAGCGAAATTTTTTATGCAAATAAAATTTCGCTTTGTTTAAACTCATATTGCAAATTATGAAAATAAGAATATTTAAAAAAATACGGTATTTTGTGAAAAATTGAGTTTAAAAAAACTCTAATAAATTAAAAATTCATAAAAAGTTTCGCTAGGTTTAAAAAAATACAGTATTTCGAGAAAATTTTAGTATTTCACAAAAAAAACCAATGAAGTGAAAATGCATACACAATTTTGCTTCGTTCATAAAATACAATATAAGTATTTTACAAAAAAAACTCTAATGAAGTGAAAATGCATACAAAATACTCAGAATTGAAAATGCATAAAACAAATACAATTATTCGAATATTTCTAAAAAAAACTCTAATAAAGTTAAAATGCATACAAAATTTCGTTCTTACAAAAATACAATATTTTGTGAACATTTGTACAAAATTTCGCATCGTTCAAAGAAATACAATATTTTTTGAAAATTGGAGTGTTTTCCAAAAAAATCTCTAATAAATAGAAAATGTATACAAAAATTCGCTTCATTTAAAAACATACAATATTCTATGAGAATTAGAGTACTAACAAAACAATAAACGCTTCTAAAGTGAAAATGCATACAAAAATTGTGAAAAATTGAGTATTTTACAGAATAAAACTCTAAAAAAAGCAACAAAATTGTGCTTCGTTGAAAAATTACATTATTCTGTGAAAATTTGAGTATTTTAGTATTTATTTTTGTGTACATCCTTGGACCAAATTTGCCCATTCACATTTTTTTTAACGAGGCAATATTTATATTGTAATTTTCAATGAACGAAATTTTGAATGCATTTTAACTTTGTTAGAGTTTTTTTTGAGAAATACTGAAATTATTGTATTTTTTTAAGGAAGCAAAATTGTGTAAGCGTTTTCATTTTATTGGGGCAGTTTTGAACAATGCTCAAATTTTCACAGAATATTGTATTTTTTAAATGTAGCAAAACTTTGTATGCAATTTCACTTTATTAGAGTCAGTTTTTTCAAAAATACAATTTTTTTCTCAAAATGCCGTATTTTTTTGAAAATATTTTAATTTTTAAAATTTGAAATATGAGTTTTGTTAAATTTTGTGAGCATTTTCACTTTATTATTGTTTCATTTTATAAAATGTTCAAATTTTCTCAAAACATCGTTTTTTATCGTATGCATCGTATTGTATGCATTTTAACTTAAGATATTATATACAATATTCTATGAAAATTAGAGAATTTACAAAACAAATTCATTCTTTGAAATTCATACTAGCCTTTTTAGCCAAGATAATTGTCAACTGTTTTTTTTAATCAAAATAACAAAGACTTTGACAAAGACCAATTTCAATTCTTTAGTTGGTCTAACTAAAATAATAATCACATTTTATTCATTTGAATGTTGATATTTTCAGTCCTGATTTGTATTTCTTAATTATACTCTGTTTAGATACAAAGGAATGAAGCAATAATAAATTAGTAAATAAAATTAGTAATAATTAAAAGTAGTAATTAAAAATATCCGAACCTCGCAATATCCCCAAATAAAAAAAAATATAATTTCAAAATCAAACACATCAAGGAATGAATTCAAAATAAGTGCTTGCGCGCCATGAGAGTGTGTGCGTGCGGCCAGCACAATCCACGCGCCTCGCCACGGCACACGGGAGTTTTTGTCTCTGAGGTTTCTCCTTTGATTCGTTGCCCGTTGCGTTGCGCGAGAAGCAAATATTTGATTATTTTTTGGTAATCAAAAAGTGTGTTATAAAAGTTAGTGAACTATTGATTTATATATACCACCGTGTTCGTTACATTCTAACGAATCTAACGGTATATAAAAATATAGCTGAATAATGGAATATATTACCAAAAACTTGGGTGGAATTGCGCTCCTCTGATTTTCGGCAAAGTCCATGGGAATCGTATGGAGAAGTATAAAAATCGTGAGTTTAACTGAAAAACTAAACTAGTTGTTCATATTTTGACTTAGAGACTTGATTTTTTTTACAGTGATCCGTTAGAACATGGGCAACATCGTGATGCTCATGGTTTTTTTGAAATTCGTTGAAATCGATTTTTAAAAAATCAAAAAGTGAGATGCGCCAAATCACGACAAAATTTGGTTCTAGCTCCCGTTTCGCCTTAACTAAATAACCACCTGACCAAAGTAGCTTCCGTTCAGAGCAAAAAAGACCAGTGCTGCCATTTTTAGCCACTTTTTCTGCACTTGCCCAAAACGACTCGACTACTTTTCAAGGTGTCGTCGCGTAGTTGGCAATTTTCGCGCCAATATAAAATCAGCAGCAGTAAAAAAACAAACTTTTTTACGACTTCTTATTTGAGAGCGGCTCAATTACACGTCGGGGGAAGGTCGACCGTTTTTTTTTTGTTAGTTCACACATTTTTTTTTCTCTCGCGGTCGTGCGCACACACTGAATTAAATATTTGTAATTGAGAGGCCCAGATTTCAACGCCACCGCCGCCGAGTCCGAAAAGAAGATCAAGATCAACGAGAAGGGGGACTGAGAAAGCCACAGTAAGCGTGTGGAGAGGTAAATAATTGAATAATAATTCCTAAACTAGCACTCTCTTGACGATGCGGTCGAGAGTGCGACCACGATGACGATTGACCGACCAGTTTAGAGTGCTCGACGATGCGTGAGTTTCGGAACGCCACTTTGGAAACGGTTGATTGGCTCGGTGAGGTTTGGGGTCTTTAGTGGTGGAGAAGAAGAAAACAAAAGTAGAGAAGAAATCTAAAACGAAGAAAATTGAAGAAAAAAGTAAGACAATATCAAACAAAAAGAGAACGCAATTTGAAAAAAATAAGAGCAAGATGAAAAAAAAATTAATAAAAAAATATGAAAATCAAAACATTTCAACAACAATTCCAGCCGGGGATTGAACTCCCGATCAAACGCTTACAAGTCCGAAGCGTTACCACAGTGCTACATAACTCGGTCCGAACACGTATTACACATGTTAGAGCGGCCAGCCCTACTGCGTTGTGTTCACTGCAGAGAGGACTCTGTGATCAGATCACATTTTACAGAAACTACCAGGGGAGGAAAGATGCGTGGACATACCGTACCAAGCACTTTATGGTAGTCTAACAATTATAATAAAACAAATAGAAAATAATAATGAACTTTTTTTTAAACTGATCTATAAATATAAACAAACATTGGAAACAACTTATACAAAATAGGCTCCTTAAAAATATTGTCAAAGTGGTTTTATGCTTTTTAAAAAAAAAAGAATCAAAGATATCAGAAGTGGTTTCAGGAAGAAAAAAATACATTCCCCCAAAAATTTGCATTTTTTTCTTCAAATTGAGTTGTTGTATTTCATTATATGGATGAAATTTTACGCATTTTTTTCTCTAAGACCTAGAAGTCATTTTGAATAATTAGTTTGTCCATACAAATTTGCGTACAATTTTAACAGCTTCTAGAGAATAAGAATTTCGCATTTTTGTTTCATTTTATACTTTTTTATTCAAATGAAACTTTTTCCATGCATTTTCTTATTTCAAAAGAAAACATTTTGCATCGTTTTCCATACAACGCTCCATACAATTTTGAGGGCTGATTATACAAAATGGGCATGTGAATCTTCGAAAATATGTATCTTGAGACAGGATTTTCTGATCGATTTGGTATCTTCCGCAAAGTTGTTGGTTATGATTGATAGCCTTTTAAAAAAATAGGAACACGGAAAAAGAATACCGATTTTTTATTTGACTTTTTATCATTATAAGTTTAATTCCCAAAACACGAGTTTTTAAATCCGGAGTTGCCGGATTTATGCACTTTTGAAAAAAAGTGAGATACGGAAAAATTCTAAAATTTTGTCGAACAAAATTTCAAAAATCATGTTTAAATACAATTATTTTTTTTAGTTTTTTACAAAATAAAAAAAAGCAAAAAGGAAAAAATATCCTGCAAAAATATTTTAGATAAGTTTAAAAAATGTCAAACATTTTTTATGATATAAAGCCACTTAAAGTTTAAGCATTGTGAATAAATGATTATTTCTAAGTGTTATCTAGTAAGCCCTCTTTTTCAACTCGCGATGATATCTCGGAAACAAATATCAATTTTCAATGTAAAAATTTAAACTTTTATGAAATTTTGTGCTCTTTTCAATAAAAACAATTGCGAAATTTGACAATGAAGAAGATTCAGATTATTTTTAACGCGTATTTTTGACATTTTCAAAATAACATACATTTTGAAATATATACAAAAAATATTTGAAAAAAGCAGTAAATTTTACAAAATTTTAAATTTTTAACACTAAAAACATCATCAAAATGCTGCAAATTAAAAAAAAACAATATTTTTGAAAAACTAGGAAAAAGATAAAAAAAAATAAAATTCAGATAATGTGACTTTTTTGGCTATAAAAGTCTTAAAAATATGTTTTTTGAAGGGATCAAAAAAATTTTAATAAATTTGCTTCAAAAATATTGAAGGTTGGATCAAAAGGTCAATTGATAACTGAGGAAATATGCGTTCGATTTTCAATGTAAAAAAAAATTAAGTACCGTAAAATTACTTTGTTTCAAACAAAAATATAAAAAAAAAAATCAAATCAACTCAAACATAAGTAATCAAAAACATTTATTTTTGACCATATCGAATCAAATACGAATTAAAATAATTAAACATACGGCAAATGAAAATTAAAATTTTGCATGTTTTATTTGAAATTTATAGTTTTACACACATTTTTTTTGTAATGCATAAAATTTAAATTTTTGTTCACCTAAAATATTTTCGAATGAACTGACAAAAAACCTATTTTTTGCAATTCCATCGTGAAACTATTTACTTTTCCTGTCATTCTTGAACGACGAAAAAGCCTACTTTTCTGTACCAATAATAATAGAATCGAAAAGTAACACTTTTCAAAATAAATGCTGAAAAGTTTTCCTTTTCAACACTGAAATGGATGCTGAAAAGTTGAATTTTTCAGCACTTGTTTCGAAAAGTAATACTTTTCAACATTTTTTTGATTTAAGCGATCAATTGACAAAATACATACAACTTATAATTCCACTCAAAGGTTGTTATTCGGAGTTGTAACACATGTTGTATGGAACTCGTTGCAAAACTTGATTTTTTCAGCACTCTATGTATCTATCCAACTCGGTGAACCTCGTTGGATAAATGTACGACTCGTGCTGAAAAAATCTTGTTTTTACAACTTGTTTCATGAACTACTAATTTTTAACATCAACCACAATTTTGTTAAAAAAAACTGCAGGTGGTTATGTAACAGACATGACCAGTATAACAAAGAACGTTCAAGTCAATTTATTCAATTACAAAAAAAAAACTATTTATTTCACAAAAAATCTTGATTTTTTTTCGTATTTTTAGCAAACATTTGTGTATCCACAATCCTCTGCTTTCTAACACGTCCATAAAAATAGCGCATAAAAGCTCTCTACCTTCATTTGAACCGGTGGCGCTGAAACCTGTCCAACTCAAAAGCAAAAATCATAAACGACGACTTCACCACTGCCCCCTCACTTCCCCTCCCTTCCCCTCTCAACACAACTCAAGATTCTCACATCTCATCTTGAGAAGTTGCAACCGAAGAAAAAATCACACATGTGAGCTGAGCACTCTCATCTGCTCGCCCAGAGCTCGATTTCAACAGGTCAACCCCCTCCCTCCCTTAAATTGAATGACGGACGGAGTTTTAGGGGGGGGGGGGGGTACAAAATCGGTTTCCAATTTACCCCCCCCCCCACCCCCTCAGCCCTCTTCTCCTACAATTTCGAAGATTTCCCAAGAACTTGCAGCAAAGACAGACGTACAGATCATTCATCATAATTTTTGAACGCGCTGCGGTTGCAGCAATTCAGGTGCAAAATAATGAGCCCACTTTTGCCTGTGAGAGTGGGTGGTTTTCAGAGGGAGGTGTCTTAGAGGGGGGGGGGACTCGATCATGTGTGCCAGTAAGGGTAAATAATTGCGGCACGGATGAATTTATTATGCTCACTGGCACGGAGTGCACCTTGGAGAGGCTATATTTGAATAGGTTTCTCGATATTTGTCGTAACTTTTCTCGCGAGCGGGGTTTTCCTTCGGAATGATCACTAGACCTTCGACAGAGGCAGAACTTGGAACTTAAGCCTCATCCAAGTACACACTTGGTCGGAGTTTTGTAACAGCCAGCAGCAACGGTTGGGCTTTATTTTTTCAAATTTGCCGGCCAAGGTCTGTTTGCTGTTCGCAAAGTGTTGCAATAATATTTGCACGAGGCCGCAATTGAAACGTTGTAATGTGTATCGATTTGATTTGGCAATGTTAACATAAATAAATAAACATAATGTTGGGGGTGCAAATCGGGAGCATGTTCAGACATTTCTTTTGCAATAAATGCAATTTGTAGATAGACAGAACACAACGGTTATTGAATTTATTAATCTACTGCGAAATGTTTCTTGTACTCAACGTTATTGATTTTAGCAAATTTGATTGTTTTACACTGTTTGGACAGAACAGCTGCACAGAGTTTGTGCAACCGTTGTTCAACTTCTATTGTTGCACAATTGTTGCTGAAACCCCAGTTCAACAACTCTAACAACCCGAAATGAGTTGAAATGTATTTGCAATAAATTTTCAACTCCGTTGATCGATTCCAACAGGTTGCAAGCTAATATCGTCCCACTTTCTCCAAAACAGAAACAAACCAAACTTAAGGGGAAGTTCTCTTCCGCTCTCAGCAGAACATCACCGTCTCAGGTAACCGGTCTTATCGGATATGGCTCACGACAAACTTGTCGTCGTCTTCAACTTGGCACAAACTTGACTGGCACAGACGACCAAGTTTCGTTTCAGCTCTGCGGATGGCCGCTACCTGACGACGACCCCCCTTGGATTGAGGTTTTGTTGACAATTGTAAGCCCCGTGTCATGTAAAAACGAGGCTAGCATAATTGAGGTCTTTCGTTTGACGTGCCACTTGTCGTCTTGTTGCGCGAAGAATTCGCGAAAAAGAAACGCAGATTTGCACGGAAAGTCCGCAAGAAAGGGTGGAAAATGTCACGGAAAAAGTATTTTGTGCCGTGAATTACACCTTGAATTCCTGCAAAAATGTCCATTTATTTCACGATTTCACGAATATTTGTGAAAATTATTAATGAATTTGTATTAATAGAACGTGAATAGTGGCACAAATCGAAATTTATTGAAAATGCAGATTTTTTTCCGTGAATGACAAATGAATTCCTTTGTAATTAGCAATTAATATCACGATTTCACGAATTTTAAAGAATTATTCGAGAATCTTGGAAACCGAACTTCATTGGTGTTCACGATTCCATGAATTTTAATGAATACAGATGTTTTTTTCCCATGAATTACACCTTGAATTCCTATGTAATTGTCAATTTTTATCATGATTTCACGAAAATCTAAATTTTGGTCATTTTTGTCATTTTGGTCATTTTGGTCATTTTGGGCATTTTTGACAATTTAGACAATTTTGACAATTTTGACAATTTTGACAATTTTGATAATTTTGACAATTTTGACAATTTTGACAATTTTGACAATTTTGACAATTTTGACAATTTTGACAATTTTGACAATTTTGACAATTTTGACAATTTTGACAATTTTGACAATTTTGACAATTTTGACAATTTTGACAATTTTGACAATTTTGACAATTTTGACAATTTTGACAATTTTGACAATTTTGACAATTTTGACAATTTTGACAATTTTGACAATTTTGACAATTTTGACAATTTTGACAATTTTGACAATTTTGACAATTTTGACAATTTTGAAAATTTTGACAATTTTGACAATTGTGACAATTTTGACAATTTTGACAATTTTGACAATTTTGACAATTTTGACAATTTTGACAATTTTGACAATTTTGGCAATTTTGACAATTTTGACAATTTTGACAATTTTGACAATTTTGACAATTTTGACAATTTTGACAATTTTGACAATTTTGACAATTTTGACAATTTTGACAATTTTGACAATTTTGACAATTTTGACAATTTTGACAATTTTGACAATTTTGACAATTTTGACAATTTTGACAATTTTGACAATTTTGACAATTTTGACAATTTTGACAATTTTGACAATTTTGACAATTTTGACAATTTTGAAAATTTTGACAATTTTGACAATTTTGACAATTTTGACAATTTTGACAATTTTGACAATTTTGACAATTTTGACAATTTTGACAATTTTGACAATTTTGACAATTTTGACAATTTTGACAATTTTGACAATTTTGACAATTTTGACAATTTTGACAATTTTGACAATTTGACAATATTGACAATTTTGACAATTTTGACAATTTTGACAATTTTGACAATTTTGACAATTTTGACAATTTTGACAATTTTGACAATTTTGACAATTTTGACAATTTTGACAATTTTGACAATTTTGACAATTTTGACAATTTTGACAATTTTGACAATTTTGACAATTTTGACAATTTTGACAATTTTGACAATTTTGACAATTTTGACAATTTTGACAATTTTGACCATTTTGACCATTTTGACCATTTTGACCATTTTGACCATTTTGACCATTTTGACCATTTTGACAATTTTGTCAATTTTGACAAATTTAACAATTTGGCAAACGAACATGAATAATGTTGACGATATCATGAACCAAAATTTACGACAACGTCAATGATATTTTTCCGTGTTTGCCCCCCTTACTTTGCCCACCTTCAGCCAACTTGGCATCCATTCAACCGTGCAATTGCGGTGACATTGTCCGCTCGCTTTCGAGGTTATGTTCAACGCTGTAGGAAAATGACAAATTAAATCTTTATTGCATCAATGTTCGTGTTTTTTTTTTAAATCAACAATTCAGCAAACGATTTTCGGACAACACTCCGGATATTGCTTTGAAGAATCCGTCTCCAGCCGGCAGTCGCCGTCGGCGACGGCAAGTCCGCACCTAAAATAAACCACCTTGGTCAGTGTCCTTCCTAATTGGTGATACATTTGAACACCTACCCAGTAATCTGCAGGAAGTAATCATCGCTGCAGGACCACTTTTCGCAGTTTTGGTACACGGCCGAACCTTTCTCGACGACGGTTTTCGAATCCGGATCGTAGCACTTGCCCGGGTGATCTACAATTCAGCGGTGGTAGATTTTTTAAAGTTAGAAAATTACACCAGCTCACCTGGATGAGTCGCATTCGGAAGAAAGGCCACATATCCGGTGATTTGCTGAAGGAGGCAGCAAATCGCGAGGGATAAAACGAGGAACAGTTTCATTTCCAGACTTTCAAGAGCTACAAAGTTACTCGAAGAGCGATTGAACGCGACTAACGAACCTCGTCTTGTTTTCATTTGACCTTATCAGCTTCAGAGTGATGACGCTCTCAACCTTGCAATTATCTACAGCTTCAGCTGGCAAACCGTATTCGCTCGTCAGAACACGGAAAGTTTTCGAAGAAAACGTAAAAAAACCTTATTGATTGCGGGATTCGATCCCGAAACTTTCAGATCACTGGTTGAGCGCCCCTACCACTTGCGCTACGCTCGCTAACGCGAAACCCTTCGCTGGAAGCGAGGACGTTAGCTTACACCGCATTTCGCTCAGATTTCAACGAAAATCAAATTTTTAAAGCGCGTTTAGACCCTATTCTCATTCCGCATCGAAAGCATCGATTGAAATTGAAGTTTTAGTTCGACAAATGTCAATAAACCAAAAGCAAACCAAAAGCAAACCAAGCTTCTTTTTCGCCCCCGCAATCCAAACAGACAAACGACCTCCACGCCGTAATACCGTGCAAAATTTACGCGAACGCAAATTGCCTCCCAATTTCGGATTAGCTCATCGCGGGACTTGAATAGCCAGGTCTTAAGTCGAATTGGCGGACGGAACATGCGCAGCGCGCGCAAAGTTTGAAACAATTTTATTAGAAGAAAAAAAAAGAGTCGAAAATTGTTCCTCTCGTTTTTTTTTCTCTCGCGTCTATTAGGTAATTCGACAGTGGAAAAGTGAGTTTGAGAGTGATTTGATGTTTGTTTTCATTTGAACAGAGGTTTTTTTTGGTTGGTTGGTTGAACTTGTTTCGTCAGAGCGCGGCGATTTCGCATGGGAAGTCGTGTAACGGTTGTTTTTGCTTTCTGGCGAGTAGAACTTTCTTGGATCAGATCATAGAACCAACCAGGAAGTGATTAGCTGAGCTTATTTGCGTTCTATGTCGTGTTTGGAGTGAGATCTGTATGCAGCTCAGCTTTCAGCAAGAGTTCGTTTGAGGTAGTTGAACTTGGGAGATACCGTAATTATTTATGGAGGTAGGAATTGGTAGAATCAAGCTGTTTGAAAAAAAGAAAAAAAAACTTGAAGTCAACTGGATTCGAACCCACGATATTTCATATTGTTGGTTGTGAGCCCCTACCACTTGAGCTACGGTCGCTTTGAAGAAACCTTCAGCTGGGGTCAAGGACCTAACCTGAAACAGCGTTTTGCTCAGAATTCAACGAAAATCAATCGGATAAAAATTTTTCAATCAGAAAGGTTGAAACTTCGCTAAATCTGACATTCTCTTCAACCTAACTGGTTTAGTTCTTGTATAATCAACCTAAGGGTCCACACACAGTCAGACATAACCCCCACATTCTACGTTAGCTCCGCATTCGAAGCTTCAAACAGTAACAGCTGCGGATTGTTCATATAATCCATAAGCCATTTTCTTAACAATGAACATTCATGCACTAAACTCACTCACATATGGAGTTTCGCGCCCAAACCTCATGCGAAGTTCACGTTAGATCGCGAAAAACCAACAACCTCCACCTCCGTAACTCGAATCGCCGGTTATCTCCACAATGCACGACGGCCCGCGTCATGGAAATCATGATCTTTGCATTTTCAGCCTCGTTGTTAGGTCACACACACACGCCATAATTGACTCAATGCTCGAGCGGTTTATGCTCGCAACATGCCAGCTTATGTTTGAGATGCGCGCTCATGCGAAAATCTAGGCTATAGGAGAGCTTCCTAAACTTGACGAATAATTAAGAACCGGCATCGTGATTTGAGTCTTAATTATCTCTAGCACGCACGAAAAAGAGCAGGAAGTTGCGGTAACTTGTCGAAAAAAAACTTGTTGACAGCGGGATTCGAACCTACGACTTGAATCTGTTTTGGTTGTTCGCCCCTACCACCTGAGCTACGCTCGCCACATGAAAAACCTTGGCTGGTGGCAAGGACATCGCCTGAAACGTCGTTTCGCTTAGATTTCACGGAAATTCAAAGTTTCTCAACTCGCCAACTCGAATCGATCGTAACGCAGATAACTTGCATGCCCAATCCATCAGCGAGTGCCCATTATAAATTTAATTTACAGTCGAGTGATTTCCCGAAAAAAAAACCCTTTTCCAAAGCGAAATCGATTTCCTAAAATGGTGAACCTTGAAGGGGTTTTTTTTAAAAGCTTTGATTGACATTCGAGGCATCGTCTAATTGAAAAACTTGCATTAATTCAAAGGGGGAGGCATGAAACAACTAAAAAATGACCTAAACTGACACATAATTAATCGAATGCAGCTGGCGCAAGCGTGACCTGAGCGTGATGCGTCAGGTGAAAGGTTGAGGCGAGCTTTGCTCTACATATGTGGGGAGCTGTCAAGCTTTTGGGTAACAAAAAATTCATCAACAACATTGACCATCAAAGCGTAGGTATTACGCGAAGTGTATCATTATGGGGAGCCTAATTAGATCAAGTTTTTTTTTAGTAACTAATTGTTTCTGAATTTTTGATGAAGTTTGATGGAGGCGTTTGCAAGCGATTCGTTAATTCGATTTAACAATTACGCAACAAAAAAAAAACAAATTATGCGTTTTGAAGTTTATAAAATCGTCACGGCACGGAAATTTATCGTTTGAGTAACAAAAGTATAAAAAAAAACTATTCAACCTAAAAAAAATATGTCAAATACAACAATACAAAAAAAGAACAATTTAAAAAATACTAAAAATGAAAAAAAGACAAAAATTACAAAAATGCTTGCAAAAATGACAAAAATAAAATTTTGACAAAAATGATTTTTTTACAATTTTGACAATTTTGACAATTTGACAATTTTGACAATTTTGACAATTTTGACAATTTTGACAATTTTGACAATTTTTACAATTTTTACAATTTTTACAATTTTTACAATTTTTACAATTTTTACAATTTTTACAATTTTTACAATTTTTACAATTTTTACAATTTTGACAATTTTTACAATTTTCACAATTTTTACAATTTTTACAATTTTTACAATTTTTACAATTTTGACAATTTTGACAATTTTGACAATTTTGACAATCTTGACAATCTTGACGATTTTGACAATTTTGACAATTTTGACAATTTTGACAATTTTGACAATTTTGACAAATTTGACAATTTTAACAATTTTGACAATTTTGACAATTTTGACAATTTTGACAATTTTGACAATTTTGACAATTTTGACAATTTTGACAATTTTGACAATTTTGACAATTTTGACAATTTTGACAATTTTGACAATTTTGACAATTTTGACAATTTTGACAATTTTGACAATTTTGACAATTTTGACAATTTTGACAATTTTGACAATTTTGACAATTTTGACAATTTTGACAATTTTGACAATTTTGACAATTTTGACAATTTTGACAATTTTGACAATTTTGACAATTTTGACAATTTTGACAATTTTGACAATTTTGACAATTTTGACAATTTTGACAATTTTGATAATTTTGACAATTTTGACAATTTTGACAATTTTGACAATTTTGACAATTTTGACAATTTTGACAATTTTGACAATTTTGACAATTTTGACAATTTTGACAATTTTGACAATTTTGACAATTTTGACAATTTTGACAATTTTGACAATTTTGACAATTTTGACAATTTTGACAATTTTGACAATTTTGACAATTTTGACAATTTTGACAATTTTGACAATTTTGACAATTTTGACAATTTTGACAATTTTGACAATATTGACAATTTTGACATTTTTTTTTCAATTTTTTTCAATTTTGTCAATTTTGTCATTTTTGTCATTTTTGTTTTTTTGTCATTATTGTCACTTTTGTCATTTTTGTTAATTTTGACAATTTTGACAATTTGTACAATTTTGACAATTTTGACAATTTTGACAATTTTGACAATTTTGACAATTTTGACAATTTTGACAATTTTGACAATTTTGACAATTTTGACAATTTTGACAATTTTGACAATTTTGACAATTTTGACAATTTTGACAATTTTGACAATTTTGACAATTTTGACAATTTTGACAATTTTGACAATTTTGACAATTTTGACAATTTTGACAATTTTGACAATTTTGACAATTTTGACAATTTTGACAATTTTGACAATTTTGATAATTTTGACAATTTTGACAATTTTGACAATTTTGACAATTTTGACAATTTTGACAATTTTGACAATTTTGACAATTTTGACAATTTTGACAATTTTGACAATTTTGACAATTTTGACAATTTTGACAATTTTGACAATTTTGACAATTTTGACAATTTTGACAATTTTGACAATTTTGACAATTTTGACAATTTTGACAATTTTGACAATTTTGACATTTTTTTCAATTTTTTCAATTTTGTCAATTTTGTCATTTTTGTCATTTTTGTTTTTTTGTCATTATTGTCATTTTTGACAATTTTGACAATTTTGACAATTTTGACAATTTTGACAATTTTGACAATTTTGACAATTTTGACAATTTTGACAATTTTGACAATTTTGACAATTTTGACAATTTTGACAATTTTGACAATTTTGACAATTTTGACAATTTTGACAATTTTGACAATTTTGACAAATTTGACAATTTTGACAATTTTGACAATCAAATTGAAATCAACCCATATTAAAACCTTTCATTCTCCCTACTTGACCAGCTGACAGCTGGGTGTTACGATTACAAGTGTTATGAAAACGGAAAAGTTGGTCTTCCCCTTCAAAAAGGTCCAGAAATAAGTTCTCGAACTGGACTACCCACAAATCCCACACTATTTAGTCGTCGAATGTAAGCTCGGTCTCTCTTTTTTGCTCGCTTGAAAAAGTTTCACCCCCCAGTTTAACATTTTGACCCAACTGGCACCTACTCGACTTCACGAGTGGTGATTTTAATTTGACTTTAATACGATTTTATATGGGTTTTTGGGAGTTGGACAACTTTCCTCGAGTGTGTGCTGCCGACACCAATCTGGTGGGGGGCTTCTGTTGATTTCACTTACTTGTCAAATTTAGTTGTTTTGTTGCAACACTTGAGCAAACAGAGGCTGGTATTGACAGTTGGTTGAATCTTAAAGGAAAACTTTGCTCCGCAAAGATTCAACAGATTCCTTTCCCGGAAGGATCAACTTGCTCGAGGAAAATTTATTCATTTCAAAACCATCCCCAAGTCCGTGCAAGTCAAGTTCAAGAGAGGACTCTCCTGGCGTTCAAGAAGGTCCAAGTTCAGCGACGTGCGAGTGCGTTTTCTTAAGATTGTCGGTCAACTAGTTCAAGATTTGTTTGCTGAAAGGATGTGGGGGTGAGCGATAAAGTGAGGTTAGTTTCTGTTTCGGAAGCTCGTGTGTGAGAGTGTTTACCGTCTTCAAGTTCTGAACAAGAAGTTCCCCCTCTTTCTTGGGGTTGACAAGCGTAGCAAAAACAGTCAACCGCACGCCACCTTCTGCAGTCGATTGGGCGGTAATTATGTGGCATTTGGTTTTATTCTTTGGTAGGGACAGTGGGATGTTTTTGGGATTTAATGCGAAATTGATTATTTTGACAATATTTGATGAAATAAATTTAAAAATCTTGAAAATAGCGCGTTTTGCTGTTTGGTGGGTGTCCTGCGATTTTGAAAGCTTTCTTCACCAAACCACGATAGCTTTGAGGTAAGTCCCTAGCTTGGTATGTCAAAGGTCCCGGGATCGAATTCGTTGCAAAATTGACATTTTTTTTTTCTTAGCGCCAACGGTGCAAAAAGCAATAAAGTGATATGTTTTATGACTTAAATGATCTTAAAACAGATTTTTAAAACAATTTGTAATGAAATTCGTCAAAAAATCAGTCAATTTAGCGATTTGGTGGGTGTCCTGCGATTTTGAAAGCCTTCTTCCACTTACCACGGTAGCATTGAGGTAAGTCCCAAGCTTGGTATGCCAAAGGTCCCGGGATCGAATCTCGCAGCCAAAATTTGAAAACATTTTTTTTCTCAACACCATCGAAATCGGACAACAAAAAGCCTCACACACGATATCATTTCGCACGCTTTTTGTCTCTCCCCACAGTCACTCGAAGCATTTGCCAATAGTCACACTTTTTGCGGGCTCTTTTCCGAGATCGTGAGAACAGCTTTGAACCTTCCCCAACGCACACACACATGTGTGTGTGAGTGCGTGTGAAATAATTTACGGGTGAGAAAATCCGTCCGTTTTCCGCTGTCCATAATGCAAAATATGCAGCAGCCAAGTCTTGAGAAGCATAAGGTAACGCTCTTCGGCTTCTAGTTTAGTCTTCCACCAAGTCTTGGAGGTGGAATTAGAAGAGACACGGTAGTAATTATTTAGTAATTTATAAACACACCGTCCGTGTGTGTGTTTGTGTGTGTGCGTGTTATTTAATAATAGCATATCATCACAAATTTATGCCAAGTGTTTTGTCTTGAACGTCTCGTTCTTGGAGGGAAACCCCGGACTAAGGAGTCCGAACCAGGGACGACGGTCCAAGATGAAAGTGATATGTTTATATTTATCTTCGGCTCGACTATCGCACCGTGTGTGTCTACTCGGCTGTCCGCTGACAACAGATCCGGTAGAAGGCCAGCGTCGTCTAAGCTCAAATCTTCATCAGAGTCCTTGCTCCGGCCGGAAGAAAATCCCGAGATCTAATACTTGCGAGATGTTTATTATTGTTATTACCCTAATCATACATGAAATAATTGGTATAAGATGCTGTCTCCTCCCACCTCCCCCCCTTTTGTCGGAGGAGCATCTTGCGAAGAAGATTGCAGCATCCACCGGACCGGTCATCGGATTTGGAGCAAGACGTTTGGTCGTCCGGATCCAACGACTGAACGCTGCATTATTATTTATTGGGGACAAACATTCCTTGAAGCAGTCTTCTGTCTTAAGACGGAGGTGGAAGGATTAGCTACGGTCTTGGGGAAGACCTGTCCAGCATATCCTGAGGACGGACCGTCTTGCTCTCTCTTCCTGGAGTTGACAAATCGTCATCGTCACCCGTGATTGCTAATTCATTCGAGAGGGATTGGCGCTGGTGAGGGCATGTTGGCAGTTTGAAATTTGTCAAGAGGAAAAGTGTTTCAGGGATTTTAATCTTTTGATCAAAAATGTAACAAGAATTGTAGATAAAAAGCTAAAAATAAAATGTTTCATCAACTATTCAAGCAAGTGTTCTTTTTTTTGGCTTAGCCCATATATAAAACGTAAACTGAAATAAATCTTGATTCATTAAATTAAAAATTAAAAAAAAATCTAGAGGAATTAGGTTTATTTTTTTTTATTCAAACTAAACTCGAAAAGAATCATTAGTAAAAAGTCATAGCCCAAATTTGACTGATTCTTTAACTACGATATCTGATCCATTTCAATGGAGCTAAGAAAAAAAAATATGTTTAAACTTTTACATGGCAGGTTTCAGCCCAGAACCTTCAGTGTACCAAGCTAGAACCTTACCTCGAGGCTACCACGGTGCGTTAAAGAACGCTTCCAAAATCGCTAGACATCCACCAAGTAGTAAAAATTGAAATTTAAAGCCATGGTTTCAACATTTCAATGAAAAAGGTCTCTTAAATGCATATTATAACAGTCCGGTTTCAAAATTGAAGATTTCTTAGATTTTATCATACTTCAAATATTCGACAACCCTGTCCAAAGTTATGAGCACCTAAAAAGTACTCTAATGACTGAATTATTAAATTTTAAATAAGAAAAAAATATTTACAATAAAGAATTGAAAAAAAAACGTTTAAATATTTTTTTAAAGAATTTAGAATATTTTGTATTTCTGCCAACACTGCCTACAGTAACGAGCACCTATATAAATAATGTAATTTATAGCCATTAATAACAAAAAAAAAGTGATTCCTCATTCTTTCGATGCAAAATATTTTGGAATTTGATTTAAAAACAAAAGTTTTGCTCATTTTTAATATCTGACAACCCTGTCTAAGGTTATGGGCACCTAAGTAAGTTTTTTTTAACATTTAAATGATGATATGGAATAATATTACAACATATATCTGGGGTTTTGGCAGCTCTGGCATGAGATAATAATTTTCACGAGGAATGTTATTTTTTTATGAATACTAGTAGTATTTATAATATTTTATCAACTCGAGCTTGAGATTGGTCTGAAGGAAGTTTAGGGCAAATTTTTAATTTTAAGTTTTCAAATCTCAAATTCTTATAAAAAGATTAATGTTAAAAATTTAAAAATGGTCTACCTTACCAACAAAAATTGTATATTTTTTATATATACAGCCATTTTTTTATTGTAAAATGTTCATTCTTTTATTTCCTATCTTTACATGAGCAATTCTCAACCAAAATCAGAAATTGATTATTTTTCCTGAAAAAAAAATATTTCCACAAATGGACAATCATGGACACTATTTAGCGTTTTCTTAAACGTTCTATAAGCTATTGTGCTTTATATGTTTATAAGAACTTTGAAAAACTCGCGCTATCAAAAAAAATCGAAAACAAGATTTTTTCAGTTTAAATTCGTGATATCTAGAAAGCGGTGCATTTTATCAAAAATCTGTAAAGTACTTTGCGATAGAAAATTTGATTTTATTTTAAAAACGAAAACCAAAAAAAAATGGGGTTAATTTATTTTCCAAAATATTTTTTTTTTTTCAAAAAAATCATAACTTTGCTCATACTTTTCTGTGGCAAAAAAAATATATCAAAAATTTATAAAAAAAAAATGAATTTCAGTTTTGTGAAAAAGAGTTAATAAAAAATCATCACTTTTTTCCATGCTTGAACCTTACCTCGAGGCTACCACGGTGTGTAAAAGAACGCTTCCAAAATCTTTTAAAAATAGACCAAAAGACCAAGAAGTAAAACTGTCAAAATTTTCAAAATTGTCAAAATTGTCAAAATTATCAAAATTGTCAAAATTGTCAAAATTGACAAAATTGTCAAAATTGTCAAAATTGTCAAAATTGTCAAAATTGTCAAAATTGTCAAAATTGTCAAAATTGTCAAAATTGTCAAAATTGTAAAAATTGTAAAAATTGTAAAAATTGAAAAAATTGTAAAAATTGTAAAAATTGTAAAAATTGTAAAAATTGTAAAAATTGTAAAAATTGTAAAAATTGTCAAAATTGTAAAAATTGTAAAATTGTAAAAATTGTTAAAAATTGTTAAAATTGAAAAAATTGTAAAAATTGTAAAAATTGTAAAAATTGTAAAAAATTTCAAAATTGTCAAAATTGTCAAAATTGTCAAAATTGTCAAAATTGTCAAAACTGTCAAAATTGTCAAAGTTGTCAAAATTGTCAAAATTGTCAAAGTTGTCAAAATTGTCAAAATTGTCAAAATTGTCAAAATTGTCAAAATTGACAAAATTGTCAAAAATAAAAGAGATCAGAAATGGTTTTTAATCGTGTTTTTTATCGTTATACATACAAATTTACATAGGGCTTTAGGGTCCAATTGAATAGAAATTGAATAAAATATTTCACAAAATTACACAAAGGATAGAAAATAAAATTTCAAACAGTTATGCTTGGAACTTGGATTTCACAACTTTTTGACAAAAAAAAATAAAATTTTCGATTTTTTCAATGCGTTTTTGCGAAGTTCAAACTTGTTCCCGACTTTATCGAATTTTCCGACATGAGTGGTCACCCTGAACCGCAGAGAGATTCTGTGAACGGATCACATTTCACGGAATCTACAGGGGAGGAAGAATGCGTGGACATACCGTACCAAACGCTCCGATTATTTTTTATCTTTTGAACTTTTTTCTATTTTTTTTTTAATTTAGAAATATTCTCCGTGGGTGGCAACCATGTCTTCTCCATTCATAGACAAATTGCCCAAGGTTGATGGGGCGGGACACCCTCTTGATCTTTACACCTTTCCCAGACAAATTGGCCGTGGTCCACACTTTGAAGTTTTTTTTTTCTTCGTTTATATCTGGCCAATCCTCCCACTCTCCAAGCCTTCAAACCCTTGAAACACCACTTTTTTCACGACCAACCAATAAACGATGACCAACCACTCAAGGGTTTCTCCACCCAAGCGAGGAGGTTCAAGGGTCTTCCACTTGAGGTTCAGAGATTATCGCCGATTAAAGTCGGTTCGCTTCGTGTTTGAAGATCTTAATTACGGTTGAAGTGACCGGCGGCTCGTTGGCACGTGGCTCTTAGAAAGGAGTCCGAGTCTAATTTAATCAAGATATTTTGCTAGCCAAGATTTGCGCGCCCCGTTTTGACAGCTCTGACAAGATAGTTGGCTCGAGAAGGAAGAGGAAAAAACAGGCTAATTAGCTACGATTTTGCGATTTTAACGGTACACACTTCGTGAAAAAGGCATAAATTCTTGATTAATCGCTGGAAGTGCCCGAAAAGCAACGCGCGCGCAGAGAAAGTATTGCGGAACTTCTTCCCGCTTAAAAAAGAAAGAAACAAGTTCTTGAGGGGCCTAAACCCGCTTCGTTTCACGCGATGGGAACAAAACTTTAATAACAATAAGACGGCAATTTGAAGTTGGGAAGCTTTACGGGACTCAAATACCATATTTTGCGCCGTGGACCTGGTGACCGAGTTTTGGGAGAAAAAAAAACGCTGACGCCGCCGGCTTCAGGTGATGATTTTATGTTTTATTTATTAGGGCCGCCGCGGCCGTCACTCCGGGAGGGAAACTTCCGACAGCGGAAATTATTTCTTCGTTTTCGGGGCCTTTTTTATCTGATGACGGCTATTTAGATGCGCTATCTCTTTCGGGTATGAATTTCCTTCTAAATGTTATGGATTGGTGGCACTCTGGGGAGATTTATTTCGCGGATAAAGTACTGTTAGTGGTTTGTTTGGGGTCTGGGAAACGAATCACGGTTTCAAATTGCTCGTTTTGCGGTCGAAAAGCGCGAAAAGACGAACTTTTGCTTAAACTGGACGTCCTGGCTCCCTGCCTTTGTTCTGGAAAGTTCGAAAATAGCTCAGATGGTAACGTGCGTGCTGTCGTCGAAAGGTCTTGGGTTCGAATCCCGTCGGGAGAAAGTTTTTTTCAAGCGTTTTTAATACATAATTGTGCCGACGTGACCTTTAACTGCTGAATTGCGTGTCGATCAGGTAACTTTTCCGAAAAAGACACCCCCCAATCACAGATATTCTATCATTCGTGACTTCAAACCCCATTGTGCTCGCGTGTCCGGACATAGCCCAACCGAAACCGATCCCATCAATCAGCCATCAGCGGGTTCAATCAAGGCTTCCCCCCGCTCGTTATCCAATATCCCGGCCGGCCTACCGTAACCATCATCATCATCACTAACCGCCTCTAAAACAGTAGCCGGTGTGCACCAAAGACCCGATTACCTAACCTCATAACTTCCCTTTTGCGAGGGGCGCAAAAACCCTCAACTCGCAAATCGCTCAAGACGAGGAAGTTTGGTCCGCTCGTTCGCTCCAACGGAACAGGACGGCGGCGCTGATTATCAACCGGCGACGACTTGGTTTCTTCTTGTTATCGCCGTCGTCTAGATCTTGGCCACGCGATCGATTAGAAAGACCCACACTAATGGTCGGTGGTCGGGTCTGTTTACCTCGGCCTGATCGTAATGGTTATTACCTCTGCAAGGGTAAAAAGTGATCACGCATTACAAGATTATGGACGGTTGATCGATTGGAGGGTTGCAGCGCCCATTTCTGCGCGCAGTCGGACTGGCGAAAGAAGAAATTAGCCGAGTGATTCCTTTCACAATTGCATTGATTGGATGGAGGTAATTGTTTTTTTTTCTTTGCATTAGAAACGAAGCTTGCACAATAAATTTGAGCGAGTTTCGATGAAATCTAATCGAAAACGTGCAAATCGGCTCCAAATTCGGCTAAAATCAAGAAAAGTGCAATTAGCGAACGTCCTGGCTCCAGGCCTTCGTTCTGGAAAGTTCGCTCGTGGAGCATCCTGTAAAGTGGGCGGTCATATTTCAGCACGTCATAGGCTTGGGTTCGAATCTCGTCCAGAAAACTTTTTTTTCAGTTTTTGATCAACAAAATTGGATACTTTCTTCATTAAGAGCTGTGAATCAATGGTAAAAGTAATATTTTTCGCTCTGATTCACCCAAAAACAACCTGACTTCAACCCCGAACCATATGATTTTCCCCAAATTCATCAATTTCCATTCTCTCGCACCCAAAAAAAAAAGAAGAGCCCGCCCCTAATGGCCACTTGGCCATTTCATTTCCGCGCGAGTTCAAGGTGATAATCATCTCGCCAGAGTCGCGAAAAGTAACGCCAGCCAGTCCCACTTCCGAGCGCGCTTCCGAAAGCGCCGTCAAAACAAATGTAAAAGGAGATGAGGCCGCAGCTCGTAACATCTTAATTATGTAATTCGTGCAACTCGGCGGACCAAATCCGAGGCGATTGCATTTGCTCTGTTTTCGTTGAGTTTATTTTTTGTTTTATGTTCCGGCTTGTCTCAACTGGACGCGAGGAGAATCTCAACTAGTGTTGAACAGTGGTTGCCGAAAGGTGTGGGACATGATTGGTCAAAAGGTTAACATCTGCCAACATTTCACCAAATTCTATTTGTGGGACAAAGATGCCCCATTGGCCACGAATGGTTTGACGTAATGTTGTGAGACAAGATTTGCCGTTTGGACACAAATGGCTAGAAGATATTTAGTGAGACAAGCTTTACCTTTTGAACACATCCAATTTCAGCAATCGCTTACAAACCAAGCTTTGAATCCTTGGGACAAACTCTACCGTTTGGACAAATTAAGTCAGATTTGGACAAAGTCTGTCATTTGACAAACAATAATTGGTAGTGACCTTGTGAGACAGTTTCTGCCATTTGGTCATAAACGAAATCATTACAAAGCATCGTGAGACAAGCTACGGCGTTTTGAGACAAACTCGACCCTATTGGCATAGTTGATATTAGAACAGTTTGTATGACAAAAAAACAATTTCCAACGAATTATTGGTATTGAACTTGTGGGACAAGCTTTGTTCAATGGTCCCCGACCGAGTTTTGAGACAAGATTTGCCGCTGGGACATAAGCTCAACCGTTTGGACAAAGACGAAATCATTACAAAGCATCGTGAGACAAGCTACGGCGTTTTGAGACAAACTTGACCCTATTGGCATAGTTGAAATTAAGGTAAAACGGTGAGACAAAAACTCATGATTAAAAGCAATCCTGTGGGACAAGTTCTACCTTACGATCATTCAACTTTTTACGGTAAAGACAGAGTGAGACAAACCCTACCATTTGGACATCAAATTTAGTCGTCTCCACAATTTCGTCCACCACTGTCCCACCAACATTCCTCGTTCAAACTTCACACACGTGAGACACCGGCCGTACCTTTCGGCGGGCCGACACTCAACAAAAATTAAGAAATTAGCCCGGTCAGGTCTGGCGTGTCTCAAAAGTGCCGGTATGACCTCCCTCTCCGTGACCTATGGCCGGTCTCGAGAAAGCGCTTAAGTTTTTCCTAGGAAATGCAAATGTTTTCGGGCCGGTTCCGTGAACGTCTCACTCGAGACGAGATTTTCGTACGGAGATGAAGAAAAAAAAAACCGGACGGAAGATTCGCATGAGAAGATTTTCACCTAGGCTGGCACAGCCCAGCAGGTGTGTGGCGGGGAAAAAATTTACGACCGTTGTGTGGTCGATATGCGTGACGAATGGGCATTTTCTCTGTTTATGTTTTTTTTCGCGGTGGACATGATTTGATGAGAGGGAAATGATTTGAATTTTGTTGAAAAAAAAACCAACCACCAACCGATTAATTAATTAAATTTTCGAGATTTTTTTATTAAACATAAATAACAGGACTGGTAAATCCAAAATAATTCAAAATTTAAACAAATTTAAATTACAGTTTAAGAAATATATGAAAACTAATTCTTAACAAAAAATATAAATGACTAAAAATTTTATAATTTACAAAAAAAAAATCGAAGAATATACAAAAAAAAAGCTAAAAATATTTGAAAAAAATACTCGTTTGGTCAGGGTTTCAAAACATAAATATATTTAAAATTTATTATAACAATATTTCATATACTCATGTATTGTTGTGCAAAACAACTAGAAGAACCCAGATATTTTCATTAAAAAGTTCATGAAACCTATTTGAGTGATAAGGTAAGATTAAACTAAGAATGACTCAAAAAAAAAAAACGTTCCGAAAACTTAAATATTTTCAAATGAAAATTTATATCTTATGGCAGAGCTGCCAGAACTACAATTTTTACCCAGAGAATGATTTCCAATCAATCTGTAATATTGTTATACATTTTTTAGAAAGACATCATAACAACGGATAAATTCATATAAATATTAATTAAACGTTCATTACTTCAGACAGGGTTGCCAGTTTTTCAACATATTTGCAGATTTTAAATAAATTTAAAAAAAAAACGAAGGATTTAACACTTCTATTAACCGAGTTTTTTGACGATCATAGAAGAGAAAAAAAAGTTATAACAGTACCAGTAAAATACTCAAAACATAAAAAGAGTTACCAGATTTTAACAGTATCCAAAATTGAAAACTAAATTTAAAATTGAAATGAATCATTTAAGTATTGGAATGAAATTATGTTTTATTGATTTCCCAAAGGTGTTCAAGCCCATATCTTTAGGCAGAGTGGCCAGATAATCATTTTTTTTTTTTTTTCAAATCAATGCAGCTAGGAATATTTTTATTAAATTTGAAAAAAAACAGCACTTCTTATAACAGCACAATCAAGTTGCTCAATTATCGAATTTCAAGATTAGTTGAAAACGATCACAGATACGCAAAAAAAGTTACGAAAATATCATCTTAGTGAAAAGAGTTGACAGGTTCAATACTGAGAGAAATATCTTGTTTTAAGTATTATAAAAGTTTGGCACAACTTATGACAAAGTTACCACATCTCAAACTGAATCAATTAAAAATAAAATATATTATTAAAATAAATATTTTTTGAGCGAACTTTATAACAAGCTACATAAATATGTATTAAACGCCTCAAAACTCTGTGTGTGTAGATATTTACATTATTTAGAATGCATAAAAAAAATATTTGAAGATTGATGTAAGCAATTTTTATGGATTTTATTTTATATTTCAAGGCCAATACTTATTTTATTTTAAATGTTTTGTCTCCACCTTTAAAAAAAAAGCGGGAAAAAATATGAGGAAAACAAAAAAAAAAGTTTCTGTTATTTAAAGCTCATGGACCCATGATATTCCAACTTCTTCTAAAAAAATAGCGGAAAAATATCAACAAAATAAAAAAAATCTCTTATTTGAAGATTATGGTTCCATAATATGTTTTGTTTTTTTCGTTATTTCCAAATCAAACAGATTTTTTTTTGAAATTTGAATTGTATTTTGAGTAAATTTATAGGGTCAAATTTGTTGTAGCAGAGTTGCCAGATAGTCAAACAATAATCAAACTTAATTTTTTTGAACAGTTTTCCAAATATCTTTCTTATGAATGAAATGCTTAGAAGTAAATAAAATGTAAATATCATTTGTGATCTCGTTACTGAAAACAGGGTTGCCAGATATTTAAAAAAAATATTTAGAAATATTCAATTTGAATTAAGTTATATCAACATTTTTCAACGCAATATATCATTCCATATTACTTTTAACCATAATTGTTTTACATCAAAGTGTTTTTTTAACCCTTCTAAGTGAATCGATTCTCCCATATTTACGCAGCGTTGCACCCCATGTTGATGTTTTTTTTAGCTTCTTTCGCACAAAGCCGGTCCAAAACCTGCGCGTGAGTGTTGAAAAGACTCCGGCAAATCACCGGTTTTACTCGGGCCCCGGCCGGAACCTCCGGCAACAATAACCGGCTCCAAAAATCTTTTGGATCGCTTCACAATCGAGAGCAACGCGCACCGCGCGTTATTCAATTAGTGCTGATAAGCCCTTTTACTTTGTTTTTTTTTCAAGACCTTCGCCCGAGAGGTTGGTAATTGGACCAACGGAACCGTTACTGATTAGCATAAAAGTGTCGTGATCATTGAATTTTAATTTCGGAGCCTCGATTAAAACCGGATCGCTTAGCGATCTTCGCCAAACTTCCGGTCACTCCACTCTCCGGGGTCGCAAACGCTCCTTTTTTGATGGCCATGGTGAGCCTGCTCGAAATTTGCTTGCACTTTGGCGAGCACTTTTCGCGAGGGGGTAATTACAAAGTGCAGAGTGGTCCAAAAATTGCAAACACCTTTTTTACTTTGCTCCATCAACTTTGGTGAAAGTGTTTTTCGTGGTCCCTCTCTTTCGTCGGTCTTCTTTTTATTAAGGGGTTTCTCACCCCGGCGCGTCAAAACAATCAGTTACCGGTGCCAGCTGGCAGTGTTGCCATCACAGGTGGTAAATTAAACCGGGTTGCGGTTGCGATGATGGTCAATATTTGCGAGCTCGCCGGGTTTTTTTCGGTGGGAGATTTGGGGAGGGGCACTAAATTTGTCTCCAAATCCGATATGGCGATGATGAGGTTGCAGTTGCTTACCTGTAAGGTGGGGAAAAAAAGAGAAAATGATAACGAAATTTAGTACAGTTGAACCTTTAAAAGTGAAAGTAGATGATAATAAATATAAACGAAACTATTGGCACTACGCCCCCCGGGGCATGGCCTTCCTCTAACGTGGGATTTCTGCTCCAGCGCCTCTGACGAGACAGGAGAAACCGGGACCGACGTTTTACTTCACCATCCGATAGAAGCTCAGTGGATAAGGCGGGAATCGAACCCGCGTCTCATAGCATCATCGGGATCGGCAGCCGAAGCCGCTACCCCTGCGCCACGAGACCCATGATAATAAATATGTGCGAGTTAAATTGACGAATTTATGACTAATTACTTTTTTTTGTTTTTATTTCAGGTTGGTGCAACAAATTGGAGCAACAAGCAGTCCAGTTTTCGGAAAAGCAGTGATTTTTAATTGTAAATGGTTGCAAAAAATGAAAAAAAAAATCTCTACTGAAAAAATACTGAAGATTGATCGAAAAGTCACTTTGAAAAAATTGATTACGCTTTAAAAAAATCAGTAATAATTGCTTACGGGGGTACTGTTTCTGGTTAACTAATTGGCTTAGGTCAGAACATTTGTTTTATTTGATTCTCTCTTCCTTGAAATAATACTATTTTTTTTGCAGATTCGAGTTTTACAATGTTTTAATTAATTTAATATATATTAATGATTTTTTTTAAGATTATTTGCTTCAAAGTTATTATTTTATTTTATGAGCAATTATTATCACAAAAATATGTTATTTCTCAAAAATCAAATTCCAGTCCAGACTCGATTGTTCGAAATTCGGTTTCTCAGGAACTTCGAATAATATTGTTTCGTATTTGAAATCTCCAAAATTTTAACGGGAAATCAAGTGCAATCAGCTGAAATCAATTTAAAACGCACTTCCCTGCGTTTAAAATCATTCTAGCATGTTTTGGTTCATTCGAAAATGTTTTGGATTTGAGTAAATTTTCGATGTAGTATTTTTCGTATTTTTTCAAATCTTACATTTTTTTTAAACTTATGATCGCAAAACAACTGAACAAGTGTAAAATGCATTTTAAATCCCCTTTTCATTATCAGGATAGTTTAAATATAGTAGATTGTTAAAATATGTTTTAATGTATTTTATTTAAAGCAAAAAAAAATGTCCCATGTTTTTTTTAAAGTGTACGCGAGGAAGATAAAAATTTAACTATAATTTGGGATGTTATTTGTTAAAGTACAAGAGTAAACCTTTTAAATTCTTTTTTGAAAAATTTAAAATTAACATTAGCAAACAAATTGGGAAAATATATGACTCCTTGATTATGTTTTTTAGGAGTAGAAATGCTTTTTGAAGTATTTTTTTTGCCTTTACTTGAATATTTATGAAAATTTGGTAAAGAACTTAAAATCAAATATTCCTCTATCAAAGGGTTATTTTATTATTTTTTCTTTCTTTTGTGGTTTACAGCATGATCATACTTTATTTTTTTAACATTTAAGTTTTGATTTATTTATAAATTTCATTACACTTGAATATTTTTCCAATTTTCATGCTACTTACACGATTTTGAGCACTTTTTCAGTCTAAATTAATATTACCTTAATTTACAGCATAAAAAAACAGCAATTCCATTTCAAAAGAGCCTAAACCGAAAAAAAAGTTCTCCGATCGGGCTCAAATTTTTTCTGGGGGTTCCTTGGCCAAAATAATTAGACCCGTATTTTTTTGTTTGGCCATTAGGGTGACCTACATCGTGCTAGGGTGGTTCGAAAAATGTCAATTTTCGTCATTTTTCGCAAAAACCTCTTTTTTCAAAAAATCATATCTCCACGCCATTTCATCCGATTTTAGCTGTCTTAGACGCAAAAGAAAGATGATGAGTTTGGCTGTTTGGTAAAAATAGTAAGAAGTTTCAAAAATTTAGCTTAACATTTGAAAAAGTCGCATGAAAACTTAAAATGGCGTTTTGACCGTGTCTGGACCAAAGAGCCTATGTCTGAAAATATTTTTATCGGATTCCTCGGAAAATTTCACATAACATATCAAAAAATTGGCGATGTCGAACCGTACGTTTCGGAGATATGATTTTTTGAAAATAAAAACTGGATTTTTCGACGCGCAACGCGCAAAAACGGGAAAATGACGAAATCGGCAAAAAATCAACTTTTTCCACTAAAACTGCGATAACTTTAAAATTTCAGCGATGACCTATAGATGTTTGGGTATCAAAATTTTCGTCATTGAAAGACGCAATTTTTTTTTTTTTTTTTGGATTTCTTCAAACCTTACATTTTTGGGAAACTAATGATCGCAAAACAACTGAACAAGCGTAAAATGCATTTTAAATCCCCCTTTTCATTATCGGGATAGTTTGAATACAGTAGATTGTTGAAATAATTTTTTATGTATTTATTTTCGGCAAAAAAAAGTGTTTTGTCCATTTTTTTTAAGTTTATACGAAAAAGATAAAAATTAAATTATAATTTGTGATGTTTTTTGTTAATTTGTACATTACAAAACTTTTAAATTATTTTTTGAAGCACCCCTCTACAACCCAACCCCGACTTCGATTTCAAAAATCGCCAAAAATCAATTTTCAGCCAATTTTTGATCTTTTAAAAGCATTGGAAAGAAGAACTCTTAACATTAAAGAAAATTTAAGGGTTGGAAGTTTGTTTTATGTGACTTTGCCAATGTTTCTAAAAATGTATTTTGTAGGGGTAAACTTTGGCTGTGTTTTTTACTAACTTTTCCTATATTTGAAGTAAAAATAAGTATGCAGTAAATTGTGTAGTGTCCCGTTTACGTTTTCACAATTTCAGTGATAATGATGTCATTTAAAATGTGAAAAACAAGCAAAAAATTGAAAAAAGTGACTGTAAAAACATGAAAATATTAGATAGGCAAAATGTAACTATCGGAGGTTGTAGAAAAGGCCAAATACTACCAAAAACAAACATGAACTAAACAAGATAAATGAAAAATAAAATACTAAAAATAAACAAGAAAAATATAAAACAAGAGAAGTAAAGTTTGTTGCAGAACATAGGCTGTTTAAAATGACCTCCTAAACAAGAGAAAAATAAAAAAAAAACGAAAAAAAAATTGGGCTGTAGAGAGTTAAAATTACATTAGCAAACAAATTGGGAAAATATACGACTCCTTGATTATTATTTTTTAACAGTAGAAATGATGTTATCTGGCTTTTTAAGTTTTTTTTTTTGCTTTTTCTTAAATATTTAAGAAAAATGGGTAAAGAATTAAAAAATCAACAGCATGTTCAAACTTTTTTTTTTGCATTAAAGTTTTGATTTATTTTTAAATTTCATTGTACAGTACGAAGTGATTTTTTTCCGAGGCCTTCGGATAATCGAGTCTGGACTGTACTTGAATATTTTTACAATTTTCATGCTACTTACACGATTTTTAACACTTTTTCAGTCTGAATTGAGGTAGTATTACATCATAAAAGAGGTAATGTTTCACTTAAAAATTTTACACCTTCCAGATTTTCAAAAAAAATTATCGATTTTATGCATTATTTTGAATTAGAACAAATACAACGATTTAAGATGCTTTGATAGAACCACACCTCTAAAAAATCCTTTTATATTCAATTGTTGAAGTATTTCTTATTTATTAAAAATTTAGTAAGCATTTCTTTTACAAAAAAAATAGCATAAAAAAGGCTGTCAAAACACTCTTAAACTCTTTTTAAGTCCTTATAACAACTGTTCAAAAAGGATCAATCAGCTGAATTATTAATATTACAATCTTGTAATTCATGTTGACAAAACTGAAACGAACGCTTTTAAACTGAAAAATGTGGAACTGTTTTAAATGTGGTTTGCATTATTAGTTTTCATCTACAGTCAAATTGAATTTTTTTTTTGAAATCCTGACAAATTGAAAAATCACGAAAAATACATAGTAAAAATAATAAAATAAAATATTTTCAGAAATTTATAAATAATTTGCAAAAAAAAAAGATTGCAGAAACATATTGATTATAATCATCATATAGATTTCAAAAATATTGTCTACGTGGTTTATGGATGGTCCCTTCAGAATCAAGTAATAAATAGCTCATTAAGAAGATAGTCAACCAAGTTTCTACCAAAAAGATTGAACATTGTTTGTTAAAAAAATCTTCGCCCAAGATACATACGTGAATTTCTCCCAATAGGGGGATGGCATCGCTATTTTTAGACCACATTTTCCACTTTTTCTCATCGAAACCGACTACTTTATCGACTTCATTTTGCTGGGCGAGATAGGACGCCGTCTATTTTTAGACGATGACTCAGCACTTTTCCACTCTTGCACCTCAAAAAACCAGGTGGCAGCACGATGTAACGCCACGTCCCTATTAGTCTAGTACGAGAACCTAAAACAACTTGTTCACTTTACCTTAACTAAGTGTTTAGAACGAGTAAAAGTATAAAAACGTTACTTAATCCACCTTTAGGTGGTTGGTGCCTTCCTCGCATTCATAAAGTGAATACACCACACAGCCTCAAATGTGTATAAAAAGTTTATTAGAAACACTAAAGTTCTTATAACTTTTTATAGGGTTGTCAGATCTTCAATCTTTTGGGCTTATTGGAAATGTCTTTTAATTATCTATCCAACGATGGGTCGCATGATAGATCCGGAAAAAAAATTCATCAACATATTTGTGATCCGGCCTCAAAAAAGTGTATAAATAACACTTAAGTGGTCGTAACTTTTGATGGGGTTGTCAGATCTTCGATGTTTTGAACGCGTTGGAAAGGTCTTTCAAATACCTTTCTAATAATATAAAGCATGACGGGTTTTCTTACAAAACCACCCTTTTTTACAATATTTCAAACTCTAGCCAAATCGTTTTTTTAGCATAACTTTTGAAGTTCTTTTCTAAACTTCATAATATTAACTAGGGTCTTGTGGGACCCCAGTCCGGAGATAATCGTGTGCATATTTTTCGGTGCACGGACTTACATACATACACACGCACAGACATTTGTTCAGAATTTGATTCTGAGTCGATAGGTATACGTGAAGGTGGGTCTAATAGGTCGAATAAAGAAGTTCATTTTCGAGTGATTTTATAGCCTTTCCTCATTGAGGTGAGGAAGGCAAAAAACAATACTGGCTCCAGAGAGGATCGAACTCACGACCTTCGCGTTATTAGCACGACGCTCTAACCAGCTGAGCTATGGGGCCTCCGATGGGAAGAGGAGGGAAAAAGGCAAAGTAAAACTGTTTCCCGTAACATGATGGGTTGTTAAAGTTGTCAATAAATTCGGCAGCTTCTAGCTGAGGCAATAAATGATAAATACCTAATTTACGCATTTTATTACTTTAAAAAGAGCAAATTGATTACGCCTTGTATCAACATGTTCACCGTTTTTACTGTATTTGAAGCAATTTCAGAAATATAAATTTAGATTAGCAAAATAGCTTTGTAGTCAGTCAGTCAAAATAACCAACAAAAGTTTTTCTAACCCGACTTGACAAAAATGAATTAAGATCGACCGTGACAGGACTCGAACCTGCAATCTTCGGATCCGAAGTCCGACGCCTTCTCCATAGGGACGTGGCGTTACATCGTGCTGCCACCTGGTTTTTTTAAGCGCAAGAGTGGAAAAGTGCTGAGTCATCGTCTAAAAATAGACGGCGTCCTATCTCGCCCAGCAAAATGAAGTCGATAAAGTAGTCGGTTTCGATGAGAAAAAGTGGAAAACGTGGTCTAAAAATAGCGACGCCATCCCCGTATTAGGCCACACGGCCGCCGTTGCGAGCGGCCCGCCCAAAGGTCAACGGGTTTATTTTTAGCCCAAGGGTTCTCATCTTCAGTTTGCGAGCAAGACTTGAGTTGTTGTTGTTGGTGGTCGTTATCGTTTTACTACCCAGGTGTTGCTCCAACGAGAAGAGTGTTTGAGTGTGTGTGTGTGTGTGTGTGTTTGTTTTGGCACGGGAGGTCGAAAAAAACGGCGGCGGGCAAAATGAAAAGGCCTAATAAAAGTTAGATAAAATGCAGCGTCCAGGGCGTGACGACTAACGGTAGAGGTAGTAGAGTTGATAAAAGAAGAAGCAAGCAAGCAAAAAACAGAAGTGGTTAAGGGGTAGCATTAGTATTCATTGGAACAGACAATAGGGGGATGGCGTCGCTATCTTTAGACCACGTTTTCCACTTTTTCTCATCGAAACCGACTACTTTATCGACTTCATTTTGCTGGGCGAGATAGGACGCCGTCTATTTTTAGACGATGACTCAGCACTTTTCCACTCTTGCGCTTAAAAAAACCAGATGGCAGCACGATGTAACGCCACGTCCCTATAAAATCCACCCAGGGGGGTGGTGTCAGAGTAAAGGGATGTTCTACTCGCCCATCACCATAATCTTGCATTAGTATTAGTGAGTAGCCCCTGTCTGAAAACTAGCCCACGCATTAGTGTTTGTGAGTAGCCCCTATCTGAAATCTGCTGCTGATGTAGTGGTAGATGGCGGCCTTCTGTTTACATTAAGAAACGTCAAAGCGATCGAACCAGATTTTTTTTTGTAAAAATGTGAAATTCTTTGCGGCAGCGCGGCATTGAACATATTTTGTTTTCAAGTTTGCGTAATCAAACAATATCTGTTATAAAATCAAGTGTCGCAGCTACCGCCGAATGTCCGTCGTGGTCCAGATCACCAGCACCAGCTGCAGTAAGTTTGCCGGAACGATTTCCTCGGTGAGGTGTTGATAAGTAGCTTTTTTGCGGCGATCCAGATTAAGTGACGGATTGGCTCCGAGGAGACCCCGTTCAACGAAATTCTCCTCCTTTTAGCCAAAATTGTTATTTTTCCGAGTGGATCAATGCACGCGGTTTGGTTTGTTGATACAATTTGACAGACGTGTTTTTGTTGTTGTCTTCTTTATCTTGTACGCGTCAGAAGCTTTGGTTACAAAAAGATGGCCTCCATTGCAGGGGGTCGAATCCACCACATGCAGTAGGTTAGGAGTGGTGGAGAGATAAAGTGAAAGAAAACAACAGACAACAATAAAAACAATGTTAAAACAGACCCAACTGAACTGGACGGAAGTGTGTGTGACGTATGGAATTCGAAGAAAACGGAGCTTTTGAAGCGCTTAAAAATAAGCTCTTATGCAGAAGACGAGTCGAAACGGACCGTGACCGAGAGTGGTGCAAATTTCAGTGCACGAAACTTACATAATATCACTGTAAAGATTAGTGCAAATTTAAAAGAAATTTTAATTAAGGAGCCCTCACTAAGAGAGAGAGAGAATCGAGAGTGAATCGAAAGCAACTCTCTTCTCTCTCTTGCGCAAGAATTTCGATCTCACTAATACATTCGCAAGTTAAACGTCAGACGCCGCGAAATGAGAATATCGTTGACTCATTTACGATCTTTAAAGAGTAAGAGAAAGATTTGATGATATTTTCACAACATCCAACTCATGTGTGTGTGTGTGTGTGCAACCAACCAAACGGGACCACGCGGTCGCTTCTTACAAATTGAGTTGTTTCCATGTATTTTTAGATCTACATTCTATACATGCAAATAACTCGCATAGGCATTTGGAAGGTGTTAGCTCTGCCGAGCTTCGGTGACCCATTTCTACGCTGGCTAGCCGAGCGCGAGGTACTTCAGCTTTATCGACAAGCCCCGCCCTGAAGAACGTTTGCACCAATCAGGTTCAAACGTTATTTAGAACTTCCGAACCCTTGTCAAATGGACAAGGACCCAGCGCGTATATAGTTGGTAGTAACAGTATTTCCTAATTCCAGGCATCGCTCACCAAGCCATGATGGTCTAGTGGTTAGCATTTTTGCTTACCAATCCAAAGGACGAGGGATCGAACCCCGACTCGAGCGACTTTGATTTTTCGTTCATGTTCAGAGTTTCAAGATTTATATTTCCTATACTTTCTCGTTGGGAGCAGATGGGAATCAAACCCAGGACCATTCGCTTACAAAGCGAACACCGTAACCAGTCAGCCACGGCCGCTCCTATTTTCACAACATCCAACTCATTTCAGCAAATTGACCCGCAAATTTGCCCTCCAAACAAACCCCCCGGAAAACGACTTTTGACTCACTTCGTTTGACGTTTCTCTCTCACCTCCCGTTGACACGGAACGGAACATGGATTTTCAATTCCCTGCTGTAATTTCGAATGCATGCAAACTCATGCATACAAATTTAGGTTTAATAAGTTTTCTCTCCGATTCCGTCGCCATCGTCCTCTTGGAGAGAACAAGTCCCAGCATTTTTTTCCCTCCGGGCCAAAGGAAAAAGGCATCTTTCCTGCTCCTTGCTCGTGATTTTTTTTCTCTCTCTCTCTCTCAGTACAGTTTGATTAATTTCATTTCGAAAAATCAAATATTTGAATAAAACATGGAACTGTACTTGCGGGGTTCTGGGTAGCCCTCGGACGTGCCATTTCACAATTTTCAGTCCAGATTTTGCTTTGCGATATTTATTTTCCCAGGGTGATTCCCGCTCTCCGCTTTAATGACTAATGGAAGGGACACGACCTACGATGGCGGATGTTCTAGTTGGTGGAAATTTCGGGAAGAAGTGTCGATAGATTGCTTTGGCTTATTGAATTTATGCCTTTTTGTTAACTGTCATGTTGGGTGACATTATTCTAAGTTGATAGTTTTAAATTAAATTTATTTTAAAATATTATAAATTTCAACTGCGCCTAATTAAAGAAACATCGACTTTTCCTACTAAAAAAAACAACAACAAAAGAAAAAAACTACCGAAAATACTCTCTCTGCGACACAATCGCATTCTTAAAACATTGAGGAGAGAAACACTTTCCTCTCTTCTTCTCAAATTCAGAGCAAAGCGAGCTAGCGAAACTGATAGCGAGAGCGTTTTTTACTCACACTCTGCAGCAACGCTCTCGCTGTCAGTTTCGCTAGCTCGCTTTGCGGGTGAGCTTGGAAAGAGAGAGGGAAAGGAAGAGAGCAAAACAAAAATACGGGAGAGCGAATCTTTCGGAGAGAGATATTTTCATCAAACTCTCTGTTAAGATTTTTTTTTGCAAATTCTTCTTATTTTGCTTAAAATTTTGCAAATTTTTTTGTTACAGATTTGAAATTTTCAACCCCGCTCAGTTTGACGGTACACAAATTTCCGTCACATTCCAAGGGACCAAAATTCCCGTGAGATGGCGTTCATTAGAAAAAGTAGCAAACGCGGGATGACGGTGAAAAAGTGGTACCCAATTGGCTCGACGAAATTCGCTGCTCACTCTAAAGTTTGTGTTTTTTTTTTTCAAGCGATTCTTCGCGATAGTACAAGAGATATGAATTTTGCTCACGTCCGATTGGTTCTATTAATTTTATTCCAATTCTGCGCTCCCTTTCTGGGAAAAAGTGGGAAATTTTAGAGGGGTGGAGAGGAAGGGGAAACCTTCATGTGTGGAATTCGGATTTTTTTTACTTTTCAATTTTTTAACCATTTGACACATGTGGTGGGAACATCCGGATGGAATGTTTAAGGGGTTGCTTCCGCGTGTGAACGGCAATGTGCTTGACAATCTGTTTCAATTTGCGAAGGTTTGATTGAAAATTTGTTTTTTTTATTTTCTTTAACTTTAAATTGAATGAAAATATGAACTTCCTAGATAAATTTAGAATAATTTTATTACCAAACAGGATTATTTAATAAATATTGAAAAAAATAATAATATTTTTTTAAACGTTTCCAGAAAACATTAAAATAAACAGTTCCTGTTATTCCTATTTGGGGTAATATTTACCAACAAAGATTTATGGGATAAAAACAATATTTCAAGTTGAATTTTGAAGGAATTTGACATTTGATATTTTTCAAATATTTGACATGTTACGTAAAAAATTAAAAAAATTCTTTAATACTGAAATTTTCATAACTTGCAATATGGGTATCAAAATACTCTAATTTTCACAAAACACCGTATTTTTTCGGAAATACTAATTTTTTTATAATTTGCAAGACGGGTTCAAACAATTCGAAATTTTGCAAGCATTTTTATTGTTTTGGAGGTTTTTTAGAATGAAGTACTAAATTTTTCAAAAAAAAACCGTATTTTTTAAAAGTCCTAAAATTTTCATAATTTGCAATATGGGTATCAAAAGATTCAAAATTTTGCATGAATTTTCGCTGTTTTAGAGTTTTTTTATGAAATAATGAATTTTTATCAGAGTACCGTATTTTTCTTGAAAATACTGAAATTTTAATATTTTTCAATATGTATCAAACGATTTGAAATTTCGTATGCATTTTAACTGTTTTAGAGTTTTTGGAATGGAATACTTAAATTTTCACAAATGCCGTGAACATTTTTTATTTTTTTAAATAATTATTTTTAAAATATTTTTAAAATTGACCAAATCTAGCAATACAACGCTAAATTTTCTTTCTTTCACCAAGAATTTATTTTTTAAAAATCAATTCTAAAAAAAATATCACAAAATACCGTATTTTTCGAAAATACTCAAATTTTCATAATGTACAATATGACAATCGAATAATTTTAAATTTGGAATCGGAAATTGAAAATTATGAAAACTTTAGTAGAAAAAACACTATTTTGTAGAAATTTAAGTATTTTGTAGACATAAAATCAAATCTAAGTGAAAAAGCATACAAAATCTCACTTCGTATGATATCCATATTGCAAATCCTGATCTGAAAAATATGTTTGGGATTTTGTGAAAATTTTAGTATTTTACAAAAAAAAACTCAAATAAAAGTACAAAATTTTGGTTTGTTTGATACCCATATTACAAATCGTGATATTTTTTTAGAATTGAATATTAAAATCATTAAAATTAATAAATATTCTTGGTGAAATCAAGAAAATTTAGCATGGTATTGGTAGATTAGGTCAATTTAAAAAATGAGGGGGCATTTAAAATAATAATTTAAGAAGATAAAAAATTTTCATAGTAAAAACTTTTAAAATCATTTGTTAATTCCTAAGAAAATATTTAATAACGCGTATTTTTGCATTTTATTTTATAGAAGAATGAATATTAAATCTTTTAAAGAACTTTGTTAAATGTTAAAGACATCGACCAGAGCCGAGAGACACGAACATTTGTAAAATTTGTAAAAACCCAAAAAAGGACAAACTAGTTAAGACTGAGAAAAACTAATTGTTCGCAAAATTAATTATTTAGAAGGTAGTTTCAAAATAAACTGATAGGAAATATTATAAGCTTTTCGAAAATATTTTTCACAGGTTGTTTTCCTTCATGAAACAAAATTTCAATTTTTATTTTTTAATCATTTTTTTTTAAATCACCTGCAATTGCATGAACTTGAAATTATCATTAATTTTAAAAGTAATGTTCAGTTACTAAATTAAATTTTTAATCTGAATACACAATTTCTACAGTTGTATGAACATATTTCAACACTTCCAAATATTACCATTAAAAAAGTGGTGCCAGATATTGCAACATCTTTATAAAAATTTTGACGAATATCGCAAACTGAAAATACGAATTTTGCGATTAAAATTTGTAGAAAAAAACAACAAAAAAACTTCTAAATACCTTTTTGTAATAGTCAGAGAATTGTACAGAAAAATTAATGATGACAAATTCCTTGGATTGCGCCTATGTGAGACCCCGAATGAAAAATAACCATTTCATTACCATACCAGATCATATAATGTCGTTAAAATATGTCTATTTACAGCTTTAGAAAATCGTGGGAATTTTTAGTCATGACATGAAATTAAGTTCAATAACTATATGTTAAAAGGTACCGCAATGGTAATTGTCTTTGTGGGATATTTTTTTTAATCGTTAACGGTTTGACTCAAAAATACGAACAAAATAACAGAATATGAAGAGTTGAATAAAAAACCCTAACACTTCAATTAACAAAAAAAAACATAGAAACTTCAGCAAAATTCATAGAAAATAAACCATAATTTCAAAATGCTATCTTCAAGTTTAAATATATTCCTGCAAATAAAATAACCATAACTATAAATTGCCAATTTCAAACACGAAACGACGACGATAGTCATAAAGTGCACCCAACCGAGAAAGTGGCCGCCTCTTATCGTTTTGGCCGTTAATTACCGATGGGGCGGCACATTTTATGTCTCATAATCATAAGTTATTAATTTCAAACTGTGTTGTGACGGTGTGCGTGTGGTCTGCTCTCCCCATGAGAACAAAAAAAAAGAGTATCGATGTCCCATTAAAATCACCGGAAAGAAACATTTGACCCATTATTCATTCCGGAAACATTATCTTTTTCTTCTCAAATTTGAGATGCATCTGCAAGTTTGAGGTTACGTAAATCTAGATGTAGACGACTTCCTCAAACGAATGTGCCACACGATCACCGATGATGGCGATGAGAAATCAATAAAGTTGCCCGGGTTTAAAAACGGGAATTTAGCTTAATTTTACAGTTATTGAAGGGGACGTTTTTGGAGATAGGTGTTTTGTGAGCTATTTTTTGTCCGGTTTTTGCAACTTTCCGGAGGGGCCAGTCAGGTATAACGGGTTTTGACCGGCGAGATTAGCTAAGATCGAACACAGGAAGGGGATCGGGTTCGATTGGTTTTATTTTTCGATTTTTTTAATGTATGGCATTTTGATGAGCTGGAAGTGGCGCTGGAAATTGATCTGAATTAGATTTTGAAAGGTGGAGTTTCCGGTTTTTAGTGATTTGAAATGGCAAGATAAATTTAGGTTATGGATTTGCTTATCCCTTCAAGAATATTTGGAACAGGATTAAGCAATGCAGTTGCAGTTTATTTTGCCTTCAACTCGAATATTTTTTTTTATTAAACAGTTAAATCTAACATTTAAAAAGAGTATTGAATTAACTATCAGCCCGCACAAACAACACCAACGAGCAAACTATTAACTATATGGTTAAACAATTTTACATCAAATTGTAACTATAATTTTACCTATTATATAAATATTGATATTTGGGATACAAGGAACCTTTTTATTAAAATACTTTTACATTAACAACATAATGACAATAGAACAACTATTAAAAACAGTAAAATTACCATATATCTTGTGAAATAGTTATCATGCTTCAATAAATTGTAATTTGACTATTCAAAACTATTTCTAGGACTTAAAAAAATGAAGCAACTATACGTTGTAAAGTTTAACCATATGATGAATAGTACTCAAGTGGTTGTTGTCTTTGCGGGTTTCTTTCAACAGAAACAGATCAGTTCACCAATTAAATTGCACAAATCGTGTCTTGTAAATTAAACCATAACCGACAGCCCGTCCAAGTGAGAGGTGTCTGATCCTCTCAAATCATAATATTGCTCTCGTATCTTTTTCTCGACACGACCTCACTTGCCCATGATTTCACACCAAAGGTGGTGGGCGCCTCTATTAATCGTCGTAAATTGCCGTGTTTACTTTTCATTCTACGCTCAACTTGCTTCCAGCTGCTTGGGTAAACTTCCTCACAATATGAAAATTTAAACATAAAGTGCCTTTTTGGAGTCTCTCCCCGCTCGAAACGGGCGATTTTTTGCGCGCGAACGTGATTTACGACCCTATTGTTGTAATGCGGTTCTACAGTACCGTTTCTTTTTCAACTTTGACTACTAAATTATGCGAACAGTCGAAAATTCCGGATAAATTTCACATTTTTGATTAACAAAAAAAAATGATTGCAAATAATCTTTTGAAACAGCAAACAAAAAAAAATCAAATCGCCAATAAAACGCGAAAGCTTGCAGCAAGACAGTGAGCAAGAGAGCAACGCTCTCTTTGTTTGAGATTCCTCTCATTGGTTGTTCTGTTTTGCTCCCGATTGCTACAGTTTACTCTTGTTGCAGAGCAGCAATAACGGATGGGAAGCAGGAGAGAATGTAAGAATCTGAATAGAAGAGAGTTGCTCTCTTGCTCACTGTCTTTCTCCGATCACAAATGTTATATTTAACTAGTTTTTTTTTTCTCGAATTAATTTAAAAAAAAATCTTTATATTTTATTCTAAATAATTGAAAAGCTGTTTATAAAATGCTCAAGTAATTTTTTTCCACCTAAATTTTCATCTCCTCACGAAAAGTTGCACCCCGCTCGCTCGATGGCGCAAAGAGATCGACCTTGCCCGCGACTTTGACGCTGCGGATCATCAGATCTTTCGGCACGCTTGCTTCAGCTAATTTATGGGGCCAACGCCGCCGTCACAAAATCGTGCCAAGCTTGACTGACCCCCAAGTCAGGAAGATATCGATCATGCTTGCGCGAACCAACCATACCGTCAGCGGTGATGGTTATTGATTTATGCTCAACAAAACAAGAGAAAAAAAGTTTAGCAAATTTTGCACGGTTTGAGGTTATGTAAGGGTTAGGCTCATTTTTTTTTGTAAGGGTGCTCAAACGATTCACACAATTGATTAAAGTTTTGGCCCCTGGTTTTAATTCGCGCTCGCGCGCGCGCTGTTTGATTGTTTTTATTGCGGTAATTTCTTCGGTTAAGAGGGGCCTCTCTTTGATTAACCAAGTGGCCATTATCGGAGATTTGTTTGATTTTCTCCATTATTTTGTGCGGGAAGGTTTCACTTTGGCCCATGCGATTGGTATGGCGGGAAGGAATTTCGATTAGTGGATTTAAAACGATTGCGTAACTTATCTGTAAATGAAAAAAAAAGAAACTACTTCACTTGGCTAAAATTTCACAGTTAAAAAAGTGTAAATACTTTTCTTTTGTCGACCGAATTCAATAACATGTAAAAATACATAAATTTCACCTCGCCGTGTAAATTTACATATTTTTCATGTAAAAATAAATATATATCAACCAATTTTTTTTAATATGTTGAATTACATGCAAAATGATGTAAATGTTTTCTTTACAGTTTTACATCTTCGATATTTTCATTTTGCACCTTCGGTCAATTTCAATCATCACGTTTTGATTTGATTCTATGTCAAATAATTGGTCATACTACCAATTGAGTTGTACCCATCTCTTGCTGATAAGAATGTTTTCATTTTGTGAAATTTTAAAATGGAAAACCGCAGAAATTGTAATTCTGCATAAATCTTATATTTGTGTGATGAAAGGGCAACATGTCGAAGCGTTAAAAAATGAACCAGAATTATGATACTAATTTTACAGTCAAATTCATTCAAATTTTAATCTTTGGTGGAGCAAAATCGAACTTTTTTTTTACAAAGTTCAAATATTTTTAAAATTCTATTATGGAAGGTTTTAGAATTCTTGAAAATTGGACTAGATGATTGAATTTATTTCAATTTTATTAGTGTGATTTTTTTAACTTTTCTTATTTACCTAAGAATTTCTATTGACATTTTTCTAGAAAAATATCAAGATTTTTGTTTGAGTTTTAATTTGCTTTTTTTAGAAAGATGGTACTATTTTATTTTTGCCGAGGGGCTTTTTGAATTCTTCTCAACATGCGTTGTTCTGAAATATTTTCTAAAAAAAAGCAAGATTTAGTGAAACTTGTGCAATTTATGGGAGTTTTTGCTCTTTTTTTAAAAGAGAACTAGTCTTTTATGAATTGCTAAACTTATTTTAAATCTACTAACATTTTTGTATGAAAAACATTACTCAAGAGTTTTTTATTGTTTTGTTTCAATTTTGAACATTCAATATTTGTGAATTCTACCATGCCTTCTAATGAAATTATCTATTTTTTAAAAGAAAATGTCTTCTCAAACTTTCAACTTGTGCTTTCAATTTTTACTGAAAATTGTCATTTTTTTTTTGGAAATACTCATACTTTCATTATTTAAAATATTGGATTGATGCGACGCAATAATTTGAATAGATTTTCATTACATTGTATTTTATAGTGTAAAGTACTAAAATGTTCACAAAATAACGTACTATTTTTAAACAAGTGAAATATTTTATTATATGCAATAAAGGTATCAAATTAGGCTAAATGTTACATGATTTTCATAATATTAAAGTTTTTAGTGCAAAATAGTCGTTTTTTTTTTAAACAAAGTATCGTATTTTTATAAAATTACTTTTTATAATTTGCAACATGGAATCGAAAAGATTAGAACTTTTAATATGAAAGAATAAAATTTTCACAAAAAAAGTTTCATTTTAATTATTTGAATTTTCCTAATTTGAATTACGCGTGTTTGGTTGGCCATGGGATTTGGTTTTTATTCAATATTTTCAAAATATTTAATTGATGGTTTTTTTTCCTGAAGATATAATTTTTTGCGGTAATTTTTTCAACAAACATACATTTAAAATTCAAAGAAACATAATATTCTAAGAAACTAATCTGTAAACTTTATTGCAACAAAATTCTATACCAAATTTGGCGTCTTTTAACACTCATATATCAAATTGTAAGAAAATTAAAATTTTCTAAAAAAAAACGGTATTGTGTGAAAGTTTTAGTACACTATTTATTTTACACAAATAAATTGTGATTAGGTAAGAATCTATACAAAATATTGCGTCGTTTGATTCCCATATCGCAAAATATGAAAATTTGAGTATTTTCAACAAAAAAACAAAACGGCTTTTTGTGAAAGTTTTGGAGCAAATAGACATTCTAAAACCCTCTACAACGCAACCCCGCGACGAGCTTCGATATGGAAAATCGCAAAAAAACCATTTTTCAACAAATTGTTGATCTTCAAAATGCATTGGAAAGTAAAACTCTAAAAATATTAAAAAAAAAATAAGGTTTGAAGTTTGACTTGTTATAAGTGACTTTGGCAATGTTTTTAAAAATGTAATTTTTTTCGGGGTCAACTTTGGCTGTGTTTTTTACTAACATTTCCTATATTTTAAGTAAAAATAAGAATGCAGTAGTTTTTCTAGTGTCCCAGACTTTGCCTCTACGCATTTTTTTACAATTTAAAATATTGAAAAATTTACTGTAGAAACATGAAAAAATAGGCAAAATGTAATGATAGGAAATGGTAGAATAGGCCAAATACTACCAAAAACAATCATAAACTAAACAAGATAAGTACAAATCAATATACTTAAAATAGAACAAGAAAAACATAAAACAAGAAAAGTAAAGTTTTTCGTAGAATAAAAGAAAAAATACAATTTTTAGAGAAAAAAAATTTGGCAGCAGAGGGTTGAAATAACAAAAAATAAAGAAATGCACGAACAATATTGAAAATAGAAGAAGTTGAACTACACAAAAGTTGCAAACAATGAAAAAATTAGAAAAGGTTATATAGAACGAGACAAACTCTATTAAAATATATTAAAAGCGGGTAATAAAATTCTAAGGCCGGCTACGAAATTATCCAAAAATAAAACCTTTCTCCTAGACAATGTTCAAGCTCATTTTCGAACCAGCAACCTCGTGGAAGCCAGCAATTCATCAGAATTTCCGCAATTCCGCCATCGCACCGACGCAATCCGGCGTGCCATCGCTGGCACGTCCCACGGGACCTGCCGGATCGCGCTGTCATCATCCGTCGCAAGACGGGGCATTCTATGTTCTTGTTGTCGTCGGTTGGTCGTTCCGAGTTGTCGAAGTCGCATCATCAATCTCTTTGTAGTTTTGCGTGCACTCACGAACGCCGCCGCCGTCGTTGTTTTTCTTCCAGCGATTGTCGTCTGAGGTTGAGCAGAGTCCTGCGTTGAAAGAGGTTGGCGGGAATTCCTGACATCGTGCTCGTCATCGGAATTAGATCAGAATTCTTCGTCACGCAGCGGCAACATCATCGCCGCAGAGAGTGGTTCCTGGTTAGGGCTGAAGAAGACGACTTGGGGAAAGGATTTTGTGGCAGCTCAAACACGACAATTTTCCAATGTTTTTCTGCTAACCAGTCACAAACACACACACATCGATATATACAGAGGAAGAGTGCAATTCTTCACCCCTTCGGGGTGCATCCGAGCGAAATGATAGGAATGGTTCGTTCGGAAAGGTTCAAGGGGTTGCATTCGATGGTGCTTTCGAGTGGCATGCAAATCATTTGGAGAATTTCGGGCAGATACTTTCTGTTATTTTATCAAGCGTTAGTTTTAACACCAGGTTAAATGTATTTAAGGAACATTCTCTATACAAAATTGACAAAATTGTGAAAAACGTTAATTTTTAAGCTGCGACATCTTTAATTTTAATTTTTGTATTTTTAATCCGGCTAAAATCTTTTGGTGCCTTCGGTATGCCCAAAGAAGCCATTTTGCATCATTAGTTTTTCCATATACTTTTCCATACAAATTTGGCAGCTGTCCATACAAAAATGATGTATGAAAATTCAAAAATCTGTATCTTTTGAAGGAACTTTTTGATCGATTTGGTGTCTTTGGCAAAGTTGTAGGTATGGATAAGGACTACACTGAAAAAATATGATACACGATAATTTTTTTTGCTGATTTTTAATTTCATTTTTTGTCACTAAAACTTGATTTGCAAAAAAAAAACACTATTTTTATTTTTTTATTTTTTGATATGTTTTAGAGGACATAAAATGCCAACTTTTCAGAAATTTCCAGGATGTGCAAAAAATCTTTGAGCGAGTTATGAATTTTTGAATCAATACTGATTTTTTTTTTAAATCGGAATGTAGGTCGCAAAAATTTTTCAACTTCATTTTTCGATGTAAAATCGAATTTGCAATCAAAAAGTACTGTAGTGAGATTTTGATGAAGTGCATCGTTTTCAAGTTATAGTAATTTTTAGGTAACTTTTTATTCATTTTTTTTTAAATAGGTTTTTTGAATTTTGTTGATACGACCCTTAGTTGCTGAGATATTGCCATGCAAAGATTTAAAAACAGGAAAATTGATGTTTTTTAAGTCTCACCCAAACAACCCACCATTTTCTAATGTCGTTATCTCAGCAACTAATGGTCCGATTTTCAATGCTAAAACATGAAACATTCGTGAAATTTTCCGATTTTAACGAAAACAATATTTTCAACTTTTTATGACATTTCAAAATGGCCAAAAATTTAATATTACGTCCTTTTGAAATGTTAGTCTTGATTAAAAAAAAATGAAAATATTGTTGTTGCAAGTTTTAGGTAATTTTATGAAAAATAAAGTAAAACTAGACAAATTTGAAAAAAAATAAATATTTGTGAGGCTTGTTTTGATTTCTACAATATTTTACATCTTTTTGGCAAAGTTCAGCAAGTTGTAGCATTTGTTACCTACAGGAACATTAATAAATACACATAGGGAGTGTGGGGTAATTTGGACACCCTAAGGAAATTGCTCTGCCACGGGCTGTATGGATATTTTAAAGGAATGTGGATGACACCAGAGGATAATAGAGTCCATATTTGATGGAAAAATGTCATTCATTTCGATAAATTTTGATGAAAACCCCATTTTTATCGCAAAAATTAAAAGGTGTTCAAATTATCCCCACATTTTTGTGTGGGGGTAATATGAACACCCCTATGGGGTAATTTGGACACATGTTGAAGAATAAGTTTAACATTTTATTTTTTGAGCATGCTTTTGTAATTGCTTTATATTTTGAAGTGTTGTTTTGCTCACAATATTTCATCAAAGGTTTAAATAATGATTTTGTGATAGAACTATAATTCAATAGGAAGATAACAAATAGTTCAGTGTAGTATACCTAATTTAATCATTAATTCTGAAATGAATTAAACATTGATTCTGGATTAGGCACAAGTATAGTTTTTAGTGATTAAGGTATTGTTTAGATTTATATAAATCAATCTTTATATAGAACTAATTTACCTGAAACCATCATTTTTTTAATTTTACATGTAGTCCTTCAAATTTAAATATTATTGTTAACCAGCATAGACATTAGAAATGTCACAGAATTTACTAAAAACAATCAACGTTAGAGTCTTGTTGAACGCCAAATGTGAAGTAATCACATTTTCATCCATTCGAATATTGGAATAAATTTATCTAAATTAAAAAAATAGGGGTTTTGTGAAAGTTCTGATTGCTCACATTCCTTTATGAGTGTTTTGACATTTTAAATCCTTCTAAATCCCTTTAAGAACTCAACCAACCATGAAAGTTATTTTTTTTGCCTGACAGGTAGACCTTCAGGTATGTCCAAATTACCCCACAAGCCATATCCAAATTACCCCTATAGCATGTTTTATCATAAATTGCAATTTTTGATGATAAAAATCGATAAAATGCACAATTTTTATACCATACATACATATCTCAGACATCGTCCAAGCAACCCCCTTAAACAAAAATTGTCCACTTTTTTGCCATATAACCTCTGCAAAACCTTATTTCCCAACACTCAAATATTAGAACTTAAGGCAGTGCCAACCGGCCTTTGGAAACTTTCACATACTATACCAAAACTACTTAACCTATTCCAACTTTTTTTATTTGTCCATACTCCTAGGCCATTACTAGTACTAGCCTTATCACCTAAATTGCCGTTTTCACTTTATATCCGAAGAAAACGAGATTTTTAAAGGGGTGTCCAAATTACCCCCACTGTCCATATTACCCCAAACTCCATCTAACAAATATTTTATTCGTGAAGTTCTACATTCCATTGAATACGAGCAGGTAATGAAAAATAACTTTAACAAATGCTTCAAGTATTAGTTGTTAATCACTGTTTATGGCTGTTTATGGCTAAGCAAGGGCAAAAAATATTTGACCGAGCTGTGATTTTTTAGAAAAAAGGTTTTCAAATAAAATTAAATATTCAGTGAAAACTAGGGTTGGACTAAACTTGCCCAAGAGTTATATTTATGTGAAACGTGAAGATCTTTTAAAAAAGTCAAGGATGAATTGGAAAAAAATATTAAAGGGCAGTTTTTCCATTTAGAACAATTTTGCATTTAAAAATTTATCAAAAGTTAACGAGAGTTATCGAGATTTTACGAAAAAAATAGTTTGAAAAATCCGGGAGAAACATTACTCCTTAGGACAAAGTTTCATGCAAATCAAAGAGGGGTTGGGGCAACTGCTGCGTGAAATTTAATTAAGTTCGCAATGAAATTTATAATTTTTCCAAAGACTCCCTGCAATAACATAAAATTGTCTTAAAATTAATCTTTCAGGAATATATATTAAGTATGCAGTCTGAAAAGAGGGTCGCTCGGCATCAAAATTACAAATTGAACCCATTTATTCGGTGCAGTTCCCGAGGAGTGCGGCGCTCTTGATTTTCATTTGTGTCGCCCATCAGGACCCATATGTAAACAAGAGTGTTTTTTGCTGATGTTGCTTTTTTATTGACGCAGCATGCTGTTGAAAACCACAATAAATTGGTTCAATAAAATTTACACTCGATTCGCGGAAGGGGGTGAATGTGAAACACAAATCGACAGCAAACAGTTGTTTCGCCGTTGGGATTAACAGTCAGAAAAATACAGATACTTTTGATATTTTTAAAATTTAACTTAACAAAAAAATTATGTTTTTCAAATTTAGAACTACAGATGAGACGCATGGCATTTCAACTGTGAAAATTTCGCGAAATATCAAGCGGCCCCATAGCTCAGCTGGTTAGAGCGTCGTGCTAATAACGCGAAGGTCGTGAGTTCGATCCTCTCTGGAGCCAAGCTACTTTTTTATTATGTTGCTTCCTTTTGTACTTCGTCATACTCACAACAATGTTATCAATCTTTTTACAATAAAACATAAAAAAATCTACAAGCGCCACTTCCGCTAGCTGAGCACTCAAGTCTGTCAAGTGTCTTTTTGAAGAGTAATATTTCCCACCAGAAAAAAAAACGAAAAAAAAAAAACGATTCCTAAGAGTGCCAACCTTGAAATTTGAAACACGGCCTGTTGGCGAGCGCAAATCGAGGAAAACTCTCAGTGAAACAAGTGGCTGGCCAACTTCACGGTCATCGTATCACGGCTATGAATTTAAGTTTAGGGGGGAAAATGACAACAATCTCGTTAAAACGGTCACCTCCGAGAACGGTATCTTACGAAGTTGGTGTTTAACCCTTGATTAATTTTTTTTCGAAAAAGGTTTTTTTTTCAAAGTTTGAAATTAACTTTATTTTTAGATTTCGTTGAAAATTTACAAAAATAGCCATAAAAAAGCAATAATAAAATTGTAATATCATGCCAAGTCACTCAAGGGTTAGTCTCTAAAACGTAAAACAAGTACTTCCAGTTCGCGCTGACAGGTTCGTCGGAAGGGCGCTCCGCAAATGATAAATAACCAGATACTAAAAGTAAACAAACACAGACAATAAGGCACCCTTTTAACAAAACGCACATTTTTCCCACGGCAGAGTCAACCACAAAACAAAAACCCGACCGCCCAACCATTTTACCTCAGTGCTGTCGGACAATGGGCAACAAACCTAGCGGTGACCCCCGCCAAGTCTGCTTCTGGGCGGACATACTTAACCCCCTGTCAGTCACAAGACTCAACTCAACTTAATTCAAATTCTGTGTTGTTGTTGTTGTTGGACCAGAGTCCATTCACACGAGGCAACTAAACGATTGACCGTGAAAACGACACAAAAAAAAACAATGTCCGCAGCCGGTAGGATTCGAACCTACGCTCCCAGAGGGAATCTGATTTCGAGTCAGACGCCTTAACCACTCGGCCACGACTGCTGGCGGTGGTGGGGTGGGGCGAGTTCACCGAACGGGTGGTTTTTGTTTGTTTACTTTCTTTGGTTGTTTATGATTTTACTGCCGACTAATCACAGGTTTACATTTTTTAAATCGGAGAAAATAAAAACATTGTCGGTTTATATTGTTTGGGTTTCACTTCAATAAATCTTATTTGCACTCTTGATTAATTTTCAATTTAATTCGGTTTTATTAGTGAACAATCATGTTACAACAAGTTCATTTGCAGTTTTGAAGTTCCTTTCAGCTGTGTGTTAAATCTCAATTCATTTTGGAACGATTATTGCTTATAACGTTATAACTAAGAGATTACCAAGAGTAAGAAAAAAAATAGATAAAACTTACTAAAAGAATCTTCATTGAAACATGATATTTTTAATTAGATTTTTTCAAAGATATTTTAATGTTAAAAATAGTGTTTATTTTTCTTAAAGGAATGGAGCAAAAATAAATAAAGCCAATTCTTATAAGATTAAGGCAAAAATAATAAGAATAAAGTCTGATAGATATGTCTAGAATGTATGCTTTGTTCGTATAACATGTAAATTTAATTTCAATTTTTTAAGCTCATCTTTTCCTCAACATACATTTTAAATATAAAGATCAGTTTATGGAAAATTTACTAAATGACGTAATATTTTTTGAAAATAACTGAGACTACATCCTGTTGAAAAAAATACCCCAGAATGCCTGTAAATTTTCCTGTAATTTTTCATGATGTTTAAAATAGTACTGAGCACTATTTTGACCATCACTGAAAAAAACAGACAGAGGATGTCAAATGCATTTGATAAAACTTGAATTCACTCAAATTGTCCGAGACCTGACTGATTTGATTTGACCGGATCGATTAAAAAATAATTGGGTTATTCTCTGTCAAAATTATTCATTGCCAATTTTTCTAAGAAATTATTATAAATACCTGTTTTTTTAAATTGGCCCCTGCTTCCTTATCGGACAATCTTGAAAAGAAATTATGTTAGGCCGCTGCAAATATTTTTTGATGTTTATGTCCCTCGACTCTGACCGAGGGGGTATAAAAATTTAAATTACGAGCCTTGGTTTCAATATTTTGATGAAAAAAGTGTTTTTAAATGCATTATACATCCAGTCCAGTTGTTTTGCCAAAACAAAAACTTTGAAAAATATTTGCAACGGCCTAAATTATTAATTTTAAAATTTTTAAATTTTAATAAATTTCAAAACAATTTAATTTTCGAAAATGCCAATTTTGAACTTAAAATATTCCTAAACTTAAAAAAAACTATTTAAAAAAAACTATCCCACATAAAAATAAATAAATTCAGAAAATTTTAGATTTTAAAAATTTCCATTTTTTTTAAATGTCTTGAATTCAAAAAATAAATCTCATAAATCTAGAATTTAATAAAAAAAAAATCTTGAAAAATTTAAATTTTAAAAATGACTAAATTTTAAAAACGTCTAAATTTCGAAAATTTCAAAATAAAAAAAATGATTTTTTAAATTTTCTAATTTTGTAGCGTTCTATTTTTCAAAAAAACCAATTTTTAAAAATTCATTTTTTTAATTAACAAATAAAAAGTATTCTAAAAATTTAAGATTTTGAAATTAATAAACTAAAAGTAACCTAAAAAATTAAATTTCAAAAAATTTAAACTAAAAAAAACTTATTTTTTCAAATTTTAAAAAAATTTTAGCTTATAAAATTTATTTCAAAAATCTAGATTTTCTAGAATTTTTAAAAATGTTTTAATTTTAAAAAAATGTCTAAATTTTAAAATTTTTAAAATTTATTAGGGCCGTTGCAATAGTAGTTTATGCAACAAGTTGCAAAAAGAGGATTTTTTCAGCACGAGTCGTACATTTATCCAACGAGGTTCACCGAGTATAAAAAAAAGTATAAAAATTGAAATTACGAGCCATGGTTTCTACATTTGAATGAAAAAAGTGTTTTAAAATGCATTATACACCTGTCCAGTTGTTTTGCCATCATTAGTTTCCAAAATGTCTAAGTATTGACGAAAATTTTATTTTGAAGAAAAATAAAATTTTTGCGGTGCTGTGCATTGGAATTTCCTAAAAATTCAAAATATATTTAAACAAGCCAAAACATGCTAAATATGATTATCAATGCAGAAAAATGCATTTTAGATTGTTTTCAGTTGATTAGACTAATATTTTCATGGAAATTTTGAAGTTTTTTTTTTGAAAAATATTTTTTATTTACAGCTAGGTTTAAAAAAGTTTAAATAAAGCTATTTAATTTTTCAATCATGCAAAATTAAACATTTTCTAACTGTGTAGTTCAACCTACACAGAAAAAAAGTTCAGTTTTTTTGTATGACCCTGACGACGGAAGGCAAACAAACACAGAAAAAAAATCATGGTAATATTACATCATGGAAGAGGTACATTTTTTATGTCAGAAAAAAGGTGTAATTATACCTCTGGAAATGTGTAATTTTACCACTTTTCTGGTGTAGTATCACTTTTTCAGTCGAAATTGAGGTAAAATTACATTATAAAAGAGGTAATATTCAACCTTCCAAAATTACAGCTTAAAAATTTACATTATTTTTACTGTGAATGATTATTGACTAAAATTAAAATGTTGGGACCACAGATCGGTAAAAGACATAAAAGTTTTGGATTTTTTTTTTTAAGAATTCATCGGTATTTAGCACATTTTTTTTTTTGATAACTGAGCAGTTCTCTAGGATTTCGGTCATTCGATTTTTTTTTTTTGTATTTTTTAATCCGACTGAAACTTTTTTGGTGCCTTCGGTATGTCCAAAGAAGCCATTTTGCATCATTAGTTTTTCCATATAATTTTCCATACAAATTTGGCAGCTGTCCATACAAAAATGATGTTTGAAAGTTCAAATATCTGTATCTTTTGAAGGAATTTTTTGATCGATTTGGTGTCTTCGGCAAAGTTGTAGGTATGGATACGGACTACACTGGAAAAAAATGATACAGGGTTAAAAAAATTTTGTTGATTTTTTTATTTAACTTTTTATCACTAAAACTTGATTTGCAAAAAAACACTATTTTTAATTTTTTTTATTTTTTGATATGTTTTAGAGGACATAAAATGCCAACTTTTCAGAAATTTCCAGGTTGTGCAAAAAATCATTGAGCGAGTTATGAATTTTTTAATCAATACAAATTAAAAAAAAAATCGAAATTTTGGTCGCAAAAATTTTTCAACTTCATTTTTCGATGTCAAATCAAGTTTGCAATCAAAAAGTACTTTAGTGAAATTTTGATAAAGTGCATCGTTTTTAAGTTACAGCCATTTTTATGTAACTTTTTTCAAAATAGTCGCAGTTTTTCATTTTTAAAATTAGTGCACATGTTTGCCCACTTTTGAAAAAAATATTTTTGAAAAGCTGAGAAAATTCTCTATATTTTGCTTATTTGGACTTTGTTGATACGACCCTTAGTTGCTGAGATATTGCAATGCAAAGGTTCAAAAACAGGAAAATTGATGTTTTCTAAGTCACACCCAAACAGCCCACCATTTTTCAATGTCGATATCTCAGCAACTAATGGTCCGATTTTCAATGTTAATATATGAAATATTTGTGAAATTTTCCTATCTTTTCGAAAACAATATTTTCAAAATTTTCAAATCAGGCTAACATTTCAAAAAGGCCAAACATTCAATATTACGCCCTTTTAAAATGTTAGTCTTGATTTGAAAATTTTGAAAATATTGTTTTCGAAAAGATCGGAAAATTTCACAAATGTTCCATATATTAACATTGAAAATCGGACCATTAGTTGCTGAGATATCGACATTGAAAAATGGTGGGTTTTTTGGGTGTGACTTAGAAAACATCAATTTTCCTGTTTTTAAACCTTTGCATTGCAATATCTCAGCAACTAAAGGTCGTATCAACAAAGTCCGAAGAAGCAAAATATAGAGAATTTTCTCAGCATTTCAAAAATATTTTTTTCAAAAGTGTGCAAACATGTGCAATAATTTTTAAAAATGAAAAACTGCGACTATTTTCAAAAAAGTTTCATAAAAATGGCTATAGTTTGAAAACGGTGCACTTTATCAAAATTTCACTTAGGTTCTTTTTGATTGCAAATTCAATTTTACATCAAAAAATGAAGTTAAAAAATTTTTTCGACCAAAATTTCTATTTTTTGAAAAAAATCAGTATTGATTAAAAAATTCATAACTCGGTCAATGATTTTTTGCACAACCTGGAAATTTCTGAAAAGATGGCATTTTATGTCCTCTAAAACATATCAAAAAATAAAAAAAAATAAAAATAGTGTTTTTTGCAAATCAAGTTTTAGTGATAAAAAGTTAAATAAAAAAATCACCAAATTTTTTTTACCGTGTATCATTTTTTTCCAGTGTAGTCCGTATCCATACCTACAACTTTGTCGAAGACACCAAATCGATCAAAAAATTCCTTCAAAAGATACAGATTTTTGAATTTTCATACATCAATTTTGTATGGACAGCTGCCAAATTTGTATGGAAAATTATATGGACAAACTAATGATGCAAAATGGCTTCTTTGGGCATACCGAAGGCACCAAAAAAGTTTCAGTCGGATTAAAAAATACAAAAATTATAATTGAAGAAAAAAGACCGATTTCGTAGAGAATTGCTCAACTCTAATGATGTATAAAGCATTTTGCGATCATTTTTGTATCAAAATTTCGAAAATCAATATTGAAATTGAGTTTTTTTTGCCCTCAACTTAACTAAAATTTTCAACAATCTTTTTCCGTTTTTTTTTTTTACTTTTTTCTTTCTTTCGAAAGTAATCAAAGAGACCTAAACTAAAAGTGAAGAAAGACAAGAAAAAAAAAACAAACACCAAACTCCACCACAAGCCAATTTGAAACACCACAATCCATTCATCTTCCCCGGCGGCGGCATCAACTAGTTGGCAGCGGCAGCAGCGTTCAACCTGTCATCAAAGTGCGGTCGGCAATCGATCGTGAGGGGTCTTTCGGTCGTGCCGGTCGGTGTGGGGGTCCGCCAAACTTGACGTTTGTGGCAAACAACAATCGATTAGAAAAAGGCGCGCTGCGCCCACTTGAAAGAGATGTTTGTTTTGATTGGTTTGGTTTTGGTTTAGTTTTGATGGTTCGAGATTTTTCGGAAATATATAAATTAGCATGTGGAGAAAGGAAAGTGATCCATTTTCAGATTTTTAATTGATTTTTTTAATTAAATTTTGTCAAATCTCCAGAACAGATGTTGATGATTCTATAATTATTTTTTTTTTGTTTTATAATATTTCTTTTGTTTTACATTCACTTTCCATTTTAAGTATTTTTTACTTTCTGTCTCACTCTAATAATTTATTTTGCAATTGTTCTCGTTTTCTTTCGATTTCCTCTTATTATTCCCCAATCAAATATGCAAATGTCTTTATCGTGCCCGATCTCAAAACCCCATTTATGGAGCATAAACGTTTTATTGCCATAATTTGCCACGTGCAGCAGGCCCATTTACCCGCTTACAAGAGCCAAGTTTCGCCAACAATTTGCACTCTGTTATTAATTTCGCCATCGTCCAACAACAAAGAATCGATCTCTCTCTCTGGGTTGTTATTCTAATGCTGTCTAAATATTTCACAAAGCACCACAGCATCGAGAGGTTAGACCGAGAAATTATGCTCTGACCAGCGTGACCACCCTCGGAGAGGCCATTAAGGGGTCCAGTAAGGCACACCAACCCATTCTGGGGGTCGTTTCCAGATCAGACCAGTGCAAGAAGAAAGAATGAAAAAAAATCAATCATAATTAACCTATCAGGGGCCAAAATTGCACACACAAAAAGGGCACATTGCTGGACATTAGACACACACACACACACGAGGGGAGGGGGCGTGTTTTGGCTTCTCCGGTGGCGCAGCAGCAGCTGCTCCTTGGCCACAACAGACATAGAAATAGAAGCCTCCTTTGTACTCTTCTAAGGTTCTCTCGTTGTATGCAAAATAATTTGATTTTCGCAAACCCCCATCTAAGCTCCCTGGACCCCGCAACGTCTCGGCGTAAAAATAGTGTCGAAGGAGGTTGTTCGTTGGAGTTCTCTGAAAAAATATCTTAGTCCAGTTTTTTTAGGTTTGTTCAGGCAAATTAACTTTCAACTTTTAGTCTTTCTCCTTTCAAAATTCACCCAAAAAAAAACAGATAGCCTAATTACCAAATTTTATTTATTTATATTTAAATAAAAAGCACAGTTTCGGGTCTTCTTTAAAAAAAGTTGAGTTCCTTTTCAAAAGGTCATATGCGTCATTAGTTTCCTATGCTTATAATATTATAATAGGTAGCTGAGAAATATTGAGTTTTGGGACCACAGATCGGAAAACGACGTAAAACCGTAAGATTTTTTGTTAATAAATATATTGATAACGTTTGTCATAATCTTTGATTGAAAATTGAAAAAAAATAAAGTGATTTTTTTTTACAAATGTTTTTTTTTTTGTTCGAGGGGGTAGGGAGGGAAAGGGGGTTTAAGTGTTACTTTAGAAAATTGGAAACAAAAACTATCCCAAAATTCAAAATTGTAAAAGCCTTAAGTGTGCGGTTTGATTCAAGAACAAAAATAAACGTTTTACAATGTATTTTATTTTTTATCGCTTGTGACAAGTTTCAATTAATTATTTGTTCTATTTTTTCAATAAAAAATACTATGCTTTTTATTTTTTTTAATCTCTTTTTACCTAATTTTTACAATGTTGAGATTTTGAAGATGTTTGTGGCCAATGTTTGAATATTACAGATTTTTTTCTTCTGTTATTTTTTTAAACCGAATTTTACAAAATTGACAGATACGATCAGATTTTTAAAGAAGTTTCTTGTAGCTATAGTAACTGTTTTTAAACTTAACTTTTTTTGACTTTTCACAGAATTTATTTTTCTTCGATTCCAAGAAAAAACATATTTAACTTTCATGTTGCAAATTTTGATAAATTTATTTTTTTTCGTACAAGTCATGATTTTTTTTTAAGAAAAAAACTATACTTAAAATTCACTAGGCAAACGTTTGAATACTTATAGAAATTTATTTTCAAACGTTTTTTTCCATTTTCAAGCATAACATCATCTGACTTTTTTAAGGTTAAAAAAAACAATGTTGTATAAAATCATGTACCCATATTGAAAATTCCTTAAATTTTAGATTTTTGTAGTTCATTCGGCATTTAAAAAAAAAATTTACAAGGAACGAACCATGCATTTTTTTTTGTTTTTTTTTAATACGCCATGTTTTGTAAAAAAAGGATTTTTTCAGCTTTTAAACGTTACAAGAATACTTGCAAAATTCAGCCTTGTAAATTTGATGGTTAAATATACTCATTTTTCGTGTAATTTTACCTAAATTAATGTGTACAAACGGAAATTCAACAGAATTGATGAAAACTTCACCAGTTCATGATGTAATATTGCACCTTTTTCAGCATCAAATCTGTCAACATTCTTAGATGATATATTGATATTGTCATATTGTATTACCATGTTTTTTTACTGAAAATGAATTTTGGAAAGTTGAAATTGGTTGATAGAATATTATCTCTTTTTATAGTAATTTTACCTAAAAAAATATGTAAAAATGTGAACCTGATGAAAATTCACCACTTGTGATGTAATATTACATATTTTTTATGACACAAAATTTGTCACCATTTCCTGATGAATATTACCATCATTTTTTTCTGTGTAGTGTTAAGGAAATTTGAGCGTTATTTCTTATAAAATTCTAATGATATTATTTTAGTTTTTGTTTAAACAAAAATGATTTAAACTTTGAAAATTCATGCCAGGTTTAACTATGCTTAAAATGAGAATCAACGCAGTTTATTAAATTATTTTCAGTTACTTTTGTAATTTTGGTTACATGTCTATTTTCATTTAGATTGCGTTTTGTTTTCTTGGAAAAAAACTTTTTTTTCATCTGATTTTTTGAGGAAACCTTGAAAGGGTGACATAAGCTTTGAATAATATTTGCAATGGCCCAAACATGGTATTAAAAAGACATTTTTCTTTTTTATAGTTATGTTATTTTCTCCGGAAATGGGCGGCTTTTATTTTTTTAATTTGGCGATCTAAATAAATACCCCAGAAAATGTCTAAAAATCCGTTTACAATGTGACTTTAAATTTGAAATCGAATCGAAGCCGAAAAAGACATCTACAATTTTGATTTTATGACATCCAAGTCGGATTTTCAATTTAAAAAAGTGCTTATATATTACAATTTTCAGATACACACAAAATCAAGCATAACTGTGCATAAGTGTTCAAAAGTTTGAAATCAATATTTTCGGCTTTTGTATGTTCATTTTGAAAATATTTTAAAAGGCCGATACAATTATAAAAAAAAATGCCTCAATTTGACCATCTTAATGTAAAAAAGTTAAAGTCTTTTGAAAAAAGTGTTTGCTCTCTAATTTTTCGAGCCGATTTTTAACTATCACAAATGTTGAATTTTTCATTAAAATAAAGTATGATTTAACAGCACTTACAAAAAAATAGTTTTCTAGACAAAACTTCAATTCTCTGCAATAATACAAAAAAAAACAATAACAGCTTTTCAATTTCCACAGTCATGGAAATTGTAGAGTTTTCTCAGCTTCTTGATAAAATACTTTCAGAAATGGACACTATTTTAAAATACAAAAAATACTACTGAAATTAACTCTGATATCATAATTTTCTCTCAAAATTTAACTATACGGAAATTTTTAATGAAGTTCGCCATGTTTGAAATGCAGTCATTTAAGGTAGTTTATTTATAAAGAAATGGTGCCCACATTTTTTTGTAAAAATACCTTTTTTGCAGAGGCGACGCGTGGCCAAAATGTTTACCTGTTCAAACAATCTTTTCAGTAATTTTCAAGTTTTTTAGCTCAATCATACTTAAAAAATATCTTTTATACATAATATAGAGAAATTAGATGATGTTAGCAATATTGTTGTGAGAAGTGTTGATCACATGATTTTTATTGAAATAGTAACTCTTTCAAATTACAGCAATGATCACTCTTCAAGAAGTGTAAAATTGAAATGATTTTTACGTTGTAGTTTTCTATAATTAGCTTCATTATTCTCAATTCTCACTAAGGAAACATTCCGGATGTTGACCATTCTAATCCTGAAATCACGTGCTCTAGTTTCCTGACAAAAAAAAAAACAATTAGGCCATAAAAATTGTATTTTACGGTTCTCTTCAAAATTTCCCTAAAAAACTAGGGGGAAAAAATTGATATCGATGATTTTTTTTCTCGTTTAACAAAAACTCGTGCAATCAATTGAACGTTTAACGTTTATTTTTGCATTGATTTTCAAAATGGGCTTTTTAAGCATATAACAAATTTTGAATTGATAGCCAAAAATAAAAAAATAATTGCCATAGTTAAGTATAAAAAATCTGTGATTTTTTGTTATTTTACTGCATCTTATATCTCAATATAAATCTACAAAAAATAAAATAAAAAACATCACTTTATAAAATAAATAAATTACGACAGCTTATTTAAGCTTTATTTTGATTTTTGTTTTTGGACAAACAACATGTAAAGGAAATTATTGTATGCTTGGTAGGTTAAGGATTTTGTTCTATTTTCTTCCAAATTATTTTGCAAATCTGTCGATGAACTTGCTTGCTCACTTTTGAGCTATTTATTACTTTATTTCAGTTTAAAACGCTTTTTGGAAGCAACATGCCGTTCTACTATTTATAACAATTAAAAAAGTTTTACAAAAATATTTGAGCGAACCCCTCAAATCGTCCTGGGATCATGGAACAGCCAAGCGCATTCGTATCTATATAGCTCTCAATGAAAATCTAACGCGCACTGAAAATTCTCCCAAGCAGTCGCCAACCTGTTCGGATTGCTCCATGCACGAGTTCCCATACAACGCATCCAAAAATACACAGAAAGACCCCCCTATTTGTACACGCTGGACGGTATGAATGTGGTAGTTCAGGGTGTGCATGAAAGCTTTTGGACAGTCGACATAAAAGCGCGCGAGCCGAGACACGAGTAGGGAGAGAGCAAAGTTCAAAGAGAGAGAGAAAACTTCATATTTTGCTCTCTCCCTGCTCGCGTCTTGGCTCGCGCGCTTTTATGTCGACTGACCAAAAGCTTTCATGCACACCCTGAACTACACATTCATACCGTCCATCGTGTACAAATAGGGGGGGTTTTCTGTGTATTTTTTGGATGCGTTGTATGAGAACTCGTGCATGGAGAAATCCGGACAGGTTGGCGGCTGCTTGGGAGAATTTTCTTTGACGCTCTATGATACGAATGCGCTTGGCTGATTCATGATTCCAAGAAGAGTTGGCGTGTTCGTTCAATTATTTTGATGAACATATTTTAATTCTTTCTTCGGAAAGAAATCAAAATGATCACCTGTCCTATGAACAGGTTGAACAGGTGGACGCGACGCCTCTGCTTTTTTGTTTGGAAAAAAAATCTCTAATTTATAGAATTCACCAAAATATTTGGAAAAGTTCAATACAACACAAATATTGAAGAAAAACTTTCCAGAGAATTCTTTTAGCCTTTCCTGACTTATTGCTGGTGGCCATGATCTGAAGAGGGTCAGCCCAGAGTGCATCCGGACCGGACTATACCCGACCCAGAGCCTAGCCCCGTCCGACCCCCCCGTGATTGTTAGTGAAACTTTAATTGCACATGATCTGTTCCTGCATTTTGGCATCAAGCAGCAAAGCAAAAACTTTTTTTTTCAGCTATAGAAGGTTCTAATTCTTTTTCAATTTATTCCGAAGCATTTAAGAGGGGTGTGGGGGGTAAAATGGACCCCTCCCCCCTTCCTCTTACTTCCACCCAAGTTTTCGTTAAAGGGCAGTTTCAGCGATTGAATCCATCAACGAAGGCAATCAAGCTCACGCGAGAACACTTCTTGAAGGGAGAGAGAGAACTTTTGCGCTGGAGGCTGCAGAAATCAAGCAGTTTAGAGAAGTTGGTACTTTGTCTTGTGTGTGTGTGTGGGTTGTGGTTTTTACGCCGTTTAGGGCAGTTGCAATTACCAAGTTCTGTTAAGGGTGGTTCGACCGGTTTGCGCTCCAAGGTTTGAGTTTAACGAGGAAATGACTGCAGTTTAAATGCAATCGAAAGATTAGCCGGTTTGCTGCTGGTTCTTAGATTAATCACAAATTGTGATCAGTATTGCCCTTTTTTCGATGACAGAATCATACCTGAAAGAAAAAAGAAAAAAAAAATATATATATTAGTGATAATCTCAAATCAAGAACAATAATGTTTCTAAATTTGTTAGAAAAAGTTAGAACAGCACTAACCCCAAACTCTTATTTCCGGTTTCATTTCAGGTGAGTTCCATTCAAATTCCGGACACAAATCCTCAAAAGGAGTGCGACATTGCAAAAAAGCAACCTTCCCAAATTCCAAACAACCTGGATCCCGGTACGTGAAAGCTACAACAAAAAAGGCGATACAATTCAATCCCCGAAAGCCAACCACCAGAAGATGAAAATCCAGTGGAGCAAATCCAACTCCCCTTGAAAACGTCCTCGGCGGAGAACAAAAAACAATCCACCTCAATCAATTGCATTTGTTGCACCAACAACTTCTCCGTGTGAACCTTTTTCGCAGAATTTTGAGGGACGGGGGGAATGACACAGTCGAAAAGGACGCGACATTTGTGAAAGTTTGAATTTTTTTCTTTTAAAAAAAATACAATTTAGATGTTGATTTAAAAAAAAAGCCTCGAAAATCGTTAATAAAAGTGAAAAGTAATTTCTCAAAATTTATTTTCCGTGTTCAACACACACTTACTCACAAACTCTACTGGTCACTTTTCACATCCATCCTTCAAGTTGTCATCGTAGTGCGTAAATCGAATTCCGGATTTGTATCGCCAGCGGCGATGTTCTTTCAGCAATTCAACACAAAAAAACGCCAAAAAAGAGTCCAAGAATGTTACCCCTTTTTAACGGTTCAACGCCCAAAGACATAGATTTTTTTTTGTCCCGCAAGTGATTTTTTTTGTGGGCTGCGGAGTACAAATCTATCACGCAGTGTGTTGACAGATTCTATTTCAGAGCCTCGTAAAATGAGTAAAGTTACATCTTTTTAGGGTAAATTTCATGTGAAGTTACAGGATAACGTAGAATGTTTTTTTTTCTTTGTTAAAAAATATTTTGATGTTGAATAAGCATTGAAAGAAAAACTCTTTTTTAATTGAATTACTGTTTTTACAAAAAAAAATGAAAAATATTGGAAAAGTTACTTTAAAAAAAAAACAATAAATAGGCAAAACATAATGAAAAAAATATGTATATTGGAAATTAAAAACTAAAAAAAAAACTAACATAAAAAGTAAAGTTTCAGATTTTTTAAGTTTGTATCGAAACGAAAATCGGAAAAAATGGCAATAGAAGGTAACATATAATTTTGCAATTCCGTCGTGAAACTACTTACTTTTCCTGTCATTTTTGAACGACAAAAAAGCCTACTTTTCTGTACCAAAAATAATAAAATCAAATAGTAACACTTTTCAAAATAAATGCTGAAAAGTTCTACTATTCAGCACTGAAATCGATGCTGAAAAGTTGAACTTTTCAGCCGTTGTTTCGAAAAGAAATAGTTTTCAACATTTTTTTTTATTTAAACGGTTAATTTTCAAAATACATGAGCATTTGACTCATAATTCCACTCAAAGGTTGTTTTTCGGAATTGCAAAAAGTAGTTTGTGAAACTAGTTTTTAAAATTTTTCCAGCACGAGTCGTACATTCATCCGACGAGGTTTACCGAGTTGTGTAAATGCGACAAGCGCTGAAAAAAAAAATCAAGTTTTACAACAAGATGCTTCCGACATTTTTTGCAATTCCAAAAAACACTTTTTGAATGGAATTTTATGTCAAACATCTAAGTGTTAAGTGAATTCATCGTTCAAAAAAAAAACTTTTCGAAAATACTTACTGAATAGTTAAACTTTTCAATGAATTCATGAATATATATTTTTCTCTCCTAAAATTCACGTAATTTTCAATATGTGGTTCAAAAATTTAAAGTTGGTAAAGTTCATAAAAATACTCTATTTGATTAAAAATGAAAAAATAAATTTTATTCAATGTAACCTAAATATGGAAGAAACCAAAACTTTTACAATTATTTGCAAAACCAAAATGATTTACAAAATATTTCTTTTTTATAATGAATCTTTAAAATACTCGCATTTTAAAGATTGAAATATGGGTATCAAATGGCGGAGATTTTTGTTAAAATTTTCATAAAAAAGAAGATTTAAGTGTGAAATACTCAAATTAGAGCATTAAAAAACGGTGTTTTGAGAAAAAAGTATTTTATAACATTTTTAACTAAGTTTTGTTATGTTATTAGCCATATTGCAACAGTAAAAAAAATTTTTTTTTGCGCTCTAAATTCTAACGTATTGAAAATTTATGCGTCGTTTGATGAAACTAAAATTGGGATTACTTTTTTAAATGAAAATATGAAAGATGGGAATAACTCATAAAAATAATACTTAAAAGAGAACTATTTATTTTTGGGTTTTCAAGGTCAAATAAACAACTTTTATCTTGCTCTTTATTTTTTTTTAAAACCGATTTAAGTTAGAAGTTTTTTAAAAAGAAAACTCAAAAACATAAAAATTAAAAAAAAATATTGGACCTAAAAAAAAACTTCAAATTTGAAACAATTTATAATTAAGACTTTGTCGCAACATTAGACCTTTTGAAATTTTTAATCAAAGAAACATTTAAAAAAATCATTAAAATTTTTCGTTTTCAAATTCTTTTTGACGGATAAATTTAAGGCAAAAAGAAAATATAATTCTCTTTTTAAGAATGGGTTTGAACCATTTTTTTCAACTTTTGACATTTTTATTTCAAAAATGGAAATAAACTCTTTTGAAAAAGTAAAAAATACATAGATTAAACTTGGAAACGAAGAAATTTAATAATTTTTTTAAATGTTTTTTCGATTGAAAATTTAAAAATTTCGAATGTTGCGACAAAGTCTAAATTCTAAATTAGTTCAAATTTGGAGGACCTCAAGTCCAATAAACTTTTTTCGTTCTTTTTTTACTCTTGGGTGTTTTTAAAAAGGCGGTTTAAAAAACACAAAAAGCAATTGGACCTCGAAAGCCCATGTTCCAGGAATGTTAATTATAGTTGTTTTACAAAAAAAGTGTTTTTTACGGGCACTTTAAATTTCTTTTTCGTAAGTTTTGAAAATGTAATGATTAAAGGATTTGAAAATTACAAGATTTAAAAATTTGAAGAATACGATTATCTCATGAAACAATGCATTATTAAATTGTGGAATAAAAGAGAAGTCATTTTTTTACTTTGAAAATAGGACAATTAGGCTGGTACAAATATTTTTAAAAGTTTTTGTCACCCCCCCCCCCCCTTCAAAATTGGCCCGAAAAATCAGGGGGCAAAAAAAATATTTTTACAATAAACTTCAAAATTTCAATGAAAATTCAAGTGCAACCAACTGAAATCAAATTAAAATACATTCTTCTGCATTTAAAATCATTTTTAGCATGTTTGGGTTTATTAAAAAATCTTAAGACTTTTTGAAAATTTTCGATGCAAAATCTTTTTTTTCGATACAATTTTTGTTTTTGTCAGGTCTTAGATTTTTTGAAAACTAATGATTGCAAAACAACTGAACTAGTGTAAAATGCATTTTAAAACACTTTTTTCATTTAATTGTGAAGACTATGGCTTGTTATTTAAATTTTTATATTTTTTTATTTTTTTGCCCCCCCCCCCCCTTGATCTTGGTCAGGGCCGAGGGACAAAAACTTTTTTAAATATTTGCATCGGCCTTAGTGGAAGTTCTCATATACTTGGCAGGTTAAGAATTCGGTCCTAATTTCATCCAATTTAATGATTTTTTTATGACACTATTTAAAAAAAAATGTTGCAATACTATTGATAGAAACTTGCTAGCTCACTTCTTATTTTCTGAAAACTTTTAAAAAATCGCGTCGTTTGATTGCAAGTTGTAAAAAAATGTATTGAAAACAAATCAAAAAAATTAGAATATTAAGCCTTTTGAAAAAATGGAATTAAATATTTTTCAAATCATACAGCAATTTGATGCTGTCCCAAACTGATGAAAAGATTTAAGAAATAAACTAGTTAAAACAGTTGTTTTTTTGCGAATTAGCAAAAGATTGAAGAAATAAATAAAAGAAACCCCTTTTTGTTTTTTTCTTCTGATTTTCTTTAAAAAAAAACAAAAAAGACTTGGGAAATTTAATTTTGTATTTTTTTTTTTTTGGTTATTGCATTTAATTATTTGTTTTTAGATTTGGCAGCTTAAAAATTGGTTCTCGTTGCAATAAACAGGAATGCACTGTCTAATCTAATCTAAACTAATCTAATAAAAAAGCTTCCCGATAAAAAAAAAAGTTTGGTTAGATGCACAGAAAAAAAAAAATGATGGTAATATTCATCAGGAAATGGTGACAGATTTAGTGGCTAAAAAAATGATGAATTTTACCCCAGAAAATAATGAATTTTCATTAGTTTTTGATAAATATTCATCAGGTTCACATTTTTACACATTTTTTATGGAATATTACTCAAAAAAGAGGTAATATTCAACCTACCAAATTTTCAACATTCCAAAATTCAACTTTTTTTTCTGTGTGACGTCTCAAGTTCTTTCGTGTCATATTAATTGTTGAAGTATATTCAAGCACCTCCCGAGACATATTACCCTCATTAAAGCGACCAGACATACTGCGTTGCATTAGCAGCAGGGAGGAATTTGTGAACGGAAGACTTTCGACAGAATTTACAGCGGGACGGAGGATGCGTGGACATACCAAATGCCAAACGCTCTGTTGCCTTAAATGTGAAGTTTTTGGGAAAGTAGCAACTTAAATTGATTACATAACAAAGAAAACAACTCGATCAATTTTAATTGAGTAACAAATCGGCTCAAAAACGATGCAATCAAGAACGTTTTGCTTCACACAAAAAAAAAAACAACAATATTTTCATTCTTGCCCAATTAACGACTCTCGGTGTAATTGCACATTAAACTACTTTGTCTGCTTGTCTGTCAAAACTGCGTGTCACAAGTGTCCAAAGTGGCCGTCCATCATTATTCAATTAGACCACCAAAAGTACACACACGTTCGTACATCAAACCAGGCCGAAATCGAAGCAAAACAAACGGCCATAATTGCCGCAATTGCAACCGCAAGTGTTTAAGAAATTCACTCCAGCTTCGATCAGATTTTGCGCAAAATGTCAGAAAATTGAGCCGATGTCAATTTCAATTAGGGTGGAGGCGGCGGCCAACAAAATTGCAGCGCCAGCATATCGAGTGAGCTTCATAATGAACCTGAATGGATGCTGTCGGCAAACCGGTGATGGCTATCAATTTGGAGGAGGTTTGGAGAGAAAACTAAACTAAAGTCGTGGGTTGTTCCTTCCTGGATCCGCCAGCAGAAACACTTGATTACGGAGTTGCTGTGGGCTCTGAAATGTGGTTTTGCTGGTGGAATAACTGGTTGAAGGCACGCTCACTTTTGATTTCTGTTGGCACCTTTGAGCTGGAAAGTTGATTGATGAGAGTGATGTAATTTTTGTTAAAATAATTGTTAGAAAAATGAATGCAAAAAAAAAATCGAGAAGCAACAGAGCAAAGCGCACGCAAAGTGCGCCAACTGCGGTGGGAACCACATAGCAAATTTGTGGAACTAAAAAGCTTATTCTAGTTAGAAAATTCTTTTTTGAAGATTAAATTATGTAAAATTAACCCGAAACAACACCGCTCTTGCTGATCCACCGATGAATAAGTTGTCATTTAATTAATTTCTAATGTTGTTGGTGGTTTGTGCCATTTCAAAGAGCTTGCCCACCTGCTTCCACACACTGTTATTGGTGGCTATTAATTCCAATTTGCGGCTTGACACAATAAACTAAACACCGTTTTCCATTTGTCCACCACGCAACTGTTTGTGTGAATTTGTATGATGCACACACGCACACTGACAAAACTAATTAAAATAGATTAAAACAAAATAAATCGCACTCTGTTGTGCCAGTGATTCAATTATCACTAATCACGTTTGAGCGAAAGCAAAAACACACAACTGGAGTTAAGGGGAATCGGGCGACCATCAACACTGGTGAATTATCTGGGTACTTAAAATAGTGCATTAAAAATTGTTGCCAAAGGGGGGAACCATTCAAGTGCCCATCAACTTTAACCTCAAAATTTGTGGTTTTGAGCTATCAAATTACGCCAAGTCCCATTTGAACAAATTTTAAATCATTTAGTTTTTGGCATTGTTTCAAATCACAACCCAAATTGCCTAATCTCCACAATCTTGCTGATTGCTGTTGGTTTTTGGGGGGCCCCAATGTTTACAATCAAGCCCCCAAAGACTGTGTGCAATCAATTTGCCAACCATTTCGATTCCCCCCCCAATCAACGAACGAAGCTGCTTCACCACTAGTACAGGGAAAGAATCGCAAATTTTCACATGTGTTTCAAAAACTACGCACAAATGTGGACGGCAATCGTTGTCTTTTTTTGGGGAAAACTCTCTCTCACAATTATGGAATCTGTAAACAAAGTCACACACAACCCCACGAAATCACACAAAATCACACAGCCACTCACAGAATCGATCATCTCGTCCTTGCATTGTTCTAACACACCCCGTCCAGAACATCAAAAACAACAACAACAGCAGCAGCAGCAAAAATGTGATGTATGTGATAAACCCTTGCCACAGTCCACAACACCACAATTCATTTGTCGATGATTTAGAAACTTGGTGCGCCCAGTTGACAGAAGGAGAGAGAGAGAGAGCACACACACACACAAATCCGACAGGCATGACAATTGCCATATATAAATATAATTTTATTTTCATTTAGAGCCCAAACGGGTCCACACACACACACACACACACACAGGCGAGAGGTGCGTGCAGACATGCGTTTGGGCACGGAGGGAAATTGTGGGCAAAATTTTAGATTTTTTAAAGACAAATTGCTTAAACATTTGACAAGATGTTCAAGCCCACAAGTCGAAAAGTCCAAGTGCCTAAGGTTCCAAGAACCCACAAATCAAAGTGCCCAAATTTGTAGGCACCCAAATATGTAAGTGCCCAAATGACCAAGAGCCAAAATGTTCAAGTGCCCAAATTTCCAAGTACCCCTAGAGTCCAAGATTCCAAATGACCAAGAGCCCAAATGTTCAAGTGCCCAAATGCCCAAGATACCAAATGTCCAAGTGCCCAAGTGTCCAAGAGCACAAATGTCCTAATGCCCAAATGTCCAAGAGCCCAAATATCCAAGTGCCCAAATCTTCAAGAGCTCAAATGTCCAAGAGCCTTAATATTCAAATTCCCAAATTTCTAAGAGTCCAAATGTCGAAGAGCCCATATGTAGAAAGTGCCCAACTGTTCAAATTTCCAAGAGCCCAAAAGTCTAAGAGCCCAAATGTCCAAGTGCCCAAATGTCTAAGAGCCCAAATGTACAAGTGCCTAAATGTCCAAGAGCCCAAATGTCCAAGAGCCCAAATGTACAAGTACCTAAATGTCGAAGTGCCCGAATGTTCAAGTGCCCAAATTCATAAGAGCCTGTATGTCCCGGAGAGCCAATATTCAAGAACTCAAATGTCCAACAGCCTAAATATCTAAGAGACCAAATGTCCAATAGCACAAATGTCCAAGTGTCCTAATGTCCATGATCTCAAATGTCCAAGAGCACAAATGTCCAAATGCCCAAATGTCCAAATGACCAAATATCCAAGTGCCCAAATCTTCAAGAGCTCAAATGTCCAAGTGCCCAAATGTCCAAGAGCATTAATATTCAAATTCCCAAATTTCTAAGAGTCCAAATGTCGAAGAGCCCATATAATTTAAAATTGGTTATAATAGGAAGAGCCCATATGTCCAAGTGCCCAAATGTCCAACTGTCCAAATTTTCAAGAGCCCAAATGTCAAGAGCCCAAAAGTCTAAGAGCCCAAGGTCCATGTACCCAAATGTTCAAGTGCACAAAAGTCCAAGTGGTCTAATGTCCAAGATCCCAAACATCTAAAAGCAAAAATGTCCAAGAGCCCAAACGTCCAAGCGCCCAAATTTCCAAGAGACCAAATGTCAAAATACCCATGTGTTCAAATTCCCACAATTCAAAGAGCTTACAAGTTAAGTGCCCAAAAGTATAAATTTCCAAGTGCCAAAATGTCCAAGAGCTCAGCTGTTTAAGAGCATAAATGTCCAATATCCCAAATGTCCAAGTGCCTAAATATCCAAGTGTCTAAATATCAAAATGCCCAAATGTCCAAGAGTCCAAATGTCGAAGAGCCCATATGTCCAAGTGCCCAAATGTACAAGAGCCCAAATGTCCAAGTGCCTACAATTCAAAGAGCTTACAAGTTAAGTGCCCAACGGTCCAAGAGTCTAAATATCCAAGTGTCCAAATGGTCAAAGCCTAAATGGTAAATAGTCCAAATGTCCAAGAGCCCAAACGTCCAAGAGCAAACTTTTTTTTCCAGTTGCTCAAATATCCAAGTGTTCAAGTGCCCAAACGTCCAAGAGCCCAAATTTTCAAGATCCCAAATGTCCAAGAGCCAAAATGTACAAGTGCCTAAATGTCCAAGTGTCTAAATGTCCAAGTGCCCAAATATCCAATTGTCCAAATGTCCAAGCTCCCAAATGTCCAAAAGTAATAATGTCCAAGTGCCCAAATGTCCGAGTGCCCAATCGTCCAAGTGCCCAAAATTCGAAGATCCTGCAAGTTAAGTAGAACAACACAAATTTCTAAGAGTCTATAGGTCGAAAGAGCCCAAAAGTCTAAGAGAGCCAACAGGTCTAAGAGCAAACAAGTCCGAAATTTCCGAAGTCTAAGAGCTCACAAGTCTAGGTAGGCCTGAGGGGTCCGGTATCTGATTTGACTCGACTCCGACTCCGCAAGTCAAAGAGCCCAAAAGTCTAGGAGCCTCCAGATTTGAGAGCCCAAAAGACTAAGTCTAGAGGTCGAAGTGCCCACAAGTCTAAGAGATAACAAGTCCGAAATTTTCGAAGTCTTAGTAGCTGTTTAGACTTACCTTCGACTCCAGCTCTGCAAGAAGTTGACTCCGACTCCGACTATTTTTCCAGTATTCCAGGCCCTTAAAAAGGACTGACTGAGGAATCCGGTAGTTGTTTTGAATCGACTCCAACTCCAGCTTTGCCTAAAGACCCGACTCCGACACCGACTTTAACAACCATTCGACTACGACTCTGGCTTTTCCCAGAATTTTTTTTTTGTTAACTCCGACTCCAGGTCCTCGAATATTACTGACTGAGGAATTCGAAAGCTGTTTTGTCTAGACTGTGATTCCAGCTCTGCCAGAAGTCCCGACTCCGACTTAAACAACAACTCACTTAAAACAAAAAAAAAAAAAAGAAAATTAACCTACTTCGATTCCGACTACGGCTTTTTTCCAGTATTATTTTATCGACTCCGACTCCAGGTATTCAAAAAGTACTGACTGAACCGACTCCAACTTCAGACTTCGAGTCGAGTCTTTTTTGAGAGCTGGAATCGGAGTCGAAGTCGCTAAATATATTTCAGAAGCCGGATTTGGAGTCACTCAATCTTCCAAAGTCGAAGTTGGAGTCGATAAATTCGGAGAAGCGGAAGTCGGAGTCGGTATATTTTTAACAATTTTGTAAGGGAGTTGATGTTAGAGTCGGAGTCGGTAAAGAGGGTCTTTTTGATGAACCGCAGTTAAAGTCTGAGTTCTGAGAAGTTTCAGTTGGAGTCGGAGACAACAAATTCGATAAAACTGGAGTTGGAGTCGGAGTCGATTAATTTTCAAGAGCTTCGACTCCAGCTCTGCAGGAAGTCCCGACTCCGACTCCGACAACAAGTCCCATCAACAACAAGTCGCATACAAAACATAAAATAAAAATAGACTGCTTCGAGTCCAACTCCGATTTTTTTTCCAGTATTTTTTTATCGACTCCGACTCCGGGTCCTCAAAAAGTACCGACCGCACCAACTTCAAGTTCAGACTCGAAGTCGGGTCTTTTCGGAGAGCTGGAATTGGAGTCGAAGTCGCTAAATATTTCAGTAGCCGGAAATGGATTTAGAGTCGCTCAATCCTCCGAAGTCGGAGTTGGAGTCGGTAAATTATGAGAAGCGGAAGTCGGAGTCGGTAGATTTTTAACAATTTTGTATGGGAGTTGTTGTTGAGGTTGGAATCGGTGGAGAGGGTCTTTTTAGTGAACCGTAGGAGTTCTGAGAAGACTGCGTTTGAGTCGGAGTCAACAAATTCTATGAAACTGGAGTTGGAGTTGACAATTTTGCCAATTTTGTAAATTTTGTAAATTTTGTAAATTTTGTAAATTTTGACAGTTTTGACAATTTTGACAAATTTCGACAATTTTGACAATTTTGACAATTTTGACAATTTTGACAATTTTGACAATTTTGACAATTTTGACAATTCTGACAATTTTGACAATTTTGACAATTTTGACAATTTTGAGACAATTTTGACAATTTTGACAATTTGGACAATTTTGACAATTTTGACAATTTTGACAATTTTGACCATTTTGACAAGTCGCTAAATCTTCAGGAGTTGAAGTCGAAGTTGGTTAATTTTCAAGAACTTTGTAAGGAAGCTGTTGTTGTAGTCGGAGTCGTTAAATCTACATAAGGTAGAGTTGTCGAGCCATGATAAAAAAAACTAAGAATTTCAAAACAATTTTTCAGAGTCCCCAATCCAAAAAGGGGCAACCTACCGGCCGACGGCACGGAACGAAGACCCAGGCTCGGTTTGTGCATTTGTTGATTATATTGTTGCATTTCGTGACAATTAATAACCCCTTCGGATATTCGCAACGACCAACTGGTCGGGCAAACCTCCCTTCTTCTCTCCCTCACATGTAGGCCAATTACGTGCGTGTACAACCCTGGATTCTGGACCCGATCTCCGTGTGGACGGTGGTCGAAGGCCTCCTTTTTCCGGGCTTTGTTTGTTTATTGCAAAATGCCGCACCACTCGATGTCGTCGTCGTTCCTGGTCTGATTTGGAACCCTGGTCCAGAGGACACAGTAAAAGTGCACGTACTGTGGATTTGCGGGGATTCGTTGGATGGTTGGAACTCACTCTCCACTGGATCGCATTCATTTTTCCCAATTGTGAGGGAGGGCGGTAGGAGGTTGGAAACAACAAATGATATCGTCAAATCGGTTCTCGGAAAATCCACCCGACTATCTATCGACGGTTGGATTTACATTGACCGAGTAGCGGGGTGAAACAAATAGTTTTCATAAAATTTTATTTAAAAAAAAGTCATGCAACATGTTAGGAAACAGTCATGCAACAAGTCACGCGAAACTTAAAGCGAAAAAAAGTCACGCGACAAGCCATGCAACAAAGTCAAGTCACGAAACAGTCATGCGACAAGTCATGATTCAGATGTCACGTGACTTTTCCTCTAACTTGTCACAACTTTGTCACATGACTTATCGCATGACTTTCTCAAAGTCGAAAGTATGTCTCTATTTTGACATTTCCATCTTCTCGAGCAAGCTCACAATTGGAAAACTGCTCGTCCTGCTGCACATTCAAATCATTTCTTCATTGTCAACCAATTCACGTCGCTCGTCGTCGTCATCGTCCTCGAAACCACAAAGTGTTACCACTGCTGCTGTACAACAACAAAGTGTGAGAGTGTAAATCAACTCCCAGGATTCCATCGGGCAGGCAGGCCGGGAACGATTGATGCAATCCATGTTGCCCTTTCCAATACCCTCAAATTGGGGACCAGCAGCTCGAAAAACCACACAAATATGCAAATGGCAAAATATGGCAAACAGATTGAATTAAAAGCAGGAATTTCCACAGGACGACACGCAATATGACGCTCTGACGGTGATTGGCTTCCTCCGGAATGACAAACGAACTTCGTTGCGGAGAGTTATAATTACAATGTTTTCTTGCAAGCAGATTGAGGTTGTCGTGCAACGTGTTCATTTGTAACGCGTGCTGATATGACATTTTTGTTGTTGCATGCATCGAAAATGGTTGTAACGATGTAAATTTTGTAATTTTTGACATTTTTAACAATTTTTGACGATTTTTGTCAATTTATATACATTTTTGTAATTTTTTGCCATTGTTTTACAATTTTTGTCATTTTAAACAATTTTGACAATTTTTGACAATTTTTTGTCAATTCTGACAGTTTTTGTCTTTTAGTCATTTTTTGTCATTTTTATCATTTTTGTCATTTTTGTCATTTTTGTCATTTTTGTCATTTTTGTCATTTTTGTAATTTTTGTCATTTTTGTAATTTTTTTAATTTTTGTAATTTTTGTAATTTTTGTAATTTTTGTATTTTTTGTAATTTTTGTAATTTTTGTAATTTTTGTAATTTTTGTAATTTTTGTAATTTTTGTCATTTTTGTCATTTTTGTAATTTTTGTAATTTTTGTAATTTTTGTAATTTTTGTCATTTTTGTCATTTTTGTAATTTTTGTAATTTTTGTAATTTTTGTAATTTTTGTAGTTTTTGTAATTTTTGTAATTTTTGTAATTTTTGTAATTTTTGTAATTTTTGTAATTTTTGTCATTTTTGTCATTTTTGTCATCTTTGTCATCTTTGTCATTTTTGTCATTTTTGTAATTTTTGTAATTTTTGTAATTTTTGTCATTTTTGTCATTTTTGTCATTTTTGTCATTTTTGTCATTTTTGTCATTTTTGTCATTTTTGTCATTTTTGTCATTTTTGTCATTTTTGTCATTTTTGTCATTTTTGTCATTTGTGTCATTTTTATCATTTTTGTCATTTTTGTCATTTTTGTCATTTTTGTCATTTTTGTCATTTTTGTAATTTTTGTAATTTTTGTAATTTTTGTAATTTTTGTAATTTTTGTAATTTTTGTAATTTTTGTAATTTTTGTCATTTTTGTCATTTTTGTCATTTTTGTCATTTTTGTCATTTTTGTCATTTTTGTCATTTTTGTCATTTTTGTCATTTTTGTCATTTTTGTCATTTTTGTCATTTTTGTCATTTTTGTCATTTTTGTCATTTTTGTCATTTTTGTCATTTTTGTCATTTTTTTCATTTTTGTCATTTTTGTCACTTTTGTCACTTTTGTCATTTTTGTCATTTTGGTCATTTTGGTCATTTTGGTCATTTTGGTCATTTTTGTCATTTTTGTCATTTTTGTCATTTTTGTCATTTTTGTCATTTTTGTCATTTTTGACATTTCTGTCATTTCTGTCATTTTTGTCATTTTTGTCATTTTTGTCATTTTTGTCATTTTTGTCATTTTTGTCATTTTTGTCATTTTTGTCATTTTTGTCATTTTTGTCATTTTTGTCATTTTTGTCATTTTTGTAATTTTTGTCATTTTTGTCATCTTTGTCATTTTTGTCATTTTTGTCATTTTGGTCATTTTGGCCGTTTTGGTCATTTTTGTCATTTTTGTCATTTTTGTCATTTTTGTCATTTTTGTCATTTTTGTCATTTTTGTCATTTTTGTCATTTTTGTCATTTTTGTCATTTTTGTCATTTTTGTCATTTTTGTCATTTTTGTCATTTTTGTCATTTTTGTCATTTTTGTCATTTTTGTCATTTTTGTCATTTTTGTCATTTTGTCATTTTTGTCATTTTTGTCATTTTTGTCATTTTTGTCATTTTTGTCATTTTTGTCATTTTTGTCATTTTTGTCATTTTTGTCATTTTTGTCATTTTTTTCATTTTTGTCATTTTTGTCACTTTTGTCACTTTTGTCATTTCTATCACTTTTGTCATTTTTGTCATTTTTGTCATTTTTGTCATTTTTGTCATTTTTGTCATTTTTGTCAATTGAGACAATTTAAAATTTTTGAGAATTTTGGGATTTTTGACAATTTTGACTTGATATTGACAATTTTGACTGATATTGACAATTTTGACAATTTTGACTAGATTTTGACAATTATGACAATTTTGAGAATTTTGACAAATTTGACTTGATTTTAACATTTTTGACTTGATTTTGACAATTTTGACAATTTAGACATGATTTTGACAATTTTGACTTGATTTTGTCAATTTTGACTTGATTTTGACAATTTTGAGAATTGTCATTTTTTGGGAATTTTGATAATTTTGAGAATTTTGAGTTTTGAGAATTTGACTTGATATTGACAATTTTGACAATTCTGACAATTTTGATAATTTTGACATTTTTTATAATTTTTACAATTTTTACAAATTTTACTATTTTTACAATTTTTACAATTTTTACAATTTTGACAATTTTGACAATTTTGACAATTTTGACAATTTTGACAATTTTGACAATTTTGACAGTGTTGACAATTTTGACAATTATGACAATTTTGACAATTTTGACAATTTTGACAATTTTGACAATTTTGACAATTTTGACAACTGTTTCAAAGCACCTTCCGACACAACTTCGACAAGATCCGTCAAAATCCTGATTCGACAAACGTTTTCCCCTTTTGCCGAAGAAAAGAACACAAGTCCCTCTGATTGGCTCACACACACACACGTGTGAGATGCAAATTGTGCCTGATGAGGTTTGTCTGGCAGAGTTTGCATTCTTCGGAATCCGCGACAACAACGAGAACCGTAGGTGCGTTCCGCGACCTCCTTTCGAAAGGGTTAATAGTCTTGCCTGACGATGGCGCTTTGTTCCGCCCAAAAAGGTTTCGGAAGTGGAAAATTTAGAGTTCTTTCCCCATCTTGAACGTACACATGCAACGAACTCTCTGTCTACGTGACATCTGTTTGGCAAGAGAGTCGCACCTCAATCAAATCCCCGAAATCCCGGAAACCTGGGAAAGACATGCCACAAGATGACGGGGACGGTTGGGTTTTACCGGCGCGCGTGTTTACTAACCACATTTACCTCCGTGTGTGTTGTGTGTGACAGGTTTTCGGGATTCGGAGTGCGATTTGGAAAATTTACACAAACAAATAAGCTCGCATGGTCCTCTCTTGTTATTGCATTTTTGGCGAACTAAACGATGAACAGAAAATTGACGGCCAGAATTCGAAGTTTTGTTTGGTTTAGTTCATTTAAATTAAGAGAAACACAGTTCAGAAAAATGTTTCGTGAAGAATCATGCAACAAAGTAACATGTTGCAGATGAACATGTTACAAAGAAACGTGTTGCAGAGTAACGTGTCACAGAGAAACATGCAACAGAGAAAAGTGTTGCAGAGCAACATGCTACAAAGAAACATGTCGCAGATGAACATGCAACAGAAACAAATGTTGCAGATCAACATGCAACAAAGAAAAAATGTTGCAACATGTTTTTTTGCAATTTTAACCAAAAAAGCAACTGTTTTAGCACTTCTTACGATTCAAAAGGTGGAATTTTCCATTTTCAAGGCAAACTTGCAAAAATCCAGCATAAATTGTCACCCCCAAAGAAATCATCACAAAACAATTACCCTCAACATCGGTCACTTGTTTTTCGCATAACATGCCAATTTAATTCGCTACCAGTCTTGAGAAAATTCCCGCGCGATTAAGCTTTAAACGTTTTATCTGGGCAATTATTCCACCCACCACCTTCAAATAACAAAAAAAAAAAACGAAGCAAAATGCATTCTTGATGACAAGTTGAACACGCCGTCGACGACGCGACACCGATGAGAATCGTCACATAAATTTTAAAGAACATAATATAAAGTTTGGAGGTTAAGCTCACGCGAGTTGAAACCATAAATTAAGTCAGACTTTAGTGACTTTAGTGGTGCAGTGCTCTTTTTTGTGTGGTTTAATTACATCGATTTGTGCTGTGTGACACCACCCGTCAGCTTTTACTGGCTTCGCCAGGGTCGATTTGAACTTGACAAGTCGTTTAGACTCAAGATTGTTCGAAACTAATTGCTTTGTGGTGTACAGCAAACTTCCCCCCAAAAAAATCGTCACATTTTTTTCAATTAGTTCATATCCTCTCTTGACTATCTTGAGTTAAGGAAAAGGGAAAACGATGCAATTAATTACACATTGTTACTCGCGTTGGCAGAAGGGGGAGATTCGCTTGAACAGGTTTGAAACCTTGATGAAGACGTCTTTCTAAAGCTGCAAAGGTCTGCGAAAAGTTGAGCGAGGACGAACGAACAAAAAAAAAACCGCGAAAGTTTGATGGAAATTAAAATAGTGTGTGTCCGAAAAAACTGGGCAAAAAATGCAAGGAATGTCTTACCGTAATAGTGCGAGAGGACAAGAACAAGATAATCTGTGCAGATTTTTTTTGCTAATTAACTTTTAAAAGCATTTCACGGTTGTGAAGCTTTTTTTGAAGGGGGAAAGAAGTGCCAAGAATAGGGTTGTCACAGAGGATATGTTATACGTTATTGGATATTTTTTCAATTATTTATTGCATTGTTCTTCAAATTCAAATATTTCCAAGAATTTTTCACTGACAAAAAGGAAAATTTTATTTGTTTTTATTACACAAAGTAAAAAATATGTAAATTTGTTTTTTATTATGTGAAATATTACATCAACTTAAACGGAAATAGTGGCAAAACACTGAAACAGTTGTGAATTTACACATTTTTAGTGGTAACATTACACATTGTTCTGACATAAAATGTACTAATTCCCAGATATAATATTACCATGATTCTTTTACTGTGCATTCAAGTGATTTTTCAGACAACTTTTATAAATTTTTGTTGAAAAATTCAAACTTACATTTCTATGCCTTCTAAAAATGAAAAAAAATCCCAACTGCATTGTGAAACTACATTTTTTTTTTCTGTCAGTCGCATTACGAAATGGCTCACTTTGCATCACAAAATGACCCTTAATTTTCTCAAAATTGATTTAAAATTTTCAAATCTAAAGTGGCGGCAAAAATGTTTGAGTTAAAAATAAGAAAATAACTTGCAAAATAAAAAATACGAAAAAAAACCTTCGGATAATATTTTTGAATTTCCAATCAATTGTTTCTTAATTGTAAAAAGTTTCATCAAATATGCTTGGTGCAAATGGTCTAAAAGGAAAAAATGAAAACAAATTTTTAATGTTTTCTACACAGTATAAAATTGCGTAAATTTCGAAGCTGTAATTTCAGAAAGTTGAATTTTACCTCTTTATTGATGTAATTTTACCTCAATTTAGACTGAAAAAGAGTCATTACACCAGAAAAGCATAAGCATAAGCATAAGCATAAGCATAGGTGCCCACCCGCAGTTGCTACTCCGTTATTGACCAGGACCTCCAGAAGTTAGATCCACGAGCCGTGGAAGATGAGTGGGCGCTATCTTTCCTCGCTTCGCAACTTCTCAAAGGCCCCTATCATGCTGATCAATACCGGCGCCGGCCACGACCAGTGGTAGGGTCACGGGGAAGTGGATGGGAATGTTAGTCCGATACTTGAGTGATAGAGACCGCCCAATCGACTGCTTCTCCGACAAAGTATCACATGAGTTTTGAGGGGGTTAGTAGATGGGTATGAGGTCAGGATTCACGAGTGGCAGTGATGTGACCATGAGCATTTTGTTTATCGGTTGAAAATTTTAAATCTCAGGCAGCCGGCTGCGGAAAGATAATAAAATGATTATTAAAAAAAAATTTAATCGAACGCGTGCCAACCGAGCAGTATTGCTATGGGCAGGACTTTTCAGTAAATTTTTAATGTTTGTACAATTTAGATGACGCGATCAATGAATTTAAACGTAAAGAAAACAAGACACCACGTAACCGATTGTAATGAAATTAAAACAATAACTTAAACGAACTAAACCGGCGGCGTGCCTCCCAATCAACGTGTCATTACACCAGAAAAGTGTTAAAATTACCCATTTTGAGAGGTAAAATTACACATTTTTTCTGACATAAAAGATGTACCCCTTCCCATATGTAATATTACCATGATTTTTTTTCTGGGTATTCTTGAGAAAACAGTTGATGTTTGTAAAATTTCATGACTTTTTTATTGTATAAGCAACAAATTCAAGAATATTTTGATTAAAAAATGATAGCATGACTGAATTGCCAATTTTGGAACAGATTTTCTGCAAGATTTTGCAGTTTTTTTTTTCAGTTTTGATCAAAAAGAATCAGATTTTCGCGGATCTTTATTTTTGTTGGCATTATTCCACGTACGAGCTCTTCAGTGAAAATATGAGGTCAAAAATTAAATATCCAAAAATTTACTTCTGTCTAATTTAAGTATTCATCTTTTCATGATTCGTTACTGGAATATTGTTTTTCAATGAAAATCATTATTACGAATTATGTTGATGATGTCAATTTTGGAAAAAAGTAAGCTCAAAAATATTAACTGAAATTCATTTGCTTATTATGTAAATCATTTGCTAAAATTCGACCTTTTTCTATTCGACCTAATGTCCATTTCCCCTTTTTATACTTTTTATATCGAATATCGTAAAAATAGCTTTCTTTTTAAAATTTTCCTTCTATTTTTCGAAAAATATGAAACTACTAAAAATACAAATAAGTAGAATGCATTCAGGTATAAGTAGAACTATTTTCAGGCCAAAATAAAAAAAATATTACAGAAGCGTCTATCATTTCATGAAACAAATCAAATTGAAAGCTTCTAAAACAAAAACTAGATTTAAATACATTGCTAAAGTTTTTAAAATGTAGCAAACGGATTTATGCCAAAAGGTCGAAAAACAAAAGGTCGAAAATCTTTTTTTTTATTTGAGCATTATGTCTCAGTTACACAATTGTCTAACGGAAACAACACTAAACTCTTTTTTTTGCCAAAAATGCTTTAAAAAATATAAAAATAAGAGGATGAATAGTTTTAAAGATTATAAAATTCACAAAAAAAATTAAAGCAATTTGTCATGAGACTGTTTAGACGTTTAGAGAACTGATAATGTTTGAAAATATTAAAAATCTCACAAAAATAATTGTAAAAAATTAACTTTGTGTGAAATTTTAAGAAATTTTAAAACAAAAAAGTCAGATTTGTGTAAAAAAATGACAGAATGAAAAATCTCTAAAAAAAACTAAAATAACTCCAAATTAGTTTAGAAAGCAGATTTTGAAAAGAAAATTTAACATATATAATATATACAGATTTATAAATTCAAACTTTTCTTTACAACTGATTGGAATAAATGCTTATGTTTAAGAAAAATGTAAATTTTCGCAAAATATTACAAAAAAAAAAATCTTTTAGTCACATTTTGTCCTTGCGACCATTTGTCTTTCGACCTTTTATTCATCCGGAATAATCACTTTTGAGTTCAAATAAGGTATAAAAAATGTAGCATTATTTTTTTTGTTTTCTTATAATTTTTTAATAAAGAATTACAAATAATAAATGGACTTACTTCAGACTCAGGTTCAAAGGATTTGTTTTTCAACACATTTTTTTTAAATTATAGAAGAATAAAGAGATAATGGAAGAGAGAGAGAGACAGAGAATGTAAGATAACATATTAAGATATTTTTTGCAATTGAAAAAAAAACAAATGAACAAAATGTTATGAAAAAAACCGTATATTCAAATAAAATAAGAGAACAGAGAGAGAGAGAGAGAGAGAGAGAGAGAGAGAGAGAGAGAGAGAGAGAGAGAGAGTTTCTGTTTTCAATGAAAAACATCTCTAAGTATCAAAAGGCAAATTGTTTATTAATTGACAAACAAACCTAACACTTCAATTGTTTAATTTTGTTTTTAAATAATCCACAAAAAATGCAATTCTAGTCAAATTTCCATTTAATATTCCAAAAAATCAATAATACGCTCGTTTTAAATGTTAGGCTTGATTCCAAAATATTCTAAATATTTTTTTTTCAAAAAGCTCGTACAATTTCACAAATATTGCATTTTTTTACATTGTAAATTAGAACATAAGTTGCTGAGATATTGGCATTCTAAAATGTGGAAATGCTTGAATAAGACCTAAAAAACTTTTCCTTTTCTTTTTTCTTGTTTCTTTTTCTTTTGTTTGCTGTATTTCAGCAAGCAGAGGTCCAATGTAAAATGTCTCCTAGGCAGTTTTATTAGAAATTTGTGAAGTTTTCAAAAACATATTTTCAGAATTTTTTTTATATAATTATAAATCAGAAAACGGGATTTTTTCAATTAAAACAAAACTTTAATTCTTCAGAACGGTGCACTTTATCGAAGAAACGAAGAATTGTAAAGTACCTACATTTTCAAAAAATCCGGACTAAAATTTCTATTTGTTAAAAATACATTTTTATTTTCAAAAAATCATAAAACGGTGGCAATGTTTGTGGTTATAGCTCAGAAGTTGCCTTTTATATCAACTAAAAAAAAAACTAAATAAAAATAAATGTGATTTTGGGAAACTGATCCATGTTCCTATTTTTTTCTGATTAGTCCTCATTAATACCTACAACTTTGCCGAAGACATCAAATCGATTCCTTCAAAAGTTACAGATTTTCGAATATTTTTACGTACCATTTTTGTAAGAACAGCTGCCAAAATTGTATGGAGACTTGTATTGGTGAATCAATCACACAAAATGGCTTCTTTGGTCGTAGGGAAGGCCCCCACAAAATTTGAGCCAAATAAAAAGATACAAAATATAAAAATGGACGAAACCGTCTGATTGCGAAGATGTTAAAAATACAGCACAAAAAAAATCTAGATCCCAAAGGATAAAACACTTTCCACCACCGCAGTGGCCATCACGGTAATGGATTGACACAAAAGAAGTGTGTTTTTTCTCATCACTTCTTTTAGAAGAAAAAAAAATCCCACAAAGAACACCCTCCCCCCGTCACAGCTAATTCGATAATATATTCATGGAGGAAACAATTCAATTGGTTCCGCAGCAGCTCCGTGGTCATGTCTCACTTTGCCTCAGAGTCAGTCCGGGCCAACTCAATTTCCCCTTAAGCCTTAAGGTGACATTCCACTACCGCACACAAAGACAATGTTGCAGATTTGCATTTTTTTTTCCTTCCTTTCTCGCTCTTATCAAACTCTCTTCTTTCTTCAATCGTGATCGTGGAATGAAACGTGGAAAAAGTGCGCACTCTTTTTCTGCTCGAACAAGTTTTTTTTTCTGACACTGGTGTCAAATATTGCATGTAAAGCGGGTCGAAAGTTTGGGCGATCCCTCGGAGAAGAAAAAAAAAGAAGGAAAAAACGGTGTGATTTATGACTTCTTGTGGGCGCTTTTGTTGAAGGGAAATTTGCTCGTAATTTTCGCTGACAAAGAGTATTAAAAGCTTTGAAAGAGAGCAAAAGTTTGCGGTTGGAAGGTGCGATGGTCAACCTTATGCTAAATAGAGTCAAACACCTTCAAGTTGAAATAAAAAAAATCCTTTGAGATCAAATTATCTCATCAAAAAAGAACAGCAACACTGCCTCCTGTGAGGATTGAACTCACGACCGCTGGTTTACGAGACCAGCGCTCTACCACTGAGCTAAAGAGGCGCGGTTGGGAGAGGAGCCGCCCGGAACGCTAGCGCTGGAGAGGGGCGTGACTCATCCTTGTTCTCGCGAGACTCTGCTTCCAGTCAGTGGTGAAGAAGAAGAGACAGAGAGACGACGAGTTCATCAACACACACACAGCACAGCAGGCGGGTTCTGCGAAACTGCTGGCGACCAGGCGAGCAGAACTAGACTAGCGGCGTGGAATGTGATTTTTGTGTGATGGTGTGTTGAGCTTTGTGTGATGTGCGAGCTTGGAGGAAGTGTTTGGAGTGTGTGAGAAAAGGAGAAGCTGATTTAGGGATCTTTTCCTTATGAGTTTGTTGAAATTACATCAATATTTGGACTTATTTTGAAACAAATTTCGTAACTTTGTAGTAAATGAAGATTTTTTTTAATTTTTGGCAAAACTGGAAAATTCATAAGTTGTCAAAAAGGGACAATTTTCAAAGATTTTCTAACGCTTTTTTTTTTTGCAGAAATCATTCACAGTGGTAATTTAATACTCGCTTACTTTTTGAGAAGGTACTATGTAAATAAGAAAACCGATGACGCATTGGCAGTTCTGTCAAAAAATAATCTGGAAGCCTTGACCAACGTAAATACTTCTTAAATGAAATCAGAGGTAATTCATAAATCATTCCCTTTATATAAAGTGACGCAAATAAGTAACTTTTGTCAAAACATTTGACTATGTTCAATTATGCATATTTGCCCTTTTTGAATGAATTTTCTGATTAAAAAAAAAGAAACCATCTATTTTCAAATTGAACATGTAAATTTAATTTTTTACGGAAAACTTATGTTCTCAAAAATAAAACAGACACTATTTTTAATATTTTTTTGTAGATTAAAAAAGGTACAAAAGACAGACTCAATTATCCGAATTTTCGATTATCCGAAGGTTTGTATAGGACTTATTATTCGTTTTTTTGTCAAATTTGAATGGTTGATTGCATATTCAAATAAAAATTGCTTTTTTCACTATATCATTATCGCCATTCTGGCCGCCATCTTGGATTAAAAAATTCAAAATTCTGTGGTCTTAAAAACCTTTTTGTTAGCAGATTTTATTTTTGTCTGTCCCGTTCGTACTAATTTTATTTCTATATAAAAAAAAAAAATTTACAAACGGGTTTTCTGAAAAAAGGAAAGAAAAAACATTTTGAAATTAAAAATGTGTGTCTTAATTAAAAACTGTACAAAAACAACCTGTTTTCTTTAAATATTTTGAAATTATATTTTTTATTTTCAATTCTTTTGAAACAGTTGCACTGATATTTTATCGCAATGAAAATAACTATAAGCAATTCCACACCAACACTAGAAAATGATTTATTTATTTTTTTTTTTTTTGCTTTGGTTCAAACTTTGTGAGGGCCTTCCCAAAAAGCCATTTTGTCTGGAATTTTCTGATCGTTTTGGTGTCTTCGGCAAAGTTGTAGGTTTTTTTTGGCGATAAATTAAAAAAAAAATTTCACATATTAAATTTTCCCAAAATCCGTATGCTATATTTTTGACAATTTTTGATATGTTTTTGGGACATAAAATGCAACTTTTGAGCCATCGATAAGTATGGAAAAAAAATTCCGCCAAGATGACTGTTTTTTGGAAAAAATAGAAATTTCAGTAATTTTTTCAAATTTAAAATGTTAAATGAAATTTGCAATCGAAAAGTTAATTACATATTTTCTGAAGCTAAATTTTTGAAAAAATCCCGTTTTTTTAATTATTTAAAAATTGTCCATACCCATAACATTTTTTTTTTTTCGAAGAATTCAAAAAAAATCCCAATAAAATTGCCCACAATGAACATTGAACACTGGTTTCTGAAACACAGCAAATAAAGAGAAAAGAAACCAGAAAAATAATTTTGGAAATTTTAAAATCGAGACTGACATTTCAAAAGGGCCAAATATTCAATATTATGCTTAAAATATTAGAGTTGATTTTTAAAATTTTCAAAATATTTTTTTCGAAAGGTCATCAAATATCACAAATGTTTTATTCCAAATAAAAAAAATACAAAAAATAAAAACAGTCGAAAATCGGTGGATTTCGTTGAGTATTGCTCAAAAGTAAGTTTTGATCATGTAATATTAACTAATTTTTATGAGGTGCCGAAATGGCGTAAAATAAAAAAAAACAGAATGTAAATTAGGGTGGTGGCAACTTCTTATTTTTTAACTAAATTTACACATTAAACCTGTTTTAACAAAAAGAAATGTTATCATATAGAGATATATACAGCAATTCCATTTGAAAAGAGCCTAAACCAAAAAAAAAGTTCTCCGATCGGGCTCAAATTTTGTTTGGCCATTAATCGTGCTAGGTGGTTCAAAAATTTTCGTCATTTTAAAAACCACTTTTTTTCATTTCACGAGCGTGAAAGGATATTTAAAAATAGGGTCCGTGTCTGGACCAAAGAGCCTATGTCTGAAAATATTTTATCGGATTCCTCGGAAAATTTCACATAACATATCAAAATTGGCGATGTCGAACCGTACGTTTTGGAGATACGATTTTTGAAAATAAAAACTGCGTTTTCGACGCGCCACGCGCAAAACGGGAAAATGACGAAATCGGTAAAACTGCGATAACTTTAAAATTTCAGCGATGACCTATACATGTCTGGGTACCAAAATTTTCGTAATTGAGAGACGCAACTTTTGGTACCATAACATCTATAGGTCATCGCTGAAATTTTAAAGTTATCGCAGTTTTAGTGGAAAAAGTTGATTTTTGCCGATTTCGTCATTTTCCCGTTTTGCGCGTGGCGCGTCGAAAACGCAGTTTTTTCAAAAATCATATCTCGGAAACGTACGGTTCGACATCGCCAATTTTGATATGTTATGTGAAATTTTCCGAGGAATCCGATAAAAATATTTTCAGACATAGGCTCTTTGGTCCAGACACGGTCAAAACGCCATTTTAAGTTTTCATACGACTTTTTCAATAGTTAAGCTAGATTTTGGAACTTTACTATTTTTCCCAAATAGCCAAACTCATCACCTTTCTTTGCGTCTAAGACAGCTAAAATCGGATGAAATGGAGCGGAGATATGATTTTAGAAAAAAGTGGTTTTTGCGAAAAATGACGAAAATTGCCATTTTTTGAACCACCCTAGCACGATGTAGGCCACCCTAATGGCCAAACAAAAAAATACGGGTCTAATTATTTTGGCCAAGGAACCCCCAGAAAAATTTTGAGCCCGATCGGAGAAATTTTTTTTTGGTTTAGGCTCTTTTCAAATGGAATTGCTGTATATATATTTTTTTCTTTTATTGTTTAAGGAGAAAATAAATAACAACAATTACTTTGAAACTAACAAAAAGAGTTTTTTTTTATTTCAGGCCGTTGCAAACAATTTTCAAAGTTTATGACATTCTACTTAACATGGTTGAACAGTTGAAAATTATTTTGATTTGTTTGTAAAATTTCAATGTACAGTAACGCAAAATATTTTTTTTTTAAATTTTATCGTCAAAACTTTGATTTTTTGTAAACTTGGATTGTGAGACAACTGAACGGACACTTTATTCATTTAAATGTCGAAACCATGGCAAGTTATTTTAATTTCCAATTCGAATTTTCGGATAAGGCCAATGCAAATTTTATTTCAAGTTATTACCCCCCTTCAAAATTTTCGTAAGAAATCAACAAATATTATGTCTTGCCAAAAATTTTAATTTACCATGAAAAAAAAAAACATGTAAAAAAACTTGCAAATTACAGTCCAGCATTGATTTATTTTACACTTCGGATAATCGAGTCACGGAAACAAATTTTAGCCAGGATCAACTGCGTTAGAATTTTTAAATCCAAGATGGAATACATTTCATAATGTGTTTTGAACGTATTTTCAATCGAATATAATATTTTTACGTTTTTTTTTTTATTTTTGGAGTACAGATCAGAAAAGACGTGAAATTTAAGGAAAAACAAGTCAATATACGTTTTAATTGATATTTAGCAAATTGTAATGATGACATAAATTGTTGTCAAACGATCGGGCTCCATTTTTGGTTTGACATCCTCTTTACACGGAGCTCACACACACACTACCATACGTTTTGATAGTGTAGGTGAGCTCCGTGTTAAAAGTGACAGTTCGTCACGTTTCCGTTTGACTTTTCCAAAACAAAAAAAAAATGACCACAAACCGGGATTTTTGGTTTTTCTCAAAAAAAAAATCCTTGAAATATTAAATTTAAGTTTTTATGCATTTCGCTTACACTCACTTTTTTAGTAGAAATAATGTTTTTTACAAAGTATTCTTTGTGCAATGCTTACCTGAAAAGATAGAAAAAATGTGTTATTGTTAAACGTTAAACAATTTAAATTGTTTAAAGTAATATAAATTTAAAACTCTTGAAGAAGTATTTTTTAGTATTTTTTTTTTTGAATAAAAACGAATGCATTACACTATTTTTTGAAACCTTATATTTCATATTTTGTGATGATAAATTAAGTTTTAAACTTTAAGTACTTAGTTTATCAAAAGTTTAAAATAATACTCTAATTTTCATAATATAATTAAAATCACAAAAAAAATGTTTTTTTAATATATTTTATCAATCTGGAAACTACTGTCGTGAAATTTTGGATGGATTTGCACAACTTTAACTTAATTCATATTATACAGCCCAGACTCGATTATCCGAAGACCTTGGCAAAATTCCACTTCGGATAATCGAATCACATTTTTTTCATTGTCCTTTCGATTGCTGACCTACCCCTCTAAAGCGATTTGACATTTTAAAATCCAAGATGGCGGAAAAATTGCGGTTATCAAATATTGAAAAAATGATTTTTTTTATTTAATAGTCAATCAACTATACAAATTTGATTAAAATGGGCTCGCAGAACTCAAATTTAACGTTAAAAACAATATTTTTTTTCGTGATTCGATAATCTCGATATTCTCAGAAACATCCAAATGAAATTTCTCATGAGGTTTTATAATAACAAGAGTTTCCAAAAGGTGTCAACGGTTTGTTGCAAATTTAGCCATAGTTGACTTCTTCAAACTCTTGAGGCAAAGAAAGGAAAATAGAGAAATCTACTTTAGAAAGCGTTTCATAAAGAAAAAAATAAATAAACCAGTAGTATAAAAATTGGCCTGCAGCAAATTGCAATTAAATTCTAAATCCCTTCAATAACCCAACAATGAAGTGCTCTAAATTTCAACAATAAACACCTGTTAATCTCCAGCACACGCACCGCGAATCACTTTCCCGAGCACGTTCTAATTACGCCACTAAAATCCTAAACACTAGAGTGGCGACCCCCTCACTCCCTAAAAGAGGACGACTGGTTGTAAATGATACCCAAAACAGACACAACCGAGTCCCAAAAATCCAACCCTGATCCGATCGGGGACCCCCCCCCCCCCCTCCGGTGGAGTAATTCTATTCCGAGCGACGTTTGCAGAATTTCAATTAGCAATCGCAAAATTTGTGCGTCCTTCCCCCACCGACCCCCAAAAAAGGTGAAACAAACTGGAAATTGTTTCCGTGCGTGCGTTTTTGTGCACAAAAGCACATTATAATTGAATTAAATTACTAAAAACAGACCTCCCCCCTCCCCCTCATGACAGCCAACAGCAAACCCAAAAATGGTCATTAGAGACTCGACCGTAGGTGACAATTTGACGGTGTGGACAATTATCGCGATAAAACGCGATACGCGACCTTGAGTTGCGCGAACGGTGTGTGAGGGAGAAACGAAAAGGAAAAAACCTTGACTGCGTCAAGGATCGAACCCGGGACCTTCGCCAACCTCAAAATTGCGCGACGCGCGCTACGCTTTCCAGAAAAGGGCCCCAAAACTGTCAAATTACCCCAGCTAACAAGCTGATAATTGACGATTTGACGAACTGGTCGCTGCCGCCGGGACGGGATGGACTTAATCGGTCTCAATCAACCAATAGAGAGTAGCTAATCACTAATCGGACGGTGTGGTGGACACACACACATGCAAATCAAAATCTGTGTGTGGTTTTGCGGGCTGTGGGCGCACACAAGTTGGCAGAAGTAATTGATTGGCTGCACGCCGGATTAGAGCCCCGTCAATTAAAGCGATTATAACGTTGCAACAACAGTGATAGAAAAAAGAAACAACAACAGCAAATTTACACACGCACGCGAACGAAACGATGCTGATTTGTTTGATTAGTGTGTGTGTGAGAATAAATTTGTTTTGTGGTGAAATTAGGTGGTTTCGACTTTTTTTTTCCATTTGAAATGGTGATAAATTTAGGTGGTGGAAACAAAAGGGAAACTAATTTGCACGAATTATTTGATATCATCAGCGGATTTTTGTTGTTTTGTTGCTCTCTCTTGTGCTTTTGTGTGGGGATTTTAAAACACGTAAACACGTGCGTTATGGTAAACCTTTTTGGCATTCATGAAATCGCCATCTGGTAATCCGGAAAACCAAAATTGTGTTCTTTAATTGTAATTAAACCGCACCTCGTGGCAATGCATGTTTGAATTATAGAAAATTGTTTAAACATTCAATTTATAATTATATCTTTTGTTTATGCCGTTGCAAATATTTTTCAAATATTCCAATGTACAGCACCGCAAAAAAAAAATTCGACGAAAAAAAATCTCTTCAATAATTGGATATTCTGAAAACTAATGATTGCAAAAAAACCTGGGCAGCACTTTAAAAAACTTTTTGCAATTCCGTCGTGAAACTACTTACTTTTCCTGTCATTCTTAAACGACGAAATAGCCTACTTTTCTGTACCAAAAATAACAGAATCGAATAGCAACACTTTTCAAAATTAATGCTGAAAAGTTCTAGGTTGTGAAAAGTTGAACTTTTCAGCACTTGTTTCGAAAAGTAACACTTTTCAACATTTTTTTGATTTAAACGATTTATTGACAAAATACAAGAAAATTTGACTTAAAATTTCATTCAATGGGTGTTTTTAGGAATTGCAAAAAATGTTGTATGGAACTCGTTGCAAAACTTGTTTTTTTCAGCACTCGACGTATTTATCCAACTCGGTGAACCTCGTTGGATAAATGTACGACTCGTGCTGAAAAAATCCTCTTTTTGCAACTTGTTGCATAATAGTAGTTTATGCAACAAGTTTCAAAAAGAGGATTTTTTCAGCATAAGTCGTACATTTATCCAACGAGGTTCACCGAGTTGGATAAATACGACGAGTGCTTCAAAAATCAAGTTTTGCAACGGGTTCCATACAACTTTTTTTGCAATTCCGAAAAACACCCATTGAGTGAAAATTAAAGTCAAATTTCCATGTATTTCGTCAATAAATCGTTTGAATCAAAAAAATTTTGAATTTCGAAACAAGTGCTGAAAAGTTCAACTTTTCAGCACCCATTTCAGTGCTGAAAAGTAGAACTTTTCAGCATTTATTTTGAAAAGTGTTGCTATTCGATTCTGTTATGAATGGTACAGAAAAGTAGGCAATTTCGTCGTTCAAGAATGACAGAAAAAGTAAGTATTTTCACGACGGAATTGCAAAAACTACTATTTTATCATTCAAATGTTGAGACCATAGCTTGTTATTTAATTTTTTATTTTTTTTATAGAATTTAAAGAATTTAAAGAATTTAAAGAATTTAAAGAATTTAAAGAATTTAAAGAATTTAAAGAATTTAAAGAATTTAAAGAATTTAAAGAATTTAAAGAATTTAAAGAATTTAAAGAATTTAAAGAATTTAAAGAATTTAAAGAATTTAAAGAATTGAAAGAATTTAAAGAATTTAAAGAATTTAAAGAATTTAAAGAATTTAAAGAATTTAAAGAATTTAAAGAATTTAAAGAATTTAAAGAATTTAAAGAATTTAAAGAATTTAAAGAATTTAAAGAATTTAAAGAATTTAAAGAATTTAAAGAATTTAAAGAATTTAAAGAATTTAAAGAATTTAAAGAATTTAAAGAATTTAAAAATTTAAAGAATTTAAAGAATTTAAAGAATTTAAAAATTTAAAGAATTTAAAGAATTTAAAGAATTTAAAGAATTTAAAGAATTTAAAGAATTTAAAGAATTTAAAAAATTTAAAGAATTTAAAGAATTTAAAGAATTTAAAGAATTTAAAGAATTTAAAGAATTTAAAGAATTTAAAGAATTTAAAGAATTTAAAGAATTTCAAGAATTTAAAGAATTTAAAGAATTTAAAGAATTTAAAGAATTTAAAGAATTTAAAATATTTAAAGAATTTAAAGAATTTAAAGAATTTAAAGAATTTAAAGAATTTAAAGAATTTAAAGAATTTAAAGAATTTAAAGAATTTAAAGAATTTAAAGAATTTAAAGAATTTAAAGAATTTAAAGAATTTAAAGAATTTAAAGAATTTAAAGAATTTAAAGAATTTAAAGAATTTAAAGAATTTAAAGAATTTAAAGAATTTAAAGAATTTAAAGAACTTAAAGAATTTAAAGAATTTAAAGAATTTAAAGAATTTAAAGAATTTAAAGAATTTAAAGAATTTAAAGAATTTAAAGAATTTAAAGAATTTAAAGAATTTAAAGAATTTAAAGAATTTAAAGAATTTAAAGAATTTAAAGAATTTAAAGAATTTAAAGAATCTAAAGAATTTAAAGAATTTAAAGAATTTAAAGAATTTAAAGAATTTAAAGAATTTAAAGAATTTAAAGAATTTAAAGAATTTAAAGAATTTAAAGAATTTAAAGAATTTAAAGAATTTAAAGAATTTAAAGAATTTAAAGAATTTAAAGAATTTAAAGAATTTAAAGAATTTAAAGAATTTAAAGAATTTAAAGAATTTAAAGAATTTAAAGAATTTAAAGAATTTAAAGAATTTAAAGAATTTAAAGAATTTAAAGAATTTAAAGAATTTAAAGAATTTAAAGAATTTAAAGAATTTAAAGAATTTAAAGAATTTAAAGAATTTAAAGAATTTAAAAATTTAAAGAATTTAAAGAATTTAAAGAATTTAAAGAATTTAAAGAATTTAAAGAATTTAAAGAATTTAAAGAATTTAAAGAATTTAAAGAATTTAAAGAATTTAAAGAATTTAAAGAATTTAAAGAATTTAAAGAATTTAAAAAATTTAAAGAATTTAAAGAATTTAAAAAATTTAAAGAATTTAAAGAATTTTAAGAATTTAAAGAATTTTAAGAATTTAAAGAATTTTAAGAATTTAAAGAATTTTAAGAATTTAAAGAATTTAAAGAATTTTAAGAATTTGGATGTGTCTCATTTTCTGTTAGATTTTTTTTTTTTTCATAAAAGAAATAGTTTTAAAATCCTTTCCAACCATTTTTTTGATGTTTTTTTAATCAGCCAGTTTCGCCTGCCCGTAACCTTTTCCCTTAAGGGAGTAACCATCTAATTTCACGCCACAGTGACCTTCCGAATTTCTCCCATTTTTCCACGTAGCTAAACCAAAAGTCCAGCCATGCTGAACCGGCCACAAATTGAGCGGACCAAATTTAGAAACAAAAAAAGTCAAAATAACAAATCGAAATGTAAAATTTTCAAAAATAATTACCGCCAGCAATTTATAACTGCCAATTGGTTGCGGTCCAAAGTGTGGGCTGTTGGGTGGAGTCACATTGTGCCACCCACCGGGCACCACCCACCAACCGAAACAGTAGTATAAATCATATAATTAAATTATTTATGCTGACACGGGTTTTACATGACATTTTTTTAGAGTCATTTCGCGTGGTGTCGTTGTTCATATTTCGCGCGTGTGCAATTTATTGCCCCCAACGCGGCAAATCAGCAAAAAACCCGCGAAACAATTCCACACGGGAAAAAAGGTGCCTTTTTAATGAGATGGGCGGTTGTACTCCGAATGGGGGAGGCTGTGAAAAATGAATGGGAATGCATTTTTGTGTTTTCACCTTTTTGCCTCTTTTATTGTTGGGGTTGACTCGGTTTTTGTTTAGCGTGTGTAGAACAGCTGGACGCGGGATTCCGGGGCTGTCGGAATAATGGCGTTTTTTTCTAAAAAATAAACAAATCTAAAAATAATGCAAGCTTTGAATAATTACTATAAGCTGCCAGTAAAATATACATTAATCATTACGTTGGAATTATTTTAACAAAGGGTCACAAGTGTGGAACGATAAAAATGACAACTCGTAATGGAGGGTTTTGAAAAACTGTTGTGTTTCGATTGTGTTAGGTAGATTTTGTTTTAAATGGTTACAAAAAAAAATCCAGCAATTTTTTTTTTCTACAACAACTTTGAAGAATTGACAACTCTGTTTAATGTTAAAATTACTTTGATTAAAAATTAAACAACATTTTGAAGATAAATGTCATTTTTTTTATTAAAATGCTCCCAAAATTTTCTTTCTTAACATCTTTTAAAAGCAATTGACTTTTAAAAAACTGGTAGCCCTGTTACCGACCCTAGATACTTTTTTGATTCCTGAAGCTGTTTTTAAGATATTTCTGATAATTCAGGTAACCCTGGAGTGAGATAATGTCACTTTGGAGAAATTTGAATTCTGAGACTTCGTACAACGATATTTTTTAGCTTTTTTGATTTGAATGAAACTTTCAGTTAAAAGAATTTAATGTATTTTTTAGTCAAATTTTCCTGTAACGAAACGAAACTATTGGCACTACGCCCCCCGGGGCATGGCCTTCCTCTAACGTGGGATTTCTGCTCCAGCGCCTCTGACGAGACAGGAGAAACCGGGACCGACGTTTTACTTCACCATCCGATAGAAGCTCAGTGGATAAGGCGGGAATCGAACCCGCGTCTCATAGCATCATCGGGATCGGCAGCCGAAGCCGCTACCCCTGCGCCACGAGACCCACAAATTTTCCTGTATATAGAATAAATAAATTTTCAAAATTTTCAGATTTGAATGTATAGATAAAGCATGCAAAATTTCACATTGTTTGAAACGCATATTGCATATTTTAAAAATTTGAGTATCTTCAAAAAATCGGTATTTTGTGAAAATTTTAGCATTTTCAAAAAAAAAAAAAAAATCAACAATGTGAAAAACCATACAAAATGTCACTTCATACCCATTTTGCCATATTTCGGTATTTTTTTTTAAAATATATATATTTTGAAAAAAAAAACTTTGATAATGTTAAAAAGCCTACAAAATTTCGCTTCATTTTGATACCCATTCTGCAAATTTTTTAATCACTATTTAAATTTTTGAAAACCTAATCAAAAAATATTAAAAATCATTTTCACAAAATCGAGCTTGCAATCGAAAAGTACTTAACAATTTTTTTGTATAAAATGAGCCGTTACAAAATTATAGCAGTTTAGTAATAAATGTTCGATTCCTTTTCCTTTTTTTTGCATTTAAAAAATACTTTTTGAGAGAAATGCACCCCTGAAAAATATTTTTGAGAAGGTGAGAAAAATCCTACAATTTTCTCTCTGGAACCTTGCCAAATCGGGCAATTAGTTTCTAAGATACAGCCTCGCATAAAATTTGAATCGATGAAAACGATTTTTTCCAAGTGTCGCCTAACTAGCCTGTAATTTTCGCGAATGCGAATTCTCGGAAACTATTGGTTCGATTTTTTTTTAAATCAAACGTGGCTTTTGAAAACGTCTAAAAATTTAAGATATTCTTGATTTCAAAGAATAAAATTTGAATTTTTTCGTATTTCTAATGAAAAGATTTGAAAATTTTGCATAAGTTTAATTTTTTTAAACATTGAAATTAAAAAAAAACTATTTTGTGAAATTTTCAAATCTTTTCATAAGAAATATGAAAAATCAAAATTTAGTCTATAAATTTAGTTGTATTATCTATTTTTAGACTTTTTAAAAAGTAACGCTTGATTTAATTTTTGTATAATTATTTTTATTCGATGCAAGCAATGCTGAAAATAAAATCATTTTTGAAAAACAAATTTAAAAAAATTGAATTCTTAACCTTAACATATCTAATTTTAAAAGATTGATTTTTTTTTTTAAGTGTATGCTATCATAGAACATGAAAAACATTTTTGTTTACTATGATTAACTTTACTGAATTTACAGCTTTTCATGTGTGATTTTGCATATTCCACCTATATACATGTAAAATTACATTGAAAAACTGAATCATTGAACGATAATTTTTTTGAACATTCCAAATTTACAGTATAACATTTTTTTATTTAAGTATTACAATAAAATGTTTTTCAATATGGCAAACTACACAATTTTAAATAAACTTGAAATAATACTAAATAAATAAACTAAAACTAAATTCGACTTTTCTCCCTCTTCATTACAGGTACGCTCCATCATCGCATAACTCGAACGCCGTCACAACAACAACAACAATAACAACTTCAAGCAACATATTCCTCCATCGATACACAGAACTCTTCAAATTAAAAAAAGAAAACTTTCCCACCTTGCCTCCTATGAGAATCGAACTCATGACCGCTGGTTTACAAGACCAGCGCTCTGCCATCTGAGCTAAAGAGGCGGAGATAAATATAGATTGGCGCACGAGCGGACGCGTTCCCCTGCTGCGCTGCGAAAGCAAACGGATGATTGATTTTTATCTTTTGCGGGTTGAGTTGTTTTATTTACTTTTCGGTGGTTTTTTTTATCGGGTTGAGACAATTGAGCTGATTGTGCCGAAATTTGCTCCAAGATCATAACTCGTTCCGCGGCAAACCTTAACTCAACCCTCGACCTCAAAATGATATGATAACAATTAATTATTCTTAGAGTCCCTGGACACGACCCAGGGGTGAGAGAGGGTGGCATGCAATAGAAAACAGCAGCAGACTCGACCGGGATTTAGGCCACAGAAGACCGAAGCCGCCGTGCAATGTGTGCAATATAATCCGTAATATGGTCAACTCTCGTCTATCCTTGAAAGAGGGGGAGATTTTGCTGCTCTTTCCCTTCGGGCACGGGGATTTCCCGAATTGGCGGTTGTTCAACGCGCGGCCAAAATCTCTTCAGAACACACCAAGGAGGGGATAAGGTTATGAGCTGGGCGCAAGGTGGGTTTGGGGGTTGGATTTGCTTAAAATTAATTATTTACATTATTTTTTTTTATTTTAACATTTTTTTGTGGAGGCCTTTCATTGGTTTGTCATTGGTTCACCCATACAATTTTGACAGCTGTTCATACAAAAATGGTAAGTAAATTTTCGAAAATCTGTAACTTTTCGATGAATTTTATGATTAATTTGGTTTCTTCGGCAAAGTTGTAGGTGTTGATGAGGACTATTCAGGAAAAAATAGGTACACGGAAAAAAATATGTGATTTTTTAATTAACTTTTTTTTTAACAAAAAAATTGATTTCTCAAAATCCATATTTTTATTTTTTTTTATTTTTTCATGTGATTTAGAGGACAAAAATCCGCATCTTGCCCCGGTTTTGATTCGTTTAACTGCCTCGGTTAAGCACGTTTCAGTGCTTAACTGAAGCACAGAGCTTATGGGATTTTGGCTATATGAGCTTATGGGATTTTGGCTATATGGGAGACATTGGCTATAATCGTATGAAAAATCATCCAAACATAAAAATATTATAGTGTTTTGGAATCAGGATGAAGCTGCCTTCCATTGCAATTATAAAATCACAAAAATACGTGTTTTTCCTGTATTTTGAAAATGCCATGTTTCTCGAAAAAATATTCAAAATTATTTTCATTGCAACATGGGTATCAAATGATCGGAATTTTTTTATACATTTCGAATGTAATAACAACATTTTTTGAAAATACTCAAAATTTTCACAAAACTACGTATTTTCGAAAAAAAACCTAAATTTTCAGTTATTGCTACCCATTTCGTAAATACCTGAAATTTTGAGTATTTTTTCCAAAATTCGTAGTTTATGAAAAAAATAGTATTTTCAAAAAATGTTGTTATTACATTCGAAATGTATGAAAAAAAACTCCGATCATTTGATAGAAAATGAAAATGTTGAGTATTTTTTCGAAAATTTGATACCCATATCGTAAAAAACTAAAATGTTGAGTATTTTTTTTCGAAAATACGTAGTTTTGTGAAAATGTTGAGTATTTTCAAAAACTGTTATCTTTACAATAGAAATGTATGAAAAAATTTCGATCATTTGATACCCATATCGTAAAAAACTAAAATTTTGAGATTTTTTTTTAAATACGTAGTTTGTGAAAATTTTGACTTTTTTTTTAAAATATTGTTATTACATTCAAAATGTTTGAAAAAAATCCGATCATTTAATACCCACATTGCAATAAAAATAATTTTGATTTGTTTTTCGAGAAACATAGCATTTTCAAAATAGAGGAAAAAAAACGTATTTTTGTGATTTTTTATGTAATTAAAATTGCAACGGATAGCTGCCATCATCCCGATTATAGCCAAAATCTCCCATATAGCCAAAATTCCATAAGCTCTGTGCTTGAGTTATGCACGTCTCGGTTTTGCATCCCCCATATGCGGTGCTAAACTGAGGCATGACTGTACTTAAAAAATATTTTGACCTTATTTTTTATGTAAAATCGCATTTACAATCGAAAAGAGTAAAGTTTTTTCGATTAAATGCACCGTTTTCAAAAAGAAGCCTTTCAATGATAAATTTTGTCCGAAAAAATCCGTTTTTTTTACTTTTTAAAATAGTGTCCATGATTGTCCAATCCTGAAAATATTTTTTTCCGTTCAGAAAATTTCCTTAAATTTCGTCTAAGAAACATTGCAGATTGGACTTCTGGTTGCTGAGATACGGTGGCTTAAAGAAAAAAAAAAAAAACAGGAAAATTTCAATTTTCAATGTTAAAATATGAAACATTCGTGAAATTCGATCTTTTCGAAAACAATATTTCCAAAAATATTAAATCAAGACTAACATTTCAAAATGGCGTAATATTGAATGTTTGGGACTTTTGAAATGTTAGTCTTGTTTTTTTTTTTTTTTTTAATTTTGTCTTCGAAAAGATCGCTAAATTTCATAAATGTTTCATATTTTAACATTGAAAATCGTACCATTCGTTGCTGAGATATCGACATTAGAAAATGGTGAGTTGTTTGGGCGAGACTTTAAAAACTTTTTCAATTTTCCTGTTTTTAAATCTTTGCATGGCAATATCTCAGCAACTAAGGTTCATATTAACAAAATTCTAAAAGGCAAAATATAGAGAATTTTCTTAGCTTTTCAAAAATATTTTTTCAAAGGTAGGCAAACATGGGCACTAATTTAAAAACTGAATAACTGCGACTTCTTTCAAAAAAGTTACCTAAAAATGGCTATAACTTGAAAACGGTGCATTTCATCAAAATTTCACTAAAGTACTTTTTGATAGCAAATTCGATTTTACATCAAAAAATGAAGTTGAAAAATTTTTGCGACCAATATTTAGATTTTTTGAAAAAAATAGTATTGATTCAAAAAATCATAACTCGGTCAAAGATTTTTTGCCCGAAAAGTTGGCATCTGATGTTCCCTTAAACATATCAGAAAAAAATAGTGTATTTTTGCAAATCAAGTTTTAGTGACAAAAAGTGAAATTAAATATCACCAAAAAAAATTACCGTGTACCATATTTTTTCAGTGTAGTCCTTATCCATACCTACAACTTTGCCGAAGACACCAAATCGATCAAAAAATTTCTTCAAAAGATAAAGATTTTTGAATTTCCATACATCAATTTTGTATGGACAGCTGCCAAATTTGTATGGAAAATTATATGGACAAACTAATGATGCAAAAGTATTCTTTGGGCATACCGAAGGCACCAAAAATGTTTTAGCAGGATTTAAAAAATACAACAATTAAAATTAAAAAATACCGATTTCGTAGAGAATGCTCACTTATCAAAACTAGAGGAAATATCCATGAGGTGATTCTTGATAATGATTACTAACGTTTGTGAAATTCATTGAAATTTACTTACAAGTAAAATTATCGTAAATAACAAGTGATTAACACATTCTTAAAACTAATTTGCAAGGTTGACCTTCTCTAGTTGACTTTTCTTGCTATAAAATAACCATCTAACCAGCAATTAAGCATCAGTTCACTTCAAAGCCTTGCCATAACAAAAAAATTCAAAACCATGAAGTTCCTCGTACTTGTTCTCGCCACTCTGGCCCTCGCGGTTTCCGCCCAACTCCAGCACAACGGATCCTGGGGCACCCGCGGGCCGCAGGACGTTCTGCTGTTCCGCGAAAACGTCGTCGCCAAGCCCAAGTGGCTCCGGGTCAACAAAGTGGACCTCAGCTACCCGCAGAGGGTAAGACGTAAACCTTAATTTTGATTTATTTAAAAAAACAACTGCAATTCTTTAAATAGGGTCAAAACGGAGGCACCATCACCGCCATCAACGTGTACGACGGGTCCACCAACGGGAAGGGGGGCTACGCCAAGATCAAGGCCGGCGGCGTGGGCCAAAACAACGTCACCATCCGGTTCAAGTCCCAGCGGGGCAAGGCGATGAACTTTACGGTGGAGATTTACGGGCAGAAGTAAGGGGAGGGAGGTGGAAAGTGTGAAGAAAAATCCGTAAATTGATTTGTTACACAGAAAAAAAATCATGGTAATATTATATCTGGGAAGGGGTACATCTTTTATGTCAGAAAAATGGTGTAATTTTACCTCTGGAAATGTGTAATTTTACCACTTTTCTGGTGTAATGTCACTTTTTCAGTCTAAATTGAGGTAAAATTACATCATAAAAGAGGTAATATTCAACCTTCCAAAATTAAAGCTTCCAAATTTACATTATTTTTTTCTGTGTACATTATTAAAGTTTGTACATCAGTAAAGTTTTTTTTACAATAATAAGAATTCATAAAATCTAAAATTTGACAAAACAAATTTTGAGCAGAAAAAATAGTGGACCTATGCATCGAAATTTTAATAAAACTTCAAAATATTTTTTTAATTGTTTCAATCATAATCAAAGTTATTACCAACTCAGGGAAATTCATTGTAATTTGTTTTCTAATGATTGCCCATCAAATTTTATTAAACTGCTGAAGTTTTTTGAAAAAAAAAAATCCCATGATTTTTTGAGCCAAATGTAGAACGCCAAATCAATATAATTATAGAAACTCATTGCTGAAAGACAACTATTTGAACATCAATTTGTTGTTGTTAAGTCTCATTTTTTTGTAAAAACACAGTTAAAAAAAGTTGCAAAATCATTTAGTTACTATTACTTACTATTTGTTTGCACAAAAATTTAAATAAAAAGCATTTCAGTATTTTTTTAATTTAAATTTTTGGGCAAAACATAGTTAAATCAACACCTTCAATTTTATGACTAAACATTTTTAACTGTGTAATCCAGATTGTTTCCAATCATTTTAAGTTTAAATATTTATTAAAAAAAATATTTAGCAGAGCAAATCTTCATAACAATATGGTTAAACTGTTAAAGTAATTATATTCTAACAGAATATGTAATTTCACAAAAAAAAAAAAAATACGAAAATTCACTCAAAGGGTGTCATTGCAATTGTTAGAAAATTCATATCAATTTGAAGTGACGAATGATCTTTCTTGGTTAGAGTCACGTTAATAAAATAAACAACAACATATTTTTTAAATGTTAATTACCAATAATTTCTGTTCATGAATAAATACAAAATTTAAAAGAGCACTAAAAATTTAAATACTTGATACACATTGATTTATTTCCAGAAATGAGAAGGTAAAAAAATCCAACACACGGGAAAAAGTTTTCTTGAAATCGTGAATTTCATACCACGAGAACAAATTTTTTGAACTATTTTTGAGCAGCAGACGTGAATAAATATTAATTACTTGCCATGACCAGTTACACCCGTAATCTTGAATAAAGCTCATGATTTTAATGGTTTAAAAAAAAAAACATAATTACGATCGAAAAAATATTCAACGTGAATTGCATGAGCATGAGCATGAGAGACCACCCATGGTTGTCCTTCTCCGTTGCTGAACAGGACCATAATATCCCATCAGCACAACCGGTCACACGCTTCAACGATCAAATGATGTTTCCCTTATCAACAGCATGCATGAATGCGCTGAAAAGATAAAACATCACGATCATCAAAACTAGAGCCGGTGCGAATAGGAAACAGTCGTTGGCCACCAACGGCGCCCGCCATGTCAGTTTGTAGATCTCGAGGAATGGGACGGGAATGTTAGTTAGCACAGGCTGCTACCAAGGGTGGGTTCTATACGATATCCACACCCCGCGTGTGCCGGAAAACTACTTCTACTTGGGATTTTGTTAGTGGGTAAGGGTAATGGCCAGGATTCAACATAGAGGATGATGATGCGACCCAATAATCAATAAATTTTGTTTAATGGTGTGATGTATTATGCATTCTCAAGGCAAACAGTCGGAGTATGCGGATGAGACTATTCCCGGTTATTTGGTGTTGAGTTTAGCATAGGGGAAAGTGGGGCAAGTGTAACAAGCTAAGGAAATGCTCGTTAAAACCCATTAAAATGTTAAAACATCTGCCGGATTTTATCATAATCATCTTATTTCAGGTCTTGACTAAGACTTTGATAGAACAAATTTTGAAAAAATCCTGTTTTTCAATGTTAAAAATTGATTTTAAAATTTTTGATTTTCCGTACGTTCTACTCAACTAGTGGGGCAAGACGAACAACCCGTTGGGGCAAGAGGAACAATGCATGAAAGAACATGTTAATTTGCTAACAAGTGAACTGCTATCACTTTGAAACATCAGATTAGGATGTATTTGAAACGTTTCTTTCTTTTTTAGGTTAAATAATAATATTTTACTAAAAATTTGATCGCTCTTACGAAAAAAATAATTACTTAGATGATAAATAGTAAATTTTCATAGTATCACTTTATTTTGTGTGGAAATTTTTTTTAACAATTGTTTATCAGTTTTTAAGAACTTTTTTGTATTTATTTCCCAATAAAATATGTTGCTGCAGCAATTCGTATTTTTTTCCATACTAAAAATTCATATGGTACACTTGCCCCACCTGAACAAGATTTTTTAAAAGCTCTCAACAAAAATAACCAAAAGTCAAATCATACTTTCTAATAGGTGCAAATCATTGGTAGGGACACTACTGATCTAGGAAAAATTGCATTTTGATAAAATGAGCCTTAAAACGAACCCTAAGCCTTATTTTGTACTTCCCAAATATTATAAGAAAACAAAGGTTTTTAAAAACTTCATTAAATCTTATGCCCCGTGGCGTTTACGTTGTTTTGGCGGTTATGTGGTAGTAGAATCAGCTGATTGCATTGCTAGCAACAATTCCTCATACTGGAAATAATCAAAATTGTAAAAATTACGGCCGTACGAGCGATTGTTCCTCTTGCCCCATATGGTCGTCTTGCCCCACCTTCCCCTAAATGATTTAATCTTAGACAGCCGGCTGTGGAAAGATAAAACCAACTAAAATGCGAAAACGCACGAAAAAATATTCAACGTGGATTTCGTAAAATCGTAAATGTTATTATTGATTTTTAAAACCGAAAAAAATCCACGACTTCATGAATACAAATCATAAAATCATGAATTTAATTCACGTTCACGAGAATTAGTTATTTTTTTTTTTTAGAAAATGCACGCTCAAATTAATGGAATCTAAACTAACATTTCAAAGGGGTGTAAAATTGAATGTTTGGCCCTTTTGAAATGTTAGTCTTGATTCCAAAATTTTCAAAATATTCTATTTCAAAAAGATCATAAAATTTCACAAATGTTTCATTTTTCAACATTGAAAATTGGACCATTAGTTAATATTTTAAGGAATGGACAATCATGGACACTATTTTAAAAAAAAGAAACAAAAAACGGGATTTTTTAGGAACTAAACATTAAAGTGGTTGAATCTTAAAAATGATGCACTTGATCAAAAAAAAAATGTAAATACTTTAATCTTAACAAAATTGATGAAAAATACTCAGCACTCTATTTTTTCCCAAAAAAACATTTTTTTTTTTAAATTATAGCTCATCGGCAAATTTTTGTCCATGGCTTTGGCTCAAAAGTTGCAGTTTTATGTTTCCTAAACACATCAAAAAAATTCAAAATTGCCGAAGACTTGGTGTTGATCAGAAAATTCCTCCAAAAGTTACCACTTTTCAAATATTTAGGTACCATTTTTGAATAGACCAAAATGGGTGAAAGTGAACCATAGACACAAAATGGCTTCTTTGGTCATAGGGAAGAACTGGCCAAAGTTTGAACCAAATCAAAAAATTAAAAAAAAAACATTTTCGGTTTGCTAGGTAAAACTCTTCAGAAATAAGTTAATACTTACTATTTTAACAACTAGAATTTAAACATAAGCAAAAGAATGCTCCCATCTTCAGATTTACAAGAAGTGTTGATTCTCCTTTTTTTTAAAGGGATAAGGGAAATTCTCAACGGTTACCTAAAAAAGTGAACGCCTAAAGTAGGACGGCTTTTGATTGGGTCTTGGATACGCACTAAGCAAGCGTTGCGATCATAGATGTTAAAGCAATGTTTAAAAACTCAAAATAATACAAAAAAGTTAATACAAAAATACTAGGAAAATATTAAATTTAAGTGAACAAATTGGTTTTGATAGACACAAATTTTAAAATTTTACAAACTTTCATTATTTTAAGCCCACCTTGCCACCTTCGCGTCCTTCTCCACGCAGCGACCTGCAACACCGTTCACTTCGGACTCCGGTATCAAAGAACCTACATCGACTCCCCCTCCCGTTTGCCGGAATGACCGCGATTCTTGGCCCGGAATCCGTCGTCGTCGTGGGGTTGAGAGCGCGCGTTCGCAATCCCCGTTCAAGTGTACATTTGTCACCTCTTCAATTAGCATCCCCTACTCCCCCTCCTCCCACAAAGACCGTCGCGACAGCGGAGAAATTCGATGCCTCGGCCACTCAGATCAGAGGTTGGTTCCTTGGTGCAGTGTAGACCTCTCTACCAGGGAGGAGACTAATGGCAAATGGCGTATTTTGGCCGCCACCGACTCGACCGCACTATTGAATCAATTGCAATTTACATACTGGCTGGTTGGCTCGCCACGTGGTCGACACACGTGCGAGTTTTGCGGATTTCTCCCGTGTGACGTGACGGAGATTTCGATGAGAAGTGGCGGCCGCCTGCACCTTGCCCGAGTGGAACCCAATTAAGGGATGTTTGGAAAAAATAGTTCATAAACCTTGAAGAATTTTTGGATTTTTTTTTTAATTTTTAAAATTTATGGAACTCAATTCTTTGTATTTTTAGGGCTTTCAAAATAATAACAAACTTCAAAATTGATAATTTTTTAAGTTTAGAATTTTTATGATTCCGAAATAAAAAAAAAATTAATTATTATATTATTTTAGAATTTTTAAAATATTTAAAACTTAGATATTTTAGAAATTTAAAAAACTAAACAATTTTGAAAAATTTTCAAAGTTTCGAAATTTTAAAAAATTTAAATATTAAGAATTTTTCGAATGTTAAGAATCGTTAATTTTTTTAGAATTTAAGAAATTTTTAAAATCGTTCGATTCTTTTTTAATTATTCGAATTTTTGTTAAATTTTTTACACTTTTTGACTTTTTTTTTTTAATTTTTTGAATTTTTCGATTTTTTTGATTTTTTTTAATTTGATAAATTTTTCGATTTTTTCAAATTAAAAAAAATTAATGAATTTAAATAATTTAAACAATTTAAAGCATTTAAAGAATTTAAAGAATTCAAAGAATTCAAAGAATTTAAAGAATTTAAAGAATTTAAAGAATTTAAAGAATTAAAGAATTTAAAGAATTTAAAGAATTTAAAGAATTTAAAGAATTTAAAGAATTTAAAGAATTTAAAGAATTTAAAGAATTTAAAGAATTTAAAGAATTTAAAGAATTTAAAGAATTTAAAGAATTTAAAGAATTTAAAGAATTTAAAGAATTTAAAGAATTTAAAGAATTTAAAGAATTTAAAGAATTTAAAGAATTTAAAGAATTTAAAGAATTTAAAGAATTTAAAGAATTTAAAGAATTTTTAAGAATTCAAAGAATTTAAAGAATTTAAAGAATTTAAAGAATTTAAAGAATTTAAAGAATTTAAAGAATTTAAAGAATTTAAAGAATTTTAAGAATTTAAAGAATTTAAAGAATTTAAAGAATTTAAAGAATTAAAAGAATTTAAAGAATTTAAAGAATTTAAAGAATTTAAAGAATTTAAAGAATTTAAAGAATTTAATGAATTTAAAGAATTTAAAGAATTGGAAGAAATTGAAGAATTTAAAGAATGTTAAGAATGTTAAGAATGTTCAGAATTTTAAGAATTTTAAAAATTTTAAGAATTTTAAGATTTTTTTTTTAAGAATTTTAAATTTTTTTTTTAAGAATTTTAAGATTTTTTTAAAGAATTTTAAGAATTTTTTTAAGAATTTTAAGAATTTCAAGAAATTTAACTTGTCAAATTACCCTTGTCCTCTTAAAAAGGTGGAAAGGATCAAAATTTTCAACCTCTCAAATTGTAAATCTTCAATAAATCTTCACGCTTAACTTTTTTTTTAATTCATAAAAATTCCAAATTACAATTGACACCCCCACCAATGATCCTAACATATTACCTAGAACCTACTTCGGCGGAAAACCCTTGCTTTTCCAAAAGAGCTGCTTGATGATGGTGGCCTCTTTGGGCTTCAAACAAACAGGAATTCGCCGGCTGCGGAATTTGCGTTTTAATCTCCACGAACAGCCAACCGGTGTCACAACGACCAAGTCCCGGCGCAAGAATCGATTTTGAGGTCCAACGGTGGAAGAAAGTAATTTAAAATGAATAAACATTGGCGGCGGGTCTGACCTGATGTTATGTGGCTGCAAATCTCCGCCCAAACGATGTGTGCCACGACACGGCGGATGAAAATTAATTAATTGGTGTAATTTTATTACGAGTTTTGAGCGAGCAGGTTCTAGATGTGGGGGGCCTTTTGATGGTTCGGGGTTCAGTACAGGGATGCTTAGATTTTTGATATTTTTCGAGGAATTAATGTCTCCGACAAAGTCGTTTGCTATGACCAATGACCAACGACCAATGACCAACGACCAATGACCAATGACCTATGACCATTGGCCAATGACCAATGACCAATGACCAATGACCAATGACCAATGACCTATGACCATTGACCAATGACCAATGACCAATGACCAATGACCAATGACCAATGACCAATGACCAATGACCCATAACCAATAACCAGTGAAGTTTCTTCACAAGAAAAAAATGCTGCAGAAATTGATTCGATTTCCTAGCATAATTTTCATGAAAAATCAGTTTACATGTTGTTGATGTAATTTTACCGACAATTCTAAAAAGTTTATAAAATTACAAAAGCAAGGTGATCATCATCCTGCATGCATATATTTTTACACAAACATTCTGACACAATTTTTGTTGAAAATTTCCATGTAATTTGACATACATTTTAGGGTACTTTTCCAAAAGATCCAATGCGCCACAAGTTTCCTGTAAACAGAGGACCTTTTGGAAAAGTAAGAATTTATGTTAAAAAAGTACAATTACACATAAAAACATGTAAATTTTCACATTTCTCAACGCAAAATTACTATTATTTTTTTACTGTAATTTCATAATACATGAAAAAATCTAAACGGTCTGATGTAATTTTACACCAACTTTGATGAAAGAAAAAATGTCCTTTTTTACTTAAAAAAGTATGTAAAATTACACGTGCAAGCAGAAAGTTTCAAGTCTTTTTGCCTTTCTTACGAAAGAACGGTTTAAGGTAAGCTTTTGGAAAAACGTGTTACTCAGAAATCTTTGGAAAAATTCGTGCACGAATTAGAAAAAATAAAAATAAGTATTTTGGAAATTTGAGTTGTTGTAAAAAGCCATGATTTAAATATCGTAATTTTTTTCCGTGTGCCATTTTTTTCTGAACAGACCCCGTCAAGACGTTCAACGTTGCCGAAGACATCAAATCACACAAAATGGCTTCTTGGGTCATAGCGAAGGCCACCACAAAGTTTAAATTTAAATTTAAAATTGAGCCAAAAATACAAATAAAATTCGTTTCCGGAATCCGTTTAGAATTGCTCATGTAAATTCACATGAAAGAAATTCATATTTTACATTTTTACAGTGGTTCTAGAAGCTGTATTTTAAATTTGACAGATTTTCGTAAGTTTACTTATTCGGCTTATGTTTATGTAAAATTACATGTAAAAGAGGTAATTTTCAAACATCAAAATTATCAATCATTCAAAATTTAACTTTTTTAGCTGTTTTTTTATTTTTTGAGGTATAAATTGTCGTGGGCAAAATAAAATGTATACTGAATGAAACAATTGATGATTGCATTTTTTCGATGTAATTTTATTTGAAGAGAATTGCACGTAAAGGAAAAAAAACTCATATATTTTTAGATGTAATTTTTTTACTTTTCACTGACATAAATTCTGTCAGCATCATCCGATGTAACATTAGTTTTTAACGTAAAATTTTACACAAATTTATTTATGTGACTACTGACTTGTATGAACGAGAACTGATGCTGGAAGTGAATGTGGACTCGCTCTTTTATTCGTCTCGTTTTTGATATCGTTGAGAAATGTAAGGCAATAATAAGGTCACCAGCAACGATAAATGAACTCACGATAACCGAGGCGATTAACACATTTCAAGAATAGCTTGACGAGCGTTAAATTTGCACGATGGTATTTGTAGTTGACAAAAAAAAAACGAAAAAAAAACGTCCTCCATTGAGGTTTGAACCAGCAACTTTTCAGTTGGGGACTCAACGCGTTACCACTGCGCTAAGAAACTCGTGTACGCATCAGTGTTTAGGTGTATTGGTGCGATCTGCAGATCGCTGTCAAGTTTACACGGGCACGCTTTGATAGAAAAGCCATCAATCGGTGTAGCAAAACTGGGATGATAATTTTGGCAGCCTTTTTTTTCCTTTGGGTGTACACAAAAAATACCAATTCGCTCCAATTTGAAACTAGCTGATGCGTTTTGCATTTTTTTATTCATAAATAACACTGATTTGACATAGTTATCAGCCCTGGCTCCACCGCTGCTGCGGTCCGTACAGCTCAACCGTGACGTTCAGCCCTTGACCTTTCTGGGATGTCAGCAGGATCGTGGTGTAGTTGCGGCCAATACCGCCGCTCAACAGTTTGGGATTGGCCCGGCCCTTGGGCGCCTCGTAGAAGTAGATGGCGGAAATGTTGCGCCCGAGTTGGCCCTATTTAAAGATTTTTTTTAAAATTCATTTTTTTAGACAAAAAAAAATCAACTCACCATCGCCGGATATTGCAGCGTCTGGTTGACCGCTTTGCTCGAGAACCAGGAGCTTTTGGCCTTTTTGATGGCAACGTAATGACCGATTAGAACGTCCGACTGTTTCTTGTTGCCCCACCTGATGGTGTTTTGGCGACTTTGGGTCAGTGCCAGAGCAGCGAAGCTTATCAGAACGATAGCAAACAGGGCGAACTTCATGGTTGCTGGAAAGTTTGTCGAAGGCTGCAACTTGCAAACTTTTTGAAGGTTGGGACTTGAAGGCGAACTGATTCTGGAGGAGAAATTGGTCTCCCTTTTATAATGGGATCGATCGGAAGCCAGCGATTGAACTAGAGAAATTGAAGAAATGACTCACTGATATCATCATCGAAGAAACATCACAACTATTGATTTTCCTAGCCTCCCCGATAACGGAATTATTGGGAACACGTTGTTGACGCACTTGAAGTGCTTAGTTTGCAAATTTGTTAACAAGAAAAATCACTCTCGGGTTGTTTTGACGGTGACGAGATTTTTTTACAATTCACACGTGCAAAAATGTAACAAATAAAAGGCAATGAATTGCATTGAACTTAGTACAAACTTTTCACAGATAAAATCAATAAAATGTCAAGAATATTTTTCTCAAAAATTACGGAATTTCTAAATTCTGTAAGACAATTGACAAAATTGTTCAATATCTCTGTTCAGCACCATTTCAAAATGTTCTTCATAAATCAAAGCATTTATTTTTTCAAAAAAATTGAAAAAAAAATTATTGATAGTTGATAGTAAACTAATAAAATAAATTTATTTCGTTTAATTTTTGATTCCTTTAAAACCGGTGATTTCTAAACGGAAAAAAACTATTTTTGTAATGGTCACAAATATGACAAAAATTTAATCGACATAATTCTCGAAAATGTTTGTTTATGTGACTTTTTTGTATGTATGTTTTTTATCTATTCGCAAAATTTTAACTTTTTTATGCATTTAACTTCAAAATACACAACTTTATTTAAATTGATAGGCAGTTTTTTTTTCGAACGCATTTTTTTTATCTAAAGATGATCAAACATCTTATGCAGTGATGGAAGAATCTTCATCGAAAGAAAATCTTTTGATGCTCATCAAGAGAGAAAAAAAAATCTCTCCTCTCTCGCACACGAAAGATCGGTTAAAAGAAACTTTAAAAAAAATCATTATCTGGATTATTCACCGGAACATCGATTTCACTACTACACCTACAGGCAGGGGCGCCGACTCTGGGGGGGCACGGTACTTTTTGCCCCCCTTAAAATTGGGCAGGGGGGGGTAGCCCATACATTGTGCTCCCCCAGAAATTTTGGAAGAAAAATATTCTTATTTTAAATATTACAAAAAAAATTCACAGAAATAATTGAAAATAATTTTTAAAACTGAATTGGAATTCGATAGAATTCTTGTAAGCGAATCTGTAAAATAGTTCAAAAACATTTGTTGTTTTTTAAATCGACAACGTTTCATCTATACTACTGAGCAGTTCTCTAGGATTTCGGTCATTCGATTTTTTTTGTATTTTTTAATCCGACTGAAACTTTTTTGGTGCCTTCGGTATGCCCAAAGAAGCCATTTTGCATCATTAGTTTGTCCATATAATTTTCCATACAAATTCGGCAGCTGTCCATACAAAAATGATGTATGAAAATTCAAAAATCTGTATCTTTTGAAGGAATTTTTGATCGATTTGGTGTCTTCGGCAAAGTTGTAGGTATGGATACGGACTACACTGGAAAAAATAATACACGGTAAAAAAATTTGGTGATTTTTTATTTAACTTTTTATCACTAAAACTTGATTGACAAAAAAACACTATTTTTAATTTTTTTATTTTTTGATATGTTTTAGAAGGCATAAAATGCCAACTTTTCAGAAATTTCAGGTTGTGCAAAAATCACTGACCGAGTTATGAATTTTTAATCAATACTGATTTTTCAAAAATCGAAATTTTGGTCGTAAAATTTTCAACTTCATTTTTCGATGTAAAATCAAATTTGCAATCAAAAGTACTTTACTGAAATTTTGATAAAGTGCACCGTTTTCAAGTTATAGCCATATTTAAGTGACTTTTTGAAAATAGTCGCAGTTTTCATTTTTAAATTAGTGCACATGTTTGCCCAGTTTTGAAAAAATATTTTGAAAAGCTGAGAAAATTCTCTATATTTTGCTTATTTGGACTTTGTTGATACGACCTTTAGTTGCTGAGATATTGCAATGCAAAGGTTTAAAAACAGGAAAATTGATGTTTTCTAAGTTTCACCCAAACAACCCACCATTTTCTATCGTCAATATCTCAGCAACTAATGGTCCGATTTTCAATGTTAATATATGAAACATTTGTGAAATTTTCCGATCTCTTCGAAAAAAATATTTTTGGAATTTTCAAATCAAGACTAACATTTCACAAAGGCCAAACATTCAATATTACGCCCTTTTAAAATGTTTGTCTTGATTTGAAAATTCCAAAAATATTTTTTTCGAAAAGATCGGAAAATTTCACAATTGTTTCATATATTAACATTGAAAATCGGACCATTAGTTGCTGAGAAATTGACGATAGAAAATGGTGGGTTGTTTGGGTGAAACTTAGAAAACATCAATTTTCCTGTTTTTAAACCTTTGCATTGCAATATCTCAGCAACTAAAGGTCGTATCAACATAGTCCGAATAAGCAAAATATAGAGAATTTTCTCAGCTTTTCAAAAATATTTTTTTCAAAACTGGGCAAACATGTGCACTAATTTAAAAAAATGAAAAACTGCGACTATTTTCAAAAAGTCACTTAAATATGGCTATAACTTGAAAACGGTGCACTTTATCAAAATTTTAATAAAGTACTTTTGATTGCAAATTTGATTTTACATCGAAAAATGAAAAAATTTTACGACCAAAATTTCGATTTTTGAAAAATCAGTATTGATTTAAAAATTCATAACTCGGTCAGTGATTTTTGCACAACCTGGAAATTTCTGAAAAGTTGGCATTTTATGTCTTCTAAAACATATCAAAAATAAAAAAATTAAAAATAGTGTTTTTTGTAAATCAAGTTTTAGTGATAAAAGTTAAATAAAAAATCACCAAATTTTTTTACCGTGTATTATTTTTCCAGTGTAGTCCGTATCCATACCTACAACTTTGCCGAAGACACCAAATCGATCAAAAATTCCTTCAAAAGATACAGATTTTTGAATTTTCATACATCATTTTTGTATGGACAGCTGCCGAATTTGTATGGAAAATTATATGGACAAACTAATGATGCAAAATGGCTTCTTTGGGCATACCGAAGGCACCAAAAAAGTTTCAGCCGGATTAAAAAATACAAAAATTAAAATTGAAGAAAAAAGACCGATTTCGTAGAGAATTGCTCTACTGCGCTCTCTTATGCTAACTTGGTAGGAAAACCAGCAAGCTTAGTATACAAGAGCAAACTTACGCAAACTCTTGTCAAAACAATCATCAAGTTTTCAGACGCAACATTCTCCGATTTGCCATTGTAGATCAGGATTTAGCGAAAATGAACTGAAACACTTTTCAAAATGGTCATTTGATGACAGCTTTAGATTTAAGAAATGCTGATAAATTCGATTTTTTTGAGTAATTTTAGGTAATTTTTATCTTGATTTCTTTTTTAAAAATTGCAAATTTTTGGTCGAATCAAATTGTTATAATGCCTTTTTTGATTTTATTAAAAACCGTTTGTGTATCTTTTTGGTTATTCATAAATTCTGAAATTCTGAAATTCTGAAATTCTGAAATTCTGAAATTCTGAAATTCTGAAATTCTGAAATTCTGAAATTCTGAAATTCCTAACTTCTGAAATTCTGAAATTCTGAAATTCTGAAATTCTGAAATTCTGAAATTCTGAAATTCTAAAATTCTGAAATTCTGAAATTCTGAAATTCTGAAATTCTGAAATTCTGAAATTCTGAAATTCTGAAATTCTGAAATTCTGAAATTCTGAAATTCTGAAATTCTGAAATTCTGAAATTCTGAAATTCTGAAATTCTGAAATTCTGAAATTCTGAAATTCTGAAATTCTGAAATTCTGAAATTCTGAAATTCTGAAATTCTGAAATTCTAAAATTATGAAATTCAGAAATTCTAAAATTCTGAAATTCTGAAATTCTGAAATTCTGAAATTCAGAAATTCAGAAATTCAGAAATTCAGAAATTCAGAAATTCAGAAATTCAGAAATTCAGAAATTCAGAAATTCAGAAATTCAGAAATTCAGAAATTCAGAAATTCAGAAATTCAGAAATTCAGAAATTCTGAAATTCTGAAATTCTGAAATTCTGAAATTCTGAAATTCTGAAATTCTGAAATTCTGAAATTCTGAAATTCTGAAATTCTGAAATTCTTAAATTCTTAAATTCTTAAATTCTTAAATTCTTAAATTCTTAAATTCTTAAATTCTTAAATTCTTAAATTCTTAAATTCTTAAATTCTTAAATTCTTAAATTCTTAAATTCTTAAATTCTTAAATTAAATTCTTAAATTCTTAAATTCTTAAATTCTTAAATTCTTAAATTCTTAAATTCTTAAATTCTTAAATTCTTAAATTCTTAAATTCTTAAATTCTTAAATTCTTAAATTCTTAAATTCTTAAATTCTTAAATTCTTAAATTCTTAAATTCTTAAATTCTTAAATTCTTAAATTCTTAAATTCTTAAATTCTTAAATTCTTAAATTCTTAAATTCTTAAATTCTTAAATTCTTAAATTCTTAAATTCTTAAATTCTTAAATTCTTAAATTCTTAAATTCTTAAATTTTAAATTCTTAAATTCTTAAATTCTTAAATTCTTAAATTCTTAAATTCTTAAATTCTTAAATTCTTAAATTCTTAAATTTTAAATTCTTAAATTCTTAAATTCTTAAATTCTTAAATTCTTAAATTCTTAAATTCTTAAATTCTTAAATTCTTAAATTCTTAAATTCTTAAATTCTTAAATTCTTAAATTCTTAAATTCTTAAATTCTTAAATTCTTAAATTCTTAAATTCTTAAATTCTTAAATTCTTAAATTCTTAAATTCTTAAATTCTTAAATTCTTAAATTCTTAAATTCTTAAATTCTTAAATTCTTAAATTCTTAAATTCTTAAATTCTTAAATTCTTAAATTCTTAAATTTTAAATTCTTAAATTCTTAAATTCTTAAATTCTTAAATTCTTAAATTCTTAAATTTTAAATTCTTAAATTCTTAAATTCTTAAATTCTTAAATTCTTAAATCTTAAATTCTTAAATTCTTAAATTCTTAAATTCTTAAATTCTTAAATTCTTAAATTCTTAAATTCTTAAATTTTAAATTCTTAAATTCTTAAATTCTTAAATTCTTAAATTCTTAAATTCTTAAATTCTTAAATTCTTAAATTCTTAAATTCTTAAATTCTTAAATTCTTAAATTCTTAAATTCTTAAATTCTTAAATTCTTAAATTCTTAAATTCTTAAATTCTTAAATTCTTAAATTCTTAAATTCTTAAATTCTTAAATTCTTAAATTCTTAAATTCTTAAATTCTTAAATTCTTAAATTCTTAAATTCTTAAATTCTTAAATTCTTAAATTCTTAAATTCTTAAATTCTTAAATTCTTAAATTCTTAAATTCTTAAATTCTTAAATTCTTAAATTCTTAAATTCTTAAATTCTTAAATTCTTAAATTCTTAAATTCTTAAATTCTTAAATTCTTAAATTCTTAAATTCTTAAATTCTTAAATTCTTAAATTCTTAAGTTCTTAAATTCTTAAATTCTTAAATTCTTAAATTCTTAAATTCTTAAATTCTTAAATTCTTAAATTCTGAACAAATAAATTGATGTTAAATTTTCGATTATTTTTAAACATTGTTTTCTTTTGTAATTTCCAAATTTCTGATTTTTTAAATTTTCTGAATTTCAACTATTGATTTCTTAACATTTTTAAGCCAGGAGTTTTTTTAACCCTAAGGTTTTTAAACTTTTTTTAAATTTTGGAATATTTATTTTTTTTCTGTTATTTTTTTCTAAATTGCAGATTTGAAAAAAATGTTGTTTTTTAATGTGTATTTTCCAATTTCTAAAGTTCTAAATTTTTGCTTTTTACTTTTGTTTTCATTTTTAGAATATTTGTGTTGTTGAATTTTAAATACCTGATAATTTTTATTATTGACTGTTACTTCTGGAAAATAAGTGAGAATATGCCAATTAGAAGGAATTCGCCTTCCAAACATATAAAAAATTCCCCCAATAAACATTCTCAATCACGTTTTAATAAATTATCTTTTTCAAAAAAAAAATGGATTTCGGATGAAAAAAACTCTTACCACATCGTAATATTCAAATTGGTAAAATTCGTGATATACAATAAACTTAAACATCAAATCGCCACTCTCACCTAACGATTTCGGAAAACAACCGTGCCCCTCCCCCCCCCCCCAACATTTTGGACTAGTCGGCGCCTCTGCCTACAGGTTTAAAAATGACCGTCATTTCTTTAAATGAACAATGTTTGTGAACAAAACAATATTAAAACAAAATAACCCGTGCCAGCAATGAGATTCACAAAAAATCTTCAACTGATTCATTTTTCTCGAAACGTTCGGCAGCGATTTTCTATTGTGTGATTCGCCTCCTCTCTTTCTTTTGCGAGCGAAGAAAGTATGCAAGCAGAAAAGAATTTTTTAGCGATTATTTCATCCCTGCTCTTATGTTTATACACAATTTTTATAAAATTTGCTGCTCTACAACTTTGTACAACATTGTTACATTCAAAATAATAACCTTGCAAAGTTTCAAAAAACACGATATTTTAAAATGAAAAAAATAAACTTCTGGGTTATTGCAGATTCAAAAAGTACAATAAATTTCCCGTAAAATTACATGTCCCAAAAAAAATTTACAGTCGAATAACAAAAAATGGCAGAATTTTCGAAACAAATTCTGTTTATTTTTTTAAATGAAAAATAGGTTTTTTTTTTCAAAATTATGAGCACGCCATCAAATCGGGCATAAATATTGCATAAAAGACTACAAATTTTCATCTCATCACCATTTCAAGCTGCAAATCATTGAAAAACCCTTTTTTTTCTAACGTTCAAAAATAGAAGGGGTCGTACCGCCCTCGGGACCTTGGATTCGTGTTCGAGACCAAAATTACCCCTTGGGACAAAGTTTCACGCAAATCGAAGTGGGGTCGGGCCTACTTTTTCCAATATGAGTTGGCAGAATATGATTTTTTTTAAATGTGAGTTTACTATATTTTTAATGTAATTTAATTTGAATTTGTGTTTAATGCAGGCAATATTACATAAAAAGAGGTAAATTTGCACCTTAAAAATTTCATAACCCGTGAAAAGGTCCAAACGGTCTGCTGTAATTTTACACAAATTGTTTATGAAAAGAATAATGTAAAATGTTCCCTAAAAAAGCATGTAAAAATGACATGAAATGGTACAGCAAATACGTTTATCAAACCAGATCAAGTTGGTGGATTTCATCGAAAATTGTAAGTTTAGTTAAAGAAGTTCAATTTTTGAATGTGTAAAATTTGATACAAATATATCAGAAAGATGTAAATTAATGTCTGATCTTATTTAACAGTTTTACACTGATATTGAGGAAAGAAAAATGTAAAGTTCTACCTCAAAAACCATTTAAAAATTACACGCGCGGGCTGAAATTTGTCTGTGTTTATGAAAAAAAAAGAATGTTTAAGGTAAATAACCTCACTGTTGTGTCCTACGCATCAAGGTTAAACCACACAGAAAAAAAGTTGAATTTTCGAATGTTCAAAATTTGGTAGGTTGAATATTACCTCTTTTTTGAGTAATATTACGTAAAAAATTTGTTAAAATGAAAATTCACGAGTTCCTGATGCAATATTACCTTTTTTTTCATTGCAGGCAAAAATGTTAAAATGTTTATGACAAATCAATTTGGTGGATTTCATTGAATAAACTGTAAATTACACAGTTCAAAAAAGTTCAATTTTGGAACGTGTAAAATTTTACAGAATTTTATTTTTTTATGTCAAGTGGTCAAATTTTAAAACCAAGACAAACATTTCAAAAGGGCCGTAATATTGAATGTTTGTGAATATTGTTTTCGAAAAGATCGGAAAATTTCACGAATGTTTCATATTTTAACATAGAAAATTGCTGAGATATCGACATTGAAAAATGGTGGGCTGTTTGGGTGGGACTTAGAAAACATCAATTTTCCAGTTTTTAAACCTTTGCATGACAATATCTCAGCAACTAAGGATCGTATTAACAAAGTTCAAAAAAGCTAAATGTAGAGAATTCTCTCAGCATTAAAAAAAAATTAAAAAGTGGGCAAATATGGGCACTAATTTTCAAAAATTTATAACTGCGACTATTCTCAAAAAAGTTACCTTAAAATGGCTATAACTTGAAAACAGTCGACTTTATCAAATTTTCTCTAAAAAACTTTTTGATTGCAAATTAGATTTTACATCCAAAAATGAAGTTGAAAATTTGTTGCGACCAATACTTCGATTTTTTGAAACAATCAGTAAAGTTGACATTTGATGTCCCCTAAAACATATCAGAAAATAAAAAAATAGTGTTTTTTTGCAAATTAAGTTTTAGTACCAAAAAGTGACATTTAAAATTGCCAAAAAAATTTAAAAGGTAAGTCCTTATCCATACCTATAACTTTGCCGAAGACACCAAATCAATTAACAAATTCCTTCAAAAGTAACATAATTTTCATGCATCATTTTGGTATGGGTAGCTGCCAAATTTTAAATTATATGGACAAACTAATGATGCAAAATGGCTTCTTTGGGCATACCAAAGGCACCAAAAAAGTTTCGGCCGGATTTAAAAAATACAAAAATTAAAATTAAGAAAAAAAAATTGTAGAGAACTGCTCAAGTACATCAGAAAGATGTAAATTTACATATTTTTTCTACAGAATGTCTGCCACACTCCAATGTAATTTTATAAAGATTTTTATTTATGGTGGAAGTTTTCTTATTTTGCATAAACTCAGCTATAAAATCCCATTTCAACACCGATCACACCTTTCAGTCACCTTCCTAGTGTAGAGAGCTGCGCTTTACAAGATCATGAAATTCGCATGCTCTTTTTGTCGCGTTGGTAAGTTTCGTCGTGCCTTCAATCTCCCAGCAGCACAACTTCAGCTGGGGAGTCCGCGGGACATACGTACGTAAATATTGTTGTTTTAGATTTATAACTTTAACGAAAACTCAAAATCGAGACTTCACTGTACCACCTCCCCCAACAACAACAACGAAAGGGTTTCCACGAAACCTGGGAAATCCGGTGGCGCCCATCTCATAAATTCCTTCTGCCGAGCACATAAGTCAGTTAGCTGTCGGATTTGTTCGCGAGGGGACGGTCATCCAAGCTGCCACGTTCCCCGAGTTTGTTGTTGTTGTTGTTTGACCGCCGCCGCCAGGTTAGATTCCAAATCATCATTTTGCGGGTTCTTATTCGCGCTTTGCGGAGACGCACACTGAATCAATAACGGGCTGGGATTGTGTGTCTTTGGCCGCCGGAACGACCGTCGGGGAACCGCAACGCCGTCGCCGTCGCCGCGTTTGTTTTTGATGAATGGTGAGAGTAAACGCAAACGTTTCGGGAAGTTTGCGTTGATTTATGCCGGAATTAGGCCGTTTGACGAAAATTTAGCTTTCGTGGACGAAAAAGCTTGAACAGCTAAGGGTTAAACCCCCAAAAAATCAAAGCAATCCAAAAGAAATCACTCTCCGTGAAACAAACAAAAAAAAAAAAACACACACCGATGCCGGACGCAAGTTGGCTCGCCACTTCTCAACGGGCTCGTTGGTCTAGGGGTATGATTTTCGCTTAGGGTGCGAGAGGTCCCGGGTTCAAATCCCGGACGAGCCCACCGCGATTCTTTTTTGCTGCTATGCTGTCGTTTTCAACATTCACAGTCGGCAAATAATTGGCGTGTGCTTTACTGTTGGAAATAATTGATATTATTATGAACTTGGACGTGAGTCGACAGGCGCATGATGACAGGAGGGCTAATCATGATCTGGTAGTCACGAGCGTAGCGACTTTGTAGCATAAAATTACGCTTGCGTTAGCACTTTGTACTAATGCTGAGTGTTGATATAAGGTTGAGTTTGTTGAAAAGTTCAACAAGAAGGAAAAAAATTATCTTGTTTAAATTAGGCTTTGAGATTCAACATTCAAATCAAATTTTATTGATATTTCTTTTATTTTTCCCTTGTTCAGGAACTCATTTTAGCAACTATGAAAAACTTTACTTCTCTTGTTTTGTGTTTTTCTTGTTTCATTGTGAGAATTTTATTTGCCTTTATCCTGTTTAGTTTATGTTTGTTTTTGATAGTGTTTGGATTATTCTACCATCTCCTATCATTATCTTTTACCTTTTAAGTTTAGTTTTAGTTTCGTCATGTTTTTTTTTACAGTTCTCTTGTATTTATTCATTTTCAACTGTAAAATGAAACGATTATCATTAAAATAGCTATCACTTGTTAGCTCCCAGGCTTATCTTCCAGGTTTTGAAAACATCACGCCATCTTCCAGGTTCATCTTCCAGTGAAATAGGTAAAAATAAAATAAACTAAAGTCAGAGAACATATTCGAGAGTAAATTTAGGCATATTCCAATCATAATATGAGTGATTATTTGACTTTAATGTCGGCGAAAATTTATATTTTGATTTTCGAACTTTTTTTTTGAACTTTTTTTTGTAAAATCCTGGATGATGGAACATTCTATGCATCTTCCAACCAACCAATAATTGGAAATGCTTTTTGGGAGCATTACAAAAATATTCCTGTAATAATACGAGCGATTATTTGACAAATTCTTTTGGAGAAATTTTTAATCTCCAAAATAATAGATTTTTTTGAATTTTGCTCAACATCTGCTACAAAATCTTGGAAGATGAAACTGTTTATGCAATAATATTCGCTCGTATTATCACAGGAATATGTTTGTAATACTCCCAGAAAGCATTTACAATCATTGGTTGGTTGAAAGATAAACAAATCAGAATAAATTGATATTGGTGGTGAAATTCACGAAAAATCTCCAACTGATTGATTTTGCTCAGCAAGTTCGGGAGCGATTTTCTCTTGCGCTTGTTGCCTCCCCTCTCTTTCGCCGGTGGAAGAAAGTTCGCAAGCGAAAAAGATAAAATTATTTTTAGAAAAAAATTAAAAACTGTAGTTATTGTCATTATTTTAACAAATATTTCCTACTTTTTAAGTCATAATAAATTATCTGTATTTATTATGTTCCAGATTTTGATTCGAAACAAGTTGATCCGACTTAAAAGCTAATGGTTTAAGATTTTACAAAAAAAAATGACACTCAAAAAATAGAAAAAAAGAGACTGGAAATCATGAAATAATAATAATTAATTATGAGAAACAGAGAATGGTCTAAATATTTTGTAGTTTGTAGTTAAGGCGCGACCCCTTTCTAGTCAGTTTTGTAAAGTTGATTGCCTATTAAATTACGAAATGGATTTTTTCAATATTTGATCACCGCCATTTTGGCCGCCATGTTGGATTTAAAAATTCTAAATCATTTGAGCGCAGTTGAGGAGTCATACTTAAGCTCGACTATTAAAAATAAGACAACTAAAAAAAATGATTTCGTGATTCGATTATCCGAAGTTTCCATAATCCGAATTGATTTTTTTCGAGGCCTTTGGAATATCGATTCTGGACTGTAACAAGATAAATGCAAACAATATCCTTAAATGATTGAAGAAATCAGAAAACAAAAGAAGTTAATTTTTTCGTCAAACCTAATTATCCCACATTTTTTAACAAGATATAAAAATTGTTACCAGGGATGGAATAATCGCAAAAAAATCAATTTCGTTTGCGAACTTTCTTCACCCGCGAAAGAGAGAGGAGGCAAATCACGCAAACGAAAATCGTTCCCGAACTTCTCCAAGAAAATCAATCTGCTGATGATTTTTTGTGAATTTCCTTGTCAGCACCACTTAAAAGTATTTATTTCACTTTGTTTACACACATTGTTCATCAACAAAATGTGACAGGTCGTTTTTTGACGTGTAATGTACGCTTGCAAGTGTAGTAGTGAATAAGATGTTCCGCCGAATAATCAAGATGATGATTTTTTTAGGTTCCTTTTACCGATCTTTCGTGCGCGAGAGAGGAGAGCCAAGCTCCCTTTTGATTTTTTCTCTTGATGAACGTCCAACGATTTTCTTTTGATGATGATTATTCCATCGCTGATTGTTAGGAATTTTAATATCAATAGAAGAAGCTTGCGTGAAATTTTCTTTTATTTGTAATAATAGAAGTAAGTGTGACAAGTTGCAACAAAAAGCTTTTATCAGCACCAGTCGTAAATTTATCCAACGAGGTTCGCCGGGTTTCTATAAATACGGATGCTGAAAAAAAATTACAACGAGTTTCATACAAACCCTTTGAAAGGATTTTTTTGTCAAATTTCCTTGTGTTGTGAAGTATTCCGTTTCGAAACAAGTGCTGAAAAGTTCAACTTTTCATCACCCATTTCACTGCAGTGCAGTGTCGTTCAAGAATGATAGGAATAGTGAGTAGTTTTACAACGGAACTTCAAAAAAAGAAAAAAATAACTCAATGTTTGATATCTGGTCGTACATTTAAAAAGGGCAAAAACGATCATTTTGAACAATTTCAAATGCTTGATTTTTAAAATTCCTCATTATTTGTCTTAAAAAGAGCTGAACATTTCACAAAAAAAAAGATTTTTTAACATTGGGGTAATTCTCCACCAACTCACACGAAATCGGGAAAAGTTGCCCCGACCCCTCTTCGATTTGCGTGAAACTTTGTCCTAAGGGGTAACTTTTGTCCCTGATCACGAATCCGAGGTCCGTTTTTTGATATCTCGTGACGGAGGGGCGGTTCGACCCCTTCCATTTTTGAACATGCGAAAAAAGAGGTGTTTTTCAACAATTTGCAGCCTGAAACGGTGATGAGATAGAAATTTGGTGTCAAAGGGACTTTTGTGTAAAATTAGACGCCCGATTTGATGGCGTACTCAGAATTCCGAATAAACGTATTTTTCATCGAAAAAAAAATTAAAAAAGTTTTAAAAATTCTCCCATTTTCCGTTACTCGACTGTAAAAAATTTTGGAACATGTCATTTTATGGGAAATTTAATGTACTTTTCGAATCAACATTGTCCCAGAAGGGTCATTTTTTCATTTAGAACAAAATTTTTCATTTTAAAATTTCGTGTTTTTTCTAACTTTGCAGGGTTATTTTTTAGAGTGTAACAATGTTCTACAAAGTTGTAGAGCAGACAATTACAAAAATTTTGATATATAGACATAAGGGGTTTGCTTATAAACATCACGAGTTATCGCGATTTTACGAAAAAAAGTTTTGAAAAAGTTGGTCGTCATCGATCATGGCCGTTCATAGTCACCCGCGACAGACACGGACGACGAAACGAAGAAAAACGCAAAAAGTAACTTTTTCAAAACTTTTTTTCGTAGAATCGCGATAACTCGTGATGTTTACAAGCAAACCCCTTATGCCTATATATCATTTTTTTTGTAATTGTCTGCTCTACAACTTTGTAGAACATTGTTACACTCTAAAAAATAACCCTGCAATGTTAGAAAAAACACGAAATTTTAAAATGAAAAATTTGGTTTTAAATGAAAAAATGACCCTTCTGGGACAATGTAGATTCGAAAAGTACATTAAATTTCCCATAAAATGACACGTTCCAAATTTTTTTAAAGTCGAGTAACGGAAAATGGGAGAATTTTTAAAACTTTTTTAATTTTTTTTTCGATGAAAAATACGTTTATTCGGAATTCTGAGTACGCCATCAAATCGGGCGTCTAATTTTACACAAAAGTCCCTTTGACACCAAATTTCTATCTCATCACCGTTTCAGGCTGCAAATTGTTGAAAAACACCTCTTTTTTCGCATGTTCAAAAATGGAAGGGGTCGAACCGCCCCTCCGTCACGAGATATCAAAAAACGGACCTCGGATTCGTGATCAGGGACAAAAGTTACCCCTTAGGACAAAGTTTCACGCAAATCGAAGAGGGGTCGGGGCAACTGCTGTGTGAGTTGGCGGAGAATTACCCATTGAAAATCAAATTTGTAGAAAACCGCGAGTTGAAAAATGAGAACTATTTGAGAAACATTGAGAAAAACTATTTTTTTCAATTCTAAACTTAAAAGGCTGTATTCTCAGCATTTCGAAAAAAAAGACCGGAGATTTGATTTTTTTCAGAAATTTTAACCAAGAAATGCCTTTAACTGTGAAATGGAATTTTAGATAGCAAATTTGATCATTTATAAAAATATGAACCATTTGTTCGATTAATTAGATTTGAAAAAAAGCTCATCAAAATTCTGACGCATAGAAGCCATTTTGTGTTATTGGTTCACCCATACAAGGCTTCATACAATTTTGACAGTAGTTCATACAAAAATGGTACGTAAATATTCGAAAATCTGTAGCTTTTGAATGAATTTTCTGATCGATTTTGTGTCTTTGGTTAAGTTGTAGGTATTGCTGAGGATGAGGACTTTTATAATGCCAATATCTCAGCAATCATCTTTTCGAAGAAAATATTTTGAAATGTTGGAATCAAGACGAACATTTCAAAATATTTCTTTTTCGAAAAGATCATAAAATTTCACAAATGTTTAATTTTTCAACATTGAACATTGGACCATAAGCTGTTGAGACATTCGTATTAGTCAATCATAACTCAGCGGCACATACTTCTCTCTATATCACAAAAGTTGCGAATTTTGTCCCCTAAAAATATTAAAAAAAAAAAACAGAAATTAAAACATACGGATTTTAAGAAATTGAATTTTTGTAAAAAAAATGTTAATTTAAAAATCACATTTTTTTCCGTGTACCTATTTTTTCTGAATAGTCCTAATCAATACCTACAACGAAGATACCAAATCGATCACAAATTATTTCCCAAAAATACAAATTTTTGCGTATTCTCATGCCTATTTGTGCAATTGTGGGGAAAAACTAATTATGCAAAATGGCTTCTTTTGACATAGGAAATTATAAAATTCAATTCATACTTCAATAAAACACATTTTCAAAGACAATAATGCAGTCATGAAGTGTGAAAAAAAATATCTTAAATTAAATTGCAATTCATACTTTTTAAACCCAAATTCAATTTATAAAACCAGCAACAGAAAACCTTTTAAAAATCTAGAATCCACCTCAGTTTCACCCCCGCTGCGACAAAGGTCGCACAATCACCGCGTCCCGATCGCGAGAATAATTTAATTAATTCTGACCCACAGCAGCACTCTACAAAACCACCGCACAGCAACACGTCATTGATCACAGTGAGCCGCACACTTAAGGAGCCCGCGACAACAACTCAGCACAATTTGCATTGTGGGCGTCAGTATATGACCAAAACCGCCACCACGACCACGTGTACGATCTGCAGCAGGTCGGCCACGGAGATCGAAGGTTGCCAAGAATTCGCGAAACACTGGCGTTACGCCAAGGTTATGTGAAGTAAGGTAGGAACGGTTTTCAATTCTTGGTAAGTCAAAATGATCAAATATTCCAACCTTTTGCATCCAATTTCTTGACGTAACCTGGCAACCACAACACATTTGTGGTCCTCGACGCTACGGCGATCGCCGTGAGAAGGGATTGTAGAATGTGGTGACCACAACCGCACGTAGCATTTTTGCGCGGTACATTGGGACATGGGGTTCTACCCCTGTCGGATCGGTCACGACGAAGGTTCGCGCAGATCGCTGCGCGAACTCTGCTTACATGGTGGACGCAAGTTGCGCAACATTGAATCAAGAGCTGGCTCTTCAATTAGCCCTTTCTCAAAAGTGACTCCTGCCTGTCGGCGACCTCCTCTGATCTCACTCGCCAGCGCGCACTATTGAAGAACTGGAGCAGTTCTCAGGTGTTTCAAGAGTGCGGTCGCTGGTGGCGGAAGTTGGGCACCTTATAAGCTACCTTTAAAAGAGTGTGTGCAAAACTGATGACTTGGACAACCTTCAAGTGTGCGGTGACGGCAAACTCCAAGTGTGGCACAGGTCATTCCATCAACAACGGCGTCGCTGACTGCCGTGGTGATTGTTGATTGTTGTTTGGACAGGAGAAGGAAAAAAAAGGAAAAGTTGAACGCGTGCACTGCCTGGCCGTGTGTTTATGTCAGCTGTGAAACGTGTTCTAATTGTGGAACCGGATTCCGACGGTACAACCGGATTCAATATAAAAAGTGGTGCAGTTGGGCAGAGTTATCGGGTCAAATGGTTAATATCTGGTTGAGATCTCTGGAAAAAGTCAAGAAAACTTATGATAAATAATATATGGGTAATTCTCTACCAACTCATACTATATCGGGAAAAGTTGCCCCGACCCCTCTTCGATTTGCGTGAAACTTTGTACTACGGGGTAACTTTTGTCCCTGATCGCGAATCCGAGGTCCGTTTTTTAATATATCTCGTGACGGAGTGGCAGTACGACCTCTTCCATTTTTGAGGTGTTTTTTTAATAATTTGCAGCCTTAAACGGTGATGAGATAGAAATTTTGTGTCAAAAGGACTTTTATGTAAAATTAGACGCCCGATTTGATGGCGTACTCAGATTTCCGAAAAAAACGTATTTTTCATCGAAAAAACCTCTAAACAAGTTTTAAAAACTCTGCAATTTTCCGTTACTCGACTGTAAATTTTTTTGGAACTTATCATTTTAAGGGAAATTTAAATTACTTTTAGAATCTACAGTCGACTCTCTGCTTGTCAATATCCAAGGGACCGTCGAGGAAGAGAATCATCAGTTTACAGAACGATGCAAAATGAAGACTCGATTGAACATATTTTTTTCTTGATACTAAGCTATGGGAGATAATCATGGCAACGTCCATCAAACAAAAACAAACTAATGTCAAACACCCTTCAAAGCTTCGTTTCGTTAAGAAAAATGTCTATGCAAGCCATGAGAAAGTGAAATTATTGACAACCGGAAGAGATTTTTAAAGCAAACAGAATCCAAGGGACCGTCGAGAAAGAGATCCTTCAAGCAAGGGAAAATATCGAGGAATGAAGATAATTGAAGTATGCAGATTGAAGGGACTGAAGAATTCATCGATAGATGGAGAATTATTGATATCGAGAAGATCGACAGCCAGAGAGTCGACTGTACATTGACCCAGAAGGGTATTTTTTTCATTTAGAACAAAAATTTTCATTTTAAAATTTCGTGTTTGTTCTAACTTTGCAGGGTTATTTTTTAGACTGTAACAATGTTCTATAAAGTTGTAGAGCAGACAATTACAAAATTTTTGATGCATACACATAAGGGCTTTGCTTATAAAAATCACGAGTTATCGCGATTTTACGAAAAAAAGTTTTGAGAAAAAGTTTGGCCTCATTACAATTTGGATTATCGCTGTCATAGCAACATTTTTAATTTTTTTTAATTTTTTTCTTCTACTAAGGCCGTTGCAAATATTTTTTGAAGTTTATGTCCCTCGACTCTGACCAAAGTCGAGGGGGCAAAAAAATAAAAAAGTATAAAAATTGAAATTACGAGCCATGGTTTCAACATTTTAATGAAAAAAGTGTTTTTAAATGCATTATACTCCTGTCCAGTTGTTTTGCCTTCATTAGTTTCCAAAATATCTAAGTATTGACGAAATTTTTTTTTTTTTGCGAAAAATAAATTTTTTGCGGTGCTGTACATTGGAATTTCATAAAAATTCAAAACATTTTTAAACAAGCCCAAATATGCTAAATATGAATATCAATGCAGAAAACTGCATTTTTGATTGTTTTCAGTTGATTAGACTTCTATTTTCATGGAAATTTTGAAGTTTTTTGGAAAAATATTTTTTTTGCCCCCTGATTTTTCAGACCGATTTTGAAGGGGGAGGCGACATAAACTTTGAAAAATATTTGCAACGGCCTAATTAAAACATGAGCAGTTTATTGAAAAGTTTTTTGAGAAAAATTCTGACTTTCAACATATTGACATTTATCCTTTGAAACAAATGTTAATATTTGTTTTGAATATTTTTATTTCTATTTTAATAGCAAAAAATAAAATAAAAATAATTAGAGCGATTATCCAAAGATCCACACAAACCATCGGATAACCGAGACGTCGGAAAATGGAGTCTAGACTATAACAACAGAAATTGCAAATTTTCAATGAATTTATATTTTTTTTATTTTTTTTTTTCTTCCTCTGATCTGTGGTCCCAAAATTCTAAATTTGACAATGTCCATATTTCAATAAAAATATGAAAATAAACGTTACAGAATGTATTTTAAAAAGTCAACAACATTTTTTTTCAAATTTTAATTTTTTTTTTCAATGATTTTTATTTTTTTTTTTAGCCTCTGATAAACTCTTTACCAAAACCGGAAATGGATTTCATTTGTATTTTTTTTTAATTGACTCAAACTCTGTGGAGCCCTTCCCTATGACCAAAGAAGCCATTTTGTGTCATTTCAAATTGGTCATTAGTCATACAATTTTGGCAGCTGTTCATACAAAAATGGTTCGTAAATCTGTAACTTTTGATGGAATTTTCTGATCAATCTGATGTCTTGGACCAAATTGTAGGTATTAAGGTGGATTATTCTAAAAAAATAGATTTACCGATTTTGAATTAACTTTTCTTTACTGAATTTAACCCTCTACAACCTAACCCCGCCTTTAGACGGGCTTCGATCTGAAAAATCACCGAAAAAACCATTTTCCAACCGATTTGATCTTTAAGAAGCATTGGAAAGAAGAACTCTTAAAATTTTAGAAAACTTCAGGGTTGGAAGTTTAACTTGTTTGATGTGACTTTGCCAATGTTTTTAAAAATGTCATTTTTTAAGGGTCGATTTTGGTTGTGTTTTTTACTAAAATTTCCTATATTTTAGTAAAAAGAAGTATGCAGTAATTTTTGTAGTGTCCCAGAATATGCCTCTACGCATTTTTTTTTGCAATTTAAATGATGATGGTGCGATTCTATAGCAGAAAATGTGAAAAACATGCAAAAAATTGAAAAAGTGACTGTAAAAACGTGAAAAAATTAGATAGGCGAAATGTAATTATATTAGGTGGTAGAGTAGGACAAATACTACCAAAAACAAACATAAACTAAACAAGATAAATGCAAATTAAAATACAAAAAATGAAGCAAAAAAAACATAAAACAAGAGAAGTAAAGTTTTTCGTACAACAAAAGTTGCTCAAAATGACCTCCTGAACACGGGAAAAATAAATATTTTCGAAAAAAAAATTGGGCAGTAGAGGGTTAACAAAATACGTATTTTTTTTTTGATTTTTGAGATTTTTGGATGTGTTTAACGGGGACCAAAAACGAATGTTAAAAAATGAATCATTCGTGAAATTTTCGTAAAAAAATATATATTTTTTTTAATTAAGGCTAATATTTCAAAATGTTTTCGAAAAGATCGGAATCTTTTTCTTTAAGCTGTTGTTTCTCATCAACCAGTGGTCCAATCTTCAATGTCTCTTTATAAACAATTTTATAGCAAATTTCTGGACCTGAAAAAAAAAATTCAGAAAGGGTCACTCATGGTCACTATTTAAAAAATCCAAACACTGCAAATATTTCGCTGAAATCAAACTTTCCGTGGCTTTATCTTGAAAACGAGGCACCTTATCAAAAAATCTGTAAAGTACTTTTCAATTGCAAATTCATTGCAACATAACAAACTTTTTGTCCAAAAATCACTATTTTTCTAAAACATCATCAAAAAATCTCGAAAACAAAAAAAAAACGTTATTTGGGAAATTCAGTTTCAGACAAATGCTTGAAATAAATTTGCAATTCGCGATTAAAAGCTCCATAATTCCGGCAGATGGCGCAAAGCATCGAAGAATGACGATTCAAATTTCGCTGTTCGGTTACATAGGAATGCAAACTTAAAATTGAATTTACAGCTCTTAGAACAACTTTTGAGAAAAAAATCAAGTAGTAGGAGTGTAAACTTTTTGCCCTCTATAAATTAATGCAATAAAAAAAGTTTGAAAAAAAAAATAATTTTGAAAAAATAATATTGTTTAAAATGATAGAGCATCAAAAGTTAACAAAGTATCAGCTCGAATTTTTGGTCAAAAGTTGTTTTGAACGCTGAAATGTAACAAAACAGAATTCGCATACATAACCTCAAAGGGCGAAAATTTCAATCGACATTCTTCGCTTTGTTCTGCTACTCAACACTAGGTGTCGCATGTCGTTTGGCTCTTGAACGGCAATGGCTTAAATATTTTAGAATATTTGAATCTCGGTGATTCATTTTTGTTCGTAATTCTGTATGGCTAAAAAGGTGCAATTTTAAGTCCACTTAAACATATATTTTCAGTCCCTTCAAGAAGCATGCTTTGATTTTTAATTCTATAATTTGATAACTCTCTCGATGGTCTCTACAATATCGACAACGAGAGAGTCCACTGTATAAAACATAAAAAAATACGAATTTTAAGAAATTTACTATTTGTGACAAAAAAAATTAAATAAAACATTTAAAAACGGTTATTTTGCGTGTAAAAGCGGGCAATTTTTCAAAGTGTAACCATTTTTTCAATTTTTTTCAAACAATACAAATAACTTTGTTGAAAAGTTCAAATCAATCAGAACGTATCATAATTTAATATACACAGAAATTAAATTATTTTAGGGTAAACTGCTCTTTTATCAGTCTGGCAACACTGCCATTTACTATCAATTTAATTTGAATGTCAAAGGTACAGGCAGACACGAATACTTTCTGGGGTAATGGTTTGGTATTTTAATTTTAAGATTAATTTCGCTTTCTAAAATATGTAATAAAATTCACTGAATTTTTCCACTTTAATTAATCGTCTATTTTATGTCATAATCTCACTTTTCACTGCTCTAGTTTCATTCCATTCTTTTCACGACATCACTTTTTTTTATTGTTTTCATCTCCTCATAATATAATCCTTTCCACGTGCAAATCATACCGCTCTGACCACTTCACATGGCATGTTAATGTGTCCCCAGCAGCACCGGCCACAACCGCACAATCCAGATCGCCGGGGCTCATTTTATATTGTTATGCAAATCCTTCACTCATTTTCTCCGTCATTGGCCATCGGACATTGGACGGATCTTTCTTCGAACCCGGACGTCACGTCGCTCACTTTTTTCTTCTTTTTGTTTTCGCCACCGCCATTCACTTTTATTTCTGCGCCGCGCCACTTTTGCATAAAAAGTAAAATCTATAAAAATTATCATTTATTTGGATGACAAACTCGCTCGTCTGGGGGAGCAAAAGTGCATGCAATGAGTCTTATTAAATTGTTGGGTCTTTTTATGTTCCTTTCAATTTCGGATCACCTTCCGTGAATTTTTTGAATTTTTTTTTCTCAAAATTGTTCAAAATGCACCGCAATCCACCGAAGAAACGAGTGCATTAATCGGAGGGGCAGTGAATTATTCATTACGCGCGGGAAGAGTTCCCCGTTGATCCATAAATAATATCCTTTGGCACATCCTGCTGCATTTATGAACAACTCAAACACGACGCAAAAAAAAATCATTAACATTAACAGGAATCACGAGGAGAGGGGGGATCGACACGGAAAGAAAAAGAGCGACATCACCAGAAAAATGGGCGAGAGTCAGAAAACAACAACAAAAAAAAAAAGAATCGAGATTAATTCAATTCATTACCGGATGGTCATTAATGAGACATGTCAGATATGCGTTCCTCACTCCCGCATTAAGGAGAGGGAAAAGAGGGGGTGATAATTAAGTATATGCTGTTTTTGCTGTACTGAGAGAATCGGGAGTCTCCCGATAAGATTCATTGCCTTTTGACAATGGCGTCGGAATTGAGTTGTTCGCGGGAGAGATCGTAACAATCAAAAGTATCTACTTAAACATTATTGGAAAAGTTTTAAATAAATTAATTCTGATATCTTTTCCAATCCAAAACATAACAATCTAATTGTATGGAAAGAAATTTTAAAAATAACCTAGAAATCGAAATTTTTAAAACACGAAATAAGAATTGAAAGTTGTAAACCTTAAAGTCAGTCTATCAAAAAAATCCAAATTTTGCGTAAAAACAGGCCAGTAGAAGGTTTCTACACAACACCAATTCAATCATAAATTGGAGCCCTTGGTACGGTATGTCCACGCACCCTTCAACTCCGATAGATTCAGTGAAAAGTGATCCGTTCGCCGAATCCTCTCTGCGGTAAAACCAACGCAGTGGGGCTGGCCGATTCAATTTTCGCCAAAACAGGTGTTTTCGTAATCATGGTGCAAATTCGAAACCCAGAAAGCGAAATATTGAAAGTCTAGCATTTTTGTTACATTTTATATTTTTCATTTAATGAATGTGGAAAGGATGCGCTCAATCATTTTAAAATTTCTAAACATTCGTATTTATTTTTCGTGCCAACAAATCGAACAAAAAAAATGCAGTAATCTTAAAATTGTTCACCACTAAAATTTATTTTTAAATAAGATTTTTTTTGCCTATGACGAGGTATAAAAAAAAAGAGTAAAAAAATGCTAAATAGATAACCCAGTCAATACTCCCACAAACAATTTAATTAGCAGAAATAGAAGAAAATGTCCACTGAGTAAATTTTTTAAATAAGTATCTCAGACGCAGACATTTTTGAGCATTGAGCATATTTTGATCTAGAGATGTTTTGCTTCCCCAAAAATTTTACAATATTTTTTGAATATTTTTCTGTTCTATGCATTAAAAATAGTAATTTTTTGATTTTGTGTTATTTTTTCACAACTTACTTTTTTTTCGTAAGGAATCATTTTATCAGTAAAATGAATTATTTTGAAAACAGTTGAGAAGTCTTCTAAAAAATTTTTCGGAAAATTTTGTAAATCAAGACTAACATGTTAAAAAGGTCAAACATTTAATATTAACTTCAGTTTTCATGTTTCTTTTTCTTTAAGCCAATCTTCAATGTCTCGTAGACAATTTCATTGCAAATTTTCTGAACTTTTCAAAAACATATTTTTAGAAGTGGTCACTCATGGTCACTATTTTTAAAAATCGAAAAACTGCAAACATTTCGTTAAAATCAAAATTTCGGTGGATATATCTTAAAATGGAGCCCTTTATCAAAAAATCAGTAAAGTACTTTTCGATTGCAAATTCAATTTTACATAAAAAAAATTTGGTAAATTGTTTTTTGGTATAAAATTTAGTTTTTTGTTTCAAAAATCATTATTTTTTCAAAAAATCATAACTCGGCGACAGATTTTCTTACCATACTTCTATATAGCTTAAAAGTTGCGGATTTTTATCCCCTAAAACATATCAAAAATTCTCGAAAATCAAAAAACAAGTATTTTGGGAAATTGAGTTTTTGTGACAAAAAAGTTAATTAAAAAATCGGCATTTTTTTCCGTTTATCTATTTTTTTTTCCTCAATAGTCCTTAACAAAACCTACAACTTTGCCGAAGACACGAAATTGATCAGAAAATTCACTCAAAAGTTACAGCTGTTTAAATATTTACGTACCATTTTTGTATGGACAGCTGCCAAAATTGTATGGAGACTTGTATGGGTGAACCAATGACACAAAATAGCTTCTTTGGTCATGGGGAAGGCCCCCACAAAGTTTGAGCCCAATCAAAAAATTCAAAAAATAAAAATGTTCGAAATCGACCGATTTCGTAGAGAATTGCTCCAATTCAGCTGAAAAAAAGACAGGTGGTCAATTAGAATTATTGAAATCCTAAGCAAGGCTTTTTGCAATTTGGCTATTGAGAATTAAAAGCTTTGAAATTGTTCCGTAATTTGAAAAAAAGATTGAAAAGAAATATTGTTTATTTTTGTACAACACAAATCTTTTTGCTTATTTAAAAATATCTGAAAATTTATTCAAAAAAACTCTTAAAAAAAATTCCTCTAAAAAGACTTATTCACTTGCGAGCAAAAATCAAAAGCGACGCATAACTCCCCTGACCGTTTCATACCGTTTTTCACTTCCACGCAAATCGCTACTGAACGCTCACTCTCTTCGCTCTCCCTCTCACTCCAATCGTTTAGTATAGAGAATGGTTCAAAGAGGCCGATTGGGCTATGTCGCTCAAAACTGACTCAAAGTAGTTTGAACTCGAGCTTGTTTGGATTATGTTTAAAATTGTATAAAATCAATGCTTTTAATCTTATTTGTTGATAACACAACATCAAAGATACATTTGACAGCAAATTCCACCAAAAGAGCGACGCGCTGGTATTTCGTTGAATTCTCTCCTCCCGACAATATTCGTTTGTGACTCTTCTCTTTCGCAGCCGAGTGATGGTCGGCTTGCTATCGCGAATATCGAAAGCCCAACGAACCGACGAGAAATACCGTATCGCTGGCTCCGATGGAATTATCGTTCCAACCGGAGAGACACGCACACGAAATTGCTGTATACATACACTGGAGCTCACGCACACAAATTAACTCATTTCTACAGGGCTTACGGGCGAGAGAATTTCACGATTGCTCTTTCTCTTGCTTTTTGAGCGAGGGGACTGGCCGTGTGAGAGATTTTTTTCCGTCTTACGCATCGGTTTGTTCGTTGCTCGCTATTTCATCGGCGTCGTTTTCGCTTCGCTCTCTTGATGCAGTTTTGGGAGAACGCCGAAAATTTGATGATTTGAGCGAGGGACGATATTTAAAAGCCCTCGCCATCGGCGAGGAAACGAGAAAATACCATCCCTGGCAATGAGTGAGTGATTTCTGGACTTTGAACCGAAAATCAGGAGGCTTGATTTTCATGTCTATTGAAAATTCAATGGCCAAAAATTCGAAATCTATAAAACGGTTCATAATGTCGTAATTTGATAGAAGATAGAAAAAAATGGAAGTAGAGGAAATATACCCATTTTAATCACTCTAAGCCGTTCGACCCATTCTCATCACTTTTGTCGTTTTCCGCTATTAAATCAACATTTTCAGATGTATCAACAATGGAGAATTGCTTGCTTACTTTTATTTGAGTTATTTATTACTTTGGAACAGTCAAAAACACTTTATGAAAGCTGTAATTCATGATCAAAGTGCTGATAGGCCGATAATAGAAATAGGCTGAAAAAGGGTATAGTTCCCCTAACATTATTCGTCACCTGATTGAAAGAGACGGAGTCTAAATATTGTTCAAATATCGTCCAGACTCAATTATCCAAAGTTTTTTTTTTTTTATGAACTTCGCATAATCATGTCATGGGCAAAAAAAATCGTATTTTTTATTTTGTTACTTTTAAAACAAAAGCATTTTCTCAATATTTTATCATAGCAATTTTGGCCGCCATCCTGAATCTAAAATTTCCTAATCACATTTGAGAGCCTTTTTGGGGTCAAATTTGAACTCAACGACCCAAAGTAAGACTGATTTTTTCCCGAGGATTTCGGATAATCTAGCCTGGACTGTGCTTTACATCTGACATGTATTGAGGTGTTGATTTTTTGAATGATTACAGTATTTTGAAATCATTTTAAAATGCGCATGTCTTTGCAATACTCAAATATAATAATTGTCTGAAAACGAAAAAAAAAAAAAAATTAAAAAAATCGAGATAATCCTAGGTCAAGTTTATATTGGTTTTTAAAGTAAAACTCATCTTCAACACCAAATAGTCTAATGATTTTGTTTGATATTTCGTGATCCGAACCTGTCATAAATAATAAAATTGAAAATAATAATGCTTGATTGAAAACATCCAAAGATATAGATTTCAAAACAAAAATTAAGATTAATCACCTTATATTCAAAAAAAATCTTCGGATTGATCCGAAGATTTTGCTTGCCGAAATTACAAGCCATAAAACATACAAGCTAATCGAGTCACTACAACTCAACGAAGAAGTTTTTGCGTGAAATATGAACTCACAACACACTCGCAAAAAAAAATCTATTTTCTACCTTTTTGCATCATTCCGTTTCTCACTCTTCCTTTCGTTATTCCACTTTTTTATTTATTACCTCACACACCCGACTAGAACACACACACAAACACACACCCATCTCTCACGAAACCCAGCAGCAGCAGGAAGTAAACGCGCGCGAGCTATTAATAGCTCCCACATGGTTGATTTGGTATCATGCGTGTGTGTGCGTGCGTCAGAAAGCCGGCCGGCTTAGAGAGAAAGAACGAGAGAGAGCGCGATGATAAACGATTGCCGAGAGTCTCTGTTCAAGCCACTTAGACTGGCTGCGAACTGTGCTCATCTGCCCTGCTTGAGAGTTGGGTGTGCGCGGGAGAGCAGCCGGTCGTGTCCGGCACTCCCCACTCCCAGCAAGTCAGGATGGCCGAGCGGTCTAAGGCGCTACGTTCAGGTCGTAGTCTACTCTGTAGGCGTGGGTTCGAATCCCACTTCTGACAAAAGCATTTTTTATGGCGCGTGGATGGTTGATTTTGATTGAAAATTTGTCAAAATCAGTAAATTGTCGCAATTTTAGTTTTTTTTTCAGCACAACGGAAAAAATCACAACTCGCAACAGTATTCCCCTTTGGGGAAGGGGGACGGAGAAAAAAAAACATTAATTTTGCAACTGCTGATTAATTTTCCGTGATTTTTCACAATTAATGAGGGGGTGGTGGCGCCGGTGAGAACGATTGTTCCCGTTTTTTTCGGTACTCAGTTCCATTTATTTTTTCGAAAATTGAGTTGATTTCGAAAACAACATCCCACAAGATTGGGGAAACTTTTGGCCCCTTCTCTTCCTTTTTATTCAAAAATTAAAAGGAATTTTGGAAAGGGGAAAATGCGTTCACGATCGCGTTATTTTTTTTTTCGGGAGTCAGAAACATAAATTATGATTGTGAATCAATTAATTACATGAATTATGTATGTTTCGTATAATTAAATTTATGTACGGACGATTACGTACTTTTCGAGGTGTGCACGCCCGCGCGTGGGTGAGAGTTAATTTGTTTGAGTGTGTATGTTCTTCTGTTGTGCGATTTTTTTGCGTGCTTTTGAGTGTGGGAGAAATGAGGCTTGCAGAACAGATGGAATGATGATTTTTTGTTGAGTTAATGTGAGTGAGTTTATACCGGCATCATTATAGCATGAGGGTAGTAGTAATTAAACATTCTGATTACATCGTACTTACGCAAATTTGAATTACAGTTTGGCTTACCTGTAAAAAATAAGAAGAGAAAAATAAATCGTTAGAAACGTGGGTTAGCCAAATTATTAGTTGATACTTTCTATAAATCACTGTACTGTTATTATTTAATTTGTTCAAATCTAATTTAACACATACGCAGCCAGTCCGACGAAAGCATGCCAGCCAGCCTTACCGTGTTGTGTGTTCACCGCAGAGAGAATTCTGTGAACGGATAACATTTCTCAAAATCAACAAGGGAGGAAGGATGCGTGGACATACCATACCAAAGGGAGCCATTAGAAGTTTCATGTGTGTTCTTGTATTATTTAGTTTATTTTCTGAACTTAGAAAAAAACTATTTTTTTATATTTTTGAACGCAATTAGACTTAAACTTTCAATCTAGACAATTGGAGAACATTCCCACTGGGAATAACTGAAAATGTGATTTACCACATTTTGACAAGTTTAGGAATTTTTTGATCAAAAAAAACTTTTTGGCTTAATTAATGGTAATAACAAAAAATAACACATTTTTCTGTTTATCAGTCAATCAGTTTAATTTTATTATCAAAAATAAAAAATATTTTTTCAAAACAGAGCTTTTAAGTTATACTAAATTTACATATTTTTCTACAACAAAAATAATTGTTTAACGTTTTTTGTAAATAAAATTTTCAGTCCAAAATTAATTGTTACTCTAAACCTAAACTTTCTAACTTTTAAAAAGTGTTTTTTTCCACACCAAATTTCGTATCGCTGAGCTTCAGTTGATATTTGGTTCGGTGTACACACCAAACTCTCAGCATTGAATTTAATTGAAATCTGCACTGTTCAATATTTCAGCAAGTGAAAATCTGCTGAAATTTCAGTAATGTTTGACAGCTCAATAAATACTTCAACTTCAAATTCAAGATTTACGAAAAACTTACCGAAAATTACAGTAATGCCGTTTTCATATATTTTTAAAGACTTATGCCTTTGGCTGCATCAATTAACTTCTTTGTTCTTTTTATGTTATGCAATTTAATCTTATTTTTTTGTGAATTTTTAGATTTACACGCAATACATGTAAATTAACAATTTTTTAAAGTAAAAATTACACATTTAGTTTCTCAAAACAAATTCTCAAGTCCCGAAAAAAAATCAATTTCAAAAAACTTAATCAAACCACCAAATTTTATACGAATATATTTAGTTATAAATTTCACACTTATTTCATGAATCACTAAAAGTTTTTAAGGGTTTCGAACTATTGTCTGATGTACCTTATTTTTTTTATTCACATTTATTTTTTTTTTTCACTTTCTATCTTTTTATTAACTTTTGTTTCATTTTATAGAGTCAGATTTGCGATTCCTTTCCGTAGGGTCGTAGAATTTTCGCGTCCGCCGTCGGTGTGTTTTTCGTTTTTTTGGCGTGCGTGTGTGCGTGTGAAGGTGTGGCTGGCTTTTGCTGTCCCGATGACAGTTGAGCCAGTCAGATTTGCGATTCCTTTCCGTAGGGTCGTAAAATTTTCGCGTCCGCCGTCGGTGTGTTTTTCGTTTTTTTGGCGTGCGTGTGTGCGTGTGAAGGTGCGGCTGGCTTTTGCTGTCCCGATGACAGTTGAGCCAGTCAGATTTGCGATTCCTTTCCGTAGGGTCGTAAAATTTTCGCGTCCGCCGTCGGTGTGTTTTTCGTTTTTTTGGCGTGCGTGTGTGCGTGTGAAGGTGCAGCTGGCTTTGGCTGTCTCGATGACAGTTGAGCCAGTCAGATTTGCGATTCCTTTCCGTAGGGTCGTAAGAATTTTCGCGTCCGCCGTCGGTGTGTTTTTCGTTTTTCTCGCGTGCGTGTGTGCGTGTGAAGGTGCGGCTGGCTTTTGCTGTCCCGATGACAGTTGAGCCAGTCAGATTTGCGATTCCTTTCCGTAGGGTCGTAGAATTTTCGCGTCCGCCGTCGGTGTGTTTTTCGTTTTTGGCGTGCGTGTGTGCGTGTGAAGGTGCGGCTGGCTTTTGCTGTCCCGATGACAGTTGAGCCAGTCAGATTTGCGATTCCTTTCCGTAGGGTCGTAAAATTTTCGCGTCCGCCGTCGGTGTGTTTTTCGTTTTTTTTTGGCGTGCGTGTGTGCGTGTGAAGGTGCAGCTGGCTTTGGCTGTCTCGATGACAGTTGAGCCAGTCAGATTTGCGATTCCTTTCCGTAGGGTCGTAAGAATTTTCGCGTCCGCCGTCGGTGTGTTTTTCGTTTTTCTCGCGTGCGTGTGAAGGTGCGGCTGGCTTTGGCTGTCCCGATGACAGCTAGCCAGTTTTATTTGACCCTATCAACACCCTATCATACCATTTCAGCTCTATACACATCGAAACTCGTCGTTCGCACCGTTAATCAGTACCTCACTGAACATCAATCATTTAAAACTCGTAAAATCATCTCAAGTTAAAAGTTACATTGTTTAATCCTTCATCCTTTAATTACAAATGATTTTTGTTCTATCTTTCCACAGCCGGCTGTCTAAGACTAGACCATTTCATTTAAAATTTAACAACCGATAAACGGGAAATGTCTCATCCGCAGCATCCGATTGTTTGCCTTGAGAATAATATATAACATCTTTTAACAAACACTATGATTTTGGGTCGCATCATCATCTTCTATGATGAATCCTGACCAAACACCCTATCCTACTAACAAGTTTTCAGGTTCCTGGCGCTCGTGGGGTGTAAGCACAGAGTAAATCAGCTGCCCTAGTAGCAACCTGCGCTAACTAACATTCCCGTCCCTTAAAATCGAGGTCTACAAACTGACATGGCGGGCGCCGTTGGTGGCCAATGACTGTTACCTATTCGCAACTGATCTAGCTTTAGCAATCATGGTGTTTTATCTTTTCAGCGCATTCATACATGCTGTTGATAAGGGAAACACCACTAGATCGTCGAAGCCTATAATCAGTAGTGCTGAAAGGATATTACGGTTCTGTTCAGCAACGGAGGGGCAACCATGGGTGATCTCTCATGCTCATGCTCATGCTTTTATTAACTTTTGTTTCATTTTATATGTGATTTTGAAATAATTTATGAATAATAGAAAAATTTCTTTTGAAAAAAGAAAAAAAAAAACAAAGTCTTTTTAAAAAAAATGAACACAGAACAAAATCTCTGATTTAATTGACATTTCAACACTAAAAGTCAAAATCTCAAACTACCTACTTTTTAATTTTTTAGAAATTTTAGAATCAAGAGTATCTTTTGAAAGGGCTAAAAAAACCTTATCCACAAAGAAAAAAAAAGTAATATTACAGGAATCAATGAATATTTTTTATAACTTTTTATTTTTTGAATAAGACATTTATATTTTTGAGCTAGATTGTTTTATATCTGAACTATTTTTGTTAAAATTAACCTATTTAAGGAACCAGCAGTCTGACCAACAAAGTAAAAAAACAACAAATAAAAAAAACGAACAATGTCAAAAAAAAAAAAAGAAATTTTCGCAGTTTTTCAACAATGTGTTTCACGGGAGTGCTTTCCCTCAATCAATTATTTGAATTTAAAAAAAATATTAGAAGAATCCGTCAGAAAATGTCTATATTATGAAAACGACGCACTTTGTCAAAAAATGTGTTGAGTCATTTTCGATTGCAAAATTTGAACTCGCACCTTAAAAATGATTTATAAAATTTTGTTTGACAATTTTTAGATGTTTTCCAGAAATCGGATTTTTTTCAAAAATTCATGGCTCCTGTGCCAGATTTAAGTTCCTGAAGCCTTTTTAAGTTCCTGAAAATATATTCGCACATTTTTTTAGTACCTTTTGACAACCTACAACCTTATTATAACCTACAACTTTGCCGAAGATACCAAATCAATAAGAATATTCCTTCTCAAGATACACAGAAAAAAAGTTTAATTTTGGAAGGTTGAAAATTTGGTTGGTTCAATATTACCTCTTTGTTGAGTAATGCTACCTAAAAAATGAGTAAAAACCTGACAAAAATTTACCAGTTTCTGATGTCACCACACAGCAAAAATTAGTATAAATTTGGAAGGTTGATTATTACCTCTTCAATGTTGTAAGTTGTAAGTTTACCTCAACTTAGACTGAAAAACTGGCATTACACCAGAAAAGTGGTAAAGTTACACATTTTCAGAGGTAAAATAACACATTTTTTGATGATATGAAAATGACCTGATGAAAATTCACCAAAATCTGATGAAAATCTAGCAGTTCCTGATGCAATAATACACATTTTTTTTACACAAAATCTGTCATCATTTCCTGATGAATATTACCATCATTTTTTTCTGTGTAAAGTTACATCATAAAAGAGGTAATGTTCAACCTTCCAAAATTACACCTTCCGAATCTTTTTTTACTATGCAGAAGTTAAATTGGATAAATATAATCAAATTTTCGTTGTAACGTAAGAAAGTCAATCCACGAAGCAAAAACACATTTAAGACAATAGAAACACATGTTTCAAATGAAATTGTGTGTTTTTCTAACTTAGAAAGTAGTGAAAACACAAAATTCAATGCAAAATACACAGCAAAAATTGTGTATGGTGTGATTTTGGAAGGTTGAATATTACCTCTTTTATATTGTGATTTTGCCTCGATTTAGACTGAAAAAGTTACATCACACCAGAAAAGAGGTAAAATTACAAATTTTCTGTGGTAAAATTACACATTTATTTTGACCTATAAGAAATATTACCATGATTTTTTTACTGTGTAATACAAAAAATGCATGAATATGATTGTTTATCAATGTTTGATGTACCGTCAGTGGGGGTGACTATGAGTCAAAAAACGATACACCTCTCGTAATTTCTTAATAACAAAAACAATTTAAATAACATCGAAAATCTTTCAACGTAGATTTGTTCTTAGATAGTTTACTAACATTTTCCCAAAATATGGTGGATTTTGATGAACACTACTTTAAATGCTAATAGTTTGAAAATTGACCCAACACCCTTAGAGGGGGTGACATTGGGTCAAATGAAACTAAAATGATGCTCAAATACAACGATATGGTAAAAACAAGTCATCCAACAGTGTTTCTTGTTCGAGGGAATTGTATTGACACGCTACAATGTTTGATGTGGAGATTTTCAAACATTTGGGTAGTTTTCGAGCAATTCTAACAAAAATATTAGATACATGATTTTCGAGAGGTCATTTTTGGCCAAAAACGTACCCCAACTTTAGACAGCTGTCAAAATAACAGGATTTGTTCTAGGAACGAGATTTTTTCAGCGAAGTCATCTTAAGATGTCCCCTACACAACCCTTTTCACAGATTTCAGTTTCATTGAGAAGAACCTGAGAAATGGTAAAATCCGTAAAAAATCACTTTGACCCAATCTCACCCCACAGACCCAATGTCACCCCCACTGACGGTACTTCTAATTCAATTTATGCTGAAAAGAGAAGACAGAAATCTTTTCCTTTTTGTGGAGTAAATTTACATCTTTTTAACGTAATTTTACACCTTTTTTAACGTAATTTTACACCTTATCCAATACTTTTTCCTTCTTCCCACCATTCACCCATACCATAAACGATCAAATTGCATAAACTAATGACACTTACAATTTCAGCAATGGAACCGTATGAACCATTTGTCCATTAAAACAATGTTATTTATTTCACAGCTTCCTGGAATCAACTTTAAATTTACTACTTATTTGTATTTATTTTTCTACTATAATTTTCATATTCCCTCTCCTACTCCTTTTCCTTTATCCTACAATTCCTCAATATCAATATAATCAAATTGCATAATCTAATGAAAATTACAACTTCAGCAATGGGACCGTCTGGAGTACTTGATTTTTAATAGTTAATTATTTTGCAGCTTCTTGGAATTATTTTTTAATTCAATGCTCAATTGTATTTAACTTTTCACTATATGATTCATTTTAATCCTAATCCGATTCCTTTATCCTACCCTTCCCCTATACTAAATGATCAAATTGCAAAATCTCACGACACTTACAAAAACTGCACATATAAAACACACCACATAAAAAATGATCCGGAGCGTTTGGTACGGTATGTCCACGCATCCTTCCTCCCCTGTAGATTCTGTGAAATGTGATCCGTTCACAGAATTCTCTCTGCGGTTAATGCAACGCAGTAGGCCTGGCCGCTTTTATGAGTGTAATACGTTTCGGGGATGCTCGAATGTACTGCAATCATTAATATTGACAAGAAAGAGCATGTGGCGTAATCTAATCACATGTTCTTCCAGGATGCTTTCTTCGGACTGGCTGCGCTTGTGTTTGATTAGATTAGATTAGATTAGATCTTTTTAACGTAATTTTACACCATATGCAAAAATGAAGTAAATTTACATACTATTAGAGGAAAACTTGCACATTTTTACATTATGTGCCCCGGCTCCGGGTTTGTGTTTGAAAGGGGTTTGTAATTTTACCTCAAATGGTGTGTAGGTTTACATATTTGTATCTATATTTGAAAAACGCTACTTAATCCACCTTTAGGTGGTTGGTGCCTTCCTCATATTCATAAAGTCAATACATTCAGTAAAAATAGCAACATTCCCCCTTAACATGTTTAACAAATCAACTTTATTACTCATTTCTTTTGATATGGTTCGCAGACCATCAATATTTCTAGCTCATCGGCAAGGTCTGATAAAAAAAAACCTATCCAACGATAGTTCGCATGGAAGATTCAGACAATATTTTTATCACAATATCTGAAATCAAACCTCTAAAAAGTGTATAAATAACACTTAAGTGCCAATAACTTTTAAAAGGGTTGTCAGATCCTTGATGTTTAAGGCTCATTTGAAAGGTCTTTCGATTATCTAACTAACGATGGGTCGCATGATGGACCCGGACATCATTTTTACTGAAATATCTGAGATCCGGCCTCTAAAAAGTGTATAAATAACACTTAAGTGCTAATAACTTTTGATAGGGTTATCAGATCTTCAACGTTTTGGGCTCATTGGAAAGGTCTTTTTAATACCTTTCTGAAAATGTATAACATGACAGGGTTTCTTACAAAAACCACCCTTTTTACAATCTTCCGGACATACGCCAAAATCGTTTTTTTAGCATAACTTTTGAAGTACTTTACTAAACTTCATAATTTTCAATAGGGACTTATGGGACTTCAAGACGAATCGAAAGAGACCAAAACGGTCCAAATCGGTTAAGCCAGTGCTGAGATAATCGAGTGCATATTTTTTGGTGCACAGACCCACATCCCTACACACACACACACACACACACACACACACACACACACACACAGACATTTGCTCAGAATTTGATTCTGAGTCGATATGTATACATGAAGGTGGGTCTAGGAGGTAAAACTAAGAAGTTCGTTTTCTGAGTGATTTTATAGCCTTTCCTCAGTAAGGTGAGGAAGGCAAAAATACAGGGTCAAGAGGAATTGCATAAAAAAGAAAAAAAAAAATCGAATGAATCTTTTTTACTTGCAGAGTATAATTGCAAAAAAAAGAGAAACAGTGAACTATTCATAACAAGCAAAACCCATAACAATCTCCAACCCAGAAATTAAGCAGAAACTTTCCGATATGTTCCTGCTACGCCAACCTGCCAAACGCGCGTGTAAAACAAACTTTTCGTGACTCTTTCGAGAGTCTAGTTTGAGGGAGGACCACTCATGTGGGACTTCCAACCCCAGAAAGCAACAAGACGGATTCTGTTGTATTGTACAACACAAATGTACCCCGTTGTGGACTCGTGGCGGTGAACCGAGTTGTTCCACGTTCTCCGGAAAGTTCGGGGGTGGTCTTTAGACTACCCCCCCCCCCCTTCTCTCAATCTCTCTCTCTCTTAAAAAGATGAAGTAGTTTTAAGGAGTACATATAAATTAAACACCCGGCGCATAATTCCCGGAACTATGGTCTAACTTGGTCGTTTCGTCGTTTTTTGGAAGGGGGGGAGTCCGGCCAGCAGCTAAAGCCCAGAAATTGAAATTGATTTCATGCATGTTTTATGCTGCTGCCTGTTCTGGGAGTTGTGGATTCCCACATGAGCAAATCCCCCCTCTGACCGCAGCAGCAGCAGTCTCGGTGGCAATGTCACCCCAAATCCAAGTGGACACACACAGCTTGGAGTCTTACTTATGGGTAGAATGAGAGAACGAATCTGGATTCGTTGGGAGTAGTTATGGACTTTAAGTCACACCCAAATCTAACCTCAATCTTTCTCTTCCCCAGCCATCATCGCAACGCTGATCACCACGCAGGAGGTCACCTCGATCTCCGTATCGGACGGCAACGGACCCCGGCACCTGCGACCTCTTGGACCAGTTCCACCCCCTCCGCCCGGACCGAACCATCCCGCCCTACGGCGCTACGCTTCCGGAGTTAAAGGACTTGTCCCCGGTGGTGGCGGAGGACGACCTCCACCTCGACTTACGGCCCGGGTGGACAGCCCGTCGGTCGTTGGGAGCAATTCGACCACCGTGGATCGGAACCGGCGGCTCATTCCGTACATGACGTTCTACATCCCGTCCAGCAACGGGGATTTTAGTCTGCCCATCAATCAGGCGTACAATTATATGCCCATTGTAAGTATATGGACGAGTGGGACGTTGCGAACGGTGGGGTGACTTTGTAACTAAAGATTTGTTTTGAAGAATAATGTTTTGGTGTTGTTTTATCAAATCCTAATTATTTTAAAGATTTAAATATTAATAAACATTAAAATCTTTAAAATCATTAGGATTTGATAAAACAATTTTTTTTTAAATTAGTTTTAACAAATTAATTATTTTCTAGAATTTTCTTATTAACTTTTTTTTGTAATTTTTATTTGCAAAAAATTCGAAGAAATTTGATGACCTTTTCAATAAAAAAACAAAATTATAAAATCAGGAACAAAGTTTTACAAAAACGACGATTAGTTCATATTTTTAAGAGAAAATATTTAATTTATTTTTTTACGAAAATTAAATATTTATTTTTAGTTTTTATTTTGAAAAAAAAAAAAAAAACGCTCAGCCAATTGCTGTAAAAGTTTTTAGTAAAAAAAATGCAAGGAAAAAACTTGGCTAATATACATTGCAAATCACTTAAAATATTTTTGTATTTTTAGAAAATCGAACATTTATTATGCGTTTTACAGAATCGAAATAAGACGGAAACCCAAAAACAAACATTTTTTTCGTGAAATAATTGATATTTCATTTAATAAAATGTGTTTTAAGTTTATATATGTTTACTTCTTAAATGAAATTTATTATTTTTTATTTTAACTTGTTTGAGCTTGTTTTTCAAAATTTTAAACTATTAAACAGTGTCAAAATATTCATGAACTCATGAAAAAAATTCCCCAAGTTTTATTTCTTACTTAACAAGTTTTTCAATTTATTTAAAATACAAGGAATAAACATCCTACATTAATTATTTTTTTGGTTATTTATTTAACCACCAGATTTGTTTTTTTGATTTTTTAAATAAAATTAGAATTGGATCAATAAAAAAATCTGCGGCCCAAAATTATAATTGTCGACCAGGTAAAAATTTAAGAGGTATAGAAAACAAAACAAAAATGTACCAAATGGCCTAAATTGCAAAAATATTAATATTTTTGTTGTAAAAACTTAACAACAACAGAAAAATACCAACTTGGTCCCAAGAAAATTTGAAAATAAAAAGCCTTTCTTTAAAAAATTTAAATAAAAAACATAATTCTTTTACCATGAAAACAGTAATCCTTTCATGGGAAAATTTCAAATTTATAAAAAAAAAATAATTTTTTAATGGTTTCTAATATTCCCAAAAATTTTATAATTTTTAAAAGGTTTTAATTGCTTTCGAAACTAAAAATAAAAAAATATCAAAGGAAAATATAAACTGAAAAATAAACAAAACTAAAAAAAAATAAAACTTTATTTTTTTATATATAATAAAATAGTAACAACCAGTCAAAAAATCATAGTAGAAAAAAAAACATTTTTGGAAAGTTGAATATTTGGTTGGTTGTATATTACATCTATTAAGAGAAATTCTACCTAAAATATGTGTAAAACTGTGAAATTAAACAGAAACTGATAAAAATTTCTATAATTGTCCCACGCTTAGTTGCCATAAAAGCAAACCTGTCCCAAATTTAGCAATGGGGTCTTTTCACTTTATCTCCATAAAATCCACAAAAGAAAGGTTTGATTATTTTGTAACTTTATGATAAAAGAAGTGATTTGAACCATAACCAAAAAACCCACAAAAAATCACATGGGACATTTATGTATGTTTGGACAGTTTTTTTTTTCACAACAAAAAAACTCAATGTTTAGTTTTTTTAACACTGACCTAAATAAAATGTGAAAATTATTATTTTTCCTTTTTGTCACGAAGTTAAAAAATTATATTTTTGAAAAAAGATGGATTTTTTTTTATAGCACAAATGTAAGGGAATTTTTAGTTTTTTTTTTTTGCTACGGCATCAAAATTAATTAAAGAAAAAATATCTTGAAAATCTAACAAAGCGATTACTTTCAATTTTTTTTTTCATTGTTTGTCAAATAGTTTTGTTTAAATGTAAAGAATTTAAGAAAAGGCTTTGGAACTTGAAAAAAATAATTTTAAAATATAAAATTTATAAATTTTATAATTAGACTATTGAGGGATATTTAAGAATATTTAAGAATAATTGATATCTATATATATAAAAAATTTCGACGGTTTTGTTCGAACGCGAATCAATTCAACACGGAATGTCGGATCGAGGTGCTCTTTGTTGCGCTGGGTTCGTATACAGTATGTAAAAAAAGTATTTACACCCCTTGGGCACTATGCACATTTTGTGATGAAACATGTAAAAAATTAAAAGTTTGACAGGAACCTAGTACTACGTTTTGTTCACAAACTCATGCCAAACATTTTGCTACAAAAATCTCATGAAAAAATGATTTCTATAAAAAGTTATATAACAAATACTATTACGAAAATAAAAAAGGTGCAAAAAAAGTATGTACACCTTTCGAAAAATTAACATAAATAATGTTATTTGTTGACCAATCACCATAAATCCAGTCTCCCAACTCCAAATAGGCATCCTTGACTGATTAAAAAAAGAATTTGGATTGAATATAAAGTTTACTAACTACTTAGTATAAAAGTTTATATAACTCTGGAAATTCTATATAAAACTTATCTAAACTTAATTTTGCAAACTTTTAATTCAAATAAATGTCAATATATTACCACCGAATTGCTAAATAAACATTTTGGAGTGGGTATAACACCTGTTAATATGGGAAAGAGGTTTCGGAGTCACCAAGTCTCGACAGCAGGCGTTTTGATAGTGCCAGCTTCAAGCTGTAGAAAGTAGTTTTATTAGATGAATTCAAGGTTAGTACAATAAATTTAATTCTTACAGTTTTAGTGCACCGTAGGGGCGATTTGGAACGTGGGTCAATGTCTACCGTAGAACTAGTGATCGACTTGTGAATAAGCTTTTTATGTTTACTTTCGGCTACTGATCGTAGATCGCGTGACAGCTGACGCTTCGGGTCCGTGGGACCATCGGCATCTGGGGTACCTTGCAGCGTCGCGATTTAATTGACGGCGGACTACGTCGCAACAACACCGTTTTGGGGGTATTTGTACCGATAGAATAGATTTTTCGTTGGAATTTCGTACCAACCCGGAATTACGTCGTAGGAAAATCCGCCGGCATCCGAACCGGTCCACGATTCACAAGTCAACCTTTTAAATACCTGGGCAAAAAGTAAGTTTGATCCACGAGAACAAAAATTACGAAATTCCATACATTTTTGGCAGATTGCTCAAACGAAACCATAACAACGTTTTTGCTTAGGTATTTAAAAACGTAGGTTTTAAAGAAAACCTAGATGTTTGGGTATCAAAAGATCGGAAATTGTATGCCCTTTCCGATTCCACATAGGTTGACTTGTGAATCGTGGACCGGTTCGGATGCCGGCGGATTTTCCTACGACTTAATTCCGGGTTGGTACGAAATTCCAACGAAAAATCTATTCTATCGGTACAAATACCCCCAAAACGGTGTTATACCCACTCCAAAATGTTTATTTAGCAATTCGGTGGTAATATATTGACATTTATTTGAATTAAAAGTTTGCAAAATTAAGTTTAGATAAGTTTTATATAGAATTTCCAGAGTTATATAAACTTTTATACTAAGTAGTTAGTAAACTTTATATTCAATCCAAATTCTTTTTTTAATCAGTCAAGGATGCCTATTTGGAGTTGGGAGACTGGATTTATGGTGATTTGTCAACAAATAACATTATTTATGTTAATTTTTCGAAAGGTGTACATACTTTTTTTGCACCTTTTTTATTTTCGTAATAGTATTTGTTATATAACTTTTTATAGAAATCATCTTTTCATGAGATTTTTGTAGCAAAATGTTTGGCATGAGTTTTTGAACAAAACGTAGTACTAGGTTCGTGTCAAACTTTAAATTTTTTACATGTTTCATCACAAAATGTGCATAGTGCCCAAGGGGTGTAAATACTTTTTTTACATACTGTAAGTCCAAGGAAGGTTCTTACGCCAAAAAGTTACAACATTGGCCACTCTGGAACCGATTCCGGAAAATCTGCTGATTGTATGGGAAAAGTTACGTAAAATCAAGTTTTGATCACAGGAGGCTGAATAAGCAAAAAAGTTAAAAACGTCAACAAACGAAAAAAAGGCAGAACGAAGTTTGTCGGGTAGGGCTTGTTAAAGATAAAAAATTAGGAATATTGTGGAATATAAAAGAATATTTAAGAACATTTAAGAATATTTAAGGACATTGATGAATATTTGAGAATATTGAAGAATATTGAAAAATATTTAAGAACATTTAGGAATATTTAACAATATTTAAGAAAATTTAAGAATATCTAAGAATATTCAAGAATATTTAAGAATATTTAAGAATATTTAGGAATATTTAAGAATATTTAAGAATATTTAAGAATATTTAAGAATATTTAAGAATATTCAAGAATATTTAAAAGTTAAAGGATTTATGAATTTTAAGAATGTTCAGAATTTTTAAAATTTTAAGAATTTTAAGTAATTGAGGATGTTTTAAATTCATAGAATCTCAAGAATTTTAAGAATTTCAAAATTGAAAAAAAAAATCTGAGAATTATAAATTTTTGAAAATTTCTAGAATTTCAAGAATTTCAAGAATTTCAAGAATTTTATGAATTTCAAAAAAAATCAAGAGTTTTAAAAGTTTTGAGAATTTTAAGAATTTTAAGAGTTCTAAAAATTTTAAGAATTTTAAGAATTTAAAAAAATTTATGATTTTTAAAATTTTTAAGAATTTTAAGAATTTTATGAATTTTAAGAATTTAAAAAATTTAAAGAATTTAAATAATTTAAATAATTTAAAGAATTTAAAGAATTTAAAGAATTTAAAGAATTTAAAGAATTTAAAGAATTTAAAGAATTTAAAGAATTTAAAGAACTTAAAGAATTTAAAGAATTTAAAGAATTTAAAGAATTTAAAGAATTTAAAGAATTTAAAGAATTTAAAGAACTTAAAGAATTTAAAGAATTTAAAGAATTTAAAGAATTTAAAGAATTTAAAGAATTTAAAGAATTTAAATAATTTAAAGAATTTAAAGAATTTAAAGAATTTAAAGAATTTAAAGAATTTAAAGAATTTAAAGAATTTAAAGAATTTAAAGAATTTAAAGAATTTAAAGAATTTAAAGAATTTAAAGAATTTAAAGAATTTAAAGAATTTAAAGAATTTAAAGAATTTAAAGAACTTAAAGAATTTAAAGAATTTAAAGAATTTAAAGAATTTAAAGAATTTAAAGAATTTAAAGAATTTAAAGAATTTAAAGAATTTAAAGAATTTAAAGAATTTAAAGAATTTAAAGAATTTAAAGAATTTAAAGAATTTAAAGAATTTAAAGAATTTAAAGAATTTAAAGAATTTAAAGAATTTAAAGAATTTAAAGAATTTAAAGAATTTAAAGAATTTAAAGAATTTAAAGAATTTAAAGAATTTAAAGAATTTAAAGAATTTAAAGAATTTAAAGAATTTAAAGAATTTAAAGAATTTAAAGAATTTAAAGAATTTAAAGAATTTAAAGAATTTAAAGAATTTAAAGAATTTAAAGAATTTAAAGAATTTAAAGAATTTAAAGAATTTAAAGAATTTAAAGAATTTAAAGAATTTAAAGAATTTAAAGAATTTAAAGAATTTAAAGAATTTTAAGAATTTTAAGAATTTAAAGAATTTAAAGAATTTAAAGAATTTAAAGAATTTAAAGAATTTAAAAAGAATTTAAAGAATTTAAACAATTTAAAGAATTTAAAGAATTTGAAGAATTTGAAGAATTTGAAGAATTTAAAGTATTTTAAGAATTTTAAGAATTTGAAGAAATTTAAGAATTTTTAAATTTTTAAATTTTTAAAAAATTTAAGAATTTTAAGAATTTTAAGAATATTAAGAATTTTGAGAATTTTAAAATTTTTAAGAATTTTAAGAATTTCAAGAATTTCAAGAATTTTATGAACTTTAAGAATTTTAAAAATCCAAAAAAATTGAAGAATTCACAGAATTTAAAAAAAATTTAAAGAATTTTAAGGATTTAAAGAATTTTAAACCACCACAATCTGACAGTACACATCACCCTCAAGTCAGAAATTGTCCCCAACTATTTCGAGTGTGTGAGTGTCCCACGTCCATCAGAGTATCCATCCTCTGTGACAGATCCTTCGAACTCACCTCAACTATCCTCAATCAGAACCCTGAGTGGGCGCCCATCAGGCGGAGGGGATTTATTATGATTTACGTGTGCCACTCTCCGGTCCGGTCTTGTCACATCTCGACCTGTCTTGTGGGGCACGTGAAATCCATCCATCCAGCTGTCCGGTTCAAATTCCGAGATCTCGACGCATTTATGCATTTGCCATTTTGGAGGTGTGTTTGAGATTGAGTTTGATTGCAGATTCTTGGCCCCCGAAATCCGGCGCCGGTTGTAATTTACACTCACGCTGTCTAATTAACGTCAGAAAGGGAAGGCCGCTTTAATTGGTTTTTGATTAGCCGCCCACGCTCAAGAAGAAACAGACATGTGAGGTGTGGTTTGGGCGCGGGATTTGAAGGTTGATGGGTGAGGAGTCAATTTAAGTAGCTCTCCAGCATCAAATCAACTCGTTGCGTAAGACAATTGCGAGTGTGTTCTCTGAAGGGGGTGTTTTGATTGACTTGGTGCCAAATTTGGTGAAGGGAAAATTGGCGAAGGGATGGGCCGAAGAGGGTGTTATTACGGTGGTAATGAGTTAATATTATGCTCGATGTTCTTACTCAAATGAAATTGCGAAAAAAAAAAACAAAAAAAGGATTATTTTGACCAGTTTCATAACGCCACAACTCGGAAGGCACGGCGACTAAACGTGGTTATTAAAGTTCTCTCCATAGCATCATTGCTGAGAAGACAAATAACGTGTTTAAATGCAATTCGATGGTCTAAGATCTTCCCATAGCATTACAACTCGGAAGGCACGGCGACGTGTCATGATTGAACATGATTTTTAAAGCCTCTTTTCTACCTTTCGCAGCGCTCCCAACCACGACCCCAGGAGCAATCGCAACCCACGCAATATATCCACCATCACCATCACCAGGGAGGATCCGGAAGTCAGCACCAATCGCCGCAGTCCCACCAATCGAGCAAGTCTCCGATCCTATCGCTGCAACAGTACCAGACTCGACTTCCCCAACAGCAACAACAGCAAACCTCTTCCCTGTCCGGACTCGGCGGCGATCTACCCCTAGTCTACCAGTCCTACCAACCTCAGATGCATCTGCGCTATCAGAGCAGTTCTTCCGGATCTTCGTCGACCTCCTCGCAGAGTCAACCGCTCAAGACGATCCTGATCAACAACGCGCCCATCCAGTACGAGTACACCCAGCGCCACCAACCAAGCTCGAGCTCGTCCTCGACCTCCGGGTCAGGTCGCGACCCAAATCTACCGCTGCTGTACAGTGCCCGCAATCAGCTTCAGCAACACCAGCAGCAGCAGTTCGCACATCCACCGTCGTCGAAGCTGTACGCGGTTGAGCAGCCCAAACCGCAACCCTCGGTTCAGTCCAACGGGATTTCGGGCGGCGGTTCGGTGAATCTGCTGGTTACGCCGACCCCGGCGCCGGTCACCAGGAGTCCGATCAAGGTTGGTCACGTTAGGTTCGATTTTTCTAGCACTCTGCGTGGCATCGCTGCTCGCTAGTTATTATTTTTATAGGTTTCTCTAATCCACGAGCAGGAACAATTTTGTCAGTTTAGAAAATTTTGACAATTTTGACAATTTCGACAATTTTGACAATTTTGACAATTTTGACAATTTGGACCAATTTTGACAATTTGGACCAATTTTGGCAATTTCGACAATTATGACAATTATGACAATTTTGACAATTTTGACAATTTCGACAATTTTGACAATTTTGACAATTTTGACAATTTTGTCAATTTTGACAATGTTGACAATTTTGACAATTTTGACAATTTTGACAATTTTGACAATTTTGACAATTTTGACAATTTTGACAATGTTGACAATGTTGACAATTTTGACAATTTTGACAATTTTGACAATTTTGACAATTTTGACAATTTTGACAATTTTGACAATGTTGACAATGTTGACAATTTTGACAATTTTGACAATTTTGACAATTTTGTCAATTTTGACAATTATGACAATTATGACAATTTTGACAATTTTGACAATTTTGACAATTGTGACAAATTTTGTCAATTTTGTCCATTTTGACGATTGTGAAAATTTTGACAATTTTGACAATTTTGTCAATTTTGACAATTATGACAATTTTGACAATTTTGACAATTGTGACAAATATTGTCAATTTTGTCAATTTTGACGATTGTGAAAATGTTGACAATTTTGAAAATTTTGACAATTTTGACAATTTTGACAATTTTGACAATTTTGTCTATTTTGTCCATTTTGTCAATTTTGACAATTTTGACAATTTTGTCAATTTTGACAATTATGACAATTATGACAATTTTTAAAATTTTTACAATTTTGACAATTTTTTCAATTTTTACAATTTTTACAATTTTTACAATTTTGACAATTTTGTCAATTTTGTCAATTTTGTAAATTTTGTAAATTTTGACAATTTTGACAATTTTGACAATTTTGACAATTTTGACAATTTTGACAATTTTGACAATTTTGACAATTTTGACAATTTTGACAATTTTGACAATTTTGACAATTTTACCAATTTTGACAATTTTGACAATTTTGTCAATTTTGTCAATTTTTGTCAATTTTGTCCATTTTGTCAATTTTGTCAATTTTGTCAATTTTGACAATTTTGACAATTTTGACAATTTTGACAATTATGACAATTTTGACAACTTTGACAATTTGGACAATTTGGAAAATTTGGACAATTTGGACAATTTGGAAAATTTGGACAATTTGGACAATTTGGACAATTTGGACAATTTTGTCAATTTTGTCAATTTTGTCATTTTTGACAATTTTGACAATTTTGACAATTTTGACAATTTTGACAATTTTGAAAATTTTGACAATTTTGACAATTTTGACAATTTTGACAATTTTGACAATTTTGACAATTTTGACAATTTTGACAATTTTGACAATTTTGACAATGTTGACAATGTTGACAATTTTGACAATTTTGACAATTTTGACAATTTTGTCAATTTTGACAATTATGACAATTATGACAATTTTGACAATTTTGACAATTTTGACAATTGTGACAAATTTTGTCAATTTTGTCCATTTTGACGATTGTGAAAATTTTGACAATTTTGACAATTTTGTCAATTTTGACAATTATGACAATTTTGACAATTTTGACAATTGTGACAAATATTGTCAATTTTGTCAATTTTGACGATTGTGAAAATGTTGACAATTTTGAAAATTTTGACAATTTTGACAATTTTGACAATTTTGACAATTTTGTCTATTTTGTCCATTTTGTCAATTTTGACAATTTTGACAATTTTGTCAATTTTGACAATTATGACAATTATGACAATTTTTAAAATTTTTACAATTTTGACAATTTTTCAATTTTACAATTTTACAATTTTTACAATTTTGACAATTTTGTCAATTTTGTCAATTTTGTAAATTTTGTAAATTTTGACAATTTTGACAATTTTGACAATTTTGACAATTTTGACAATTTTGACAATTTTGACAATTTTGACAATTTTGACAATTTTGACAATTTTACCAATTTTGACAATTTTGACAATTTTGTCAATTTTGTCAATTTTTGTCAATTTTTGTCAATTTTGTCAATTTTGTCAATTTTGTCAATTTTGACAATTTTGACAATTTTGACAATTTTGACAATTATGACAATTTTGACAACTTTGACAATTTGGACAATTTGGAAAATTTGGACAATTTGGACAATTTGGAAAATTTGGACAATTTGGACAATTTGGACAATTTGGACAATTTTGTCAATTTTGTCAATTTTGTCATTTTTGACAATTTTGACAATTTTGACAATTTTGACAATTTTGACAATTTTGAAAATTTTGACAATTTTGACAATTTTGACAATTTTGACAATTTTGTCAATTTTGACAATTTTGGACAATTTTGAAAATTGACAATTTTGACAACTTTGACAATTTGGACAATTTGGAAAATTTGGACAATTTGGACAATTTGGACAATTTTGACAATTTTGACAATTTTGACAATTTTGTCAATTTTACCAATTTTGACAATTTTGACAATTTTGACAATTTTGACAATTTTGACAAATTTGTCAATTTTGTCAATTTTGTCAATTTTGTCAATTTTGTCAATTTTGTCAATTTTGTCAATTTTGTCAATTTTGTAAATTTTGTAAATTTTGTAAATTTTGTAAATTTTGACAATTTTGACAATTTTGACAATTTTGACAATTTTGACAATTTTGACAATTTTGACAATTTTGACAATTTTGTCAATTTTGACAATTTTGACAATTTTGACAATTTTGACAATTTTGATAATTTTGACAGTTCTGACAATTTTGACAATTTTGACTTTTTTTTTGGAAAATTTTGACAATTTTGACAATTTTGGCAATATGGACAATTTTGACAATTTTGACGATTTTGACAATTTTGACAATTTTGACAATTTTGACAATTTTTTTTCTCTCAGTACCAGCAGGTCTCGGCCTACAAAAAGTACCAAATCAACCCGTTCCTGCCGTCGAACAAGCTTCCCGGATCGTTCACCCCTCTGTACGGATCATCGTCCGGCTCCAGCGGATCAACTCACCACATCCTGGACGAAAGCAGCGAAGAAGAGGTCAACCAACCCCAGCCAACCTACAACAGTCGACCCGCTCCAAAACCCCAAACAACGTACGTCCTGGTGAAGCCCTCCCCGGAACCAAACCAACTCTACTACCAGGAGAAGCCCGCGGGACTTCGAACTCCTCCGTCGTACAAGGAGAAGCCGGCTTCGACGCCCTACCTGGACGAGCTGGAGATTTACAAGCCGATCCCGAAGCCGGTCACAATCGCCAAGCCGTCCTACCTGGACGACGATCAGGACGACGACGATCGCGAGTACTACAAGCCGAAGCCGGTCGTCCACAAACCCAACTACGATCACGTGTACAAGCCGCCGGTGAAGCCGGTAGCGGTTCCGATCCCTGTCGCCGTCGAGTACTCAACGCCAAGACCGGTACCAGTCCACGTGGAGTACTCAACTCCGCGGCCACATCCGTTGATCAAGGATACCTACTACGTTACGACTACGGCGGCTCCGCCGCAGGTCACCTCGACGATCCGCCCCAAGTACTCCGTACGGCAGAAGCCCCACCACTACAAGCCAAGCTCCACGAAGGCTCCTCCCCCGCTCAGGCAACACCTCACCGAGAAGCTCCAACCCGCGGACATCCGATCGCCAGGTCCCAACTACTTTGACCACTTCTCCGACTACAAGTCGTACGTCCAGCAGACCTACCAACAGCAGCGACCTCAACCGAACTACATCCCAATGTCCAAACCGACCAAGGTCACCAAGCTGGTTCCGGCCCCACCCGAGGAACCCCAAGTAACCTACCACAAGCCAGCGCGCCCAATCTACCACCACAAACCGTCACCCCGACCCGCGACCCCAACCCAGATCGTCGACACCGCCAGCTCCTCCGGGTCAACCTCCCTCGCCGACCTGCTCAAGAAGCTCCAGGACAGCAACCACCTCCCCAAGACCCTCACCCCGGACAACATCGACAACTCGATCCGCACCCTGGTCAAGATCCTCAACAATCTCAAGGCGTCCCAGCAGGTCCACCAACAACCGTCCCAAACCTACCCGGACCAGGACTACCAGGACTACCAACCCCCCGCAGGGGCACCCCCTCCAAAGTCCAAGAAACCCCCGAAGAAACCTGTCGTCGACGACGACGAGTCCAACTCCGACTCCCCACCCACCGGCAAAGCCCCCCCTGGACCAACCTCGGGCCGTCCCGGCATCGACTACCCGAACCTGGCCGAGATCCCCGAAACCAGCTTCTCGTGCAAGGAGCAACGCTACAAGGGCTTCTTCGGCGACCCGGAGACCAACTGTCAGGTGTGGCACTACTGTGACCTGAACGGGGGCAAGGCCAGCTTCCTGTGTCCGAACGGGACGATCTTCAGCCAGGTGGCGCTCACGTGTGATTGGTGGTTCAACGTCAAGTGCTCGACGACGGCGCAACTGTACGTGCTGAACGAGCGGCTGTACAAGTACATTCTGCCGTTTACGCCCAAGTTTCCCGAGGATTACAGCGGACCGCTGGTGGATAAGTGAGTAGAATAAGATACTAAGAAAATTAATGGTTGGAAAACTCACCACAGAAACGTTGAATTCACCACAAACGCGTTTGACAGTTGCTTGAAACTGAGTGCACGCACACTACCACAACAATTCGTGTGGTTCGTGCGTTCACAACTAGATGGCGCTAGTGAGGGATGTTTTTGCAAATGTATTTTTGTCAAGAATTTTTTAAACAATGTGAAAATAGTAGTTTATGCAACAAGTTGCAAAAAGAGGATTTTTTCAGCACGAGTCGTACATTTATCCAACGAGGTTCACCGAGTTGGATAAATACGAAGAGTGCTGAAAAAATCAAGTTTTGCAACGAGTTCCATACAACATTTTTTGCAATTCCGAAAAACACCCATTGGGTGAAATTTTAAGTAAAATTTTCATGTATTTTATCAATAAATCGTTTAAATCAAAAAAATGTTGAAAAGTGTTACTTTTCGAAACAAGTGCTGAAAAGTTCAACTTTTCAGCACCCATTTCAGTGCTGAAAAGTAGAACTTTTCAGCATTTATTTTGAAAAGTGTTGCTATTCGATTCTGTTATTTTTGGTACAGAAAAGTAGGCTATTTTGTCGTTCAAGAATGACAGGAAAAGTAAGTAGTTTCACGACGGAATAAAAAACGATTCAGTAATATTTTTAAACCACAAAATAAATAAAACAAATAAAAATGTCGAATTGGAAATAAATCTAAAAAAAATACTCAAAATCATTCTTTACTTGCTATAAAAAGGTTACTAACAGAACCAAGTTCTAAAAGAAGAAACAACACCATTAAACAACTGAAACCATAAAAAAAAACAAAATAATAAATAATGCATAAATTAACAACGGATTCGGTCCAAAGGCAAATGAATGTCAAATTAAAAAAAGTGAACAATATTGAAGTGATAAACAATAATAATAAATAAAAGTTTGAAAAAACTTAAAGAAAGAAATAAAAGTGATAAAAACAAGTAGAATAAAACAAAGCGAACTAAACATGCAATGAAAAAGCCAACAAAACAAAAGCAAAAATCAAAAAAAAAATAAAATAAGACAACACAACAGAGTAAAACAAACACAAAATGAATGAAGTTCATAAGTCAACTAAATAATACTAAACATTACAAGATACATAAAATTGAAACCAAGCTAAAAAAACAATTGAATACATAACAAAATTATTGAAAACGGTAAAAACAGGAAGTTTAATCGAAGTGAACCAAATAAGAAAATAAAAGTTAACTAAAAAGCTAAAAATAAACATTATGAACTGCAAAAAATCAAAACAGTACTAAATACAACGAAACAAATATTTAACAAAACAAAAAACTGCATTACAAATTTTTATTTGACATAAACTAAAAAAAAAATACAACAAAACACAAGGAAACATAAAAAACAATTGAAATAAGAAAATTTAATAAAAAAAAACTAAATAAATATTTTAAAACACATAAAACAAGTAAATAAAACAAAACAAAAAAAATCACAAAAGCTACAGAAAATGTTCATTTTTTTTTAATTTTTAACTTTTTCCATGATTTTATATATTTTTTTAAATAATGTTTATTGTTGTGTTTAGCATGCAAAAAAATAATTTTAATAATTTTTGTAACTTTTTTCGCTTTAATTTCCGGATTTTGATTTGTATAAATTTCTCATATAAAATAAGGGTTCGTTTGTTTTCATTCCATTTTTAGTTCCTAAATTTTTGATATGCCTATTTTTTATTTGTTATATGTTTAAAATTGTTACTAAGTTAAGTTTTACTGTTTAGCCTACGAAGTTGTTTTCTCATGTTTTGTTTTTGATTTATTTTTCAATTCTTTTTTTTCCCTTATTTTTCTCAATTTATAATTTGTTTATTTTTTTAAGATTTGTTTTTTACAATTTTTTCTTTTCTGTAATTTTTGTAATATTTTATTTCGTTTTTAACACAGAAACTCCAAACATTAAGAAAAAGGAGTATTTTTTTGCAAGTTTCCTCCTTTTTTGACCTTGGGAGTTTAAGTGTGAAAATAATTTTGAACTTGAATAAAATTTAACTTTTCATGTTATGGATATATTTTAGTTAGATTTGATTTATAATTTTTATTTATTCGACTTATTTTAATTGGTAATCAGATTTTTGGTTGTGTTTCTCTTAATTTATTAATTTACAAATTTACTCATAAGGACAAATATTTAGCGAAAATTAAAGTATAATTGTGTTAGCTTAAAAATTAAACTCAAAATATTTTAAAAGAAAAAAACACATTATAAAATGCCAAAAATACACAAAATGACCATAATTTAAAAACAAAAATTTAACAAAAACATAACAAAAAAAAATTTAAACTTTTGTATGATTTTAGGAACATTTGAATAAAAAAAAGCAAAAATAAAAAGTAAATTTAAAGAAACACAACCAAAAATCGGATAAACAGTTAAAATAAATCAAATAAACTTAAATTATCATCAAAAATATTAACAAATTTTAATCAAACTCAACATTAATTTCATTCTTAAACTCCCAACGACAAGAAAAGCGGAAAATTTGCAAAAATACAATTTTTCTTGAATTTGGGAGTTTTTGTGTTACGCAACAAAAAGTATCAAAATTACAAAAATATAAAATGAAAGCAAAAATTAAAAAAAAACTAATCTAAAAACAAATTATAAATTCAAAAATATATTAAAAAAGGAAAACAGTAAAAAAGAAATTAAAAAATAAGAATTAAAAACAATACATAAACAAAATAAGTTAAATATGTCGAAAAAAAGCTTCGCAAAATATCAAAACTAAAATTAGTAACAATTTTAAACACATCGAAAAAAGAAAAAACAATCAAAACAAAATAAAAAAAATGGCACAAATTTAGGAACTGAATATGGATTAAAAATAAAAGAACTTTAATTTAACTTGAGAATTTTAAAACAAATCAAAATACAAAAATTCAAACGTAAAAGTATTCAAAAATAATTAAAAATATATTTTTTGCCTGCAAAATCCAGAAAAATAAACATTTTTACAAAAATATACAAAATAAAAATCAATCAAAAAATTTATTGGAATTAAAAAAAATCGTTAAATATGGAATAGATTTTTTTTAAAAAAGCTATTTATTTAAAAAAATTAAACAAAATAAGAAAATTTAAATTTAAAAAGAAGAACTCTATAAAAAAACTATTACTTTTTTTTGTGCAAAAAAAAAAATTAAAACAAACATAACAATTTTTTTTAATAAAAATCCGAAATATAAAACCAATTCGATAAACCTAGATTACCTACATTTTATGAAATTTAAATTTAAATGTTTATCTCCAATTGAACTTGAAAGTAGTAAAGTGTTGATTTTTTTTTTTTTTTTTTTGGGAGGGTGATCCAGCCGCACATCGTTGATGTCGAAACCTCTAAACTGGGCCCTCGTCCTGTCACGTCCGTCAGTAGTCTTGTCGTACATTACAACTAGAACCAGATCTGCCAATGAATTAGTACACTTCGACCAAATAAACACTGACGCTGTATGGATCTGACTCTAGAATAAATGCACAGTTGTGTGTTATTCATAAGTCCAAAATGTTCAATTATTCATATAAGTCCAAATATTCATTTGCGGATAACTACCTAACTTGAATTGAATACATGATTTAAAGCAACCTATCCGAAAGCTATTCTTATCTCAAATCCCCGACATTTTAATTATTAACCAAAAAAAAACGTTTCTTTTAAAACCTGTCTGGCTTCTTTTTTAAAAAAAAAAACAAAAAAATAACAGTTGATATTTTACAAGTCGTGAATTGAAAAAGAGACGACCATTTGTTCGTCAGAATTCCAGTAGATCCTCGATTCGCAACAATGGTCGATACAATCATAATCCGACAACCGTTAGTTCAACAGATCAACGAATTTAGTCCGATATCATTTCACTATTGATTGATCGAGACTCTATGGAAATTTTGACAAATCAGAATGGTTTTTATGGTACTTGAATGAAAATCACCGATTCTGATAGAATTACTTAATTCACTGTTACTAATTTTGTCCCTAAATAACTAAAGGCAAAGTATAAAAAGTTGATATTTATAGTTAAAATCCTAAATTCTACAAACACTATTTTTTTGAACCCGCATCCTAACCTGACACCCACATTAAGATAGGGAAAAATCACATATGTAGCGGTTCATTGTACAAATGTGATATTTCCACTATCAGAGAACCTCCTTGTCTCGATGACAGCTTACCGGCCATCGATTAAGCCCTGAGACTACGCCAAAGTGGGTTCTCGCAGCATGAAGTGGTGTCCATGCGTAAAAATGGAAGCTTCAGCAATATACTGAACACTTCGATTTTAATTCCACATCGAATCAAATCATACTCTTTGCCAAACAAGCATCAAACCTATGACACTCATTATGACAAAGCCCAGGGAACTTGAAAGTAGTAAAGTGTTGATTGAATCAAAAACAATTTTAATTTTTACCAATTATCGGATTTTCTCAGAAAATTTTAATTTTGATTATGATAAAGAATGTTTTTAATTCGGTTTGTTTATTATTTCTTAACTTTTGTTTTAATGCATTTTAATCTTGAACCTAAACTTGGATTTTTTGAGTTTTTCTATGATTTTATTTTGTTTGGTACTTTTTTTTCCTTTTTTCATTTATTCATAGTAATTTTTTGAATAACATTCTTTTTTGTTTATTAAAATTTAATTGAATGTTTTTTTTTATGAAATTTCAAATTTGAACATCAAATTTTTAGAATAAATTCCTTTATTTGTTGCTTTATAAGATATTTTTGGAAATGTTTAAAACTAACCAAAAAAAAACTCTTTATCACGTTAAAGTTTCAAAACTTTGATTTTGTGTTTAATATTTTGAGTTTGTTAATAAATACAATGTACTGTTCAGCAAAATAGTCGGTTTAAAAAATAACAAAAAAATGCTTCAAATTAAAACATAAAAAAAATGCAAAAAATTAAAGCAACTTATTCATACAGCAATTCCCCACGAAAACAGCATGATTCGAAAAAAAAAGTTCTCCGACCGGGCTCAATTTTTTTCTGGGGGATCCTTGGCTGAAATAACTAGACCCGTATTTTTTTGTTTGGCCATTAGGGTGACCTACGCCGTGTTAGGGTGGTTCAAAAAATGGCAATTTTCGTCGATTTTCGCAAAAACCACTTTTTTAAAAAAATCATATCTCCGCGCCATTTCATCCGATTTTAGCTGTCCTAGACGCAAAAGAAAGGTGATTAGTTTGGCTATATGGAAAAAATAGTAAGAAGTTTCAAAAATCTAGCTTAACATTTGAAAAGGTTGAATGAAAACTTAAAATGATGTTTTGAAGGTCTCGGGACCAAAGAGCCTATGTCTGAAAATATTTTTATCGGATTCCTCGGAAAATTTCACATAACACATAATTTCACAAAAAATGGTAAAGTTATGTTCTTGATACTCTGAGATACGATTTTTTGAAAATAAAAACTGGGTTTTTCGACGCGCCACGCGCAAAAATTGGAAAATGACGAAAACGGAAAAAAATCGACTTTTTTCACTAAAACTGCGATAACTTAAAAATTTCAGCGATGATCTATAGATGTTATGGTATCAAAAGTTGCGTCTTTTAATTACAAAAATTGGTACCCTAACATGTATTGGTCATCGCTAAAATTTTAAAGTTATCGCAGTTTTAGTGAAAAAAGTCGATTTTTTTCCGTTTTCGTCATTTTCCAATTTTTGCGCGTGGCGCGTCGAAAAACCCAGTTTTTATTTTCCAAAAATCGTATCTCAGTATCGAGAACATAACTTCACTATTTTTTGATATGTTATGTGAAATTTTCCGAGAAATTCGAAAAAAATATTTTCAGACATAAGCTCTTTGGTCCCGAGACCTTCAAAACATCATTTTAAGTTTTCATTCAACCTTTTCAAATGTTAAGCTAGATTTTTGAAACTTCTTACTATTTTTTCCAAATAGCCAAACTAATCACCTTTCTTTTGCGTCTAGGACAGCTAAAATCGGATGAAATGGCGCGGAGATATGATTTTTTGAAAAAAAGTGGTTTTTGCGAAAATCGACGAAAATTGCCTCTTTTCGAACCACCCTAACACGGCGTAGTTCCCCCTTATGGCCAAACAAAAAAAAAATACGGGTCTAATTATTTCAGCCAAGGATCCCCCAGAAAAAAATTGAGCCCGGTCGGAGAACTTTTTTTTTCGAATCATGCTGTTTTCGTGGGGAATTGCTGCATATTCAAAGGAAAAGGGGATCGTTCAAAAAATACGTTACACATTTATTGAAGATAAGGATATATGGCATTACGTAATAAGTCAAGAAAAACAAAATAGCTATAAATTCAAATTAACCGCACATTGGGTATGATGTTATAAGTAATTGTTTAGAAAAAATCACAGAAAAATAGAAGTAAAATGATTGAACAACTTAACCAATAATCCATCAATCACTATTCACTACAGCCATCTAGTTGTGAACGCGCGCATCACACAAAATGTGAGAGAGTGTGCGTGCATTTAGGTATGTACTTTTGATAAGGTATTGCGGTTTTTCCAACTGTTCAAAAAATAGTTAGCACGAAAACTGAATCTTTAAATTGGATTTTTTTTTTGTGTAGGGTGCTAATTTAAACCGAAAAACCCATTAAAAACGTTTTTTTTTTCTCAAAAAAATTGGCATTTTGACAGAAACGTGCAGACTATTTTTTGACAGTTGACCTTACCTTTTCGAATCTATATGCATGGTGCGTGCATACAATTTTGGCAACTGTCAAACGCATGTAAATGCGCTGTGGTTAATTCAAAACGGCCGTGGTGAGTTTCAGGCCATTCAAATTGACCGTAAAATTGCTGATTGGATTTTGAAACTGATTAACATCTGTTTGTCTGTGATAACGCCACTACAAATTCCACCCCTCTTCCCCGACAGATACCTCGCCATCAAATTCCAAGAGATGGAGGAAAAGATGCAAAAGCAGCGCGCCAAGGGCAAACCGGTTCCGATGGCCCGCCCGGAAGCGGAAAACGACGACCTGCACGGGAACAAGCTCGAGGACAACGACAACCGGTACAACCAGAACCAACCGCACCCGATCCAGTACGTGACGGAGAACTCCATCGATTCCGGGCCGAGCACCGCTGCGGCCCTGACCGCGACCACCCCGGTCACGCTGGAGGACATAAACGCCGAGTTTGAGCGTGGCGGGGCGCCGGAAACGAGCTCGCCGATCGTGGTCACGGCACCGAGTTCGCCCGGGGTGGAGGAAGAGACGGAATCCGGGGAGGACGCCGCCGAGGGGGAACGGGTGACGGCGGCCAATCCGATGGTGGTGCTGGCGGAATCGGTGCCGTACTATTCCGCCGGAAGTGCAGGTTCCGAAGTGGCCGGAAGTTCCGTGCGGCCGGTGCAAAGCTTGCGGGAGGTTCGGATTGAGGTTAAGAACGATGGGACGAGCGGTCACTTGACGCCGGACCGGGGCTACGACGAGGAGCGGAAGCGGAAGTGATGAGAGGGCTTGCTGGATTCTTGCTTTTCTGTGAATAGTTGAACCTTTTGGACGTGATTATTTTTTGCGGAATTTTGCGTACTTTTTAGAGGAGTTTTCGTATTTCTGGAAGATTCTCCCCGTTTGAGAATTTCCAACAGTTGTCCAGAGATTACGCAACTCAAAATTTTGAGGTTAGAAAGTACGCAAAATGGCAAATTACACTAGAAAAGCTAAGGTTTAATTTATATCCCCTATAAAAAATCTTCTTTTTGTAAAATATTGCTTCTAACCTTAACGAAAAAAAAAAATACTCTTCAAACCTAACCTAAAAACAATCATCGCATCGTCGTAAGTTATTTGTCGTCGCCCCCCTTCATCGTGTCACGCTGCGGAATTGTTCCGGAACCACCACCTGTTGAGCCGTGCGAGCCAACGGGAATAGATATCGAACTAGTTACCCACTTCATTTGCTTCACACAAAAAAAAAAAAAAAAAAAAACTGCGTCAAAATAATTATCAATACAAAACAAAACAATCGAGTTGAATGTATCAGTGTGAGCGTGATGGACTGGTTGTGTTAGAAAGATTAGAAAAAAACAGTGATTTCAATAATTTTTTGACGAGCTTCGCGGAGAAAGCTCTTGGAGTGACTGAAAATAGTATACTTGGCTTTAGTTTTGTTAAGAGTAAAGTTTAAATTATAGATGGCGAAAGTGAAGCGACAAACGAAACCCTGTGGAAGCCATATTAGGTTCGTTTTAGCGATGAGAGAAAAAATAAACAAATAAACAAAAAAAAAAAAAAACACGTTGCGAAAGAGTTGCGCGAGAACTGAGCGGTTTTTGGAGTACTTTTTCAAAAATATTAAATGTCATTGGACATAAGAATCAAACTATGAGATAAAAAAAGGATAACAAAACTGTTTGAGAAGTACTCCAGAAATCAAAAGTGAGAAACGAAGAAGAAATAGGAACAAAAATCGATTTGTAAGTTGTACATGAATACCAATAAAATATTTAAAAACTGAAATATGTGTTCAGTATCTGTACACCGTAAAACGATCACAAATTTCCAATCAAAGAAGTAAGATTCAATCATCCGATAAAAAAATAATAGATTTTATTCCATCAGGGCTTTTCCTAAACCTCAAATAATGGTGAAAAAGCAAAAAAATAACTGCAGGTCAAAATTTGAAAATAAATTGACCAAAAAATGAAACTAATGACGATTAAATGAAAATACTTCAAACAAAGCACTCTTAATTTTGATTCACAGAAACTACATAAAGAATCAGTCTTTGAAAAAGAGTTAAAAGCAGTGCACAAAATTTGAAGGTTAATTTTAAAAATAAACATAAATGTTTTGTTCCTCAGTTTCAACTGAAAAAATGTTTCTGATAATTCAAATATATTTGTTTATTATCAAATTTGCTTTTAATGTTGTAGGTTTGTTCCCAGCGGATTGTTCCCCGGAACCAGCAGGAAAATCTCCTGGTCGATTTTGGAACCCGACCCACTAAAAAACTGGGTCGCTAGTTTAAGGGATGTTTATAGCGGGGATCTATCCCTGTATTCATGAAATTATTCAAGATTTAGAAATATTTTTGCTTGGGATTCCTCACTTTTCCCGACTTTTTGACAAATAATCACAAATTTCATTCATTGTCCCGATTTTTTTGCTGTAAATTTTGGAAAATTCCCGACTTTTTCCCGATTTACTTGAGCTACCCTTGATTCTACTTTGATGTTTTTTTTACTTTTGATGTTTTTGGCCAGATAGAGCAATTTCAAATCGACTACATGCAGGGACGAACGAAAGACTGATTTTGCCTTAAAAATATCCGTTTTTCCTTATGATTTTATGAAGTTTTTTTTTAACCTAAGTTTTTTTTTATCAGAAGTCGCAAGGTTTATTTTAAAACAAACATGGCCGCCAAATGGCCGATTTGGAGTGATGCCTTCTAGAGCCTTAAGTGACACTGAACGAAAATCTTTTCTCAATTTCTTTGTTTTCTGGATCTTGTTTAATGATATTTTTTCCACACATTCGATTTATGAAGCTAAAGAGTATTTTCTTATTCGTTTCTAATTCATCTATTTTACATTTCATTGAATTCCAATTAAAAACATAATTTAACAGTCATGTCTAGCCAACATGAATGATTTTTAAAGCCCAATAATAATTTATTCTAAAAGCGCAATTAAAAAAAATAAATAACAAAAATATAATCTGAAACAAAGTCTTGAAAATTGAAAAAGAAAATCTTTGAGATTTCCAATATTCACGGGGATTAAATAAAACAAATTGTGAAAATTACACGAAACTCAGAAAAATCCAAAATTTTCTGCAAAGGCCTATTATTATTGCAGGGAATGCAAATATAATTAAATTATGTCGGTATTTTATGAAAAGTCTCAAATGGAACTTTCAGTTTTTTTTTCTAATAGCTTACTTCAATTATTGCTGCCTCTAACCACGGTTCCTGCATTCAATAGAAAGTTAGCTGTTTTTAATGAACGTTACTTTTACTAGAATGTTTTCTAATATTTGTTTATGAAAAATATTCATTCATTTTAATGAATCTGGGCAATATCTAAAATCATACTGAATACACTTGTTAGGTCGATTTAAAAAAAGTTTTGCTTGGAAAAATTCACAAAAAATGCCAAAATTCACAGAAATTTTAATTTTAGTTGGTAGAAGAATAACTGTAATTTTTCTACTATTTAGATCACACTTTTTAATTGAAAACTAATATTATTTACATAAACATGATTTTTGAGTACAATATTTGCTGAATTTTGTTATTTTTCAGTATTGGTTTAAGAAATGGTCTTATTTCACGAAATCGTGAAAATTCACTAACCCTAGTAAAAACCATTTTCATGTTAAAATGATCAGCAAGTTATCATGAAATACATCCAATAAAATTTATTTGTTTTACAAAATAAAAATAGTTAGCAGAGTAATATTAATATTGAAAAAAAAAACATTTTGTTTCCGAACAAACAAGCTTTGGTAAACCTTCAACAAATGGAAAAAAAATGCAAATTGATTATTTTCAGTTTCAAAATGTTAAAATTGAAGGATTTTTGAGATTTTTTTTAAAGAAAAGGTACATATTAAATGCTTATTAATCGCTTAGCTTAATTATTTTTTTTACCTCTTACTTGCCATAGCTCATTTTTATTTTTAACAAGAGAATCTTTCGTAGTTGTTCCTGTTCCTCTTCTCATTTTTTCAAATGCAGTCTACTAAAAATTACTGCTGGAGATTGCAATAGTTGATAGGACCTTTCAAAATTTGTATTAATTTTTTTTTCAGGTGAAAACTTTCATTATTTAATTTCATTAAAAAAAATCGCGACAACAACAATAATGCAAGTTTTTCTCCAAATTAATAGGGTATACTTTACTGCCCACCATTGAAAAAACGGCTAATATCCACTTTTGGCAAAAACGAGATATTAGCACCAGGTGGTAGAGGATGTTCCAACGCATCTTCTGGAACTTGAATTTTAGTGAAATAGTGTTTAGACTTGGCTGCCGATGCGAAAAACCAAACGGCTAATATGCCACTCTTATGGGAAATTGCCTTGAAGGAGATTTTGTGACAAACACTAAAACGCGTTTTTCTCGGAATACTTGATTTGGCATAATAGCCGAATTTTCAATTATGGGCAGTTTAAAGATAGAAAAAAAATGCTAAAAAGTGATTCGGAATTAACTAATCCTAGATGAAGACCAAAAAGTACGGACTGAATATTCATAAAAGGCTTTTTGTTCTGTAACAAGGCATCAAATTGTGTAATTTTGACAAGAATGAAATTAAAGAGATCGAATTTTATGTTAAGCGTAAGACAAAATTTTGAGGTTGACCAGTATTTGACCTTGATTTTATTTTTCCTAAAACTTTTTAAGAATTTTAGGAAGTTATTTATTCAAATAAATGAACCATGTAGGAAAAAAATCAATAAACGGAAATTTACTAATTTTGCGTAGATATTTTTTTTTTAAATAATTAAAAGTAAAAAGTCCAAAAAGACACAAAAAAAAACACAGAAAAGTAATATAAAATTTTCATTATTTGAAAACAACAACCATCTTTTTTTGGGGTACCCAACTCGACACCTAATCACCCTCTTCATCGACTGTTTCGTCGATCAACGTTCCGTTTGCGCCCGACAGGTATGCAACAATCGCACAGCACAAACCACCCAAAAATCATCCCGCAAAAATCCGTTCCTACCTTTTGTCCCTGCTCGTTCATCGCGACCGCCTTGTGCAGATCCTGCAGCATCTTCTCCAGCCGCGGTTGCGCCTCCTTGTTGATGTCCTGCAGCGCGGCACAAAAGTGCAACGCGTGACTCTCGTTCCGGCAGGCGCTGCAAACGCGCACCTCGCAGCTCGTACAAAACAGTCCCGTCACGAGCTTGTGCTCGTCGCACACGCTGGCGTCCTCGCGGAGCCACCGTTTGGCCGCGAGCGGCCGCAACTTGTGCCGGGCCAGGGCCTTTCCCACGCGGTGGATCTTCTCGAAGCAGTCCCGGCAGAGCGGGGTGTCGCAGCCCTCGCAGTAGTGGCGCGTTCGGGACGAGTTGCACTCGTAGCACTCGCGGTCCTCGTCCGGATCGTCAAGGGGGAGCACCGCCGCGGATTGGCGCCGCGGCTCCTCGCCGGGGGCCGTACCGAAGGAGGAGCCCGAGCTGGATCCCGGGCCGGACTTGATGCGGGACTGCTCGTGCTGCCACTGGTAGACCAGCCCCATCATGTGCAGCGACTGCTGCAGCTGTTCCCGGACCGGCCGCACCGGATCCAGCAGCGTCCGGATGTTGCACACCCGGCACGGAATCCCCGTGGTCTTGAGGTTGCCCGGCGGCGCGTTGGCCACGTTGACCGCCCGCAGCTGCTCCTGGATGCACTTTTCGCACAGCAAGTGGTCGCACCGCAGGATGAAGGCCCGCCGCGACGGAACGCCGGACCGGGGCACGTACGCGGACGAGAACATCTGGTGGCACCGCGGACAGCGGGGCGCCGGCCGCCACGTCAACGTCTGGTCCGACCGGAGCAGATTCGCGACGTTTTCGAACGGCATGGCTCGCGACGATGGTTTTTGTTTACGTTTTTCGGTTCCGGATTGGGGAGCGCGCGCGCGGCGACGATTGTCAGCGAAAGTACGGTTATAAACTTCAAAACACTCACACACTAACGGAAGTCGGCTTCCGGCGTCAACAATTAATCGGAACGTCCCGGAATTCAAGGTTAGGGAAAGGGAAAACACTTTTCGGATCACCAAAAACTTTGACCGGAGAAAATTTCGACTCGCGAAGAGTGAAGAACGCGTTGTTTTGTTTTGATTGCGCGGAAGGTTGCTGGTAAACTGAACGAGAGAGTGACAAGGTGGCGAGAGGAAGAGAGGAAAATCGACAAAGAGTGACAACAGTGCACGCTCGTGGAAGATGGTACCAGTTTTGGATCTTGACTACCCAGAATACAGAAAAATAGCGAAATAATTTTAATACAAAATTAGAGCAATGAATTTATTTTGAAAAAAAAAAAAAACAGAGTTCAGCATAACATGAATTATAAAATAATGCAGAACACAATGAAATGCATTTTTCAGTAACATATTATTCAAATTACCCTCAAAATTGAGGTAATTTCGCAGAGCGTGTAGCTTTCATCATCGCATACCAGAGATAAACAGACACTAAACTCCTATATCAACGTGTTTTACTATAAATTTGAAAACATAATTAATTACATTTTCTACGCTGCATTGTTGAAACTGACAGATGAGCAGTTCTCTAGGATTTCGGTCATTCAATTTTTTTTGTATTTTTTAATCCGACTGAAACTTTTTTGGTGCCTTCGGTATGCCCAAAGAAGCCATTTTGCATCATTAGTTTGTCCATATAATTTTCCATACAAATTTGGCAGCTGTCCATACAAAAATGATGTATGAAAATTCAAAAATCTGTATCTTTTGAAGGAATTTTTTGATCGATTTGGTGTCTTCGGCAAAGTTGTAAGTATGGATACGGACTACACTGGAAAAAAATAATACACGGTAAAAAAAATTTTGTGATTTTTTTTATTTAACTTTTTGTCACTAAAACTTGATTTACAAAAAAACACTATTTTTATTTTTTTTTATTTTTTGATATGTTTTAGAGGACATAAAATGCCAACTTTTCAGAAATTTCCAGGTTGTGCAAAAAATCATTGACCGAGATATGAATTTTTTAATCAATACTGATTTTTTCAAAAAATCGAAATTTTGGTCGTAAAAATTTTTCAACTTCATTTTTCGATGTAAAATCAAATTTGCAATAAAAAAGTACTTTAGTGAAATTTTGATAAAGTGTACCGTTTTCAAGTTATAACCATTTTTAGGTAACTTTTTTGAAAATAGTCGCAGTTTTTCATTTTTTTTAATTAGTGCACATGTTTGCCAAGTTTTGAAAAAAATATTTTTGAAAAGCTGAGAAAATTCTCTATATTTTGCTTATTCGGACTTTGTTGATACGACCTTTAGTTGCTGAGATATTGCAATGCAAAGGTTTAAAAACAGGAAAATTTATGTTTTCTAAGTTTCACCCAAACAACCCACCATTTTCTATCTTCAATATCTTAGCAACTAATGGTCCGATTTTCAATGTTAATATATGAAACATTTGTGAAATTTTCCGATCTTTTCGAAAAAAATATTTTCAGAATTTTCAAATCAAGACTAACATTTCAAAAAGGCCAAACATTCAATATTACGCCCTTTTAAAATGTTAGTCTTGATTTGAAAATTCCGAAAATATTTTTTTCGAAAAGATCGGAAAATTTTACAATTGTTTCATATATTAACATTGAAAATCGGACCATTAATTGCTGAGATATTGACGATAAAAAATGGTGGGTTGTTTGGGTGAAACTTAGAAAACATCAATTTTCCTGTTTTTAAACCTTTGCATTGCAATATCTCAGCAACTAAAGGTCGTATCAACATAGTCCGAATAAGCAAAATATAGAGAATTTTCTCAGCTTTTCAAAAATATTTTTTTCAAAACTTGGCAAACATGTGCACTAATTAAAAAAAATGAAAAACTGCGACTATTTTCAAAAAAGTTACCTAAAAATGGTTATAACTTGAAAACGGTACACTTTATCAAAAATTCACTAAAGTACTTTTTATTGCAAATTTGATTTTACATCGAAAAATGAAGTTGAAAAATTTTTACGACCAAAATTTCGATTTTTTGAAAAAATCAGTATTGATTAAAAAATTCATAACTCGGTCAATGATTTTTTGCACAACCTGGAAATTTCTGAAAAGTTGGCATTTTATGTCCTCTAAAACATATCAAAAAATAAAAAAAATTAAAAATAGTGTTTTTTTGTAAATCAAGTTTTAGTGATAAAAAGTTAAATAAAAAAATCACCAATTTTTTTTTACCGTGTATTATTTTTTTCCAGTGTAGTCCGTATCCATACCTATAACTTTGCCCAAGACACCAAATCGATCAAAAAATTCCTTCAAAAGATACAGATTTTTGAATTTTCATACATCATTTTTGTATGGACAGCTGCCAAATTTGTATGGAAAATTATATGGACAAACTAATGATGCAAAATGGCTTCTTTGGGCATACCGAAGGCACCAAAAAAGTTTCAGTCGGATTAAAAAATACAAAAATTTAAATTAAAAAAAAGATCGATTTCGTAGAGAATTGGGTACAAAAGCCCTGTGTCAATTTTTATGTACAACGGTAAAAAACGCGATTAAAAACCATTTCGGATCACTTTTTTTCATTTTAATGCAATTTTTTTTTCTCAAGACAACATTTTTTCGATGGTCCCCTTGGAACGAGCTGTCAAGTAGGACCTTTTCTGTCAAGAAGGACCGCGAGGTTAATTTTTCAAAATTGATTTAAAAATCCAATTTAAACTCTTTGTGGTCGTACAAAGTGCCATTGTACTCAGAAAAATAAACTTTATCGCTGTAAACAATAATATCAGCAATCTAAGCTTCATTTTAGGACCCAATTGCTCATTGAAGATAAAAATTGTCAGCCATTTTTTTTCTTTGGATATAATTTTGTTACTCCAAATTTATCCACGACCGTTTCCAACGACCGTGAGAAGGGGCTAGAAAATCCAGCTTTCAGCTAACTCCTCAATACGTACGAGAACTATTAAAAAAATAGTACACGAAAAAAATGCCAAGCTTTTAATTAACTTTTTCTCACAAAAAAATCAATTTCCCAAAATCAACATTTCATAATGTCAATTTTTTATCCTACAACTTTGCGAAGACACCAAACCAAACACCAAAACCGATCAGAAAATTCCTACAAAAAAAAGCGCGGAATCGGAATTGCGTAGAGAATTGCTCTCATGACTCTTCACAAAAAATTGGTTCACGGAAAATAAATTCCCGATTTTTTTCTCTTGACTATTTATCAAGTACAGTCCAGACTCGATTATCCGAAGTTTCGATTATCCGAATTTCGATTATCCGAAGGTTTTTATAGGACTTCGGATAATCGAATTACGAATAAAAAATTAGCTTTCGCATTTTTTTTATTTTCTTACTTTAATCATCAAATTCGAGTTCTACGACCCAATTTTAGTCAAATTTGAATGGTTGATTGCATGTAAAATTAAAAAAATGTATTTTTTTCAATATTTCATCATCGCCATTTTGGCCGCCATTTTGGATTTTAAAATTCTAGTTCAAGAATCATATTAAGCTCAATAATTAAAAATAAGAAAACGAAAAAAAAAATGTTTTTTCGTGGTTCGATTATCCGAATTTTTGACTATCCGAAGTGAAATTTCGCCAAGGCCTAGGGTTGGACTGAAAATCTCAAAATAATGTTTTAAAATTTTCGATTAAAAAAAAAATTTTTTTTAAATAATTTCGGAGTCTTAAAAATGCATCTTTTGCGCCAGAGAAATGTTCCAAAATCTAGTTAAATAATAAAAAAAAAAATCAAAAGCCTTCAAGAATTCAAGCATTTTTTTAAATAAAGTTGATGCATTTATCAAACTTCATAAAAAATAGCACCCCTCGAACTGTTATTTATGGCTGAATTTTTGTTTCATTTTTGGGCTCTGTTGTCTTTTAAATTTTAAATTTTATTAAGATTAGATTTTCTCAGTGTGATTTAAAATGGAGAATTTAAAATTTCAGAATTATTTTTGAATATTGAAAACACTTATTATAGTCATTTGAAAATGCTGGGCCTTATTTTATCATTTTGAATTTTTTTTATTTAAGAAGGCATAAGGAATGCATGGACAAACTTTCTTCCAAATAAAAAAAATACAAAATAAAAAAATCTCGAAAAATTTGCTGCAAACTTTTATGCAGTCTTCATTATGATGTTTATATTTCCTAAGTGCCTCCAAACCACCAGCATGTTGAAAACCTGACAACTCAAAATCGATTGGTAGGATTAACAAATAAATAATACATGATTTTTCAAATGAGTTGTTATATTCAATATTTGTGGTATGAAAACATCGTTGCCACTGATAAAAATAAGTTTTATGGTTAATTTTTTTATAGGTATATATTTAGCAATGATTTTCTGAAAATAAAAAAAGCTATGCTGAAAATATATTTTGATCTAAAAAAAGAAAAAAAAGGAGCAAGACAACATTTCAATTCTGGTCAATTTTTGTCAAGTTGTTGCTACTTTTTTTAAATCTATTTTTCAAATAAAGTTGAATCATAAGCATTCAAAAAATAACAAAGCATCCCAAAAAAAATGTTTTAGGCCGAGTTTTTCAACTTATCATTAAGTCTGTTTTGAATAAATAAGTCTTTTTGGACCTCAGGCATGGCCAAAAAGGACATAAAATTTCACGAAAAATTATTGAAAAAAGTCCTTATTATTATCTAAACACCAAATCGATCAGAAAATCCCGTTTTCTAGATATATTGGCTGATGCACGAAATGATTTGTTCACCTTTTATTGGTATCCTCCGCAAACGTCACCAACCACCGGGGGTTGAGTGTACATATATTTATTTACATACCTACAATGTCAAATTGTATGCAGACTTGTGTAGAAAAACTAAAGATGCAAGATGGCTTCTTTTGACATAAAGAATGCATGGACATTGGACAAAGTTTCATACCAATTACATCAAAATCAAATCATAGGAAATATTTCAAAAATAACAGTTTCGTTTTTAAAATTGAAAATCGAACTACACTCAACCCCCGGTGGTTGGTCACTTTTTCGTTTGACACTTTTTTAGTTTGTACCCCGTTGGTTGGTCAAAGTCAAACTAAAAAGTGACGAACTGTCACTTTTTATATGGCACTCACGCACACTATCAAAACAAACGTTTGGTAGTGTGTGTGAACTCCGTGTAAAAGGGGTGTCAAACTAAAACGAGACCCCGTTCGTTTGACAACAGTTGGTGTCAAACCATCGGGGTTTGAGTGTATCTTTTTAGAAGATATGGGTTGTGAATTTGATTTAAAAATAGTAGTTTATGCAACAAGTTGCAAAAAGAGGATTTTTTCAGCACGAGTCGGTGAACCTCGTTGGATAAATACGAAGAGTGCTGCAAAAGTCAAGTTTTGCAACGAGTTCCATACAACATTTTTTGCAATTCCGAAAAAAAACCGTTGAGAGAAATTTGAGGTCAAATTTTCATGTATTTTGTCAATAAATCGATTAAATCAAATAAATGTTGAAAAGTGTTACTTTTCGAAACAAGTGCTGAAAAGTTCAACTTTTCAGCACCCATTTCAGTGCTGAAAAGTAGAACTTTTCAGTATTTATTTTGAAAAGTTTTGCTATTCGATTCTGTTATTTTTGATACAGAAAAGTAGGCTATTTCGTCGTTCAAGAATGACAGGAAAAGCAAGTAGTTTCACGACGGAATTGCAAAAAAATATTTTTCACTATTTTTCACCATTGGTTTAAAATATCCCTGCAATAGACATTTCGGAATAGAAAAAAACTACTTTTTTCGAGAGTTCCCTTTATTTCCATGTGATTTATTTCCCTTTCCCTTCACTACTCAGATCAAAACTTCCACCACCATTTATTTCGGAAATCAATGCAGTTTCCCCCCTCAAATTTCCCTCTCAACCATACATCGAGTTGTGCAGCTCCTCCAGCTCCTGCTCGCGCCGTGCCGCCCTCTCCCGGAACTTCTTCTGCTCCTCGTAGCCCTCGTCGTCCGTCTTCATCTCGTGCCGGCACAGCGGACAGCTGTTGGTCTGTCATGAAATGAAAGATTTGTCAAATTTGATTCAAAAGTAACCAAACTTTGACAGCTGTCAAAGCTCACCTTCTCCAGCCACGGCACAATGCAACTCTTGTGGAAATCATGCCCGCACGGCAGCACCAGGAACGCCTCATTGTCGCCGTCCGGGTCGTTCGGCTTGATGCAGATGGCGCACCGCTCGTCGTCGGCCGCCACCTGCCGCTCCGGCAGCGCCGCCACCAGCGCCTTCGAGGCCGGCGGCGGCAGTTGGTCCGTGTTGAGGTCGTCGGCGAAGAAGCCGTTCTGCTGCAGGAAGCGCACCATCAGCAGCAGCTGGTGGTTCTGGGCCTGTTCCGGCGCGATCGGTTCGCAGCCCAGCTCGTCAAAGTAGTCGGCCATCTGCGCGGGGAGAGTGACAGTTTAAACTTTAGCGCAATGTTTTGATGTTCGGTTCAGCGTGCAAAGCGGGTGGTTTGATAGTTTGGGAAACGTGGAGAGTTTGTTTATGTTTTGATCGTTAAATTTGAAGGCGAAAAGTGCAGTGTTTTTCTGTTTGACGACATCTCCCTTGAATCACCTAGTAGTTTGCCGAATCTGGAATCTCCAAAACAATAATAGAACCGAAACTTAAAAAGAAACCAGCGGTCACGGCCCGTGGCCAAGGACATCAATTAGCGCCGTGCGCTGGCCAAATGGGCCATGAATAATGGGCCCGTTGATGGGGAGGGCATCGCGACATGTCTTGAGACTGCTGACCCGTGCACCGAGTGTTATTTAATGACACAGTTCCGTAGATTCAAGGTGGAGGAGGAGGCGCAGGAGAAGGACGGTTCTCTCACTTTCAAGCGTCATCGGGCCGAAGAGTTAACGGGCCGTGAAATATCCGGACCGTGGCGTGAAATCGTCATGTGCGGATTGCCACTATTAATCAGGCTAGTTTACAACCTGCAGCTGGTGGAGCTACAAATTTCGCGGTGCAACGACGATGATGCACTCGGAACGGAATCCTGCGTGGACGGTCACTGGTTGGTTTTTGCCAGTGTCATCACACAATTATCCGCGACATCGTCGGGATCCGCGAAAGCCCTTTCGCGGATGGACCGGATCATGCATAATTAGTCCGCCGTGCAACATCTGGCCCAGCAGCTGTCAAACGAGCATGTCCGTGCGGAAATTTTTACCGGGGAAAAAATCCGGACCGTGAAACAATTTTCCCTAAAAGCGTCCCAGGCAAACGGACAATGTAACATTAAAACTGGAGCCCTCGTTCGGACGGCCCCCCGGAATCGTCGCAGAGTCTATGGCGAATAGTGTCATTTATGATTAATTGCTTTGCCAGGACATTAGAACCGGGGACGGATTAGACGGACTCAATCCGCGAACTCTTTGCGGTCCAGCTGTCAAAATATGCCTAAAACAAAGTTACCCAAAATTTAGTAGTCCTAGCAGCTGTCAAATCTACACGCTTGAGCGTAGTTACCCAAAATCAAGCTCTAACCCTTAAATTCCGGGTCGCAACGAGCCACTGCGCGCCCCTCCCTAACCTAACTTTGGTCCTAAATTCCTCGCAGAAATTTCGGCAGAACCCTGCAGCAGCGCATTCATCATCAAAATCGCGGAACATTTCGCGTGGTCGGTTTGGCGCCGGCCACGGTCCACAGCGGACACCACACCGGGCGATAATTGACGCGCGCGACTCAAAATGATGACACCATCAAATATTACTTTCGGTCCTCTAACGTGCGAAACACGCTTTGCAGTTTTTGAACGGCCGGAGGAATAGTTTGGTGCGCCCACGTGGTCACAAATTGCGCGCACCGGCAAAGGGATGACAACTAGATTTGGGTGGACGGTGAGGTTAGGTTTTGGTTGCAGATGGGGGAGGTTTTCGGCTACGAAAAAACCTCAGGAACCGAATTGTGGTTCCTTTCGCAATCAGCGCCACCGAGTGACGATGGATTTTTGTGAAGGAGAGGGTGATGTTGGTGTTTTTAGAATAAGCAAAAATTAATATAAAAATAGTTAAATTATTAAAAACTACTTTATTTGCAAAAAAATAAAAAATCAGATGCAATTAATCTCCAAATTACAACTAACCTTACTATTAGCTTTAAGGTTGGAACAACATAATTATCATTTTCTCATTTTTTTTTTGCGAGAGCGTTCGAATTGTTGTAACAATCAAAAATAAGTTTTTTTATTTGTTTCACTTTTTATTTCCATTTTTATGGTTTTTTTAACCCTGTTTTTTCCCTTGTTTAAAATTGATAATAAAAAAACCCTTAGTTATGGCATTCCAGTTTAGTAATAAGTAAGTTCTCGCTAACTTTTTCAAAAGGTCCTATGAACATAGGATTTATTTGTGATGAAAATATTAGGTTTCGAATTTTTCATTGTTATTTTTCATTTAAACTGTTAGATTTTCGATTTATGATCTGTTAAAAATATTCTTTTTGTATAATTTTCTCATTATTATAGGATATCTTATCTATAGGATATTTTTTTCAAATGTTTAAAATACAGAAAATTAACTTCATTTGTTCTCTCATGTTTGAATTTTATGTTAAACAAAGTGTTTTTTTATGTAAACAAACAGAAATTGCTGAAAAAAGAACGGAAAATAGGATAATATAAAAAAATGTCCAAATCAATACTAAACAACATGAATAAAAAAAATCAACCATTTCAAATATTCTAATTAATCATATTTACAAAATTTACAAAACTTGCAACAAAAATCAAATCAATGCAAACATAAAATGAGAAAAAGAAGAAATAGAATTTTAACTTGAAAATATATAAAAAAAAACAATCGAATAGAAAAATTGAATTTATTAATTTCTTCTCAAAAACAAAAAATAAAAGATCAGAAAAAATATTACAAGAGAGATATCACATGAACAAAAAACATAAAAATATCAGTTCATAAGAAAATAAGATAATACTCATTGAAAATTTTAATTAGGTGTTGAACAAAAAAAAGTTTGAATTGAAGATGTTCCATGGATTCAAATAATATTATAAACGAGATAACTGCATAAATGATTTTTGTCGAAATCATTAAAATTATAAATAAGAAGTAAAAATGTTAACAAATTAAATCCAAAAGAATGTTTGAAAAAATAAGCTTAATTTATTGAAAGTTAAGGAACATTGTTACTCAAAAAAGTTTTAAAAAAACATTATAAACAGTTGAGGCTTCGTTTAAAAATAACGAATTGTCAAATTTGACATTTTCAAACTTTTTGATTTGACTATGTAACAAATGTGTTACATAATATTTTAAAAACCCCTAATTTAATTGAAATGCTAAAGAATAAATTAAGAAAAAGATTTTAAGAACAAAAACCACGAGATTTGATTTCTCAAAAATTTAAGACGTATAAAAAACAGAAATTTAAATAAAAAGTAAAATAAATCAAAAAGTTAGATAAGCAAACGAGAAAATTGAAAGCTAAAAAAAGAAAGAAAAACATTTAAAAAAAAAACTATTTCACAAAAAATAGAGTTGTAAAAATATAAACATTTTTAAATTAGCATATTTTCTTGCAAACCTAAGTGCAAATAAAGATTTTGTTTGTGCAAGACGTCATTTATGTACGTCCCATATGTGTTTACATCCCGCAAGACAATGTAGTTTAAGTTCTATTGTAACTGCTCAATAAAAGTACTCTGCCTCTTCGCGCGCTGACCACCGTCCGAGACGGTTGGCTCAGCAGTCTCAGCAAATCGATTGTTTTATTCAATTACGAAATATTCTACGCGCCTGGACAACAACAACAACAACACAACGTAGGGAATTCTGAGTCGGCCCCTTGGCCGAACAGATTTTTTTATCAAACAATCGTAACCTAAAAAGGCATTATAAAATAAGCGAAATGATTCAAAATTTTCAGAAAAAATTAAATCATTACTAAAAAAAATAGAGGCGGACCACTAGCGGACCATTTAAGTAAATCTTAAAATTTACAAAAAAAAGTAAGAAAAGTATCTAACTTTGAACTAAAAAAATGTGAAGCAACTGATTTTCTAAAGTTCAAAGGAAAATAAATACTAAACCATATTGAATAAAAAATCAACCATTTCAGTTAGGGACCATCCATAAACCACGTGGACACCTTAGGGGATGGGGGTATGGCGATTGTCCACGGTCCATACAAAAAGATTTTTTTGTATGGACAATTGTCCACGAAGGGGGGTTGAGATTTCCAAAAAAGTGTCCACGTGGTTTATGGATGGTCCCTTATTCTTATTGTTCATAATTAAAATGCTTGAGATTCATTATCTTTTCAAAACCAAAAACTAAAATGAAAAGAGCAGAAAAAAAATGGAAAGAAAGATGTAACATGGAAAAAGCATAATAATGGAAGTAAATAACAAAAGGAGATAAACCTGATTGAAAATTAGTTTTAAAACAAAAGACGTTTGAAAAAAATACAGTAAGTGGATAAGTATCAAAAAGACTAAAAAAAACAGATTTTTAAAACATATAAAAAATCAAATTGTGCTTTTTGACACAATAAACAAACAAAGAAAAAAATAAATTCAAGGTAAATAAGAAATTGAAGGAAAATTAGAATTGAATGAAGAAAAATTGTTATTTTTTTATCTTAAAACATTGTGAAGCATTATGGGATCGATCAAACAAACAAAAATAAAATGATCTGAAAAATGTCAACAAATTAAATGTAGAAGAATTTCTAATAAAAATCAACTAGATACAACCGTTATGAAATGCTTTAAAAATGTTAATTTAGCAGAAGTTAAGGAAAACTGTAACTGAATAAAATTTAAAAAATAAACAGATAAGAGCTCGTAAAAATGTTACGTAACGCAAAATTTTGCATTTTCGAACCTTTTTACTCGACCTCGGTGTTACAAATGTGTAAAATGGAATAAATGAGGAAGACAATTGAAAATAAAAAAAAACATATGGAATGAATCAGGAGAATTTTCCACAAAAAAATAGAGTAGAAACCATGGAATTGTGAAAAAAAAACTTAAATATCAAAAATAAGGGTTATTCTCAAAAATTAAAACGTATTAAAAAAACAGGATGTGCAAATAACAAAAACAAAAGGAAATGAGAAAAAAAATCATTTGAAAATGAAAGAATTAAAAAAGTAAAACAATTCAACTGATAAATGAGTTCGAAAAAAAAAAAGAAAAAGAGACCATTTCTGCAAATCTTATTATAAATATTTAGAATGGATCATTTTTTTAACATGTTTGTTTTTTTTTGTGATATTTTGTCTGTTTGTCTACGTTGAAAATAGAAAATGTGAATTTGTGCACTTAAATATAAAAAAAATACGATAATTCAAATCAAAACAGTAACTCTGAGTAATTTTCACCCAAAACTTTGACTTTTTTTAGGCATATTTTACTTAAAATTGGGTACACTTTGGTGAAGTTTTGAATGTAATTAAATCTCACTCAAAATAGACATCCAACTCAAGCAAAACAACGTAAGTGGGCCATTGTGAGTTTGCTCACGTCAGTGGTTGTTTACATTGGGAGTGAGCAGGATTCATTATTTGTTTGCTAACTTATATTGGCCCATTTAAATTGTTTTGCTTGAACTATTTATTTCTGAGTTGATTCGGTGTTGGTTAAACTACTCATTTTTGACCATTTTTTCCAACTAAAATATACTGTTTTAACCGAGGTTTTAACAATTTAGGTTAAGTAATGGATTAAAAACGTCAAGCCAAGATTCAAAATTCTCTCAATCCATATTAACTAAATCATAGATCACAAAATAAAACTTATTAAGGTTCTCAGTTTTCATCAAAAACGAACCTAAGAAATGGGTAAATGTGCATGTTTTAGAGTATTGGAGGAATTTTTCTTAGATTTTGGTGAATTTGACACAATTTTCGTTGAATTATGAGTAAAATTCACTCAAATCTGACAGCAAGTTTACTCATTTCTGAGTAGGTTCGGATCTGTCAGGGCTGGGTTAGTTTATTTATGGGAAATGAGTATAATTTAACCAAAATGTTGCATATGTCCTCAAAATCTATTTCTAATTATTTCTGAGTATTACACTTTTGATGAATTCAATGTATTTGGTAATATATCCAAGTAAAACCCAAATATTCCAAAACTACAATCCAACACCCTTCCAGCCGAATATCCTTGGCGATGCAAGCAGAAAAACTTTTACAACCCTCGCAAAATTTAGCGAAACCAAAACACACACATGGAGGGATAGTTGCAACCTCCTGTCTCTCCTCTAAAAAAATAAATAAAACCACACACCCAAACCGCGCCCACAAAAGCTCACTCGCGCCCTCTTCTGGGGGAACGAATTGAAAATGGGTTTTTGGAAAATGAATTAGTTCCAGCCGGTTTGATTGCACCGCTTTCTGGCTTAGCCAAAAGGAATCACCCTTCCCTTCCCAGCACTTTCACTGATAAATTTTATCAAACAGCCCAGTCGAAATTCAATAGTTCAATTATCTTCCACCCTCTGGAACCCTCCTTCACCCCTTTACCGATCGCAGCGCCCTGCCACCCGGGTGGCACGTTCCGGCAACTGTTTCGCCGTCATTCCAGGGAAAACCCTCCTCCATTGACCGTACTAAATTAATTAAACAATGTATTGTGTGTCCTCGTTTTCGTCCTTTTTTCGCTGGTTGAAATTCCCTCGAAAAGGTGGCGCTGCAGTGGCGGTGGCGGCGGCCATTTTACACCGCAATTGTCACGACATAATCAACCGTAAACGGGTCGTCGCCGCCGATTGTGTGACACATTTTGCGCCAAATATAGGCGGCCCGAACTGTCATGTTGACTTTTGAGGAGGGACAGGGGGATTAGCGAGGGGTGTGACAATAGTGGAATCATTAGTTTGCGCTTGGGCATCGGGCGCTGTTTATACACACAAAAAAAAAATTTCTAAATGTTACATCATTTATGATGTAACACTTTTGCACGTCATTAAACATTTAAATTTAAATTCAATTTGATGTAAATTTGCAACAAATTATACGTAAAAACATGATTTTACGTGTGATTCAACCGTTTACGTCGAATCTCAAGTTTACATCAACTGAGTTTACATGTGATTCATTTTTTCCGTGTCGAGTAAATTCACATATTTTTTTCTGTGTAGTCAATCACCGGAATGGTTTTGTTTACGGACGCGCGCTTTTGTCGCGGCGACAACAAGGTTGGAGGCAATTGACGATAAATTTTGGATATGCTGCTGGGTTATTGATTATAAAATTGAATGCAGAGTTTGCATAAGTGATTGAGACATTTGATAGAAATAGCTGGTTCTAAAATTGTGATTAAAATAAAAAATCCAAATTTCGATATTTTTTTCAAGTTTTTGTGTTATTTTTTCTAAAAAAAAACAATTTGTAACTGTCAAAGAAAACACTATCCACAAATGACGTAACATTTGAAAGAGGATTGTCTACCTTCCACTCACCCCTCGTAGATTTTTTCCACACTGATTATTTCATTAGTAAAACCACATCGTTCAACACCCCAGACCCATATTATGCTACGTTATTTGTGAATAACACCTGGTTAAGGAATTTAATCCTCTGAAATGTGTTTTTTTACGCTGCTCGACATTTTGATGAAAGACAGATTTCGCAATCATCTGAAATCCTTCAATTTTTGTACCTACTCAGAAATGAGTAAATCGGGCAACTGTCAGATTTGAGTGAATTTTACTCAAATTTCGCTTGATCACGTACTTAAATTAGGGATGATCTTAAAAAAAATTGAGTGAAGTGAAATGACCTATTCAGAATAATTTCCATTTGATTTTCTTCTAAGTAATATCTACCCAAATTATGACATTTGCATCAGAACTCAATTCTGAGTACATACAGGTTTGTCCTCTGGTTTGATTAACTCTGAGTGTAAGCAATTTTCTGAGACTAATTTTTGGCATTTTTTTTTTATAAATATCTTTACTCAAATCTTAGGATTAAATTGCTTTTTTTCGGTCAGCACTCTTAATAAAAAAAAACTTCTGCTGACGTGATGTTTTGACGTAATTTTTCATTTTCTTCAGTTTTTTTTAAGTATTCTAAAACCTCTGAAAAATTTCTCTCGCGAAAAATCTATACAAGTTATCAAATTGTACATATTAAAACTCTTCATAAAATGTTGTCACAAAATTTCTATCAAAATGAAAATCGCGAGAACAGATTTTCTAGTCGGTTTAGAGTCTTTGGCATACTGTTAAAGGATTTCCTCGAAAGATGTAGTTACACTCTAAACAAATAAATTAATCTATTTTTTTCAAAAAAAGAAAATAACTATGTACATATTTCCAAAAAAAAAAATCATTTTCGGCCCAAACCTGTGAAAATTTTATTTGGCAGTGTTGCCGATTTGTGGCAAAAATAATGAGTTTTCATATTTCAAATCTTAAATAAACCAGCTGAATTTCTTGTTAACCAAAGGGACGTACATTTTGAATCGTTTTCAGTAAACAACTGTTCGTCAATTTCATTTGAACATTTGATTTTTTTTCCAGACCTCGAGAAGAAATTTTCTGTTCGTTTTTGTGTCTTCGGCAAAGTTATAGGTACATTCCAGAAATAGTTATCTGAAGTTCAGGATGGATTATTTGAAATCGTAAAATTTAGAGTTGTTTTTTTTTATTTCTCAAAATTATTATGTATTATTTTGAACAAAACATATTTTTCTGTATTTGACAGAAAAAATATTTTTTACTAAATTATTTTTTTTGAATAAAAGGTTTTTTTTATTAAAAAAATAATAATTTGATGAATTAAATTTCAAATCGAAAAAAAACCTTCATGAAATCTAGATGCTCTTCGTATTCGAGTTAGAGAAATTTTAAAGTTTATCAATTAAAAAAGGCTTACTTTTTGTTGCATTTTTTTGTGTGTACTATTTCTATGACCAAGACACTTAGCATCATTTGTTCGTCAAAACAAGTCTCCGTACAATTTTTGAAACCGTGTATCTTCTCAAAAACGGGTTTTCTAAAAGATTTGGCGCCTTCGGCAAAGTTGTGAACATTCTTTAGACATTTTTAGAAAAATAGTTACACTCTAAAAAATACTTAAATCTAATTGGACTTGTCGCACACAAAAAAATAATTTTTGGTTACTTATGTTTAAGATGACAAAAATGCCATTTTTTGAGCAATGGCTAATTCATTTGACAGTGTTGCCAATTTTTTGGTTTTCCGTTATTAATAATGTTTTTGCAAAAAAATATGTCTCGAAAAAACGGTTGAAACTTTGTTGGTGCCTTCGGAGTGCCCAAAGAAGTCATTTTGCATCATTAGTTTGTCCATATAATTTTCCATACAAGTTTGGAAACTGTCCATGCAAAAATGATATATGATAATTCAAAAATCTGTATCTTTTGAAGGATTTTTTGATCGATTTGGTTTCTTCGGCAAAGTTGCAGTTAAGTACTGGGTGCTGAATAGTGGTTCGCAAAACGGCCTCAATTTTGAACTGTCAAAGTGGAACCAATTTGCTGTTCACCAAATGTAGAGAGTATTGTTATCGATCATTAAAAATTGTTTTTGTTTTTGCAAGAATTAAAAATGTGTGGCATTTGGGACCTGGAGTTCAAGTCCAGAAATCTTAAGAAATTTGAATAGATCGTCATTTTTTATAATTATGAGTGGAAGTTGTTTATGGAGTCGATGCGGTTGTATCCATCCAGAAGCAGACTTTATTGTTTGATTCCGTTTGAAAACCTACTTTTTTAGTGAAATGTTTCTCTTTTTGTTGGATCAGCTTCGCTAGAAGTAGCGATGTTTTTTTTTCGCTGGAACAGGAAGAGCTACAGGATTCCAAAATCAGCCAGGGAATTTAACTGCGACATCGCAGAATGAAACTCGCGCGCAGTTCTTAAAAAATAAAAAGAGTCATGTTTGTGCTTGAACAGCCTCCTACTTTGTAGATGTAAACAAAGTGGGATCATTCGAAAATCATGTTACGCATTCTCTCTATTCATCACCGTTCTTTTTTCAATGTCAAAAAAATAATTTATTGTGAAATTTTACAATCATTCGAAAAAGTATATTTTAAAAATTTTCTCTTCAACAATAGCTTTTTTAAAAAAAAATTCCATCGTCTTTCAAAATTCACGATTTGTTTCGAAAAATTGGCAACACTGCCAAATGAATTTTGACAACTTGTGCCATAGCCCAAAAGAAAACATTTTTTTGTCACCAAAATCATATCCAAAAATAAAATTTTCGAAAATTTGTTGTGCCTCTCTGTTCTCAAATTTGATAGCTAAATATAAAAGAAATCAACGATATCGTTTTTTTCCACACAATTCCTTCTCAAAAAATCGCACCTTTCCGCACCCTCGCGCCCGGCTTATTTTCTGTTTACATTCCAATCAGGGCCCCCAAAGACTGATGGTTTTACTTGCTGCATTGAATTTTTTTTGGGTGCGATTGTTGCCAAGGAGCCGAATTATCACGCGAATGATGATGGTCGCCTGTGCGAAGTGCAATCTCAAAACCCATCACAAACAAGCAAAAGAAAGAAAAAAGTATCGAGAAATTAAAAGTGAGAGTGTGTGCGTGCAACATGTAGTTAAACTTTTCAAAGTGCCGTGGTAATCTTCACAGCAACTTCACAGAAAGTTTCACTCCATGTTGCACACACTCTCACTTTTAATTTCTCGATTGACAACTGCAGAGCCGGTGGGCAGTGCTGCCAGTCAAAAACTTTTCGTCACGCTTGGCCAACCGGGCGCGCGTGTTTGCCGTGTTTACCCTAATTAGAGTACAAACAGGCGGCGGCGCCCCAAGTAGGAGCGAGGTTGCCGTGGAATATTTTGGTTTTTTTTTGGAATGGAATTTTTTTTTCCGACACTTTCAAAGCCTACTGCTCCGAACTTGCTGCTGGCTGATGGACACCCCGAGAGCGCGTTTGCCGTGTAAAATTGAGGTGAAAATCGTCCTGCAAACGGTACATTTATCATTCTATTTGCCCACACACTCACACACGCGCAGACCGAAATCTGACAGTCGGATTTAGAGCGGTGAAGGGGAGGGGAGAATCGCGCCAAAAAATTTCAACCTTTTTTGCTCGATTTGGGCGCGCGGCACTATTTTTAATTTGTTCCGGCCGGCCGGTGGTCCGCCGACATGCACTTTTGATGAACTTGGGCGAAATATCAAAGAAGAGTTGGTCCGTCCCCCTGGCGGCGCAGCAGCGAACGTGCTTTAATTAGTAATCTGGGCAAAATTCAGCGGCAGCGCAGCTGTCACTTTGGGGACGGACACGGCCCCACCAGCATTTCTGGCCCAAGACTGGTGTTTACAGATTTGTTTTTATGCTTGTTTTTTTTTGTTTTGTTTGTGTCTTGTGACGCGGTGCTCCAAATAGTGACAAACTTTTCGTTTTTTTTTTCGCTGTTGTGAACGAGACTTGTTTGTTTGTGACAAGTGTCTGCGCGAAGCTGCAGCCGAGCGGGATGGGACCGCCTCTCCTGAATAGGTAAAACGGATGTCCAGCAAAGTTTGGCGGGGGTTTATTTTCGGTGCTGAACGGTTAAATTCATGCAAATCTGACGTTTGTATGTTACCTAGCTCGAGGTCATGTTTAGTTATAGCAAAACAATGTAATTGGAAAAATGTCAAAGTGTAAACAAAGAGTCTATCTTGCTCGTTCCCAATGTAAATGTCAGCTGGCGTGAGCAGGATAGCCTCTTTGTTTACATTGTTTTGCTTGAATTATCGTGAAATTTGAGTGATTTAGAATGTGAGTGTGGGTTTTATTTTATTAAAAACTTCACTTTCATCCTCAAATTTAGAGTTTATTAGTGCAGGTCAATACAAAGTTTGAAGAATTGCACACAGATAAAATAAGACGCACTCATACAATATTATACAAAATCACTAAGTTTCCTTCAAAACAAGAACCTACGCAGAAATGAGCTTCGATAATTAAAGTTAGAATTGGGTTGATTTCACTCAAATTTTGCTAAATTATGAGTGACTGCGTTGAAAATATTCATGCCATTTATGGTTCAAAGAGCACGTTCAAAATCATTCAGTTTTCGTCAAAACCGAACCTACTCAGAAATGAGTAAATGGGGAATCTGACAGATTGAGTAAATTTCACTTAGAATTCAACGAAAATTGAGTGAAATTCACCCAGATCTGAATAAAATTTACTCAAATCTGACAGATTTCACACTTACTCATTTCTGAGTATGTTCGGTTTTGGCGAAAACTGAGTAATTTTGAACGGTGTGAAACATAAACAAAGGTAAAATTTTGCAAACAAGTCCATTCGAAAAATGGAATATAAACTGCCAAAACAATATCAATTAACAAGACCATACAAGAAAGGTTAGCATTGAAAGAAACAATCTTTTCTTTAAATTTGCTTTTGACAGATTCTATATCAAACCTAGCAAAGTTTCTTTGAATGAGAGTGTAATCTGTCAACAATGCACCGTTATTTGAACAAGGTTAAAAAATGGATATTTTAAACCTAATAAAATAAACCAACAGCTAAATCTCCGAAAACCATCAATTTCCACGCGTGCACACTGAGCTCAAATTAACACGTGCAAAAATCCCGCTAAATCCTGCACAAATTCCCCACCCCACCCCCTCTCGATTTTCCCACCTCCCTCCTCTTTGCGGAAAAGTGCATCAATAAATAAACCCGCGTGTGCCAGGGCAAATTTACGCCACATCGTGATTGCACCGCACACATGAATTGTGACCCCCCTACCCTTCTTCACCACTGTATTTTCTCTAATGGATCCATAACGATGTGAAAAATTATTTTACAGCATAAAACAATTTCGAACCGCGTGCACCCTATTTGTCATAGGTGCACTCGACAGTCCTGCTTTTTTTTTGGTTTAAAAAAAAACCCCTTTTTTCTGTCGTGGTATATTTTGGTGGAGCAATTTTTCCAAATTAAAATCACGCAACCTTTTAATTCCACCACCCCAGAAATTTTGCCGCGTGCATTTTCGGGGGGTAACATTAAACAATGGAGTTGACAGACTTTTTTTTTTGTTGGTTGTGTGTTTCTGGGTGTGAACAAAATCATGAACCGAGGACGAAATTAGTCTATATTTTATTTAGTGACCAGTTTTTGTTGCCGCACCTCACCTCAGCAATTGCCTCTTTTTTTTGACGTTTTCCAAATGGACGGTGGGTAAGAGGTGGAAAAGAGTTAAAAATAGTAACCGTGTATTTATGACATTTGTGCAATTTTTTGAATTCGGCAAAGCAGGCGCGCGACTTCAACTTCAATTTTTGTAATTTTTCGTCATTTATGTCATTTGTTAATTTTGACAATTTGTCAATTTTGTCAATTTTGACAATATTGACAATTATGACAATTTTGACAATTTTGACAATTTTGACAATTGTGACAATTTTGACAATTTTGACAATTTTGACCATTTCGACAATTTTGACAATTTTGACAATTTTGACAATTTTGTCAATTTTGATAATTTTGATAATTTTGATAATTTTGTCAATTTTGACAATTTTGGTAATATTGACAATTGTGACAATTTTGACCATTTTGACAATTTTGACAATTTTGACAATTTTGACAATTTTGACAATTTTGACAATTTTGTCAATTTTGATAATTTTAATAATTTTGATAATTTTGATAATTTTGTCAATTTTGGTTATATTGACAATTCTGACAATTTTGTCAATTTTGACAATTTGTCAATTTTGTCAATTTTGTCAATTTTGACAATATTGACAATTTTGACAATTTTGACAATTTAGACAATTTTGACAATTTTGACAATTGTGACAATTTTGACAATTTTGACAATTTTGACCATTTTGACAATTTTGTCAATTTTGACAATTTTGTCAATTTTGACAATTTTGACAATTTTGACAATTTTGACAATTTTGACAATTTTGACAATTTTGACAATTTAGACAATTTTGATTTTGACAATTTTGACAATTTTGATAATTTTGACAATTTTGACAATTTTGACAATTTTGACAATTTTGACAATTGTGACAATTTTGACAATTTTGACAATTTTGACAATTTTGTCAATTTTGTCAATTTTGACAATTTTGACAATTTTGACAATTTACACAATTTTGACAATTTTGACAATTTTGACAATTTTGACAATTTTGACAATTTTGACAATTTTGATAATTATAATAATTTTGATAATTTTGATAATTTTGTCAATTTTGGTAATATTGACAATTCTGACAATTTTGTCAATTTTGACAATTTGTCAATTTTGTCAATTTTGGTAATATTGACAATTCTGACAATTTTGTCAATTTTGACAATTTGTCAATTTTGTCAATTTTGACAATATTGACAATTTTGACAATTTTGACAATTTAGACAATTTAGACAATTTTGTCAATTTTGACAATTGTGACAATTTTGACAATTTTGACAATTTTGACCATTTTGACCATTTTGACAATTTTGACAATTTTGTCAATTTTGTCAATTTTGATAATTTTGATAATTTTGATAATTTTGTCAATTTTGACAATTTTGACAATTTTGAAAATTTTGATTAAATTGGTTAAATTTTACAGTTTTCAAAATAACACTCTCACTGTGCTCTACCTACACACACGCGAGCTCAACCGCGCGCGTAAGCTGCAGATTTTGCAAATTTGACCTTCCCAAAATCTGTGCGGTGCAATCTACGCGACGGGCCGGTGGGCCGCCGCTGCACATTTTACACCGTGTACGATTTATATTTATTTAATTTTAATTAATACTGTCTTGCGATGATTTATGGCCAAAGAAATTCGGCCGGACCGGACGACGGTCCGGGCCCCCACGCGGATTTTTTTGTACTGCGATATTTTGGACTATTTAGACTTTTGCTTGACAAATTTAAGATTTTTTTTTTGAGGTAAAAAAGATTACAGATTTTCTGAAAATCATAATCTTTTAAGTTATTTGACAGCTACAACAAAAAGCTGACAACTGTCAAACGCGCCAAACGTCAAAAAGCTGCACACTAAACCAAACCCACTCGAGATTTTCAAATTTGGCAAACGTTTGCCAATCCAGTTGGAGTTTACTTTTTTTTCTCGGAAAGACGACCAATCGAACCTGATTGAAAGTGAAGGGGGTTGCCAGTAAGTACACTCTCTGTGTGTGGGTTTAAACAACTCACAAACGGTTTTGGCTTGGATTTGGATCCCCCGTCGACGTCTCCGTCGCTACTGATTACTTGTTTACCTCTATTTACGAGCTCGTTAAGGGGTGTGTTTACCCGCACGGTTCAAGTGGGAGCTCGCTTTGACACCTGCTGCTGAAGAGGTGATTGTTTTTTGCGATGCGTTTGTTTACCTTTTGGGGAGATCGATGTTTTTGTTTATTTTTACGTTTTCGTTAGGTTTTTAGAATATTTTAGGGAATTATGTGATCATCAACTTGTCTATGTTGCTAGAATACTAATGAAATTTTAATGACTTACGCGACTATTTATTTTGAATAATTTTACTTGAGCGTGTAATAAACAATACTATCTGTCAAACAGAAAAAAATCTGCCAAAAAGCAGTGTTGCCAACTGTCCTTCAACTTTCGTCAAAATTGATCGATAATTTCGTTATTTTTCGATTTGACTTGAATAGTTTCTTCCAAATTTTTAATGCTATGCTTTAAAAAGCAGTGCTGCCAACTGCCAATTTAGCAGTTTTTGACTTTTAACAATTTTCAATATTTTTTTTCTGGTTTCTAAAAGGTTTCCAAGTCTTCCTTAAGTTCCTTGAGTACTAAATTGTTATCTGTCAAAATCCACTTTTCACCAAGTGGAAAAATGTTTTTTTTTGACAACCTTACCCTACCCTTGATCTAAGGTTGTCACCGTTTAGCGTGTTTAACCGTTACTATCTGTCAAAAAATCAGTAATGCCAAATGTTAACCTTTTCAACTTTTAGCAAATTGGATCGTCAATTTTGACATTTTCATCAACCGTACAAGTCTTGCTTTTTCTTGAGTGTGTACTAAAGTTGTCAAAACACAGTGTTGCCAACTATCTGCCTTTGAACTTGTGTCTAATTGGCCTAATTGGTAAGAGAATATTGATATTTTTTACGCTTCTACAGTGTAATTTGCCTAGATTCTTTAAAATTTATACAAGCAGTGCTGCCAAATGTTACTCGTTTAAACCTATAACTTTGATACTTTTCAATATAATATGACGAGGCTTGTGCGTTTACTGAAGTGGTCGTCTGTCTGAAAGCAGTGGTGCCAACTGCTTGATTTTTTGCTTTTTGCTATTTGGCACGAGATTTTTTTGTTAATTGTAACTTGACTAGTTTCTTTTGAAAGGTGCCCTGAAGATGTTATTTACAAGAACCTAGAAACTTTTCAACCTAATTTTGACAATTTCTCTTGAGCGTATACTCATAATTATCTGTCAAAAATCAGTGCTGCCAATTGTTTAATTTTTTTACTTTTTTATTTTTTAAAGATTTGGCCAATTTTCGCTAATTGTACAGTTCGAAGGAAAAAATTAAAAAAAATGTTTGAACATTGTTTCCCGAGCATGTTTTTCGTACTTTTGACAGCTGTCAGTCGTTCCATTTTGCGAATTGTTTACCTTCCGTCAAATTGGTGTAAAACAGTGCAGCCAGTTGTACTTGAAAATTAAAATGTTGGAAATTCTGCAACAATTTTGCAATTAAAAGATGCATATTTGAAAAACAAAATTGTATGAATTTTAAATTGATTTTTGAAGTTAAAGAATTCACGAAAATCTAAAATTTTCTTTCCAAACACACCAGCATACCTCACCACAGAAAGGCGAAACGTTCCACGGCCCACGTCCGTATCAAATCCCAATGTAAACAACTGATTATCCGGAACCGCAGCCGTGCGCACCGGCTCCAAAAATAAACATAACCTTATCGTTCAGAAACCTACCCCTCGGAGAATTCAGGTGCAAAATTACGCAGCAAATGGCAAAATCCCCCACCAGCAGTTGCACAATTAAAACGTCCAGCGCTTTGGAGAAACCATCTTCAAAAAAAAAACCGGAAAATCGATTGGCTGGCAGCACTGCCCAATGGTGGGAGCGCTACATAATTAAATGGTTACCACCATTAAGCAATGGGGTAATTACTTGGCTCGGTAAACACACATATTTTAATGCATTCCGGGGGAAGATTACAAAGTCCCGTGCAGTGTGGCCAGCAAACCGCGAGCTCGCTCGCTGGAAAATAAATTAGTTTTCGATTTGAATTAAATTTTCGAATTCTGACTAGGAGAAAAAGCTAAATATTTACCTTCCAGTGAACTGGGAGCAACTTGCGGCATCGAAAAGGGATGTTGTTTACTTTTAAATTCTGGGAGTAATTTTGAAAGAGGGAGGTGGGAAGGGGGGTACCCATTTCCGGCCAAATGATGCGCCCCGTCCGATTCGGGATGGGCCAACCCCATTCAAATGTCATTGCGAGAGTGCCAAGAGTTTAATGTGGCGTCAGCTTCGAGCACCGAAAATTGAGGTGGCATTTTTTTCAGACTTTTTTTTTAAGCGTGTGAATTTTGACAGTTCGTCGTGGTTGTCACACGTTGTCGTCCGATATTTGATCCATCAACTCATTTCAAAATATGACCTGCTTTAAGAATCATCTCAAATCAATTTCGAAGGGTTTTTACTCAAAATTCAAAGGAATTTTAGTGAAATGAAAAATGAGTAAAATGTACCCAAATCTGACATTGCCATCTTTAACTCAATTTAGAGCAAGTTCGACCAACTGCTTGGTCGACTCAATCCGAATTTTTAAACTGAATTCGTTAATGAATTTTGTTTCAAACGCCGGTTCAAACCCGGTTGTTGCGTTTAATGCGGAATTCGTATACGATTCGAATTGAATTCCGCTTTAGAATTCGAATTATGTTGACTAGTGGTGCTCAATGCTTTCATAAATTAATGAATTATACTCAAAATTAAATTGAAAAATATTCAAATTCTCAATACTTGAAATTGATAAGCAAAATTTTACAAAATATGAACAACATTTAACTAAATCTGACATTTGCTCCATTAGAGCGGACCGTTTCACAATATTTTGTAGAGTGATTTCGGTTTGAAGCATAATTTTTCTAATATTTTGACAAATTTTACAATAAAAAAAAATAGTAAAATAAAAAAAAAATAAAAATATTTCTGATTTTTTATTTGTGTCAGTTTTCCATAAAAAAAGGTGCAAAAAATAGAAAATCTGTATCTCGAGTAGGGATTTTATGATCGATTTAGCGCTTTCAGCAAAAATATTGGTTTTGATGAGGACAATGTTGAAAAATAGTTACACTCTTAAAATTATTTACCCTATTTTTTAATTTTTTTTCACAACGGCAAAATTCGCAAAAAGTGAATTTAATTTATTTATTTTCTGATATTTTTTAGAAGAAAAAAAAGACACGAGTTAGGAGCTTTTTTAATTTATTTTTTTTTTAATATTTGGGTAATTCTCCGCCAACTCACACAGTAGTTGCCCCGACCCCTCTTCGATTTGCGTGAAACTTTGTCCTAAGGGGTAACTTTTGTCCCTGATCACGAAACCGAGGTCCGTTTTTTGATATCTCGTGACGGAGGGGCGGTACGACCCCTTCCATTTTTGAACATGTGAAAAAAGAGGTGTTTTTCAATAATTTGCAGCCTGAAACGGTGATGAGATAGAAATTTGGTGTCAAAGGGATTTTTGTGTAAAATTAGACGCCCGATTTGATGGCGTACTCAGAATTCCGAATAAACGTATTTTTCATCGAAAAAAACACTAAAAAAGTTTTGAAAATTCTCCCATTTTCCGTTACTCGACTGTAAAAATTTTTGGAACATGTCATTTTATGGGAAATTTAATGTACTTTTCGAATCTACATTGTCCCAGAAGGGTCATTTTTCATTTAGAACAAAATTTTTCATTTTAAAATTTCGTGTTTTTCTAACTTTGCAGGGTTATTTTTAGAGTGTAACAATGTTCTACAAAGTTGTAGAGCAGACAATTACAAAATTTTGATATATAGACATAAGGGGTTTGCTTATAAACATCACGAGTTATCGCGATTTTACGAAAAAAAGTTTTGAAAAAGTTGGTCGTCATCGATCATGGCCATTCATGGTCACCCGCGACAGACACGGACGACGAAACAAAGAGAAACGCAAAAAGTAACTTTTTCAAAACTTTTTTTCGTAAAATCGCGATAACTCGTGATGTTTATAAGCAAACCCCTTATGTCTATATATCAAAATTTTGTAATTGTCTGCTCTACAACTTTGTAGAACATTGTTACACTCTAAAAATAACCCTGCAAAGTTAGAAAAACACGAAATTTTAAAATGAAAAATTTTGTTCTAAATGAAAAATGACCCTTCTGGGACAATGTAGATTCGAAAAGTACATTAAATTTCCCATAAAATGACATGTTCCAAAATTTTACAGTCGAGTAACGGAAAATGGGAGAATTTTCAAAACTTTTTAGTGTTTTTCGATGAAAATACGTTTATTCGGAATTCTGAGTACGCCATCAAATCGGGCGTCTAATTTTACACAAAAGTCCCTTTGACACCAAATTTCTATCTCATCACCGTTTCAGGCTGCAAATTGTTGAAAAACACCTCTTTTTCGCATGTTCAAAATGGAAGGGTCGTACCGCCCCTCCGTCACGAGATATCAAAAAACGGACCTCGGTTTCGTGATCAGGGACAAAAGTTACCCCTTAGGACAAAGTTTCACGCAAATCGAAGAGGGGTCGGGGCAACTTTTCCCGATTTCGTGTGAGTTGGTAGAGAATTACCCATTTTTAAAATCAAGCCATGTCAAAAGGTCAAAATTTTTGTTTGAAGCCCATTTGAAATGTGTGATTTAATTTTGAAATTTAAAAAATATTTAAAAAAAAAATGCAAATTTTAAAAAGATTTCACTTGTTTTTTTTTATCAAATTCCTAATTCATTCCTTGCAATGATATTTTAAGTCCTAATATGAAAAATGTACTGAATTTTTGCACCTACCAATACTATATTTTTTTTTTATTTTTTTAACTGCTCAAAATCAAGCCAATTTTGTCACACAAGTCAAAATTTGTGTTTTCAGCCCTCCTTTGAAATGTAAGAATTAATTTTGGAAATATGCTTATAAAAAAATGAAATTTAACGGAGATTATTTAAAAAATAAATAAATTTTAAATTCTATGCAATGCACTATCGCAGCAATTATTTGTATTGGAATGGATTTTTTTAATTATTTTAAATCAAGCCAAACAAGACAAAAAGATAAAAAAATATGTTTTGAGCTCCTTTTTGCAATGTGAAACTAAGATTTATAATGTGTGAGGTTTTGAAAAAAAAAAATGGAAATTTAGCAGAATTTTCCGAAAATTCCTCCTTCCTTTCCTTTTTTGAATTTATAAATCAAAATAAAAAAAAACAAAAATTTACTTTTTTATCTGTAAATAATTCGAAAGTGACAAGTTTGAAACGGCATTTTACCAGACAATTTTAAAAAACTTTTTGCTCACAACTGTGATTTTGTATTAAAAAATCATGAATTTCTCTAAAGTTCAGACCCCAGAATTTGTTCTTCTCTGTGGCTTAAAAGTTGGTGAAAAATCATCTGACATTTTTCTTTCAAAAAAATTTTTTTTACGCAAAATGATGCAAAACAGCTACAATAAAATCAAATTAAAGTAGTCCTTTAGGAAAATGAGTAAAATCTACCCAAATCTGACATTTTTCTTATGAACTTATTTTTTTGGAGTTCGATTGGACGACCTGCCGGATTTGAATAAATTTTACGGAATATCCAATTGAAAAAAAGTTGAATTATCCCAGATTTGAGCAAAATCTCACCTTTCTAGAGAAAATTCTGTATGTCAAATTTTGATGTAGTATATATAAAAATTATAAAAAATCAATGAAAAAAAAAAAACGAAATTTGATTTTCTTTAAACATTTATTTATATTTTCATTAGTTGTAATTTAAAATTTGTTTGAAGAATTCGATCTGTCATGTTCGAATTATTTTTCAAATAATTGTTTTAAAAATATAGGGGAACAGCATCTAATTCCAGCGTGCCTCTAATGTTGGCAGGTCAGAACTTTGACATTCAATTAAAGCTAATTAAACACGTTTTCAACTGAAATCGAGTGATAAATAGCTAAATAAGAAGTGAGCAAGCAAGTTTCTATCAAATGTTTTGCAAAATCAGTTGTTTAAATAGTGAAAATCAGCAAATTGGATGAAGTTAGGAGCGAGTGCTTAACCTGCCAAACATACGAGAATTTCCCCTACCCTTATATTATATTTGTCAGATAATTTCATAGAATTAATGAAATATTAAAGAAATTTTCACAGATTTTACAATTTTTTTCCAAATTTTACATTTGTCAAACTTATGTATGGGAAGTAAAGTAAAATTTAAGTAAAATTCACTTAAAACTGTCATTTACCCCGCAAACAAAATTTAAAGCAGGTTATGTTGTTAATTTCAAATCACTAAGTTTTCGTCAAATTCGAACTTTCTCAAAAACGAGTAAATGGGGCATTTGTCAGATTTGAGTGAATATTACTCAGAATTCACCAAAATGCCAGATATGAGTGTGAGTCAAATTTGAGTGAATTTCACTCCAAAATCAACGAAAATTGAATGAAAATCACCCAAAAATTAGAGTGAGCAAAATTTAAGTGAAATTCATCCAGATTTGAGTGAATTTTACTCATAAATCAACAAAAATTGAGTAATAATTACCCAAATACTAGTGTGAATCAAATTTGAGTGAATTTCACTCAAAATTCAACGAAAATTGAGTAAAATTCACCCAAATATTAGTGTGAGTCAAATTTGAGAAAATTTCACACAAAATTCAACGTAAATTGAGTGAAATTCACCCAGATATGAGTGTAAGTCAGATGAGTGAATTTTAGACAAAAATCAACAAAAATTGAGTAAAACCATCCAAATATTAGTGTCAGTCTAATTTTAGTGAATTTCACAGAAAATTCAGGTGTGAGTGAGTTTTACTGAAAATTCAAAGAAAACTGAGTGAAAATACCCAAATATTCGTGTGAGTAAAATTTGAGTGAATTTCCTCAAAATGAATCGAAAATTGAGTGAAATTCACCCATACATGAGTGTAAGTCAAATTTGAGTGAATTTCACTCAAAATTAATCGAAAATTGAGTGATGTTCATTCAAATATGATTGCAAGTCAGATTTGAGTGAATTTTACACAAAAATCTTCGAAAATTGAGTAACAATCACCAATCACAAATATAAGTGTGAGTAAAATTTGATAAATTTCACCCAAAAATCAACGAAAATTGAGTAAAATTCACCTAGATATGAATGTAAGTCAGATGAGTGAATTTTACTCAAAAATCAACGAAATTTGAGTCAGATATGAGTGTAAGTCAGATTAGAGTGAATTTCACTCAAAATACAACGAAAGTTAAGTGAAATTCACTTAGCTAAGAGTGTGAGGCAGATTTGAGAAAATTAACCCAGCATTCTAAGTGGTTTGCGAGGTGTTCACATATTTCGGAACGCGGAATTATTCAAATCCTTAAAATTTAGCGTTACGTAATAAAAGAACGCTCTTCAAATCACGAAGAAATTGTCATTTGGTGGATTTTGCAAAATATTGAGCGCATCAAAAAACTCAAAATGATTTTTTCAAAGAAAAATAAAAAACGAGCAAAATAAACAAACAGTTCATCGTGCTCGTTTCTAATGTAAACATCAACTGGCATGAGTAATTTTGAAAAGTGGCCATAGTATTATCGATATAAAAAGCTAAAAAATACGTTGTCAAGTGAAATCTTGTAAATTAATTGCGAGTTTATTTTTAACAATCCCGGGTCCAAATCTACACTCAAAATCAGAAGTACCTCTCAAAAAGTGTTCTATCATCTATCCTTTATCTGTCAACAGAAGGTAAACAAACCCTTTTTGAGGGTTACTTCCACCCTTTTTTCAAGTTTACCGGTGGTAACGACGAGTAAACTTGAAAAAAAGGGTGGAAGTAACCCTCAAACAGGGTTTGTTTACCTTGTGTTGACAGATAAAGGATAGATAGAATCCTTTTTGAGGGTACTTCTGATTTAGAGTGTACGCTATCTCAAGGTTGATCGACCTTAGATGCATCTCAAGGTAGCTCAATGTCAACAAACATCAGGGTAACGCAAACTGTCAAACGCAACACCCCCGACAAACATTTGCTCATAACCTCACTTTCGAGTGCCGCCAAACTGCTTCTACACATGTTGTCGGTTTTACGCGAATGCACTTATCCCTTGGTCCCTCCCCCCCCCCTTTTTCTTTACCGAGTTGACCGTTTGCGTCCACCTACGCGAAAGAATGCCCGTCCCTTAAACAACTACGGGGTGGGGGGGGGGGGGGGGTCTCGTCTCACCGTATTTGAAGTGGGGGGGAGGGACGGGATCAATTATTTCCCCATCGAGAGCACTTTACGAGCAATTAATCGTCGGGATTTTTGGGAGCTTTTCGTTTTGTTCGAGGAGGTGGAAAGGAGATGGGGGGCGGGTCCGACACGCTAATTTAGTTTGGAGCATCGTTTGGAACAAAACAAGTGGACCCAGAATCAGGTGTTCAGAGCGTTGGGTGGCGCCAGCTTTGTGGGTTAATTTCGTGAACGATCAAACTCGAATCAGCTGGTGCTGGTGATGGCCGGAAGGCAAGGGGGGGAGGGGGTACTTTGAGGTTTTGTTTATCCTGTGGTCAGGGGACCACCGCGAGAGTGCATAAATGCCTGAAGTCTTTGCCTGAGCTGGCAACAGACCAACGCGAAAGAGCAGAATTCCGCGATTACATCGCAATTATCGCACGGTGGCAGATTTTGAATTGGGTTGCAACAATTTAGCGTGTACGGGTGACAGCTCTGCGAGCCGTTAGCTGTCAAAACTGCACGATTACGGCGGCTTACTCGAAGGTCGCGTTAATTCGAGCGGTTTCGACAGCAACCGCTTGAACCTAATCAATCTTCACCATTGACGTTTCGATGCAACTTCCTCAGGGTGAACTAATCACCGTTTTCGTCAATTTCACCCCAAAAATCGAAAAAAAACCCAAAATGTTGCCACGGGCTGCTGCCAGCCGGTAACTGCAGGCCAGATTTGGCCGGCAACTGCAGTTACTCGAAAATTCTCTACAAACATTGGTACAAAAAAAAAAAAAAAGATGCCATTCACCGTCATCGCCGTCTGTACATCGGTCAGCATGGCACCCATTCGTCACCGCCCCCGACGGCGGACGCTTCTTGTCTGGCCGCGGAATGCCGAAAATAGAATTGCGAATTTTTCGAAAAAGAAAAAAATCTTAAGCTGCCGTGGCGCGCGGAAAGAAATGGCGCTAGAAATTTATTTTTTCACCGACTTGGTGCAAATAAATACGGCTCGGAAAAAAAGCAAACATCTTTTTTTCTGAAAATTGCAACGCCACATTTGAGAGCTGGATTTGTTTGTGTGTGTGGGGAAAAAAATCTTAATTTTGGCGGCCCATTTGACAGCGCGTGGTTGTAACAGATGGAATTTTTTCCCACTGGCGTAAAAGTTTGCAAAATAAACGGAAAAAGGGGCGAAATTCGATCGCAAAAGTGTGTCCTGCAGTGTTTTGAAGGTTATGGACGAAGAGTCGTTAATTTTGCTTTGTTTTGATTTCGAAAACAGCTGTTTCAGTTTGACTGGCAACTCTGCTGGCGTTTTTGACGTTTTGACAACTGCACTGTAACTGAAACTTTTTTGGTGCCTTCGGTATGCCCAAAGAAGCCATTTTGCATCATTCGTTTGTCCATATAATTTTCCATACAAATTTGGCATTTGTCCATACAAAAATGATGTATGAAAATTCAAAAATCTGTATCTTTTGAAGGAATTTTTTGATCGATTTGGTGTCTTGAGCAAAGTTGTAGGTATGGATAAGGACTACACTGAAAAAAAAATGATACACGGTGAAAAATTTTTTTTGGTGATTTTTAATTTCACTTTTTGTTACTAAAACTTGATTTGCAAAAAACACAATTTTAATTTTTTTCTGGTATGTTTTAGGGGCCACCAAATGCCAACTTTTCAGAAATTTCCAGGCTGTGCAAAAAATCTTTGACCTTTTTTTCAAAAAATCGAAATATTGGTCGCAAAATTTTTTCAACTTCATTTTTCGATGTAAAATTGAATTTGCAATCGAAAAGTATTTTAGTGAAATTTTAATAAAGTGCACCGTTTCTAAGTTAAAGCCATTTTTAGGTAACTTTTTTTTTAAATGACAATCATTATTTTTTTTGATTAGTGCCTGTGTTTGCCCACTTTTGAAAAAATATTTTTGAAGAGCTGAGAAAATTCTCTATATTTTGCATTTTTGAACTTTGTTGATACGACCCAAAGTTGCTGAGATATTGCCATGCAAAGGTTTAAAAACAAGAAAATTGAAGTTTTCTAAGTCTCATCCAAACAACCCATCTTTATCTAATGTCGATATCTCAGCATAATGGTCCGATTTTCAATGTTAAAATATGAAACATTCGTGAAATTTTCCGATCTTTTCGAAAACAATGTTTGATTTTTTTTTATCAAGACTAACATTTCAGAAGGGCATAGTATTGAATGTTTTGAATGTAAGTCTAAATTACAAAAAAAAATGGTTTGTTTTAGATATCCTTAGATAATTCTGATTTTTAAGTTGTAACGATTTAATAATTATAATAATGCGAATTTTTAATTTTTTTGATACTTTGCCTCCTATTTTTAAAACAATTTTCATTTTTTTAAAGATTGCTTTAATTTCACAATTTTTCAAATTTATTTCTCTCAATCTGTGATAGTGTATAAGAATTTAGTATACTTTTTGTTTCATGTTTTGAAATTAATGCTTGAAATGAAAAATCGAATTTCAAAATTTATTCATTGATGATATAAGACAATATCGTTTTTTTTTTTAATTTTGTTATGTCTAGTTTATTTGTAAAAAATCTCATTTATATTTTTTAAATTTTCAAGAAAAAAACATTTTTTATTTGGTTTTAATATTAGGCATTTTTTCTGGTTTTTTACGATTTTAAGTACTTTAAATTAATAACATTTATTACAATTTTTAGATTTTTCAGGTGTCTTTGATTTCTGAAAGTTTATGATTTGTAATTTATTCAAGTTTTTAAATCTTTTTTAACAGATTTGTAAACTTTAAAGAATAATTGTTTTTTTTTGTGATTTTTATGTTTTTAAATCTTTAGCTTTCGATTTTTTTTAAGCTTGTTCGAATTTTCAGTTATATCAAATTTTTGGTTTCATCACCTAACATAAATTACTTTCTTTTTGTTATATTTTAGGTTCTTGCAAGTTTCAATTTTCTTATTTCAGCTTTTTGTCATTTATTTTTTTAAGGATTATTATTTAATCACGATTTTTCAAGGTTTTTTAATTTCTTTTGGATATTTAAGGATTTTTTTGTCATCTTGTGTTTGTAATTTTTTTTTCTGATTTCTTAAATTTTACAGTCAACTTTAGTATTTTTTTCCCGAGATTTGGTTTAACTATTGCAAAAAATATTTGTTTTTTGATTTACAGGATTTTACTTTATTTTGAGAATGTAAAGATATGAAAAGCTGGAGATATTAAAGATCTACATGATTTAAATGATTTTAAAATGTGCAGAGTTTTTTTTTAAAAAAAAAGGTTCTATAAGCTATTGTATTTTGTACCTTTAAAAAACTTTAGATTTAGTAGTTCAAGAAAATTAAAAAGATTTGAGTGACTTGAAAAATTGAACTTAAAAATTCGAGAGATATAAAGGATATAACCGGGTTACCCTTTCAGGCCTGGTGTGCCATATTGACCCAGAAATCTAAATTATTCTATAATTTTCGTATGGTCTAACAAGTCATGTTTAATTTTATTATTAAAATTTTTAAGACTTTTTAGTCAATATTATTTTTCCCACAGATTTTGGTTATTGAAATACACAAGATTATTTTTTGTTAATTTCGAGGTTTTGATTCAAAAGATTAAAATGTTTTAAAAGTTATAAAAAATTAGAAGATAGAAAAGTTTAGAAAGATTAAATTGAAAAGATTAAAATGGTGTTTAAGATTTATTAAAAAAAAATTAAGCGACTTTAAGAGATTTAACAGATTTATAATATTTTCAAATTTTAAAGGTTTTGAGTATTTATTTTTGGACTTTGGTAAAGATTTGAAAGTTTTTGAGATATTATTTTTTTGAATAAAAATTCGAGACTCAAGTCAAAATAAAGATTTTGAAGATCTTAAAAATTAAACAAAAAACTAAGAGAAGTGGATGATTAATTTGCAATTTCGCAATTCGCAATTTTCAGTGTAAGAACGGGCCTTGACCGATCTTATGCACCAGGTTCCCGACGAACACGCACTGCCCTTACACCTACATCTCACCCTTGCTCTGAGTCAGTACGAGCAGCACGCTAGAACACGCTTTGAGTGTTCGTGCCAGGCATGCACACCTTCTTTTCCGGTTACGCATTTTAACTCGGCCGGGGGTGGTACATTAAGTAGGGTTTGATGTAAGTATAAGCGCCTAACCATTTATAGTGTGCCTATCATCTTTCATTAAAGCAAAAACTGTTTTATTTTTAGTTTGAATTCAAAAACTTATTGTTATTTACTGTGTATTGTTTTCTCCTGAAATCTTCCCTATTGTTGAGTCTGTTTATCTGTTGCTATTTCTTTTGTCGCGGTGTTTTGTTACAATTTTTGATCCTAAGCATGTTATAAAAGTTTACCAAAAATACAATAGTAATATTTGTGTTAATCCTTTAACCATTCCATAAATTGAGTAAGGGCTCAAACCTCACTTGTTTGAAAAAAAGGGTGAAGATTGAAAACATTTGACAGTAAAAAAGAATTTATTTTATAAAAATCAAGTATCAATAGTAAGAGAATGATGAGCGTATTTTGAAGAATAAAAATGAGAAGCTAGATGTATTAGATGTAAAATTAGACAATAGATAATAAATAGAGATACAAAACAAGCTTAGATTATAGTAATGATAATTTATAGGACAGATAAAGAATTATTCAAATAAATAAATTCGCAATAAATTCAAAAAAGGTTAGGCGAATGATAAAAAGACTTGATATTACTAGTACATTAAGGAAAAGTATATTTTTAAGGAAAAACAAAAACAAAACAAAGTTTGTTACAGCAGTATCAATTGATAGAAAAGAGTGGAAAAGCTTTGAGAGATAAGTGAATCAAAAGTTAGTAAAATTAAAATCAAATGTTGGATATTAAATAGAAGAATCAGCGAAGAATTGGGAATCAGAAGAGCAAAATAAAAATAGGAGATAGGTGGTAGCTGAGAATGAAGAGAAGAGAAACCCCGTTGTGCGATGTTTCAGGTACATCCACAGCAGTTGACTCAACATACTGCGAATCAAAACAATACCGTCTACAATCACAAATTACATTCCGTTCCCACATTGTCGCGCCCCTTTCTTTTAGCCGTCTCGACTCTGACCCGCGGTGGTCAAAGGTTTACGATCCGTTTCCACAGGCCATCAGCTAAGTCATCATGAAAACCAAGCCAACGTGGAGGTAAGAAAATAGGACACTTGCAAGGAACCAGAGCTATACTGTTCTGATCAAGATAATTCGGATGATCTAACAGAACTACGGATGTAGTTAGTTACGCTCCTTCCAGGATGTTCCTTACGTGGACGTCAACCGAAGAGCACGCAACAAGGTCAGTGCCATTGCATGCTCTTAGGTATCAATCCTTGGCCTGCGAGAAGTGGATGATTAAACAAAAAAATTCAAAGATTTTTAGTATTTAAAACATATTATGATTGAGGATATTTCAAAAAAATTACGATTAAAAGGAATCGGTACGTTTCGCCGAATGGACATTTCACCGAATTAAAAAAAAATTAAATTAAAGGTAAACAAAAATATAAAGGTGAACAAAGATATAAAAACACTAAAATTACCAAAAGCTAAAACATAGAACGATTCATGTTTAAAAGAACGCAAAAATTCACAGAAGTATTCTCAAACCCTTTTTTAGTACTTTTTTACTTTTTTAATCCTTTTCTTTTATCCTTTTTCGTTTTCTCTTTTTATTAATTCGGCGAAATGTCCATTCGGCGAAACGACCTTCGGCGAAATGTCCCTTCGGTGAAATGTCCCGCACCCGATTAGAAGATTTTTTCAAGATAAGTAAAATTTTCAAGATTTAATGTTTTGTAAAGATTTTAGGCATTTTTTCTAATTGTAAGATTTTTTGTTTAAGTTTTTTTTTTCGATTTATAGAATTTTTAGCATGACCCAAAAATGTAAATTTCCAAAACTATTCTATAATTTTCGTAAGGTCGTAAGAATTATTTTCCCATCATTAGTTTATTTTTTTTTGAAATTCAGGCTTGAAAGGGTAAATTAGAAGTTTTTTAAGTTTTCGTAATTTATAAGATTGTTCAAGTTTTCTTCAGTTATAATAAAAGTATCAGATATATTCAGAAGATGTTTTTTCAGTTTTCAAAGTTAACTACTAGTTCAACATTGGAAAATACATATTTGTTGACTTTTAATTTTATTAGATTTTTTGGATTGTGGAGACTTTTGGAATATTTCTGATATTTTCAGAAATCTTTGGATTTTTAAAATATTTTTAAATTTACTAACAAAAGTAAAAAAAACTTTTATTTATAAAAAAAAGTTCAACCAAAGATGGAAAAATCTCAAAATCTAAATTTGCAATACAGTCCAGACTCGATTCTCCGAAGGCCTAGGAAACAAAAATACTTCGAATAATCGAAACTTCGATTAATCGAGCATAACTTTTTTTCCGCTGTCTTATTTTTGACTGTCGAGCTTAAAGTGATTTAGAATTTTTAAATCCAAGATGGTGGCCAAAATTAAGGTGATGATATTTAAATAAATGTATTTTGTATTTTTTTAAGCAGTAAATTACTCAAATTTGACAAAGAACAGAACTCGAAATTTATGTTAAATGTAAGAAAAAATAAATAAAAAAAAAAACAAAAAATTTTAAAATACAAAAAAATAAAATAAAAATAATCATGGTTAGGTAAAATTTAATAACAGTGTAGCAGTTTGACAGTCCAAAATCCCAGTCACTAAAAATTCCAACCCTTCAGGTTAGATTTTGGCAGAGATCGGTTGATCAGAACCGGTTCAGAACTGAGTAAAATTTGACTGTAAATTAGTATTTTATTCTAACTGTAATTTCCAAAACGATTATTACGTCAAACCCCAATCCAAAAAACTATCGAAAAATGCAAATCTCAAAACCGCTTGCCAAAAAAACGGGCCCGACACACTTTAATGTTTCCTGTAAACGCTTCACGAAACCCGAAACTCGCCTCTCGTATCGCTTAACCTTCCCCCTAATTAGCATAGATTCTTCATTAGAGAAATCAAACCCCCCCTCGGATCAAGCTTTTGCCGCTCGGTCATTGAGCACCCTTTCAAATAGCCACACACACGTGCTGTCCCTGACATCATCGATTCCAGAAGTCCAGAAGTTTCACGTTTACGTCAATGACGAACCCCGTTGGCGATGGTGGCGCCTCCAAGCGGATTTTTTTTTGTATGGCAATTTGACAGATGGGAGAGTTTAAAGGAGATTTCGGAGAGTTGGTTAAAAAATGAAAAACGTCAAAAAAAAAAGAAAGAAAAACGCTTCAAGAGTGCTCTCATCAACTAGATAGATGCTGGTTTATTAGTCGCTTTTTTGTCGTTTTGTTGGTTTTTAATGCTTGTCTGCTTGTCCCTCTTATAGTTTTTTTTTGTTTTTATTTCCTTTCAGTGATTTTTTAAGAACATTCTTTTTGCTTCGTTTGATATATGTTTCCCGAGAGAAAAAGAGAAGAGAAAGGGGAGGGGGAGGTGATTTGTGATTTGAAATCTACCGCTAAAAACAACTGCTGCTGCTGCTTTGTTTTTATTTTATTTTTCCTCTCTTTCCTAAGATGCTACTTTGTTATTTACGTTGTAGGTATTTTCTTTTTTTTTTTATTATAACTCTTTTGTTTTACGTTCCGCTTACGATTTAATTACACTTTGCTCGTCATTTGTAATGATTTAAACCTCTCGTTAAAATACAAATCATCTTTCTTCTCTAATTTTACCTTTTTTTATCGCTCTCCCTCTCTTTCTTATTACCTCACACGCCACACACACTTCAAAGTCCTTCAAAGTCGGGCGAAACGGTTCAACTAACTCCGCTTCCGACCAAGCCATCGCTTTTTTTCTGCGTGTGTGTATTTGTTTAATTTTTCAAGGCTGCGACTGCATCACATCTGTGCTTTGTTGTTGTTGTGTATGTTTGCTTTTTTTTCGTTAATTAGAATTTTGGCCTTTCCTGCACAAAATTGCGCCGCGCGTGATTTTTTCGCTTCCTTACTTTATCTCTCATTTTTTTTAGAGGGTTTCGCGTGTGTGAGTGTGAGAGAGTTTGTGATAACAATTAAAACGTGTGATCATTTGTTTTTCTTCTCTTTTTTTGTGTGTATTTGTGATCGGTTGATGGGGTTTGCGAAGGAGGTTTTTTTTGTATTTTTTTAGGTCTTGGAAAAGGCTAAAGCACTGCTCTGTTTGTTTTTAATTCACCGTTTTAAATTTGTTTAAAATTTGCAACTTTTTGTTTTGTTGTGATAAGTATAGTCGTTTTAACTTGCTTTTTTTTCTCTCTCTCAATTTAAAGCGGATTATATGCGTGCGAATGCAGGGTTGTTACGAAGTCTTGATGCGCGAAGAAATATTTATTGCAGAAAAAAAGCAAAAAAGATAACATTTTTTAAAAAATAATACAAATTAACAGTGCAGAAAAATGTCAGGCAAACAATCATTTGAATTCAACTGAATTGTGAAAAAAAAAAAATGTTCTGAAAATAAGGGAACTTGTCCTTTTGCCCAAAGCTTCAATTCCCAGTCGGAAAAAGATCAGCTCATCGTGCTGAATGCCGATAGAGAACCGGTTCAGAAATAAGATGAATTCGACTTTTTAAATTTGAGTTTCAATTCAACTCAATTACAATTTTATCGGAGATATTTAGAATTTCCGTGTACCTCGGCCCTTCGATGTTGTTTTTAGTCGAAATAATAAATGAATTGAGGCAATTTTGAAAGAAGTGCTGTCAAATAAAATTTGCTTTTACTAAACCAGTTCAGCAAATGAATTAGTTCTGAGCCTCGAAACCGACGAATACTTTTTTTATTCGAAAATATGTTTCAAACATTATTAATAAAGGAATAAAATAACATTTTCAAATGCATTCTACTCTAAATTGCTTTTATAGAACCGGTTAAAAAATTACACATTCGAATAAAATGCTTAATTTTATCGCTTTTTAACAAGCTTTTATAGAACAAAAATATCAAGCAAAAAAAAAAATTAAATGGTTAAATTAATCTGAAAGTGGGTAAAATAAAATGACAGTGCATAGCTTTGACAGCAACAACTCCCAGTCGGAGAAAATCGTAATCAATCGGGATAAATTCAGTTCGATAGTAGATTCATAGAGCCGGTTCCCATATGAGATTAATTCGACGGAAAAAGTTCATAGAAGTATTTTTTGTTAAAAAAAAAAAAGACAAAATGTTGCACAATTTCTATGTTTCAGTTTTTTCGAACATTTTTGAAAAAATAAGATTTATGATCAACATTCTGCAGTTTTTTTTAATAAGAACTTTTAATTTTTAAGCTTTTTGAGTGTTTAAAAAATGGAATTCGATTCGAATTGTAAACGAATACTGTTTCAAACGCGAAAACCGGTTCGAACATGGTACCGGTTGTTTCGTTTTAAACGGAATTCGTATACGATTCAAATCGAATTCTGTTTGAAACTAAAAAAAATGGGTAATTGGACCATTTGAATAAAAACTCTTGATCAATTTCTTCGTTCCGGACTTTTTTTATATTAAACATATTGAACTCATTCAAATGAAAATAAAAAGCTTTCACAAAACTTTGAATTCTTATCACTTTTAAATTAAATAGGTCAGAACAAATACATAATTGATGTTACAATTACAAAAGAAAAAATGTTTTTGAATAAAAAAAAATATCAGATCAAAATTCAACAGTTTAAAACATATCTTCAACTGAGAAAAAAATAAATGACAGTGTAGAGCATTTCCCCAGTTAACTCAATCCGAATTCTGAAACGGAATCTATTTAGAATCGTATACAAATTCCATTTCAAACGCAACCGGTTCCGTGTTCGAACCGGTTGTTGCGTTTGAAACTTAATTTGTGTACGATTCGAATTAGATTCCGTTTCAGAATTCGGATTGATTTGACTGGGTACTGTTGAAATTCCCAGTCGGAGGAAAATTTAACTTATCGAGATCTGAATTCTAACTAAGAGATATATCATAGAACCGGTTCAGAAAAAAGTCTTTACCAACAAAAAACTAGTATTATGGAATTTTTATTATTTTTTTTCTCAATTTTAATTCCCAGTCGGAGGAAAATTCAATCAATTGGAATGCATCCGATTGGAGATTAATATCATAGAACCGGTTCAGAAATAAGGTAAATTCGGCAAAAAAATCAGAAATTTTATAGAACCGGTTCAGAAACGATATAATATAAATCAAAATATAACAGTTTAATTTTAATTGAGAAATATATCTTAGAACCGGTTTAGAAAAAACAAAACAAATCTATATTTGTAAAATTATTACATTATTTATTTTTTAACAGTGCAATTTCCCAGTCGAAGGAATATCGTATAAATCGGGACAGATAGATTTAACGAAACCGGTTCAGAAAAGGAGAGTTGGACTGAGCAACTAATAAAAATATTGTTTTCAAGAAAGATCTTTCACTGATATTGTTTTAATAATTTCTATGTTTTTTTTTTTGAAATTTTATTCAACATTCATCATTTATAAACTGGAAATTCATGAAGCAGAATTATTAGTCATTGCTACTGTTATTGATTTAAATTCCCAGTCGGAGGAAAATTGAATTAATTGGGATGGATTCGGTGCTAGATTATTATCACAGAACCGGTTATGAAAAGCTCATGTTTAGCATAACAAAAGCTAAATATTTGAGAAATAAAGGGCTCAAATTCACAGTCGCAGGGAAAATTTAACTTATCGGGTAGATTCAGCTAGAGATTTCAAAGATCCGGTTGAGGAATGAGGTGATCTCAACTGAAAAACTCTAAAAAGTCAGTAAAAAAAATATGATTTTAAGATATTTTTCCCCGACATTTTTCAGTGTAGAGTCTTGACAGTTGCACTTCCCAGTCGAAGCAAAATTGAGCTAGTCGTGATGGATTCGGTGCGAGATTAATTTCGAAGAACCGCTTCAGGATTGAGGCGACTTCAAGACTTCTTAGAGCATATTTTCTGAATTCGATTAATTTTTTGTATTGATCAATTGAAATAAAATAATAACAGGTAAAATTACACAATCAACAAAAAAAAAGCTGAAGTCTTTCGTAATTGGACGTCTTCAAATAACAGTGTAGAGCCTTGACAGCTACAATTCCCAGTCGACGGAAAAAAGAACTAATCGCACTGAAATCGAATTGAGATTGATCGCATTGTTCAGAATTACTTTTTTTTCTACCAAATTGAAAAATATTTTTTTTGACAGCTGCAACTCCCAGTCGGAGAAAAATTGAACAGATCGGGTTAGATTCGGTTTGAAATTAATTTCACAGAACCGGTTCCGAAACGAGTTCCGTAACAACCCTGCAGTCGGCACGACTGCGGCGGCATGTTTTGCGTTGTTTTGTTATCTCAAATATACTTAGATGCAGCGGTAGAGAAGAGTATAGAATATATATATTAATATAGGTACTAAATCTAAATAACTTGCTATTTATTGTTTTCTTCGTTTAAAACCTATGTAAGAAATCGAAAAACACAAGGAAAACCGCGCTCACTTTTTTTGTTTCTCCCCTCAAAATAGAATGTTTCTTCTTCCGGCTTCCATTCGCACACACACGCACGCACGCACACACAGACACATAACAAGCACACACATAAACAAAAAACATTAGTCCGTGATGGAAATCTGCGCGTACCCGATGAGGGACTTTTCGTCGGCGGTTTCGCCGCTGCCGAAGCCCGAGTTCAGCTGGAAGGTGACGGTTTTGAGGCCGGTGGCGCGCAGGTCGATCAGCTTCTGCAGGTTCGCCGCCATCACGACGATGTCGCGCGTGTCGACGAGGCCGGCGCCCACGAGTTCCGAGGCGATGCCTTCGGCCGAGTCCTTGCCGACGGCAAACTCGAACCGGATGTCGTTCAGTTCCCGGTTGGCGTTCCGCATCCGCAGGACCAGGTTGATGGGGGGCAGACCGTCGTCGTCGTCGTCGGCGGCCAGGGAGAGGGCGGCGAGGCCGTCGGTTGTGGGGGCGACGGTTAGGGTTGACGGTTCCGAGGCGTCTTCGGTTTCCGACGCGGACGAGTCCATCTGCTCGAGGCGGTTCATGGGGCGGGGCTCTTCGGAGTCCGAGTCCGAGGACTGTTTGCCGTTGTCTTCCTCCTCGGAGGACCACACCCACTCGCCGGTGACGGTTCGGTGGAGGCGGCCGGACGCGCCCGGTTGTCGCTTGGCAGCTTTGTGGACTCGGGTGGCCATCGAGGGGCCGGTCGCGAGCAGGGTCGCGGTCAGATACTTGCGATCTTTAGCCTTTTTGAAGAACGGGTGCTTCAGGAGTTCACTGGCCGTGGGGCGTTTGGAGGGTTCCTTCTGGAGACACTCGACGATCATCTTGCGGAACGTCTTGCCGTACGCCTTGTACTGGTCCTTCTCGTCGGCGCCGGTGTCGATCGAGGGCGGATCGTTCTGCAGCGTCAACATGAGGACCTTCATCGGCGGGTACTTGTGGTACGGAGCCGTGCCCGTCGCCATCTCGATCGCCGTAATGCCAAACGACCAGATGTCCGCCTTAAAGTCGTACCCGTGGTCCTGTTCCATCACTTCCGGTGCCATCCAGCACGGGGTCCCCACAAAGGTGTGCCGAACCTTCTGCCGGCTCAAATCCCGACCCGTGGCCAACCACGCACTCACGCCAAAGTCCGCAATCTGAACCGTCCCATCGTCCCCGAGCAAGATATTGCCCGCCTTTATATCCCGATGGATCTGCCCATTGCTATGAAAGTACTCCAACCCCTTCAACACCTCCTTCAACACCGTCGCGATCGTGGCCTCATCAAACACCCCGTGCTTACAGTTCACCGACTTCATCCTGTGCTTGATAATGTCCAGCAAGCTCCCCCCCTCCAACAGTCTCAACACCAGCCACAACTCCTCCTTCACCACAAAACTCGTATGGTACGTCACCACATTCTCGTGGTTACAGCTGCTCATCGCCTGGATCTCCTTCAGCAGCTCGTCCATCGACGTGTTCCACTTCTCCAAATTGATCCGCTTGATCGCGCACTTTTCGTTCCGCGGCGCGCAGTACGCCCCGTGCACCACCGCCGTCGCCCCCACCCCGATCACCTCCCGCAGCTCGTAGTCGTCCTTGCTATTGGGCCACGGCGTATTGGTCGGCGGTGCCACCGCCGGTGCGGTCCCCCCCGCCAGACTCGCCGACGACGCCGACATCGGAACCGTCGTGCTGCTGCTGCTAGCCGCCATGATCCTGTGCTCCAAGATCCGTCCGGATGCGATCGCGACGCTCAACTGACTGAAGCACCGTCGACGGAAAATTTCGAGAGAGCGCGATCGCGATCGCGAGAGAGCGAACACCGGAAATGAGAGAGAGAGAGAGTGGGAGAGAAAAATCAGAAAACGGTGGTAATAAAATGCGTTTTTTTGATATTTTAGTGGCAAGCGGTTTTAATTAAGGCGCCGGTTACGCAAATCTGAGCGGTTTGTGGGGGGGAGAGTGAGGCGAGGTGAGAGAGCGAGAGAGGGGAGAACAACTTTCCCGAAACGCGAGCGCGTGTGTTTACAACTTTATTGAAAGGCCCTCCTGCTCCAGCGCCACTAATTAGTGGCTGGTTTCGTTTGATACGGGTTGAACACATGAAATAAAGATAACGGCCACAGAAAAGTGGGCGAGAAAATGTTGTTTCGAACAGAAATCTACAAGAAGTCTGTCAGAGAAAAAAGGTTGATTTTTTACAATTTTTCCTTAAAATTAATTCGCAACATCTTTAAAGTCGTGTAAAAATAACAGCTTCCAGTACATTTCTGAAAGAAGTCTACTAAAAGTCTGCCAGGCATAACCGGTTCCACTCAAACAGCCTCCTGCTGGAAACTCTAGACTGGGTAATCTGTCATTATTTACTTTTACACGCTCAATCGAATCGACTCGATTTATTTAAAATTTAGTCTTCTTTTCAAATTCCATGAATAAACGACGAAATCTAAAAGTTCGTGTGTTATTCATGATTGGATTCAAATTATTTTTAGCAAAACAAAGTAAATGGGCAAATGCCGAAATGTAAACAAAGAGCCTATCCTGCTCACGCCAATTGATGTTAACACTAGGAACGAGTCTACTAGACATACCCGGTTCAAAACCAACAGATTTCAATCGGCAATTTCATACTGGAACAGCCAGCTGTCATTTTCCACCACAACACGCTAAATTGATTCTGCTCGTTTAGCTTCAAATTAAGTCTACTTTCTAGTTAAAAAATAACAAGTTTAAAGTGTGTTATTAATTCCTTGATTTGAATGAAATTTAGCCTGATCTGCTCAATTTTAAATCATAACTAGCTCTGTTGTTCACTGAGGAGGGTCTGCCAGACAAAACCGGTTGAAGTCAAGTAGAATTTGGTCGGAAATTCCTTGGTGGGACAACTAGCTGCCATGTTCATCTTTCATTTGATTTATGCTCGTGCATTCTTCTTTGACTTATTTTTTATCAAAAAAAAAAGTTTGTTTTTATTTTGGAGAAAATTACCCATTTATTAGGTTTAACAAACTTTAAATTCGGATTTTTTTTAAAGATCTGTGTTTTAAATTTATTATTTATTATTACTATCAATATAGTAAAGAAATTTAATAATGATGTCATGTTCCTTTTTGACACGCTAAAGTTATTTTACTCAGTAAGTTTATGCTTTAGTCTTCTTTTACCCATTGCACCTAAAATATTATTTTTTATTGGCATTCAGGAAAATTTCACATTATTTATGCGATTTTATTTGAAATTTACTCAGAATCTATATGAAATGCATAGTTTACAAACTCTGTTTGAGGTCAACTAAAAGTCTGACAGACATAACCGTTTAAATGTAACAAAATTCTAATGAATATTTCGATCTGGGACATGTTTTCACTCATATTAGAGCAAATTTTACGTACTAAATTTCTCTTCAACTAAAAAGACTTTTTTTCAATCTGATTACAATTTACTCATCGATTGCAAAAAACGTAAATCACAGTTTCCCAGTCAAATCAATCCGAATTCTGAAACGGAATCTAATTAGAATCGTACACAAATTCCGTTGTTGCAACCGGTTCGAACACGGAACCGGTTGTTGCGTTTGAAACGGAATTTGTATACGATTCTAAATAGATTCCGTTTCAGAATTCGGATTGATTTGACTGGGAACCAGCTGTCATTTTCTACCACAACACGCTGAATTGAATCTACTTTTGAGGTTAAAGATTCAGTCAATAACAAGCTTGATTCATTGTTTTACTCAATAATATAGTATAAATTTTAATAAAATATTAGTGAATGTATTCAAAGCCTATATAAAATTAGGCCAAACTAAGGCGAAATTCACCCTGATCTGGAAAAATTGCCTTATTCAAAATCTGTGTTAAAATAAATCAAAAATGTCAGCTGATTTTTTCCTTATTCTAAATGCTGATTCGACGTCATTCCGCTCAAAATTGAGTGGTCTTTACAAGATTGTAAGTAAATAATCCAGACCCGAGTAAAATTATAAAAACAAACCGGTTGTTGCGTTTTGAACGGAATTCGTATAAGCTTCAAATCGAATTCGTGTTCAAAATTCAAATTTAACTGACAGGGCATTTTTTTCTTCTACACTCTTAACTGAATCTTTTCGTTTAAATTAGAATCAAGATTCTACTCAGAATCAAGACAATTTTACCATATTTTTTGTGAACTTTACTAGAAAATTGATTGAAATAAATTCAGACCCAAATAAAATTAAGTTAAACTCAGTTAAATGAAGTATCGAATTCATATTTATGTATGTTGGGTTACATCCAAATCTTAGTTTAAATAAATCAAGAATGCATAAATTGTCCCCTTTTACACGCTGAATTAAATGTAGTCACTAAATTAATTAAATGTACTCGTTAAAATTACAATATAGTCAGGAATAAGTTTGAAGCTTTTTCATGCTCAAAAATAATTTAACTTCACTCAGATTTGAGACATTTTTAAAATAATTTGAGTGAAATTTATCAAAACCCTGTTTAAACTCTGCTAAAATTACTTAAAACTGAGTAAGCCGTAAATTATTTTTTTTGGGTTGGTTGGTATCAATCTGAGTAAAAATAAATCAAACATGCAAGACATTTTCCTTTCTAATGTAGTGTTTATTTTAAATTAAAGATAATTTAAAAAAAAAACCCAGACTAGGGAAAAATTCAAAGTGATAAAATCTGGCTAAAAAAAATACGCTGTAAGTTCTTAATCTATGGCCGCCAACTGTCATTTAACCTTCTTCACGCCTAATTGGTAATTTTATTAAGAATATGTTTGAAGCATTTTTATGCCCAATATTAAGTTAATTTTACTTAAATTTGAGGAGATTTCAAAAACTGAGTTAAATTTACTCAGACTCAGAAAAAAATGTTACTTGAAATTGAGTAGTACACAAAGCGTGGCATTTATTTTTTGAGTAGGTTGGGTAATGCGTAAAAATAACCCAAAAATGCTGGAAATTTTATACTGGGACAGCTAGTTGTCATTGCCTCCTTTTACACACTTAATTGAAACTAGTCGTTTAGTTTTTAATTAAGCAAATGAAAAAATCAGTTTCACTTATTTTTGACTGAAATTTACAAGAATTTTGAATGAAATTAACCCAGACTAAAATTCATCAAAACTCGTCTAAAATTTACTCTAAACTGAGTAATACTCAAGGTATTGAATTTTATTTTTTGAGTAGGTTGGGTAATTTAAATCTGAGTAAAAATAATCCAAAGATGCTGGAAATTTTATAACGGCACAGCTATCTTTCATTTTTTCCTTTAACACACACAATTGAAAGTAGGTGTTTTGTCTGAAATCAGTTGATTCAAGTTTGAGTGAATTTTACAAGAATTTTGAGCGAAATTAACCCAGACTAAAATTCATCAAAACTCAACTAAAATTAACTCAAAACCAAAATTTAAGTAATATGTGAAGTATCAAATTACCCAAAAGCTAGCTGTCCCAGCTGTCATTTTTTCCTTTCTACACGCTAAATTTAATGCAGTCGTTAATTTTTAGATTTTGTGGGAATTTGTCTGAAGAAATATGTTTTACTTATTAATTAAATTCCACCCTTTTTTAGAATTCCACAAGAATTTTAAGTGAAATTAACCCAAACTCAAGGAAAATTCATCAAAACTCAGGTGAAATTTACTAAAATCTGAGTAATATTGATTACAAAAAAATAAAAATAAGTAATTGACAGAATCTGACTGAAATAACCCAAAAATTAGTAAATGATAAACCTGTTGTACTTTTTTTTGCTCAATTTTGAGTTAAATTAACTCAGGACCGAGCAAACTTAGCCAAAATTCACAGAAAAGAAAATTATTTATAGATGTAATTTTGAGGAAGTTTAAGAAATGACAAAAAATCTGTGTAAATATATAAGCTAAAAATATATTAATACTTGCAAAATTTGTTCTCATTTTCTGAACAAGAATCACTTTTAATAAAATTTCCATTTAAAGTAACCATAAATCAACTAATTTGTACGAGCTTCGCACGCCCACTTGTCTGTTTTACCCAAGGCGAACAACTTCCAAATTCCTCAAGTTACGACCTAGTGGAAACCGTTATCTTTTTTGTTAGTAAATGTTTTACCTCCCCCTTCCCCCTCTCACTTCTTCGCCCCTCTCCCCCCTTGTTAAAGCATGTACGCAATTGGTTTAAGTTTACAAATATTTAAGTCACGCCGCGTTCACGCATGTTTGTTTTCTTCTCTTTCTCTCTTTTTTGTTCTCTCTCGCTCTCCCATTGCTCAGATCTCTCACCACACTTTAAAAATACAGCTAAACCTTGCTAGTTTGACAGATGTTGATGGCTCAGTTTGACGTGACTCACCAAAATTTCGATTTCGAACGAGTACTCAATTTTGAGTACATCTAATTTCGTCAAATTTTTTTCACGCAAACTGAAAGACGTCAAACCAGCGCGCTCAACCCCTCTGATCAAACCAGCATATTCGGGGAACACGCGTTTCGATCGTTTTTCATCCGAATTGTGCTGCGCGGCGCGCGGGGGCCATTGACAGGAGCTGTTACGTCAACGATCGTCGGTGAATGAGTCATTTTTGTTGGCCACTAATTTGTCAATGAATTGGGTTGCGTGCGGCGTTGGCACTTGATTGAGTTGGGACGGTTTGACTAATTGAAATGATAAGGAAATATTTTTGTTTTCTTGAGGTTGATTTGTCACGTAATTTGACATTTGAACTAATTTTATTGTAAATATTTCTCAAACAAAAAAAAAAAATTCGAAAAACAAACCTTTTCAATTCCCAATCACCGTGTAATATTTGTTTTGACAGCTACACGCTCAACAAATAACCCTCTTTTTGTTGTTTTTTCCAACCCAAATCTCCTCAAAAACATTTATTTACACAATTCAAGCCGCTCTCGCCGTCTCACGTTACAACAAGGTCGTTAAGGGTTAAGTAGTTGCCACCTCACACCGGCGTCGTCGTCGTCGTGGCAGTCGGACTCATCACCGTCGCGAGTTTGTTGTTTATCTTATCACCCACACGCGCGCTTTATGTGTGTGCTGTACAACTGTCTGTTGCGAGGTGGGTAAACATTTGCACGAAAGAATGTTGCATTCTTTACGTTACCCTCGCCGCTTTGTTTACCTTTTTCGAGAGAGAAGTGGTTTAACCCAAGAAGGTGGCCTGAAACGATTTGACGTGCAGTTATTCCCAACAAACGGGCCATGTGACCTGGTCACGGCCTTTGCGCGTCATTTCTGGTTGGAGAGGAGGATTTAGAAGTTTGTGGGAAGTGTTGCCAAATTGAGTTTTTTTAACGCTCTTAAAAAAAAACTGATAATTATTAAAACTAAATTTTCAAACCCTAAAAACCTAACCTAAAAATATTCTTCAACTTCAAAAAAACAACAATCTAGCAACACTGCCCCCAGATAATTGTCGTTAATGACGACGACACCTTTTGCAGCCGGTATTTGCCAATTTTAATGCTTATCTACCCCTCGCTCTCCTCCTCCCAGGAGGGGGGAGCCATCAACTGTGAATTGGCAAAATAAACAACACAAATCGGCCATAATTGCCCATCTGTTTGCGTCACTTGAACGTGGCGTTCAAGTGCAATATAATGGGTGGATTTTTTTTCGGTCAACTGATAATTTTTTTTGTTTATTAAAATCGTTTTTTTTTGTCATAAGAATTATTTGCAGAAACAATCAGTGAAATCTGAGGACACTATTCTAAAAAAAACATTAAATTTTTATTTTTAAAATTTTGTTAACCGTGTAATAATAATAATCTTTCACACTTTTCTAATAGAAATCCATTAAAAGTTTGTCCAGCATAACCGATTGAAATTCTGATCAGAATATTACTGTTTATTTCAAGCTGGGGAAACCAGCTGTCACTTACGTACACACTAAGTTGAATCTACTCGTGCTGTTTGACATCTTGTCTTTTTTGCAGCAGTTTCTGCAACAATGATTTATTTAAATCTTTATTTTAAATTGAATGATTTAATTGAAAAATAAATTAAACGAATAAAACAAGACTAGGACTGAGGACAAAATAGTTTTAAAAATGTTTGTATCAGCCTAAGTTTGATAAATAAAAAATCATAAATTCAAAGTCAATATTCAAACGTCAAAAATCGAAAGTCAAAAATTAAAAATTAACAGTCGAAAATCAAAAACCTAAAATCAAAAGTCAAAAATTCAAAACCAAAAATCAAATATTAAAAGTCAAAAATTAAAAAAAATACAGTCAAAAATCATAAGTCAAAAGTTAAAAAACCAAACGCCAAAAATCAAAAATCACAAATTTAAAGTCAAAAATTTAACTTAAAAAAATCAAAAACCAAAAAGGCAAAAAATCAAAAGTCAAACATTAAAAACCAAAAATCAAAAGTAAAAAATTCATAACCAAAAATCAAAAGTCAAATATGAAAAGTCAAAAATCTATAATTTAAAATCTATAATTCAAAAAATCAAAAATTTAATGTCAAAAAATAAAAGAAAAAAAAGTTAAAAACCAAAAAGGCAAAAAAACAATAGTCAAAAATCAAAAGTCAAACATCAAAACCAAAAATCAAAAGTCAAAAATTCATAACTAAAAATCAAAAGTCAAATATGAAAATCTAAAATTTACAGTCGAAAATCAAAAAATCTAAAATTTACAGTCGAAAATCAAAAATCAAAAGTAAAAAATTCAAAACCAAAAATCAAAAGTCAAATATCAAAAGTAAAAAATCGAAAATTTACAGTCGAAAATCCAAAAATCTAAAATTTACAGTCGAAAATCAAAAATCAAAAGTAAAAAATTCAAAACCAAAAGTCAAATATCAAAAGTCAAAAATCGAAAATTTACAGTCGAAAATCAAAAATCAAAAGTCTTAAATCAATAGTCATAAATCAAAAGTCAAACATCAAAAGTCAGTAATCAAACGTCAGAAATCTAAAATCAAAAGCCAAAAATCAAAAGTCAACAATCAAAAACCAAAAATCAAAAATTGAAAACCAGAAATCAAAAAAAAAATATCAAAAGTCAAAAATCAAAAATTTACAGTCAAAAATCAAAAGTCAAAAATCAAAAGTCAAAAATCATAAATCAAAAGTCAAAAATCAAACGCCAAAAATCACACCTTTAAAGTAAAAAATTAAACGTAAAAAAGTCAAAAACCAAAAAGGCAAAAAATCAAAAGTCAAAAATCAAAAGTCAAACATCAAAAACCAAAAATCAAAAGTAAAAAATTTATAACTGAAAATCAAAAGCCAAATATGAAAATCAAAAATTTACAGTCGAAAATCAAAAATCATAAATCAAAAGTCAAACATCAAAAGTCAGTAATCAAACGTCAGAAATCTAAAATCAAAAGTCAAAAATCAAAAGTCAAAAATCAAAAACCAAAAATCAAAAATTGAAAACCGAAAATCAAAAGTCATATATCGAATGTCAAAAATCAATAATTTACAGTCGAAAATCAAAAGTCAAAAATCAAAAACCAAAAACCAAAAATCAAATGTCAAAAATCAAAATTTTTCAGGCGAAAATCAAAAATCAAGAGTCACAAATCAAAAGTCAAAAATCAAACGTCAGAAAACAAAAGTCAAAAATCAAAAGCTAAAAATCAAAAGCCAAAAATCAAAAGTAAAAAATCAAAAACCAAAAATCAAAAATTGAAAACCAAAAATCAAAAGTCAAATATCAAAAGTCAAAAATCAATAATTTACAGTCGAAAATCAAAAATCAGAAGTCAAAAATCAAAAGTCAAAAATCAATAATTTACAGTCGAAAATCAAAAATCAGAAGTCAAAAATCAAAAGTCAAAAATCAAAAGTCAAAAATCAAGTCAAAAATCAAAAGTAAAAAATCAAAAGGAAAAAATCAAAAGCCAAAAATCAAAAGTCAGAAATCAAAAGTCAATAATCAAACGCCAAAAATTAAAAGAGAAAAATCAAAAGCCAAAATCAAAAGTTAAAAATCAAAAACCAAAAAGCAAAAGCCCAAAAGCACAAATCTAAAATTTACAGTTAAAAATCAAAAGTCAAAAATCAGAAGTCAAAAATCAAAAGTCAAAAATAAAAAGTTATAAATCAAAAGTCATAAATCAAACGCCAAACATCAAAAGTCAAAAATCACACATTTAAAGTCAAAAATCAAACGTTAAAAAAAATCTAAAACCAAAAAGGCAAAACATTAAAAAAATTAAAATCAAAAATCAAAAGTTAAACATCAAAAGCTAAAAATCAAAAGTTAAATAAAAAAATCAAAAGTAAACAAATTAAAATCAAAAGTCAAAAATTCAAAGTCCACACAATATTTCATTTTTATGGAATTTGATGGTCCAAAAAATACAAAAAAGTGGAATTTTAAGAAACTCCAAATTTACATTTTTTACATTCAATTTTCAACTATTTGTGAAATAAAAAAAATATTACCAAAATTTTTTGACACTTTTTTTAATATGTTCAATAAAATATACGGATTTTTAAGTTAGTCGTAATACAAGCGTCATCTAGTTGAAAAAATAGAATACCGAACATCAAAGATAAAAAAGAAATTATCTAAAATAAAAATCAGAAATATTTTTTTGTATGTTTTTGAAATCTAAAATATTTTTTTTTTTTTTTAGCAAAGTGCAAATGATTTTCAAATATTAAATATTTTCAAAATTGTAATTTTTTTAATATAATAAACTATTATGGGACCATCCACGAAGGGTGGAAGAGGGAGGGTCGAGATTTCAATTGTCCACGTTGTTCTTGATGGTCCGATTTTTTTTTATAAAATTGGAAATTTTCTCAGAGTATAATTTTTTTTGTGGAGTTCATTTTCCCCATCAAATATTTTTTAAACAGAATAATTAAATAAGAATTTATAGAAAATGAGTATTTCCAGCCCTTTTCAAATGTTAGGCTTGATGTTCAAAAATATATTTATATTGAAAAGAACAGACAATTTTATAATTATCTTAATTTTAACATTGAAAATCGTTTCGATACACAGCTCAAAAAATTTCATGTGTAAATCTGCTATTTTGTCAATATAATATAATATTGCATTTTTTTGTAAAGAAAAAAAATGCAAAAATAATTTTTTCTGAAAAAACTTTTTTCATGAAAAACGAAATTAAAAACTAAATGTAATTCTTCCATTTCAGACTGAATATTCAGAATTTTGATTTTTTTTTTCTCAACTTCCAAGTCATTTTCCGTTTTTTGGTCTCTAAAATTCCCATTTTTTTTTATTCTTTCCCAAAATTGCAAGAATTGATATTACACAATGTATTTTTGATAGTTAAGAATTAATTGAAATTTACAAACAACTTTCTTTGAAATATGATATTTGAGGGCCTAAAATTACTGGCCTTCACTGAATTTCAATTCAAAAATTATTTTTTTTAAATTTTACATCAAATAAGTTTCGATATTTTCCGAAAAAATGGATTTCTTTTAAAAAATAGTGAAAATTTAAAAAAATCCACCAAAAGGTGTCGAAAATTATGTCGAATTATTGTTAATTGAGAGATTCTTATATAGAATTTTATGACAAACATCTTTTCGAAGACTGCAAAAAGAACCGACTTAACCATGACGTGTTATTAGCCTTAACCTTAACGGATTTGGTTCAAAATAGGCACAGTTACTTATTTTTACCTAACATTTGTCAACATTGACCAAAATTAGAGTCATCTGAATTTGTAATTTTTTTTTAAATAACAAAACCAAAATTCCAAACTTACTCATTTCCAAGAACCAGTTTGCGCTCTCGCTGACCGATAAGAACCCCTCTTGAAAACCTTTTTGGGTTTACCATTAGGCATTCCCGAAAAAAAATATCCGAAATCGAAGAAAAACTTTCAAGAGTCTGCCCTCTCTCTCGGAACAACCTTTTAATAAATTCATTACCCCGTATTCCACCGCAACAGTCATGAGGCCCGTCAGCAGCGCCACTCTATAATAAAACTTAACAAAATGCAACAACAACAACAACAAAACAAACCCCCAAAACAACAACAACAGCAAAATAATCGAAATGAATCGAATCGAATGAACGGAAAGTCGCCTCTTTTCTTGCGAAATCGAAAGGGGTGGGAAGGGGGGAAGGTCGCAGAAGCTTAGGGGGAGGGAAGCCGGAGGGGGGCGCGGCGCGATGAAATAAAACTAAAAATATTCGATTTTACTATACATTCGAAACGACAGCAGCGACGGCAGAGCCACAACAGCACAGTGTGACGACAGGGCAGAGAGAGAGAAAAAAGGAACACGTTAACGATCGGTGGAGAGGGAGAGGAAGAGGTGGATGGTTTTTCTAGATTTGCCTTGTTGAGGTTGGAAGAGTGTGCGGAATTGCATTAAATGTATAGAAATTTTCGTAAAAAAATATATTTTATTATTTTGGGTAAATATTGGACAATTTTAAGTAAAGTAATCATACATTATCTTATGATTTCTTTAATATACAGAAAATGGTGACTTTTATAAAAATCCATGCCAACTTCAACATTTTTGAATAATTATTTTAATTATCCAGAAAATTTTAAAATCTGGCTGCACTGTCCTGAATTAAGAGTACTTAAGTGGAATTCACATATTTTTTTAAAGCAGGATTTTTTAATTTTTATTAAAAATACGTCCGAAACCACCTTTATAAACATCGCTGAATAAGCGTTTCAAAGTTCTAACCGATAAATCATACAAATTTAGCTATATGGCAACACTGTTCTAAGATCTTGTGACTTAGGTGGTCTTCAAAGAATGTTGCAAGTGAAATTGATGAAAATTTGGTTAAAAAAAGAACCACATTTGTTTTATGGATACTTTAAGAAGGTTTTTTTTAAAGTAATAAAAAATGATCATTGTGCAACATTGTCTACTAATAAAGACAAAATCCAAAAATGCCGAAATTAGGTTGAAGTTGTCATGGCTAGTAAGAGCATTTTTTTGGTGCGGTGTAGACAATCTGAGTCCAATTATTTATGTCATTCAGAATTTATATATGTTTTTAAGATGAAGAGATACTGCTTCGGTGTCTTTAGCAAAGTTGTGCGGACAGTCATTTCGAATAACTAAGGCAAAAGTTCTTCTTCAGAAAGTCACTTTTTATGGATTTGAGCGTGTTAAAAAAAACTCAAGATAAATTTTTAATTCGGGTGCTCATTGGAGCGGGTTAGTGTCTTTTTAACAATTGATAGTCATAAAAAATATTGTTTTTTATTCAATAGAAAAAACAATGTGGCCGGCAATGGATGGATTTCATTGTGCTGTCTGTCTTGTCCTAGTAAAATTGGGTTTAATTGCCTTTTATCAACTTCCAAGCAATCCAGGTTGGACAATCACCATATATACATGACGTAATCCAGTCTGCAACCCGCTAAGATCATCATCTTCTTGAGAATGCGAATAATCAAATTCTATAGGCATTTCGTACCTGAAGAATAAAGTCAAAACTGTTAAATAAATTTACAAAATCAAGTATAGACAGTACACATAGAAGCTTAGAAATTCATTATTAACTTAGAAATTTATTTAAAAAATTGTCAACATCTTTGCTTAAAAAAGAGCAACAATGTTTTAATTCTTTTTATTTAAGAAAAAATTGCTCAAATCATGACTACAGTTAGTAGTCTTTTAACAACTGTCGAAATATCTCATATCTGTTTTAAAGTTTCCTTTAAATTTGAATCATTGTTTACTTTTTTCTTTTCCTCTATTTAATAGCAAAAAAAAAGTGAAGAGGCTTGATGAAACTAACTTGAATCTATTTCGTAAATTCAAAATTTTCAGTATATTTTTACGAGTTTTCTAAATGTAAAAATGTTTTTTTTTTCATTGTTTTACAGTTAAAACGAAAACGTTTTGGATTACAAATTTGAGCACATACTCAAATAAAAAAATACGTTAGTAAACAAATTGTAGAAATGCATTGACTAAATAAATTTTGATGAACAAATTTTAAATATAAAAAAAACTATTTAAAAACTATTGCCACATTTCAGTTGCAATGGTTTGTTTAAATATTTGATAAAATGAAACAAAATATCAATTTTATGCTGGTTATAAACAATGAAGTTAAGCCCTATTTTCGAGTTGGGTTATTTATAGTTTACTGTATTTTATTAAAAGGGTTTTTAGTAAAAATTAATCACAAATGTTTGATTCATGAAGTTATTTCAAAAATTGAATTTTACTGTACTGAACGTGACAAATATGTATTTTATTTAAAAAACTTTAAACAGCATATTTTCAAAAAATTTAAAGTAATTTAAAAAATTCGAGCTGAATAAAAGGTATTTATTAAATTTCATTATTTTAAATTAATTCCTCAAAATTATTATAATTAATATTTAAACAACCTATCTTAAGTCGAATCTATTTCGGTCAATTTTTACTCAAATTAAAGTCCAAAAAATAGTTTTAATGCGTTTTAGAGGCGGAAAAACGAAGCTTTTGATAGAAATTATTCAAATTCTTGAGATTTCAAAACAAGTTTTCAACTTTCATTGTAAAAGTGCGTCCGATGAATTTATCTAAGGGTTATTTTCACTCTGATTTTCAAAGTAAAAATATCTCTTATATCGTGTGAAAAAAAATACTTAGCGTTAAAGTTTGTTTGTTAATTTTTTCTCAATTAATCTTTGGGGTAAATTTAGCTTTTCTTGTTAAGCTTAGCTCGCTTCATTTTGAGTGATTTTCATCTACATAAGCGCTTAAATGAGTTTAGCAATCAGCAATGTAATCACGCAGAAAAATAAGGCATATTTGAATCAACAAAACGTTTTGTTGATTTGAAAATCAAGATTTTTGTTGAATCAACGCTAAACGTCAAAGCAACTTTTTCAAAACAACAAAAGATTTTTGTGGAATTGAGAAAATCAAGGTTTGTTTCAACGCAAAATCGGCGTTGATTATATTCAACAAAAATTTTGTTGAATCAAACCTCGTACAGGCTGATTCTACAAAATATTTTTCTGCGTGATGTTGTCATAATTAGCAACTTTTAAATTTGATTGAATTTGAATTCTTTTGGAGAAATCAATTTGAGTTATACCCTTAAATAAAGAAAACATTTTGTTTTAGTGTGAAACATACGGCGAGTTTAAAATATTTTCAAGTGTTAATTTATATCTTTAAATCTTTTTTAACCTTAACTTCGCTGATGTAATTTTAATCGGTTTGCGGCCTAAAATTTTTAATTTTTTTTTACTCAAAATCTTCCTTCAAAAAATTATGTAAATTTTAAATCAGAAACTTGTTGCCTTATTTTTTTATCAGTAACTTAATTTTTACATCTCAATGTATAATGACAATGACATAAAAAGAGCTAAATTCGAGTATTGTTTCGTTTTTTGGTTGAAAAATATAACAAAAGTAATTGAACCTCGAAGAGTTGATACTTGCAATAAGACATAATTTTCAATTTGTTGAAATATCTTATAACTCAAAAATGTAAACAAAGAGTTTTTTTTAAGAGGTTCAATAAACATATGTAAGACAATAGCTTATAGGGAAACAACATCTAACTAAATCGTGCCTCTAATGTTGCCATATCAGCACTTTGACGTTCAATTACAGCTAATAAAAAGCGTTTTCAACTGAAATCGAGTGATTCATAGCTCAATGGGAAGTGAGCAAGCTTTTTTCTATTTATAATTTTGCAAAAAAAAAGTTGGTTAAATAGTGAAAATCAGCTAATTGGACGGAATTAGGAGCGAGTGCTTAACCTGCCAAACATAGGATAATTTCCCCTAGGACCTTTTTTTAAAAAAAAAAAAAAAAAACTCTAGAAATATAGTTTGAAGGATTAAAAAACTGCACAAGATTGCCCAAAAGTACATTAAAAATAGCCTTTAGCAGATTTTTTTTTATTTGGTTTAAAATTCGCTTGCATTAAACAAAAAACTATTATTCTGTCACAACTGTCACTTTTTGATCACATTTCAAGGTATGTAGATAAGATAAGGTAAGGCGGGATTTCCCAGCTGTCAAAATAGTTAGCACGAAACCCGGATTTTATATGAAGATTTTCATAAAAGTGAAATATTGACCATTTTCTGGCCATAAACGCGAAAAACGCCCGGAAAATGGTCAAATTTTCACTATTCTGAAAATCTCCATATCAAATCCAGGTTTCGTGCTAACTAACTATTTTGACAGCTGGAAAACCCGCCTTACCTTACTAATCTACATAACTTGAACACATTTGCCATGTTTGCTATTTATTTTAACATCACATTCGTGTTGGACACTTGATTTGATGATGTTTGAAAACCCTCAAGTCTTTCATTACAGAGCGCACGAGAGAAAGCTCAAAATTTCAATATTATATGTTGAGCAAATTTACCTTAAGAATGAGAACCCAGATACTAAGGACCTTTTTCTAAAATTACCTAATTTAAAGCGTCTTACACTAAGATTGATTTATTAAGGATAGCATTTTAAAGCGATTTCTTTTTATTTACTCTGAAAAGAAATACCTAATTTTATGTGAATTTTGATATTCCAAACTCATTCCTCCTAGTTTTAAAAATGGAGTTGAAATTTATCAAAAATGAGTTATTTTCGACGAGCGTGTACTCAGTTTAACCCAGTCAACTCAATCGGGATTTTAAAATGGAATTCAATACGTACACGGAATCGGTTGTTGCGTTTAAAACGGATTACGTGAACGATTCGAATTGAATTCCATTTCAGAATTCCGATTGAGTTGACTGGGATAGAGCTCGAGCTGTCACATCACAGCCCTGCGAAATATGTTGGCTGACATATCGGGCGGTCAGTCAAAAAAGTAACACCTAGCAGTCGCGTGACAAGAAAACATTTGCTAGAAAGAGATAGCCAATCTGATGCAAACAAACCGGTAGCTGTTATGTAAACATACTTTGACAGTTGAGTACACTGAAAGCGGGATTTGAGTAAAATGTGGATGCTCCACTGCAAGGGATAATTTCTGACGCAATTCTAATGGAAAGTGACGAAATTCAAGTTTGTTTGTGTTCGTTTCAAGTGGCAACGATTGAAACTGAAAGTCATCGATTCATCGATTTCTAAGAAGTTTGCATTGAGTCAGGATCAAATTTTGAGATTTTTAAATGATTTTTTTTTGCAATTCCAAAAGTGTCAAACCGGCAAATCTCCGCCCAACTTTTTACCCAAATTTGTGCCTTTTTGCCCCTCTAGCCTGTGCCTTCTTCGAGGACGGCAGATCGTCATCGTCGTCGTCGTCATTTGTGTTGGTTTTTCATTGCTTTCGACGGGGCAATGATAGGCCCCTGGCCTACCCTACACTGGCCACCCCCGTGGCCCCGCAGCCAAAAGATTCCCCTCCGGATTAACCACCCCTCGGCAAGGGGGGCGAAAAACATGTAAATGGTCCATGGTTAAATTTGGCACCCTTAACGGCGACCAGACGGCCAGACGGAACCTGCCTCACCACCTCTCCGTCGTCCCCTGCGGGGACGGAACGCAGGTTGTGCCTTAATAATTCTAGAAATTACATAATTTTTGGAACACTTACCTCACACAAACAGAGAGGGAGCGCCGAGGGGTCCTCTTCTTCTGCTGCGGCTGTGTTGATGTTTCTCAGCTGTCAAACCCGGGACAATCCGGATCGTTTTTTGTTTCAGAGGGGGACGTTAAAATCCGGAACTCAACCAAAGCAAATCAATTCCGGGGGGGACCGTTTCCAAATCACAACTAGCCTGTGTGGCCACCGCAAAAATGCGCTCCGGAATCTGCCACAATCTGACGGTTCCGAAAAAAAATCCGGATTGTTCCGGAAAACAACAAATCACCACCGGAAACGCGCGCGCACTTGAACACACACAAACCGGGAGAAGAACTGTTTCCGCGACGGGTCGAGCAGGTGACGGAATTTGGTACGTGTTTTTTCCACGATCGCGCACGGATTTTTTCTTCCACCTCGACGTTTTTTTTCTCTTGCCCGAACGGCCACCGCAAGAAATTCTCTACCGCGAACGACAACTCTGGCGATGACTGTCAAACGTTGGGGTGAAAATCGGGACGAGGGTTTGAAAATGGTCAAATTTCAAAATTACTTATAAGTTTGTCAACAACATGAAAATAAGCTAATGTAAAACGTTAAAAATACAAATTAAAGTTTAAAAATAAATTTAATTTTCATGAAAATTCAGAAATATACGACATTTTCAAAGCTTCCGCTAGCACTGTTTTGACGTTTTTGGCGGAGCGGGCGAGGTTAGCTCGCATGCGCCGTGGCGTGTTTCACTTGCTTCAAAGAAAAATAGTGTGGCCTCTGTCGGAGGAAGCCATTGAACGCACTCGTTGAGCACGTGGCAGTGGGGGTTTTTTGTTTTTGAGGAACGCCACGTGCGCGTTTTTTTTTTGAGAAAAAGGTTTAGTATTTTTTTAACATTGTGAATTGAATTGTAATTGATTGTTTATTTGTGACGAGAGCATGTTAGTTTACAACTTTTTATCAGGTGTGATTTAAGGGAATATTTATAAATCACGTAATGATCGAAATAGACAAATTTTTTGGCATTCAAAAAAATTACAGAGCGAATTTGTTGATTCGAATTTTGCTAATTCGATCGTATTCGAAGTAAAAAGCACTCAACCGTCAAAACCAGCTGTCAAACTGATGTTGACGTTTCAACCCCATTGTTCGTTTCAAGCTTTTGACAGCTGTCAGTCGTTTCAGTTGGGTTCTAAAATTTAGCTCAAATTTGTGATATTATTGTTCACAACAATAAAGCTTATTTTTCTGAGTACAATGCATTGACCTTTTGAACGACCTCAAAGGATTTAAAATGGATTTTAGATTCAATTTTTAAAAATTAACTTCACGGCCCTTCTTGACAGAAAAGGTCCTACTTGACAGCTCGCTCCAAGGGGACCATAGTTGATCCATCGAAAAAATGTTGTCTTGTCAATTTGTCAATTTTGTCAAAAGTGATCAGAAATGGTTTTTAATCGTGTTTTTTACCGTTGTACATAAAAATGGACATAGGGCTTTAGTACCCAATTGGGTCCTAAAATGAAGCTTAGATTGCTGATATTATTGTTTACAGCGATTAAGCTTATTTTTCTGAGTACAATGACCCTTTGTACGACCACATAGAGTTTAAAATGGATTTTTAAATCAATTTTGAAAAATTAATCTCGCGGTCCTTCTTGACAGAAAAGCTCCTACTTGACAGCTCGTTCCAAGAGGACCATAGTTAATCCATCGAAAAAATGTTGTCTTGTCAAAAAAAAATTTTGCGTTAAAATGAAAAAAAGTGATCAGAAATGGTTTTTAATCGTGTTTTTTAACGTTGTACATAAAAATTGACATAGGGCTTTAGTACCCAATTAGCAAATTTTGATTCGCTCATTCGAATACAGTTCCATTCGATAAGCAAATTCGCTCTGTAAAAGGGTCCCCAATGTAAATTTTTATGTACAACGGTAGAAAACTCGATTAAAAACCATTTCTGAACATTATTTTTCATTTTAATGCAAACAAAAAATTGACAAGACAACATTTTTTCGATGGATAACATATGGTCCCCTTGGAACGAGCTGTCAAGAAGGACCTTTTCTGTTAAGAAGGGCTGCGATCGAGTCTGGACATTCAAAACATAAATTGATTAGTTATGGCTCAAAATATAATTAGTTTTAAAGTAAATAATATCCTAAAGTAAATAATGGCCTTAAATGAAGCTTAAGTTTGTGATATTATTGTTTACAATTATTGTTTACAAACTTCGAAGTTATTGATTTTTAAACTGATTTAAAAATCCATTTTATTTTTTTTTGCGTTCGTAGAAATAGAGCATTCTACGTGCGTATGTATTGCGTGTACGTACACGAAAATAAAGTGAGGTTAAATTTTGTCAGTCAGCAAAACCAAAGCAAAACCAAATGGTGCGTTAGTGTGCGTACGCGAAACGTCATAAAGCTCTATGGTCATTGTACTCAGAAAAATAAGCTTTATCATTGTAAACAATAATATCACAAATTAAAGCTTCATTTAAGGACATTATATACTTTAGGATATTATTTACTTTAAAACTAATTATATTTTGAGCCATAACTAATTAATTTATGTTTTGAAAGTCCAGACTCGATTATCCGACAGTTCGATTATCCAAAGGTTTGTATGGGACTTTGGATAATCGACCCCATTTTAGTCAAATTTGAACAGTCGGAAATGATCAGTGATCAATCAATACGTGGATTTTTTTGGGATAAACAATTAAGAGCGAGTTTTTCACCGATGTAAAACAGGTCGTATCGAGGTGCTCCGATTTGGATGAAACTTTCAGGGTTTGTTTGTCTATACATGAGATGAACTCATGCCAAATATGAGCCCTCTACGACAAAGGGAAGTGGGGTAAAACGGGCATTGAAGTTTGAGGTCCAAAAAACATGAACAATCTTAAAATTGCTCGCATTTTCGTAAAACTTCTTCAATTCCAACTCTCTTAGATGCATTCGAATGGTCTTTTGAAGCCCTTTAAAATGTGCTATAGACATCCAGGATTGGTTTGACTTTTTCTTTTAGCTTTTGCAAATTACTGTTAAAATTGATTTTTTTAAAACCTTAATAACTTTTGGCAACAGCCTCCAACACCCATACTCCCATAGGTCAAAAGATAGGTAATTTCATGGACTATAAGCCTACGGTATTAACTTTTTGGCCAATCGCAGTTTTTCTCATAGTTTTACGATTTTTCTAGAACAAACATTTTACAACGTTAGTTTTTGCCCTGTAGGCCTCCATAGAGTTATTTACGTGCGCATGTATTGCGTGTACGTACACGAAAAAAAGTGAGGTTAAATTTTGTCCGGCCAGCAAAATCAAATGGTGCGCTAGTGTGCGTACGCGAAACGTCATAAAGCTCTATAGCGGCACTGTTTGGTCTCAATTTTGACATATTCGGAATCCTCAGAAAATTTTACATTAGATTGAGGTGTTGGAATTTTGAATTTGATTGGAAAAAATGCCATTTAGAATTAATCAAAATATTATTTAGAATTTTATCGGATTAGGGGTAAAACAAGTTTGCGCCTACTTGATACAGCATTTGACGTATTGATCATAGGGTAAATAAGATCTATTTCTTTTTTCAAAAATGTTTTATTTGATTATTTTTTAAATCAAAATTACAACTCCAATACTTCTATCTTACGTGAAATTGTCCGAGGATTCCGAATATGACAAAATTGAGACCAAAAAGTGCCGCTATGGCGGCCTACAGGGCAAAACCTAACGTTGTAAATTGTTTGTTCTAGAAAAATCGTAAAACTATGAGAAAAACTGCGATTGGCCAAAAAGTTAATACCGTAGGCTTATAGTCCATGAAATTACCTATCTTTTGACCTATGGGAGTATGGGTGTTGGAGGCTGTTGCCAAAAGTTATTAAGGTTTTAAAAAAATCCAATTTTAACAGTAATTTGCAAAAGCTATGAGAAAAAGTCAAACCAATCCTGGATGTCTATAGCACATTTTGAAGTGTTTCAAAAGACCTTTCGAATGCATCTAAGAGAGTTGGAATTGAAGAAGTTTTACGGAAATGCGAGCAATTTTAAGATTGTTCATGTTTTTCGGACCTCAAACTTCAATGCCCGTTTTACCCCACTTCCCTTTGTCGTAGAGGGCTCATATTTAGCATGAGTTCATCTCATGTATAGACAAACAAACGCTGAAAGTTTCATCCAAATCGGAGCACCTCGATACGACCTCTAGAACAAACCGAGCAGAATCTACAAATACTGCCTCTTAATATTGGTTGTGAACTATTTTTTATGCATTGAAGAACATTACTCTTTACAACATTATTTTCAACAATGTTTGACATTTTATGAAACTATTATTTTTGAATATAAAAATTAGTTAAAAATTAAATGATTTCTTACCTTTTTTTTCTTATCTTGCCCTCAAAAATGAATACAAGGTTTCATATTCAAAAATAAATTATTTTGACAAAATTTTCAAAATAACGTCATGATTCAAATTCCCGGACGCTTCGAAACCCGGAAACCTCATCTTGTATTATCAATTATTTGGATATAAGTTCGCATTATGAATGTCAAAACTGTGTTATTTGATGAATTCTAACATCAACTTTCATTTAAAGTTTGTTTGAATGCATCAACTTTCATTTAAAGTTTGTTTGAACGCTGTAGTTAATACCAAAACAATTATATAAAATAAAATTATAAGTTTACCAAAAATGTGAAATATTTCACTGAAATATTTCATAGGCGTCTGAAGCACTGGGAAGGCAAATCAGAAATTTATGGGTTTGATTTCCTTAAATTCTAGCAAATTTTTATATAAAATATCCATTGTTTTGATGTTAACCGCTTATGTGAGACCTAAAGATTGCCATTAACCAACATTTCAGTACAAATTTGTGCGGTTCATAAGCAAAATCCAGTGTCCGGAATTCGAATCAGCTTTTATCAGTGTCCGGGATTTGAAGCACAACAAGTTATTTAAATTTTAAAATTCTGATGAAAATTTGTTAGAATAGACATATTTTGCATGCATTCTCTTAAAACTGACTGTTTATGCTACATCCTGATGATATTTCTACATTTCCAACTTGTTACATGATTTTTTGCCAGCTATAACAAATCTGAGTGTCCGGATTTCGGATCATGACGTTATCCCGAATAAAAAAATTTCTCGGAAAATTTTCTAAAGAACTGCTCATGTTTGAAAATAATGTAAAAAGTCACACAAACAATAATCAATAATAATAATGAAAGAATATTCGAATAAGTTTGATATTAAATATTTTCTCGATATCAAACTTTTATAAGAAATGCTCTTAGTTTCTAGAATGGTAAACAAAACTTACAAATAATTTAATAATCATAAATCAATTATAAAATTAATTCATGATTATTCACGAATAACATTTCTTAGAAATTTAGTGAATATTCAGCATTTTTTTTCAAGAAATTCTTATTTTCAAAGAATGGAAAAACTTTCTAAAATGTTTTCGAAATAGGAACAAATTATTTTTTGGAAGAAATTTATATATCAATGAATTTAAATATCAAACTTTCCCAAGAACTGTTCATGACAGAAAGACTATAAAATCACAAAATTATTAAACTATGTTCAGTTTCATTATTTTCTCAAATATCTTTACATTTTTACAAAATTAGACATTCTAGTCACTTTTGACCGTTTGTCCACTTTCGACTTTAGGCATAAACATATAAGGCGTCATCCATAAAGTGCGTCACGCAAAATTTGATTTTCTAGAAAACGTTCATTCCGGAAAGTGGAATTCCAAATATTGTCATAGGAGTTAAAAGGAACAACTCGTCTCTTTGTATTCATAGTAATGCATTCTGCTAAAACGCTCAACCGAACCACAATAATTGTCATAGAAGCACGAAGATATAATTTTTTGAAGGAAATGATTATTTTAGGAAAACAGGGAATCTATAGTTAAAAGGTGTTTTAAAATGTTTTTTACACTAGTTCAGTTGTTTTGCAATCATTAGTTTTAAAAAATATATAATTTGACGAAAACAAAAAAATATCGAAAAAAACTTTTTGCGATACTAAACATCGAAAATTTTCAAAAATTCAAAAGAAGTTTAAATCAAACCATACTTGTTAAAAATGATTTTCAACGCAGGGGAATGTATTTTTAATCAATTTCAGCTGATTGTGCTTAAATTTCCATTGAAATTTCAAAGTTTTTTGAAAAAATATTTTCGGGTCAACTTTGAAGGAGGCGGGTGACAAAAACTTCAAAAAAAATTGTACCAGCCCAAAATATTATCAAAAAAAAAAAATATAAATATTCAAATCATCTGTATTTAATGGTTTTGACTTTTTTTTTATTTAAAATTACTTTATGAAAGTAAATCTACCCTGCAAAAAAATAATTTCGAAAGGCTAACAAAGTTTCTAACAATTTTCGGTAATTGCCAAAAAAGTTGCCACGTGGTTTATGGACCTAGAAGAAATAACAAAAATATATTGTAATGTGTTGTTGTAAAAGCATAAATATTTGAAGTTATTTTTTAATTCACGTAGTAAAAACTGTCCAAAAGACGATTTTGAAAAAAGGTGGAGAAGTAAGTCTAAGTGTTAAGTCGTAACGCGAAAAAATGATTTTTGGATCCCTTCCCCCCTCGTAACAAAATTTCCATACACGGCCTTCGACACCCCCCCCCCCCAACTGTGTTATGTAATAAAAGAACGCTATCTAAGCAGCGGCCAAACAAAACTCGCATTTTTTCTTTATGTTATGTGTTTTCATGGTATTATTTATTTTGATTGATTTCAATGACATAATACATCAAAATCATTTGAATCAATAACAAAATTTGAAAGATTAGCACCTTACTACTACCACAGACTAACAGACGTAAATCTATTTCAAAATTGGTGATCAGTAACTCACCACGGGGATTTGAAATTCACCATTGCTTATTTACACACGTTTGACATGAACTTGGTTTTAAATTTAATTTTTAAAGACCAATTGAAAATAACTAAGTTAATTTAGGAGAAAAGGACTCCACTAAACGTAAAATAAATCTTACATCATCAGTACAATCATTGAATCGCTTTATAAATAAACAAAATAAATAACATCGTTCCAACTGCATCCAAAATATAGTCCAAAGTTCACACAATCACATTATCACCCGTCCAAATCATTCTCACTTTCTTTCCGCTCCCCCCACTCAACAAACACGCCACGTCGACAAACACACTCGCTCTCACTCTCTGCCGGTGTCACTTTCCCAATATCCCATCGAAATGCATTACTGTCGTATCAATTTCACATGTAAAATCCTTTTCTTCCTTCCTTTTCAAACGACCCAGCAGCAGCACCGTCGGGGCAGTTTGCAGGTTATCGTCGGTGAGCGACTTTTCAAAAGGGCGCAACATCAATTTCAAATGTTTAGATTAATCTAGCTGAGCTTACGCCCGTTTGAAAAGTGACTTCCCAGCTAAAGTCAGCACCAGCGCCACCTATTTCCATAGTCGAGGTTTTTTCTCCGCTCCTGTTGCCCATAATCGTCCTTCTGGTTCCAGGACCATCGGAAGAGGGGGGGACACGGTCGGTGGTGAGTTGATTTTATGTAATCCTCCCCCAACGACGACAACGGAGAGGACACACGGTGATTCCGTTTTGGCTTTAAAGTCCGACACCGGGCATCGTGGGTTCGGGCGGTTTTGACGTTTGACCTATGCAGCAAAAAGGTTGGTTGAACTCGACGAGTGGGTTGTTTGTGGCGGCCTCTACTGTAGGCGTCTTAAATGTCAGTTTCGAAGTTCGTTTGAGGGGAACCTGTCAAACTTTTCGCGAGGTTAGGATTCCCGGTGCAACGCTTGCTTGTCTTCCCGGCAATCTTGTACACGACGAGAAGGGGCATAAAAGTTGATGGCATTTTTATCCCAACCGGCCTCGACTGTTTATTACTGGCGACTGCATAAAATCAGAGTGTGTCCTTCAAATCGAAGCGGGGATTACGGCGGAATTGACTCGGATCCGACAACGGTAGCTCGTTTACACGGTCCGCTAATCCTCTTAAACGGAGCCTGATGCGCTCCGACAGGGAGCTTACACCGGTGACTGTCAAACTGACAGGACGACGACGCGGGTTGGAGGTTATGTAATTGCTCATTTCGATTTCCGCTGGCCGACGTTTTCGGGGGATGATTGATAGAGCCGACGGCCCCGCAATGATCGATGACCACCAGACTGGCCGAGAGATGGCGCGCAGATATGATTCCGAGCCGGAATGCCGATATTATCGCCTGCGGCAAGCTGTGAGATTGCAATTCCAATTTTCAATCAAACGCAAATTGTGTGTATGCGAGCAGGGTCGGGTCCAGGTCTGGCTGGGAGATTATCTCCGATTCCGGGGCGCGCTCGCCTGATGTAAATGTGGACCAGAAGTCAATCATAACTCAAGTGGAGTGGGGGCTAATAAGGCCCATTTGTCTGTCGGAGTGGACGTTTAATCATGGAGAGCGATTTGTATCGGGTTTGGGCGAGGACCAATTCGGCAGTTTTTTCGATTTAACTGCATTTATCTTCACTTGCTTACGGTTGTAAGCCCCCGTTGCGACATTGCAGTGCTCGGCACTGATAACGACACACGCGTTACCCACCCCGTTTGACAGCTCGGCGCTCCCCACACGTCTTACCCCTACGTTGGTACCCACCAAATGAAGAGATCGCTCTATTTATAACGCCGCATCCCATGTACTGCCGAGATTCCGAGGACACGAAGCGAGAGAGAGGAAGTGAATGCAATTACTCTGTAATACATAACTGCACGTGCCAAGCGTTGACTGTAGCTATAGAGCGGTGTTACGGCTACTGGTGTTCTGCTGCAACGCCACCCGATACGGTTTATATTTGTTTTTATAGCGCTCGTTCCAGAGCGAGGCTGCCGCTTTTTACAGCAACTTTTCTCAAAGTTCCATCCTGTTTTTAACTGTGGGTAACACTACCCCCAGTTGCACCCACCCGCGGGCCTCTACTGTCGCCGCCGCCGCTCCAGTTCCGCTTTATTGTGTTTGTGTAGTGTATGTATGTCGCCGCCCTTTTCTCCCGTCACAGAGCTGGTCAGTCAGACCCCCCCCCCCCTCCAACGGAGGGGTTACATCATCGCCAGCGTCAACCCCAAAAAGGTTTACTCCTGTGGGGTGTGTGCACAAACGGATCGATGAAGCCTCCCGAGTAGGCCTTTATTACTGTCACGACGACCCAGATTCCCCCCACCCCACGCCGACTTGCGCCCACCTTAAATGCATTTTAATTACAAACGAGGGGTGAGGGGCCTCTACTGTCGCTTCTCCGGAAATGGGTTTAAAGCGTTCGTCGGTTTGCGTTTTTTTAGGGTGCGAGGACACGGCCAATTGAGCCGTTTGTTTCGCCGTGTGGAAAGTTTTAACCTCACTCTTCCGCTCGCTAGCCGGGGCTCGCTCTCACGGCCGGTTCTTGTACTCTTGAAGCAGCGGGGGTCTGGGAAAAAGTGCAAGATTTATGCGTGGATGGCGAAATAAATGGCAGCTTTTGTGTCGTTGTTATGGAACTTACACAGGGCCCCGGGGAGAACCCATTAGGGAGGCCTTAAGAAAAGAGATCGGGTTTCATTACTTACGTAAATGGAGTTGGCGTCCCGGAGGCTGAAGGACTGCCAACGGGGATCATCGTTGGTAATGGATTAGCTGGAAGGTTGGATGAATTGTGCCTAATTGGACGAAATTTTGTTGAATCTGAAGTTGCCAGATTTGACAGGTCAGTCCTTTCAGGATTTGTTGATTCTGAATCCCACTCTGGATTCAGCTTTACCGCCCCGTTGGCAGGTAGAAAGAAATGTCAAAGCGCCAAAACAATAACAAAAGAACAATGCCGTAGTAAAGTTTAATTTGGATGTAAACAAGCAGAATATTCTACTCACAATCTGAACTGTCAGTAGAGCGTGCACTGTTTGTTCACATTCAAGGTTACGCCCTTTTGAAAAGTTACTACGAAATGGATTGTGTCAGGAATACCAAAACATAAACAAAGTCAGTGACAGTCGAGTGACAGACAGACTTGGAAGAAAGCCATGCATCCTGGCGGAGCTGTCAAAATGTGTTGTTACCGAACTCCATCAAAAGTAAACAGGCAAACAGAAGAGGAGCTGTCAAAGTAAACAACATCCACAACGTGGTCCACAACCCCTCAAGGATACCACCGTGCAAACTTGGCACGCCAACAACCGCGTCCAAATTATTGAATATTTTCGCAAAAATATAACCCCAGCGACAAATTGCCGTCTGCATCATCAGTTATCCACGCCGCCAGCCCGCCTTTAACCCACCTCCAACCCGCCACTCTCCATTACATAAGCGTGCTCGCGGGGTCGGAAAAACGGTCCGTGGATTCGCATCCCTCGGCACGTCCTCTCCCCTCCAAAATGCGACGAGAAATAGATAGACAGAGAGAGAGAGCGCCAGCAAACACCGAGCGAGAGGCGACAAGCGATAATAAAATACACACGCCAAAAGCCATTGTCAAGGTCATGTCTGACCCACTTCGGGTGTGGCACCCCCCCGCCTCGGAACTTCCCGGTTCTCACGTCTGGCAGCACTCATGAGATCCCGGAACTCCGCTCTCGCGAGTTCCGCAGGAACCTGCAATCGCCTGAGTGCTGCGCACTCACCAAACTCACCACCACTGCCAAAGATGGCGTCATGGGAGTTCCGGGCTGGTGTTGGTGTCCATGACTGCAGACACCCCTCCTCCTTCGCGCGACGAAGCGCTTCCGGACGACGATGACGACAGTAATTGCATTCGGGTGCATTTCGGGCCACGGCCCGCATTCGTCGCTTTCGTGGGAGTTCTGGGCGTTCGGCGCTCCGTCTCCCTCTGTCGCACACGTAGTGGGCTGGAAGCTCTTTCGGAGCGGGCCCTCCACTGTACATAGCGTATAAGGAAATTAAATGATGGTGAAACGATGCACCCAACCCTCGTCGTAGGTGGCGCTGGAGAGTGGGGAAGAACTCAATGACGATGATTCGAAGGAGGCGGGGCGCCCACCACCACGTGGTGTGCGATGATTACAGGACACGTGCCGCGGCAAACTGGGATGGGGCGCCTACTGTGATCAGAATAAATCGGATTAAGTTGCAGCAGAAGCCTACTTTTCGCCACCAACAACAAAAACAACTCGGGGGGGTTAATCACCATGAATATAAATATTCACCACCCCGCGCGGAGCGCGCGTGGTGAGCTGTCAGTTGGTTGGATTACAACCCTGGGAAACTCTGCCGTGGAGGCCGAATTCACGTGGAAATTTGAGCAAGATTTATGCGATAGTCTTGGCGTGGCGGAATCCGGGCGGATTTATGGGACCGGAAGGCCTGACCGCGGTACATCCGGGAGTTAATCTTGGAAAGTGACGCGGAGGACGAGGAGGAAGAGATGAGGATTTATGCAGCTTTCACGTGACCTTGAGCCGGAGGCTGTTGGTGTTGTTTACTATTGATTTTCACGCGTCACGTGAGTGGGTGTTGCTGCTAGTGGGTGACGACAGAGGGGGAAATAATCCGGGATTATGAAGGTTGAGCTTGCTGGGCCTTTATCAGATGTTTGGATGCTCGTTTTTGAAAGATGGTGACTTCCACCTCTTGTAGAGTGCTGATCCGGACTCCCACTTAGAAGGTATCGTTTCAACTGTAAACACGCACCCTCTTTTTTATTTGCTTTCAATCGATACACGCTGCGGTTAGAACTAGTCTTTTTTTTTGGGTTATTAAAACACGGTTAACGTATTTAACTCTATTCCGGTGTCGTAAATTCTCAATGTGTCCAACTCGAACCAAAACACATCTGAGCTTCGCCGAAACTGTCAAAAGGACTGATCCTCTTGCCTCAGAAGTAAACATTACACGCTCGGACAAACTGGTGTAATTTTGGGTCAAATATAAATAAAAAAATAATCAAAAAGTGATCAGAAATAGTTTTAAATCTTGTGAATACAAAGAGACGAGTTATTCCTTTTAATTGGGTACTAAAGCCCTATGTAAATTTTTATGTACAACGGTAAAAAACACGATTAAAAACCATTTCTGATCACTTTTTTTTCATTTTAATGCCAAATTTTTTTTTTGACAGGACAGCATTTTTTCTATGGATTAACTATGGTCCCCTTGGAACGAGCTGTCAAGTAGGAGCTTTTCTGTCAAGAAGGACCGCGAGGTTAATTTTTCAAAATTGATTTAAAAATCCATTTTAAACTCTTTGTGGTCGTACAAAGGGTCATTGTACTCAGAAAAATAAGCTTTATCGCTGTAAACAATAATATCAGCAATCTAATCTTCATTTTAGGACCCAATTCCGCTATATATTTTTAATATCTTGACAGATACGTATTTCGTCTACTACTTGCAGACTTCATCAGTGTTCTGTTCTCGACTAAATCTTGTTTTAAATTGTCTAATTTAAACATTTGTAAAGGGCTTTAGGACCCAATAGTTAGCTATTCTAAGATGCATTCAATCAAATTTGATGCCTTTTGATACTACTTCACCAATAACCTGTAGTTTTCAAACAAATCCAGCCTAATTTCCAACAATCAGGTGAAAAACATCCTCAAGTTGCTGAAACTTGACTTTTATTAGATTTTTTTCAACACTTGCGGAAACCGTCGTTACGTCTTGTTCGCGTTACAGCCGTTTGAAAAATAAAATTGTTGAAAAAATTGTGTTTTTGATGGTTTTTGACAATTTCTATAAGACAAACCTGATTTTTCAGCCCTGTTAATATTTTTACCGGAAAGCGCGCCCAATTTCCTATAAGATTGTCTTTGACCACATTTCAATTGGAAGAATAGGGTTACAGATATATGCTAATTTCATTGCTCATAACTGAAAACTGAATATTTTTTTCGGTGTAGTTAAGTGGATGGTAGTAACCTGGATAGTTGATTAACTTAAATCATCAAAAATACTAGATATTTCAAAAAGGGGTCAAAGACAATCTTATGGGAAATTGAACGAGCTTTCCGGTAAAAATATTTACGAGGCCTAAAAATCAAGTCTGTCATATAGAAATTGTCAAAAAACATCGAAAATCCTATTTGTTCAACAATTTTATTTTTGAAACGGCTGTAACTTTCCAAGGATTAGACATAGGACAGTGGTCAATATGGAGACTTTTATTTAAAATGTCTGGAAAATTGATTTACGTATTCAGTTTTAGAAAATTTTGACGTTTAAAGCACTTAAAAAAAAGTTTCAGATGATGATTTTTGTATTTTTTTTAGGTGAGTTGCTCGTGAGTCTTTTTGTAACATTTTAGGCTATTCTCAACAAAATTTTTAACGAAAAAAATCGTGGGTTCACCTTGAAGGTGTAATTCGACTTTTAAACTTAAAAAAAAAAAAAAACAAAAAATCTCATAAGAGTGGCGTGTTTTTTTCTTTCAGTGTATTTTTTTTCGGAAAGCCCGTCAAATTTCCTTCAAGTTTGTTTTTGAACACTTTTTGATACGATGCAAGGGCTTCGAGATACAGCAATATTTAAATTACGAAATACAAAAATATTTAAAACTTCACAAATGTCATTATCGGGTGAAACTGGCTCCTTATACACAAAAATGGCTTATATAAGCGTAGGATTACATGTCTATAGAAGTTGACTTTATAGCTGCCGGCCACCATTGCTAGTACCAACCACTAGTGTCTTCCTTTTTATCTACAAGGACTTCGCCGCCCTGGGCTCCTAAGTGTATGAAAGTATGGCACGGAGCGACGGCGCCGAATACCCATATTTACACAAAGAATTTTAGAGCGCCCGCCGCGGGATTCGAACCGTCGACCTCTGGATTGTGAGTCCAGTGCGCGGTCCGATTGATCCACACGGGCGGGACTCGACATGTCTATAGAGTTTCATTGAAATCGGAGAGGGTTGAGGAAAAAGTACCTGAAAAAATCCAGTTTTGGGCTGGAATTGCTCTGTAGCTTTTCATGATTTTTTGATCGTTTTGGTGTCTTTGACAAAGTTGTAGGTGATGACTGCATCGAAAAAAAAATATATAAAACAGATCGTTTAAACTATTATTTTTTATATGTTTTTGGGGGCATCTCTTCACAAAATCCCAGAATATGAAAAAAAATCTGAGGCCAAGTTTTGATTTTTAGAAATAATAGGGATATTTCGATTTCTCAATAGTCAAAAAATCTGTGACCAAATTTTGCTTTTTAGAAAAAAATGTGACATTGAAAAAAAAATGCAAAAATTTAGTCAAACAACCATAAAAAATAGTGAAATTTATTGTATATGTACCGTTTTTTGTTTATAACCATAGTTAGGTAACTTTTTTTTTATAAAAGTGGTTTTTTCCGATTTTCAACATTAAGTACTGAAACGCAATACATAAAAAAATTTGAACTTTGAATTTATTACCCTTGATTTCAAAATGTTCAAAAAGAATTTGTGAAATTATAGAATTTTTTTTAGAATTATAGAAGTTTTTAAAATAACTTTTTGATCGCTTAGAAAGTATTCTCAAAAAGAAAATAACTTTTACATCTAATATTTCTTCATTTTTTAAAATATTTTTAGGGGACATCTCTCAAGAAAAATCCAGAATAGGCAAAAAATCATTATCCAAGATAATCAAGTTGAAAGTGATAATGAGATAAAATCAATAAAACAAACTTTTTAACTTTTTTTTAATGTAAAATCCAATATTCAATCTAAATGTACTCAAGTAAAATTTGATGATATAAGTCTTTTAATTACGAAAATTTTGGTACCCAAACATGTATAAGTCATCGTTGAAATTTTAAAGTTATCGCAGTTTTAGTGAAAAAGGTGATTTTTTCCTGACTGCCTATTTTTCCTGTCAAAAACCCAGATTTTATTTTCAAAAAATCATATCTCAGAATCCTGTTAATGAACCTCGCCCATTTTTTGATATGTTTTGTAAAATTGTCCGAGGAATCCGTAAAAAATATTTTCAGATATAGGCTCTTAGTTCCAGACACCGTCAAAATGGCATTTGAAGTTTTGATAAGACTTTTTCAATTGTTAGGCTAGATTTTTGAAATTCCAGACTATTTTTCCATGAGCATGAGCATGAGCATGAGAGATCACCCATGGTTGCCCCTCCGTTGCTGAACAGAACCGTAATATCCTTTCAGCACTACTGATTATAGGCTTCGACGATCTAGTGGTGTTTCTCTTATCAACAGCATGTATGAATGCGCTGAAAAGATAAAACACCATGATTGCTAAAGCTAGATCAATTGCGAATAGGTAACAGTCATTGGCCACCAACGGCGCCCGCCATGTCAGTTTGTAGACCTCGATTTTAAGGGACGGGAATGTTAGTTAGCGCAGGTTGCTACTAGGGCAGCTGATTTACTCTGTGCTTACACCCCACGAGCGCCAGGAACCTGAAAACTTGTTAGTAGGATAGGGTGTTTGGTCAGGATTCATCATAGAAGATGATGATGCGACCCAAAATCATAGTGTTTGTTGAAAGATGTTATATATTATTCTCAAGGCAAACAATCGGATGCTGCGGATGAGACATTTCCCGTTTATCGGTTGTTAAATTTTAAATGAAATGGTCTAGTCTTAGACAGCCTGCTGTGGAAAGATAGAACCAAAATCATTTGTAATTAAAGAATGAAGGATTAAACAATGTAACTTTTAACTTGAGATGATTTTACGAGTTTTAAATGATTGATGTTTAGTGAGGTACTGATTAACGGTGCGAACGACGAGTTTCGATGTGTATCGAGCTGAAATGGTATGATAGGGTCAAATCAAACTGGCTAGCTGTCATCGGGACAGCCAAAGCCAGCCGCACCTTCACACGCACACACGCACGCGAGAAAAACGAAAAACACACCGACGGCGGACGCGAGAATTCTACGACCCTACGGAAAGGAATCGCAAATCTGACTGGCTCAACTGTCATCGGGACAGCCAAAGCCAGCCGCACCTTCACACGCACACACGCACGCCAAAAAAACGAAAAACACACCGACGGCGGACGCGAGAATTCTCGAAATTCCAGACTATTTTTCCATGAAAGTCAAACTTATCACCTTTCATTTGCGCCGTGACAGCTAAAATCAGTTAAAATGGCAAAGAGTTATGACTTTTTGAAAAAAAGTGGTTTTTGTGAAAATCGACGAAAATGGCAATTTTTTGAACCACCCTAACTCGGCGTAGGTTACCCCATTGGCAAAAAAAAAAAAAAAAAAATACGGGTCTTATTATTTCGGCCAGGGAATCCCCGGAAAAAATTGAGCCAAATCGAAGCACTTTTATTTTTTTTTCTTTAACTTTCATTTGGAACTGCTGTATAGCAATTTTTAGATAACTTTTTCAACTGAAAAAAAAAAAAATAAAACGTTATATTGCAAATTTGGCCCTTTTTAACGTTAGTTTTAAAAAATTATACAAAATCGAGGCAATCACCAATTTTATATATTATTTTTCAACAGTCTTTTTCCGAAATTTCAGTACTTGCAGAAAACAATATTTAAAATTATGCTGAAGTTGTTTTTAATATGTTCAATAAACAAATTTTGGGTGTTTTCGAAACCGCCTTGTGTTTCACCCAAAAAACTCTACAATTTTGTTTGACCTGTTCCAGATTTTTTGATTTTTTTTTCCAAAAGTCGTAACTTGGTCTAAGATTTTTAGCCTCTTCTGGAATTTGCTGAAAAGATGGCATTTTATGTTTTAAATATATCGAAAAAATAGCGTTTTTCTAGACAAACTCGACTCAACGACCGAAAAAAAAACCGGAGGGCATCAAAATGTCAAAAACTCTCCCCCCTCCCTTCGTCTCACCATACACAGCTTTGTTGACAAACAAACGAAGCACCTAGTCGCAAGATGTCGGCATCGAGCCAAACCGAGGGGTAATCTTGTAGCAAAAAATGTTTTTTTTTTACAAAAGTAAAACAATATTAATAAAAATTGTGCAAGAAAAATTATTTGAGCAATCTTGCAAAATTGTTTTACATATTTTTAATTTTTGTGGAAAAAAAGAATTTTATTTTACATAATTGTGTAAGGGTCCGTTCAAATATAACGTCACTGACTGTGTTACGTCATTAATATTTTCACTTTTTTTTCACAAAAAATGTCAAATAACGAAGAATTTGATAAAACGTACATCTACAGTAAATATCATTATAAGTAAATTGAAAGTTACTTTGGTACGGAAGTGATGTCAAAAAGTGAGAGTCTAAATTCTGCTATAAAATTATACAATTTCTAATGCAATCATGTAATTTCTAGTTGTGTAGACCGTTTTGAATCAGTTTATTACTAATATTAGAAGGAAAATAGTAGCTAACGATTGTCAACATTTTAAAATAGGAATCAGTGCTTGCCAACCTGTCAAACGAGGGGAACGACATCCTTTTTTTTCTTGCTTCAAATATTGTTTCGTTTTGCATCCAACCCAACTGGATTTCCATCTTATCTCAAACAGCCCAAACAGTTTCCCCCGGACCCCGGCAATCGGTGAACCGTAAACCCATACAAGTGACATTTATTTGAGTATTTATGGGACCTCTCCGAGTCATCCTGTAAATCGGATAATCATAACAACTTCTGTGTGCACAACACAACCCCACACCCGCTCCTCCAGATGGAGGGGGTCGAAGAAAGAATTCCGTCCAACTTCCTGTCGAATTTCATGTCCGGGCTGCCGGCTATCATCCTCCGTCCGACTCAACGTCAAACCCCTCGATGATGACCCAGGGGGTGGGCAAAATCGAGTTTTTCTTCCACAAGAAGTCTAATGTTGTTGTTGTTTTTTCCAAGTCTGAGTTGCTTACTTGCACTTGCACTTGAACACTGTGCGTCCTCGTTTCTGTGGCCAAGAAGAATCCCGACTTCCCGGAGGGGGGGGGGATGAATGTTCGGCACGAGAAAAGTTATCTTCAAAGTTCAATTATTGATTCTCACACCGGGAAGAAGACGTTCGAGAGGGGCGAAGGACTTGCTGAGGCAAAATGAGATTGTTTGAATATTTTGTGGCCGGGCCTGTTGTTCCGGATTCTGGCTCTCGCCAGGAGTTTGGCCTAGTCCTGGCCAACGTTGTTACGAGCCGGGCTGTAAACCGATTTTCTTCCCCCTCTTGTCGGGAGATTCCTGGCCAGAGTCTGGCAAGATGCGACGTTTCTTGGCACTGGAAGTTCGAAATCGCCATAAAATGGGGATCCGCTGTCAGTTTACCATAATGGCGCTCGCGCGACCTGTCAAACGAGGGATAGCTCAAAGGAGACGATTTCGCGTTTTCCGTGCAAGCAAAATCTTAGTCGTTCCCGCAAGAAGCAGGCCAACTTTCGATGTGCAGTGTTACATAAAGTAAAATTAAATTAAAACCATGATTGATGATTTATTTATGATTTATGCTGGCCAAGATACACCTTCGGGACGCCCCGGGTGGACGTTTGCTGGTCGGTTCTTGGTCTCTCGGCTATTAGAAGGAGGTCGGAGCTGTTGTTATCATTTCGTTTGGCCATTTGGTCGCACGTACACTTGGCTGCGTGTAATCCGGCAAATTAATATTGCAATCCGGATTTGCCTGCCCGGCAGCCATGTGACCGGATAGCTAGGTCATCGGTGGAGTCAAAGTTACAAGAGTAATTGCTCAAATATGATTCCGGGGAATTGGTTTTAGATCGATAGCTAATTGCGTCCTTGGTAATTACCTATATGATTCATGCTCTGGGCTAGTTTGACACTAGCTTACCTCTATCGATGTAAACATTGATACAATGACGTTTACGCGTCAAGGTCAGCATAAGCTTAGGTTGAAGTTAGCCCTGCCATAAAACTCATCAAATCTCGCCCCCTAACGACTGCTTTAAAGCTCTTCACGTGATGCATTGCCTAAGTCGGCCACCCGAGATGCAGATTTAGTCCAAGCCCCGACTACGTGACATTTGCGCTGCTCACCGGCTAACAGCCGGAAGCAGACCGCTCGTCGGGCCAACCCCACTCCTGCTCCAACACTAACGAGCTTCGGAAGAAATCGATCATTCGGAAAAGCAGCGACACCAACCGGCAGCCGCTGGAAGCTTTGCTGAGAAGTAAAATTGATAAACTTCATCGGACGACGACGTGCGACACCGACACAACTTTCCTTCTTCTTAAAGAGTCCCGACGACGGCGATGTTCTGGGGCACAAGAAAAACACTCCCCAACACATCACGTCCCGACCTCGGCGTTAGTCTCCCCGACCCGATATTATTGTCGTAATCGTCATTCATCTTGTTTTGCATTCATACTTCCGGGCGCAAGAGCTGGCCGCCAGCGGTTCCGAAGCTGTCAGGCGCGCGCCATAATGGCGCGGCACGCGCTGTCAGTTTGACAGCTCGAACGCGGCTTCGCCGCCATTATGGCTTCCGTTGACAGTTTGGGAACCCCCGGCTGGACGTGTCTTTCCGGTGTGCAAATCGATTAACCCTGGACGTCCAGTGTGCGGAAGGGCCCGCGAGGAGATGAAGATTTATGCGACGCGTGGTTCAAAGGGTGAGGAAAATCTGCTCAATGCCTTTCAATCTGGACGCTTTGATGTAATTTTGGAGTCTCCGAACGGGGGTAATAATTGACGATGGCATTAAGATGGATTTCGCCGGAGCAAAGCGCCAAATCAATTTTCGTCACAATGCGATCAACGGGATTGGCGACGAAACGTCACCGGTGCCATGATGGCCGCTCGCGCGGTTCAAGAGAGTGCGATAAACTTGATGCCACGCGTGAAGCTGGTCAAGTGGTCGTGATACAATTTTAATCAGAAATTGATAGTACAATTCATTTTAAATGTCAGTGCGTCGCGGAAATTTGGGGAACGGGCAAGTTAGGGTGGTTCCTCGTTGCAAATTTGTTCTATAAATAATAAAAACAACTGTCAACATTTTTGGCACAACTTAAATAACTATTCCACAATTTGAGTTTCAAGTGTTATAAAAATGTGACAGCTGTCAAAACTGTAGCCATAATGTGAAAAATTGACCAAAACGGTGGCAAGTGTTATTTTTTACTGAAACTGATTGACATCAGCTTTCAAAATTGTTGCCATAATTTTAACAACCTTCAAACTTATATCTTCAAACATTTTTGAGGTATTTCAACAAACCATTTCGACAACCCCAACCAAACCTCAGCTAAAGGTGCTATAAAGTGGCAGTCCCACTCTCCGAACTTTTCGCTTTTTCACAGGTCTGTTGACAGCAAACAAAAAACGACGGCGTACGCACAATTCCACCACTTTTGTTCGCTCCCTCGCGGGAGGAACGATGCATAAAATCAATTGAATTTTAATAAAATTTTGATACCGACATTTTCAATTACGAGAGGGGAGCGGGCTTGGGAGTTCGTCACAAAAGTGAGGTTAGAAGTGGATAACGATGAGCACTTTGCTTCTCGTTTGCGGGCTGATTCGTTAATCGGCGCCCCGAATTGTGTCGGGCTGGTTGTCAGTGTTGTTACTAATAAGGGGATTTCGGGGACGTTTTGACGTTTGACAGTTGAAGCTTTTTTTTTTTGCTATAAAACAACACAATTGAACTGTCTTACCCCTGGGCCGCATATTATACATGTCAAGCGGTTAACATCGTCTTGACTTTGACAGATAGAGCTGTCATGTTGACAGCCGAGGGGTACGCTTTGTTTATATTTTCAAGAAAATTGATTGAATGATTGGTATTTGTTTATTCAACGAAAAACTCTTTAAAATTAGTCTTTTTCCCCTCGAAACTTGACCCAAGCCTCCGCAAGAGGGTATCCTGGTCCCCCAGCGATCCGAATTAGGCCCCCGTCCTCCTCCTCCTCCTCCTCAAAATCTTGTGTGGACACGGGAATTTTCCAGCGCCAACTTTTTTTCCACGATGGGCTTCCCGCGGCTCAATTTTTAAGCCAATCGTCCGGTCATTGGAGCGTGGTCTTGCCGAAAATTTGACGGGGCCACTCAACGAGTCCCCCCCCCGTTGGTCTGTCAAACCCCTGTCCCCAAGTGGCCAATCCCGCACGCAATTGTGGGGGCCATTGTTTCAAATTATTATATTGAAAGTGGCACTCGCCCCGGATCGACATATTAAATATCGCGTCATCCCAGAAGAAGCGCGCGTTGGAGTACCCCTCGTGTGACGAGGGGTCCTCTCGGTTGTTTATTACTAAATTGCTACAAAAGTGGCACAATTGGGCGGGGATTATCCCCGCGCGGAGTTGGGCTTTCGCGATTGTGAAAGGGATTCTTTTAGAGGGATTTTTGGGTAAAATAGCTGATTGTTTACATTTGTACCACGCATTTGACAGTCGAAGGATTTGTTCAATCAACCTTTCAAAAGGACGCAATTTGAAACGTAAACAAACAGTTCATCCAGCAAACTTCCACTCGAAACGTCACTCTGACAGCGGCCCATTTCACCCCTCTAACCTCAAATTCCGCGTTGCATCGCGCTGCACGAGGTCACGCATTCGCGAACCATTTTTGTGTAATAATAGACTTAACTATGCCGGGGTTCGGGCCTTCCCTCTCCGACGATTTTTGCAAAAGCGAGTGAGGTTAGGGAACGTCACCCGGCGTGGATCAGATCAAAGGGAGCCCCGTTTGAAACAATTTCAATTTTTTTTTGTTCGACGGGGAGTATCACATTTTAATAACAAATTTCGTGACATTGATAGTGCTGATTTTAACTGTCAACATGTTTTATGTTTTTTTGTTCCTTGAGTTGGCTCCACCCCTGCGTTTGACAGCTGCAAATTTAAAGCTGTCAAAAGCAGGGGTGGAGTTATTCATTAAAAAAAATCAACAGTAACTGCTGTATATTAAAGCAATCCCAGTCCGAAGCTAACCTCAAATTAAATCAACCTCAACTCAAGAAACGATTCAAGCTTGAAGATTACTTCGACCCACACCTCTTCAGAAACCCAACTTGACCTGGTTCAAGTAACCACTCTGTAATAAACACACGTTACGCATCACTGGACTTCCGGCATGCAGATCTCAACCCCCCCGCAGCTTCCGACTGCTGTCCATTTCGTTCTGTCCTGTCAACAACACCTTCCAAAGGATAATAGGGTGTAAATGAACGTCAATACCGAGTTCCATTTCTGCAGGACAATTGGCACTTGCAGAAGGCTCACAGGCAATGATTACCGGTCAGGTTCGATTAGTCTCAGCAGGCTGCGTCCGGAGTAGGCTTTGGTGTGTAACGACGGCAAACACAGAGCCTGCTTTGACAGATGAACCGATTCCCTGATGAATATTTGAGCAGGGGTTTCGAGTCATCATCAAAGACATCGTCGTAATTCGATTATAATTGGCAGAGTGATAATTGCGGTTCCGTCGGCTATTTAGGGTTGGGTTTGGGCTGTCGGCGGACCAGTTGAAGTCGTGATGGAGCTGAAGGACGAGTGGATCCAGGAGGATGACGTTTACAGCAATCCGTTGCTGCGGTTGACCTTGAACGGGCTGAAGTACTACGGGATTCTGCTGTACAAGAGTCAGCCGTTGAAGAAGCTGAACTGCTTCCGGGGAGTGTGCTTCACGGCTTCGATGCTGGCGTTCAACGTGACCCAGTACGTGGACTTGGTGCAGGTTTGGGGCGATATTGGGGAGATGACGGCGAACGCAGCGACAACGCTGCTGTTCACGACGATCATCCTGCGGATCTTTCACTTCTACTGGAACCGGGCCAGGTTCAACAACGCGATCAAGTTCGCCGACGAGGGCGTCCGGCACATTCTGGACTACGGGACGCCCGCGGAGAAGGCGATCTTCTGGGACAATGTCGGCTACATGAAGCGGCTGACGGCGGTGTTCTGGATCTGCGCTCTGGTTACGGCGAACACCATGTGCGTCTACGCGCTGATCGAGTACTGCAGCGTTCCGGAAGCGGAGCGCGTCGAACCTCCGATGATCCTGCGGTCCTGGTACCCTGGTGGACACAAGGAGGAGAACTTTGGTGCGATCTACGCCGTTCAGCTGTACATCATGTACGTGGGACAGCTGATCGTACCGTGCTGGCACGTGTTCATCGTCAGTCTAATGGTGTACGTTCGGGCAGCGCTCACGATCCTGAACCACAAGCTGCGCCATTTGGACGCATACGTCACGTCGGGAATGCGAAGCGGTCGCCTGATCCGCGAGCTGAAAGACCCCGAGGAGGAACGGCTGAACGCGCGTCGCGAGCTGATCATCGAGTGCGTCCAGCGGCAACGCAAGCTGCACGAGTACACCGACGAGCTGGAGTCGTTGATCCAGGGGCCGGTCTTTCTGGACTTTATCGTGTTTTCGGTTCTGCTGTGCGCGCTGCTGTTCGAAGCGTCCGTCACGGACTCCGCCGTGCAGGTGTTCATCGACGTGTGCTACATCATGACCATGACGGCGATCCTGTTTCTGTACTACTGGCACGCCAACGAGATTCAGCACCAGAGTGACCAGCTGTCAAAGTCGGCATTCGCTAACGATTGGTACAACTACCCGCCCAAGGTGAACCGCAACCTGCTCGTGCTCATCTGCTACAGCATCAAGCCGAGGATCATGAAGGCGTTCATCGTGTCGATGTCGCTGGATACGTTCATTGCGGTAAGCTGATTCGACGGCGGCGTCAACTGTCGTCAACTGACTGTTGTCAAATGACAGTCGTTTACTAACTGTCGTCAACTGACTGTCGTTGACCGACTGCATCAACTGTTAACCGACTGTCGTTAAAACTGACTGCCGTCAACTGACTGTCACCAAACGCCTGTCGACAATTTACTGTTATCAACTGACTTTCGTCATCTGACTGTCGTCAACTGACGGTGGTCAACTGACTGTCGTCAAACTATCTTCGTCAAATGACTGCCGTCAACTGTCGTCAGCTGACTGTCATCAACCGACTGTCGTCAACTGACTATCGGTAATCGACTGTCGTTCAAACTGACTGTCGTTAAAACTGACTGTCATTAAAACTGATTGTCGTTACAACTGACTGTCGTTAAAACTGACTGTCGTTAAAACTGACTGTCGTCAACTGAATGTCGTCAACTGACTGACATCGACTGATTGTCGTCATTTGACTGTTATCAACTGAATGTCGTTTACTGACTGTCGTTGACCGACTGCGTCAATTTTCAACAGACTATCGTTAAAACTGACTGTCATCTTCTGATTGTTGTTAAATGACTGTCGACAACTGACTGTCGTCAATTGTTTGTCGTTAACTGACTGTCATCAACTAACTGTTGTCAACTGACTGTTGTCAACTGACTGTCGTCAAATGACTGTCGTCAAATGACTGTCGTCAAATGACTATCGTCAAATGACTGTCGTCAAACGACTATCATCAATTGACCGTTACCAACTGACAATCGTCAACTGACTGTCGTCAACTGTCTGTCGTCAAATGACTGTCATTCAATCCCTGTCTTCAAGGAAATGTTTTTTAAAGAACTGTCAACACACGACTCTTGCTGAATCACCCCCCGTTTGACAGCTTACCGCCATTGTTGCCAGTTCTTTGGAACCCCAAATCTCTCATCAAGAAACAAACAAAACATCAACCAAGTCTTTGACTCTTTTTTGCTTCCAGATTCTCCGAGCGTCTTACAGCTACTTCACTATCCTGAAGCAGGCAGCGGACTAATTGCGGCAAGACCCTCGGACCGTCTGTTTCAACACGGCTATCTGACCCCCCAGGACCCTCCCCCGGACCAACCCTTGTTACTAATTCATTTAATTAAACAATAGCGCACCTGGACTGTTTTCGGGAACCAAGAAGTGCTAATTTAGCCCGCCGCAAGTGGCACTTGTAAACCAAAACATGACTCCCTGAAAAGCGCTGGAGTCTCTGAGCAAAAGCTTTTCATTATTTATTATTTCTGAATAGAGCAGCAGCAGCAGCAGGAGGACCACTTTGCACACAACGTTGTTTGCCAGTTTGCAGAAATAAATACACACTTGTAGAAAAAGCAAAGCGCGAAAAAAAGCAACTTGTAAATCCTTTTCAGCGAAACTTTTGCGATGTTTTTTTTTGGGACGACGACGACTCCCTCTCTCATCATCATTGGCGCCAACCGCTTTCTCAAGTGACTTCAATTTGTTTCCGTTGAGTTGGGGGGAAAGGAAAAGGTACCGGGGTCGGCTGGCAACCCTGTCCGGATGAAGCAACTCAAAGTTGAGTACGCAACGTAACGTGCAAATTTACCCATTTTTTGTTGGTGAAGGTCATTTGCCGTGTAGCTGTCAAATTTGACCCCACATTGCCTACCACTTCGGAAAAATCTTACCATTCAGCTTCTTGGTCTGCAAGAAACTAGGAAAAACGACGTCCAGTTTGGCTTGACTGAAATATTCATTGTTTAAATAGTAGACTAGTCAGGAACTGCACTTCAGGGGGGGTTTCGGTCATATCAACTAAACTGGAAGGCACAACGCGTCATCCGCTCTGGGACCACTTTGGTGAGCCTTTTTTATGATGATTATAAATAATTAATTGCAATAACTTAGAACAATTGGAATTTTCGGTTATTTTTTTCAATTGAAGTTTATGCCAAGTCCACTAAAACAAATATGACTGGATTTATTTCAACAATAAAACAAGAAACTTTTTATAGCACAGTCGCTATGACAACAAATTGCTGTCATGGATTATTTATGTTTCATGGAATAACAAATAAGGGGAATTTCAGGTCTAAGCATAATCAAACAAGATTTTAGTTTCTGATAATATAGCAAGTTTCAAAGTATAAGTACTCAAAAAAATTTACAAAATGTCGTATTTTTAATAAATTTCAGTATTTCATTCCATAAACTCTAAATCAGAGAAAATTTGGAATCGTTTGACACCCAAATTTAAAGTTATGAAAATTTATTTATTTTCTAATAAGGCCGTTGCAAATATTTTTCAAAGTTTATGTCGCCACCCCCGCTTCAAGATTGGTCCGAAAAATCGGGGGGATTTTTTTTTTAAATATCAAAATTTCAATGGAAATAGAAGTCTAATCAACTGAGAACAATCCTAAATGCCATTTTCTGCATTGATAATCATATTTAACATGTTTGGACTTGTTTAAAAATAATTGAACTTTTATGAAATTATAATGTACAGCACCGCAAAAACTTTTTTTCTTGCAAAAATAATATTTTCGTCAGTTTTTAGAAATTTTGGAAATCAATGATTTCAAAACAACTGGACAGGTGTATGATGCATTTTAAAACACTTTTTTCATTCAAATGTTGACACCGTGGCCTGTTGTTTCAATTTCAGTTTTTTTTTTATTTTTTTTGCCCCCCTTGACTTTGAGAGTCGAGGGACATAAACTTCAAAAAATATTTGTAACGGCTCAAATACGGTATTTTGTAAAAAATGAGTGTTTAATTCCAAATGTCTTAAACAGTGAAATTGCAGGCAATGTTTCGAATCGTTTGACATCTATATTGCAAATTATATAAGTTTTAGTATTTAAAAAAAAATATATTTGTGAAAACTTGAGTGTTTGGTTCCAAAAATCTTAAACATTGCAAAATTTCGAATCGTTTGATACCTATATTGCAAATTAGGAAAATTTGAGTATTTAAAAAAATACGGAATTTTGTGGAAATTTGAGCTTAATGTTTCAAAACTCATAATCAGTGAATTTGTATGCAAAATTTCAAATCGTTCGAAATTATCAAAATTTGAGAAGAAATATCTCTAAAACAGGAAAAATTCATGCAAAATTTCGAATCATTTGATACCCATATTGCGAATTAAAAAAAATTGAGTATTTTCAAGAAAATACGGTGTTTTGTGAAAATTTTAGTATTTCATTCAAAAAACTCTAAAATATAGTGAAAATGCATGCAAAATTGCGAATCATTTAATACCAATATTGCATGTTCTACAAATTTGAGACCTTAAAAAAAACGGTATTTTGAGATTACTTACCATATTATCAAAAAAAAAAAAAAAAAAAAAAACTTAGGGGAAGCTTGGAAATTCAACATAATCTGGCTGATTTTAATCAATTTTAGAAATATATTAAATATATAAAATTATAAATAATTATCGCCGACAGAATTATCGGAATAACGATAATGATAACGAACCTCGATAATTTTATCGTTAACAACCTTGGTGATTTTCTGATCGATTCGGTGTCTTCGGCAGGGTTGTTGGTTATGATTAGCACTTTTCAGAGAAAAATAGTACACGGGAAAAATCCGCTTTTTAAAATTACATCGTGGGAATCCCAAAAATCGCATTTTTTTTAATTTTATTTTTGTTATATGTTTTGAGACTAAAAATACATTTCCTGAGCCATAGTGTTGTTTTAATTCAAATTCTGGTTCCAAAAATATGATTATTTTGCAAAATTGTGTGTTTTTAAAGGCAGATAAAACATTAAAAAAAAAACATTATCAAAAGCCTAATTGAATTTGAAATCGAAAATTCTATTTTAAATAAAAAATGACTCAAGGTGGAATGCCCAAATTACGTAGTTTTTTATGTTCGATTTTTTTATTTCTTTTAGGGTTCTATTGAGCCATAGTGCGTGGTGGTGCTAAATCTAAATTAGATTTTTGAAAAAATAGCGTATTTTGAAAAATATTGTAAATTTTGACAAAAAAAAATGGTAAGATCATTTTTCAAAGCGAAATCATATTTGCAATCGAAATGTACTCCACCCTTTTTTTTAGATAAAATATACCGTTTTCAAGTTACATACTTTTAGGTATAAACCTTCGATGTTTGTTAGGTTTTTTGAGTTTAAAAACTAAGATAATTAAAAAGAAAGATTTATTTTAATTGATTTTTTTTTCAAAAAACTGAAAGTTTTTCCTTTAATTTTTACTCTTAAACTATGAAAATCGGGCAATGAGTTTCTGAGATACAGCCTAACAAAAAAATCCAAAAGATTAAAATGAGTTTTATAAGCGTCACATAGGGGAAATATGCCCATTTTAAGCCTATTAAGCGGTCATGTTTGAATGATGCTGGATAATCTGGATTGTTCCTTGAAATTCACTAAAACCAAGTACACCAACGAGTAGAGCCACTTTTTGTGAACATTTCTGTTTATTTTCACTTTTATTAAAAGTTATGCTATTCCTTTTACAAGCATTTAAAAGAAATATTTCAAAAATGCATTCTAATCAGTCGTGTGCATTGGGCCACGCCCATTTTTCTAATTTCAGCTTAGTTCTTTTTTTCTTCCAGCGCACTTTTGGGTCTGCTTAGTGCTGCCAAAATTGATGAAATTTTAAGCGAACACTCAAGAAAAGTTGCATATATAGAGAAAGTTTCCTGGCAACACCACAAGCGCTGCTGGTGGTGTTGGTGGCCACCCTTTGTTCTTTATTCGCCTTCGCTTCTCGCTCGGTTTTCTTCAGCCTTCGATTGGAATGGGTATTCAAAATTCAAATGTCAGAAGATTTGGCGCGTTTGTTTTTTTGATGGCACTTGCTAATTATTTACATTTTTCGGGATTATTTTTCAAGTGAGTGACTAACTAATGTGCAAAAGAACATGTTGCCGGTAGTTGGAAGCAATTTTATATCTTAAGCGCTTTGAAATCGTTAGCGCAAGTGAAAAGATATTGATGGCGACTTTCGTTAAGCAGTTAACCTCTGATCTTGCGTGTGGATGTGTGTGCCACCAAAATGATGAAAAATGATCTCGCAAAATAGAAATTATGATCAAAAGTGCATAAAATTTGATCTTTTTGGCCAGTAAGTGGCATACATTTGCGTGCTTACTCGAGATGGTGCTGTTGCTGGTAAGTTTATAGCCTAAATAGTATTTTTGGAGCTTTAATCGAGCATCAAACTCTCCATATGACGAAGATAGGTGTTTGATTGGAAAGGGTATATTTCCCCTAATTAGATATTTCGAAACAATTGAATCAATTCAATCGAATCGATTTTCAATGCCGATAAAAAAAATTTTGTGAAATTTTCAAATATTTTCAGTAAAAAATATTTCAAAATTTAAAATTTGGTCTGAAATATGAAATGAGGAAAGTTATCCAAAATTAATTGTTTTTTGATTTTTTCAATTGTTAAAAGTCCAATTTTTTTCGACCGCATTTTGTTAATTTTCAATAAGAGAACGTTCTTTTATTACGTAACGCAGTTGGGGGAGGGGGGGGGGGAGGGTCGGAGGCCGTATTACGCTCCATGCATTTTTTTTTAATTTGTATGGGAATTTTGTTACGAGGGGGAGGAGGGGGTATAAATATATTTTTTTTGCCATTTTTTTCAAATCGTTTTTTTTGGAAACAGATTTTGCAAATCAAAAGCTACGTATTTTGAGAATCCAACTTTAAAAAAAAAAGGTTAAATAAGGAAAAGGGTATCTTTTTAATGCTATTTTTGTTTGAATAGTCATAATTTTTATCTATAATTTTATCGAAGACACCAAATCGACCGAATCATTCAATGTCAAGATCCAGATTTTCATATATTTACGGATTTATTTCGTATGACCTGCCATTTCCCCTAACTTTGAATCTACTCAAAATTGAGAAAAAATATCAATCATAAGTAGAATTAACTTCAAACTGAGTAATTCGGAACTGTCAACGCAGAAAACCCGCGGAAATTTTCATACATTCCAAAATTTGGACCTTGCGATCTGCGGTGCATGTGCTCAAAACTTGCGCTCATGGCTTTCTACCTAAGGTACTCGCGATTGAGTGTGTAGTAGTGTGGTTGTCAAAATCGTTATCTCTCACCGAAAATCCCGATAACACAGATCTGTGTAAAAAAATTACACAGTTTGTTGAACATGTTCTAGCTGTCAAAACTGTGTAGATTTATAACACAGATCTGTGTTAAAAATTACACAGATTTCCGTTCAGCTTTCCTTTCAAACCTGGGTAAAAAATGTAAAAAAGCAAAGATGGCGTCTTTCATGCAGAACTTTGGTAAGTTTTTTTTCTCGTGATTATTTATTGTAATATTATCAACATACTTTTATTTTTTAGATTTTTAACATGCTGATTATCAATTGGACTGTATACCCACAGAAAGCAGTTGGATTCATGAGTTTGTTTGGTAATGTATTTCATCAATATTTGCTACGCAATTCTAACCTTATTTAATTTTTACTCAAGGTGTCCCACATATATTCTCACGGAAAGGAAAGGCTGGTGCTAGGTCGGAACCTCGAGTATTCAGAGTTGAACACCAGAGCACAAGCCCGCGCTTACAAATTTCCCGGTTCCGGTTCCAGGCGGGATCTTCCAGAGGCAGCACGAGTTAACTGCGTCGCGTCCAAGTGTTCCAGCTTTTTCGATATTTATTTAATATTGTTTTATGTATGATGCTCAATTTATGGATTAATAAATCTTGCATTTTTTTAATTTATATTGGCCTGGACATTTTAAGTCAACAACTGAATTCAAAATAAATTGCAATTTTTTACCCAGATTCTGTGTAAAATTTTACACAGATAGCTGTTTCAAAATTACACAGATTTGACAGACAACCGTTGTACACAGATCTGTGTACAAGGCTTCGACACAGATTCTGTGTATTCCCGGTTTTGGGCGATCTGTGTCAAATTTTACACAGATCTGTGTTATATGGATTTTGCGTGCTGACTCTCTCAGTCACTCCACTGACACTGACATTGTTTTGTTATTGTTTTGGTTGTAGTGGCACCGAGCCATGCACTCACACTAATTCAAAGCAAGATTGCGAGTACCTATGATATACAGCCTTGACTTGCGCTGTCATCTGCGATCCTGCGATTTTCCTGTTGTAGATCAGGCTTTATCTTCAGCATTGTTTACACTGATGCTTTGAATATTGACAAGGTAATACAACACTAAAGGTAAGCATCTGTAAAACACAGAGGTGGGAAAACCTTTTTTCAGCTTCTTAAATGTTTGCAAAAACAATAAACAAACGTTCTGGTTCTGGTTGCCTGCTCTTCCAAAACCTTCCTTCATCAGATGTCATTCCTCGCACAAAAGCCTGCAGCGCTCGTTTCCTCGCTTTCGCGAGCCCGGTAATTTATTTAACGTAAACCATGAAATTTGCAAACTTTCGTCATCGAGCCTTCGACCCGCGGGAACCGACTACTTCCGGCCACCAACGACGGCAAATGCCTGGATATTCCCTGGAACGCCAGAACGTCATCCGGACGGAGCCTGGATGGTGAGGTTAGGTTACATAAAATATTGAAATGATTTTCCGCCCCCCCCCCCTGAAATGGCAAGAGAATGCACCTTAACACAGGGCAGGGGGAGGTGGTGCGAGGAGAAAACATTCTAAATATCCGCCGGAAAATTTTCCAAAAGGGAAGAGTGGTGTGGGGACGTTTCGGGATCAAACGCAACAACGCATCGCTGATGATCCGTTTTCGAACCGATGATGGCGGCGACGACGACGATGCCACGTGGTCTGGTATGCTGGCTATAGTTGAGTTATGTGAAATATGAATAACTTTCTCCCGCCGGCTTGGGAAGAGTGGCAACGGCTTCTCAGTCAGTGGAACTGTGGGGCTAGTTTTGGAATTTGGAGTTTGTTGAACAATTTTTCATATTTTTTTTTCAGCACTAATCATTGTATCCATTATAGGTCGAAAATAGGTTCAAACTAGTACCAAAATGGGAGCAGCATAGGTCCAAAATAGACTCACATAAGTTCAAATTAAAAAAAGTCAAACTATGACGAAAATAGAATCAAAATAGGTCCCGCTACCATACTTATCACAGAACGAGCAAGGTTGCACCCGCACCTCGCACCGTCATCAGTGTGTCACTTTTGTTGTGCATGGTTGGAGTTTTCCCGTCGAGAGCATATGTTTGACTTTTATTGGTGGCAAAATTCGTCAAAAGTGGGAAAGTTTGCCGCGAAGTATCGTTTTGGGACAGAGTGCTTTACTTTGGTACTCTTGGCTAGCCGCAGTGGGGTCGTCGTTTTCGGGTTGTTTAGGGATTAGTTTTACAATTTCGGGAAATTAATTACTTTAAGGGAAGTTTGAAAAAAATATTTAAATTTTAAAAAATTAAGTCAAATGAGATTCATTTTGAAGTTTTATCCATTTATGTATATTTTTGCTGTTTTTGTTCTTTCTGTCTTTTTTCATTTTTGACAATCATGACAATTATGACAATTTTGTCAATTTTGACAATTTTGACAATTTTGACAATTTTGACAATTTAGACAATTTTGACAATTTTGACAATTTTGACAATTTTGACAATTTTGACAATTTTGACAATTTTGACAATTTCGACAATTTTGACAATTTTGACAATTTTGACTATTTTGACAATTTTGACAATTTTGACAATTTTGACAATTTTGACAATTTTGACAATTTTGACAATTTTGACAATTTTGACAATTTTGACAATTTTGACAATTTTGACAATTTTGACAATTTTGACAATTTTGACAATTTTGACAATTTTGACAATTTTGACAATTTTGACAATTTTGACAATTTTGACAATTTTGACAATTTTGACAATTTTGACAATTTTGACAATTTTGACAATTTTGACAATTTTGACAATTTTGACAATTTTGACAATTTCGACAATTTGACAATTTTGACAATTTTGACAATTTTGACAATTTTGACAATTTTGACAATTTTGACAATTTTGACAATTTTGACAATTTTGACAATTTTGACAATTTTGACAATTTTGACAATTTTGACAATTTTGACAATTTTGACAATTTTGACAATTTTGACAATTTTGACAATTTTGACAATTTTGACAATTTTGACAATTTTGACAATTTTGACAATTTTGACAATTTTGACAATTTTGACAATTTTGACAATTTTGACAATTTTGACAATTTTGACAATTTTGACAATTTTGACAATTTTGACAATTTTGACAATTTTGACAATTTTGACAATTTTGACAATTTTGACAATTTTGACAATTTTGACAATTTTGACAATTTTGACAATTTTGACAATTTTGACAATTTTGACAATTTTGACAATTTTGACAATTTTGACAATTTTGACAATTTTGACAATTTTGACAATTTTGACAATTTTGACAATTTTGACAATTTTGACAATTTTGACAATTTTGACAATTTTGACAATTTTGACAATTTTGACAATTTTGACAATTTTGACAATTTTGACAATTTTGACAATTTTGACAATTTTGACAATGTTGACAATTTTGACAATTTTGACAATTTTGACAATTTTGACAATTTTGACAATTTTGACAATTTTGACAATTTTGACAATTTTGACAATTTTGACAATTTTGACAATTTTGACAATTTTGACAATTTTGACAATTTTGACAATTTTGACAATTTTGACAATTTTGACAATTTTGACAATTTTGACAATTTTGACAATTTTGACAATTTTGACAATTTTGACAATTTTGACAATGTTGACAATTTTGACAATTTTGACAATTTTGACAATTTTGACAATTTCGACAATTTTGACAATTTTGACAATTTTGACAATTTTGACAATTTTGACAATTTTGACAATTTTGACAATTTTGACAATTTTGACAATTTTGACAATTTTGACAATTTTGACAATTTTGACAATTTTGACAATTTTGACAATTTTGACAATTTTGACAATTTTGACAATTTTGACAATTTTGACAATTTTGACAATTTTGACAATGTTGACAATTTTGACAATTTTGACAATTTTGACAATGTTGACAATTTTGTCATTTTTGTCATTTTTGTCATTTTTGTCATTTTTGTCATTTTTGTCATTTTTGTCATTTTTGTCATCTTTGTCATTTTTGTCATTTTTGTCATTTTTGTCATTTTTGTCATTTTTGTCATTTTTGTCATTTTTGTCATTTTTGTAATTTTTGTCATTTTTGTCATTTTGTCATTTTTGTCATTTTTGTCATTTTGTCATTTTGTCATTTTTGTCATTTTTGTCATTTTTGTCATTTTTGTCATTTTTGTCATTTTTGTCATTTTTGTCATTTTTGTCATTTTTGTCATTTTTGTCATTTTTGTCATTTTTGTCATTTTTGTCATTTTTGTCATTTTTGTCATTTTTGTCATTTTTGTCTTGTCATTTTTGTCATTTTTGTCATTTTTGTCATTTTTGTCATTTTTGTCATTTTTGTCATTTTTGTCATTTTTGTCATTTTTGTCATTTTTGTCATTTTTGTCATTTTTGACATTTTATTCATTTTTGTCATTTTTGTCATTTTTGTCATTTTTGTCACTTTTGTCATTTTTGTCATTTTTGTCATTTTTGTCATTTTTGTCATTTTTGTCATTTTTGTCATTTTTGTCATTTTTGTCATTTTTGTCATTTTTGTAATTTTTGTCATTTTTGTCATTTTTGTCATTTTTGTCATTTTTGTCATTTTTGTCATTTTTGTCATTTTTGTCATGTCTCTTAATCTGGATTCCGATTTTTGAACTAAATGATGACGGACAGATGTTTAAGTCAGGTTTTTGAACAGTTTTTGAAATTTTGGGTAGGTTTTGGTTAGTACAAACACAGTTCGGGGAAATTAGTACACAATTTACAAATTTTAAACTTTTATCTGCTCAAAAAACTGTTGCCTTTATTCATGTTTAAACTAATGTCTGTAACAGCTTGACAATTAGTCAAAACTTTCTGTAACACGCGTTGTACTTATTACCAATCAAACTATCAATTTACAGATACAGGAAAGCCTAACAAAAAAAAATAACAAAGCTCAGTCTTTAATTTGCAAAATTCTGAGTCTAAATCTAGAGTTTTATTTGAAAAGGTCTTATAAGCTATTGTGTTTCATATGTTTATAGGACCTATTCAAAAAAAGTCTAGAAATGAACTTTAAAAAATTTAAAATTTGTTCCTATAGTCTCGCAAAAAAGGCAAAAAACATTTAAGGTAATAAAATTAAAATAATACTACCAAAGAAACTGATCCAAAAACTAATCTGTACTAAAAATCAATCAATCACTTTTTTGTTGAAAATTGAGACGATTTTTGTATTACTCTTTGATTTTACACGAAAGCCAAACAAAACTGTTAGGGAATCAGGTCGCAATTTTACCATGTTAAGATTGTAACGTTTATGTACTAAAAATTGCTGATTAAAATTTTCAACTAAGAAAATAAGTTCCAAGGATCGTTTTCTGAACAGATTTGTGAGAAAAGTGTAGAAGGTTTTGTTTGAGAGCTGTGCTAGCTTGTGACAGTGCATAATTTACTGTTAAATTTTGAAAATTTCTGCATTCAAATTTTGGTGATCGACAGATATCATAATTTAGTACTAAAATTAAGTTGTATTTTCAATAAAAAAAAACAAACAGGCAAATTAACAATTAAATCCGATTTTAAACTTATTTTAAAACAACTTATTATGCTTTATTTCATAAAGTAACAATTCGATGCCTCTGTACTAAAAACCAGCCTCCAAGTCGCCAAGTCAAGTCGCGACCGCTCAAAACCTTGGCTATTCTTTCTGCAGCCGTGATTTTCCCCGCAATTTCTTCCCAGATTGTTCACATCTTCGCTCCTCGAAAAATTCCAATCTTGCGAACCGAACTCGCCAGATGCCCAAAACCCAATCAAGCTTGTAAAACACGTGCAATTTCGGGACGGTGGGTCCCCGAACTCTTCATCCCTTTAGTTTCCGTCCAATAAAGTGTAATTATTTTCCAGTTCATTGACGGCGGTGGAAATTCGCCACTGTACGAGGCGGGCGTCTTCGTCATCGACCGTCATGGTTGGGTGGAAAAATTAAAAAGATATTTTAATGTCATGCTGGCCAGACTCGCCGATTGGTTCCGGCTGGTTGGACTCCACCTCCTTCGAAAAAAAGATGACGTTAAGGAGTTGTACTCATTTTTTGCGGTTTAGGTTGAACTGTCCTTACAATTTCGCTAAAAGCCAAATTTGGAACTTTTTTGAGGTTAGGTTTGCAGGTCAGCCTCGAGCAAATTATGTTGCGGCCTTGCTTCATTGGTCATTTTATTCGGGAGGTTTTTTTTTCGCAAGAAACGCAAAAACTCACTTGTATTCATTATGTAGAAGAGCTTCGGACTTTGCTTTCATGTTTGTCGACGCCGAAACTTGGCAGCGTCGGTGAGTAAGTCAAGTTTGTCTCCAGAAAACTTTGACATCTCGGCAAAAAGAGGTGCTTTCTTTGCGGGCACTCTTTTTGTGGCCCCGGAGGGCACTTAGCGTTTCTGCTAGGTTTGACCCGGAATATGTTTTATTATTTATTTGGTTCGGCTGAAAAGAGGATTCGTTTGCGGAATGTTAAAGCAGCTATTGGTCTTTATAGGAAAGTTTGGAAGTGCACCGGTTAAACCTGCTGGAGAGTTGAGTTGAGTTGAGTTGAGTTGAGTTGAGTTGAGTTGAGTTGAGTTGAGTTGAGTTGAGTTGAGTTGAGTTGAGTTGAGTTGAGTTGAGTTGAGTTGAGTTGAGTTGAGTTGAGTTGAGTTGAGTTGAGTTGAGTTGAGTTGAGTTGAGTTGAGTTGAGTTGAGTTGAGTTGAGTTGAGTTGAGTTGAGTTGAGTTGAGTTGAGTTGAGTTGAGTTGAGTTGAGTTGAGTTGAGTTGAGTTGAGTTGAGTTGAGTTGAGTTGAGTTGAGTTGAGTTGAGTTGAGTTAAGTTGAGTTGACGCCAGTTATTAGAATCGAGCCAGGTACAATCTCTTCGCAAATCATTCATTTTCTATGCTCCAAAAACTCTTCCAGACAGCAACAACAACAAAAAAGGTGAAGGTTGCAAACTTGTCCCGGTCTAAAAGTCACACCAACGCGACCGAGTCCGAGATATCGATGGCCTCTGCTCCGAGGACCCGTTCCCAATTCCTCAGGGCCCTCCGATGTCAGAGATTTAGCAACTATTACGATATTCATATGTCCCGTTTGTCGAAACGGTCGAACGAGAGAAGAGGCTTTGTTTCTTGCTTTCCATACTAGTGGCGGAGGATTTTTTCCCCCCACCTTCGCCACGTGGCCTCCCACGTGGACATAAAAATATTCAAATTTCTCTATTCATCATTTGCTGTTGTTGCTGTTGTTATTTGTACGGAGGAGCACTAGGCCAGCAGAAGGACCTCAACGATGGCGGCGACAATCTCCTGGGTGGAATATCCGAGAGGAACACACACACAACATTCCGGGACTCCGGAACCCTGGACTGCCCGGGTCGGCACCAGTAGGAAAAATAAATAATTTATTATTCTCCTCCTAGCGGTACGAACCTCTCTCACTCTCTCTCTCCAACAGGGAACCGGCCGTGCGGCCTACAAGTTTTTTTTTTGTTCCGACTTTAGTTCTTTGGTCACACACCGGGGCGGGGACCTTGATCCGCAAGACCCGGCAGCTGCTCCCGGTGACTCATAATGCATCGAGGGTCATAAATTTTGACATATGCATGCCCGCGAACTGGGTTTTTTGTCGGGCTGAGCGGATCGAACTCGAGGTCTACTATCAGGTTGATGATTTTGGGAGAGGGAGAGCAAAGTGTCAACGAGGAAGGAACAGTTCATCGGATATCAACGTGAATGTTTGTTAAAGTGATGGTAAAAGTTCCCCACTGGCTTTGGTTGACTTGAAACGATCGGTTTGTTTTGAAACGATACACGCAAACGAGAAGTGTCGATAAAACCTTTTTGTGACGAGATTTAACGGTGATTCTTCGACGAACGAACAAGACAGTGAGCAAGAGAGCAACTCTCTTTTTCTCAAATTGTTTCGATGACTCTCGAGCAAGAGAAAATGGGAGCAAAGCGGAGTAACTAAAAAAAAAATGCGAAGGAGAGAGAGTTGCTCGTTTGCTCACTGTCTTGCACTAATTCTTAATCGTGAAACTTCATAAATGTCTCCTCCTATTTCTCGTAAGTAGATTGCTAGTTTTTTTTTTAATATGTCCTATAAACATATGAAACACAATAGCTTCTTTAAAAAAAACCTCTAGATTGGTTCTATTGTGCAAAAATTATAAGAGTAGTAATCGTAGACCTTTCAGCTAATTTAGCAGAAAATAACAAAAAGTGGTCACAAAATCACAATTTAATATAGATACTTAAAAGACAAGACTAAAATGAAAAAGATAAATGTCAAGCAATGAATTATAAATAGTCAAAAATCTTTTTTTTCTTTTTATGGCTAAAGTTATATTTTAAGAAATGATTTATTTGAATCTATTGTAGAATGCACAACGAATTAGTAATTTTTAATGTTTAAATTTATCATAAAAAAATTAACAACGAAAAACCAACATTGCCCTGTTAAAAAACTTCTTTCTGCCTTTAACATTCTAATCGAATACGCTGGCGTGTGTAACAACAAATGTTAGAGAAACACGTATTTTTTTATATGTTTCAATCAATATAATCATTACAGAAATAATTGATCAAAAAATAAAACAACATGTTTTAGAAAAGTTCAAGTCATCAAATTATAAAATAGCAATAAAATGTAAAAGTCTCAATCTCATGTTTTAAAATGATACAATTTACCGAAAGTTAAAAAAAAAAACCAATTTTGTATGAAAAACTGTGAATATCTTTTCAATGATTTACAATCTTTACAAATTTATTCAAATACTTATTTTGTTTTTATGCTTTTCACTTATATAGTTTTAGCGATAAAAATAAGAATGTTTAAAACTAATTTTCTATTTTTTCTACTCACGGTGTAAAAATTCGAACTAATATGTTTGATTAAAATATTAAATATTGAGATTATCGCCGATCATTTTATTGTCAGGCAAAAACGATAAGGTTATCGTTGATGTCGGGACAATAACGGTAGAAGTTTTATTATCGTTACTGAAATACGATAATTAAATATCATCTTGGTTATACCAAATCTTCAGTTTTGTTTATAAATTTTGTTTCAGGACCATTTCTAGAGTTATATTTCAAAGGGTCCTTCAGAAGGTCCTCCTTGCTTAAAAACTATTAAAAAAGCACAAGATTTTAACAAAAAACCAAATTTCAGCAATGACGCAATTATTTTAATATAGCTATAAAATGTAATGTACTTAAATTATCAAGAATTAACATATTTTTCTTGATATTTTTTGTCAAAAAACACTTCAAGTTTGTGTATTTGTACGATATCGATATCAAATAACGTCAAATACAATCGAGTTTAAGTGTAATTTTGTAGGCATTTTTACTTTTTTAGAGTTTTTTTTCGAAAGTACTCAAAATTTCATCATTTGCAATATGGGTATCAAATAATGAAAAAATATTATACTTTTTTAATTATTAGAGTTTTCTGTTAAATACTAAAATTTTCACAAAATAACTTATTTTTTTTAAATACTCGAAATTTCATTATTTGCTATATTGGTATTGAACAAAGCGAAATTTTATATCCATTTTCATTTTGTTCGAGTTTTTTTTTTCAAATTTACATCAAAAATTTCCGTATTCTTCCGAAAATACTTAAAATTTCAATATTTGCAATATATATATATCAAACAAAGATTTTTTTATGCTTTTGTATTTTAGTAGGGTTTTTTTTTGTTAAATACTAAAATTTTCACAAAATACCGTATTTTTTTGAATACCCATATTGGAAATTATGAAAATTGAAATATTTTCTTAAAAATGCGGTATTATGTGATTTTTTTTAAACATTTTTCAAAAACTCTGTAAAATGAAAATTTATATAAAATTTCGCTCAGATATTGCAAATTATAAAAATTTTGGACATTTTGAAAAAGTACGATATTTAGTTTAAAATTAAGTATTTTACAAAAAAACGCTGATACAATTAAAATGCATTGCAAATTTCGCTTCGTTTGCACTTTTTACTGAACTCGGTAAAGTTTACCGAATTTTCAGCTGCTCAACTTTTCGGTAAACTGAAAATTACCAAATTCGGTGATTATTGTTCATTATTGTTCATCGTACAACCGAAATTCGGTAAAATTTGGTACATTTTGACGTTACAGAATTCGGTAAAAAAAACTAAGTGTGCATATTGTAAATTGTGAAATTAAGTATTTTCTGAAAAAATACGGTATTTTGTAAAAAACAGTATTTAACAAAAAAATCTTTAATAAAATAAAAATGGATATAAGTTTTGCTTTGTTTGATACCGATATTGCAAATTATGTAAATTTGAGCACTTTGCAAGAAAAAATCAGTATTTTGTGAAAATTGCAATATTTTAAAATTTGTTTATTAAAGTGAAAATGCGTATAAAAATTTCGCTTCGTTTGATACTGATATTGCAAATTATGAAAATTTTAGTATTTTCAAAATATGTGGTACTCTGTGAAATTGTTAAAGTATTATACTTTGAAACTTACTGCACTATCAAAAAATATATTCTTAGTGAAAGCAATGAAATGTTGATATGCTTTTTTATTTTTTTAATGAGTTAATTTAAACAAAAAGGTTAACAATGCATTAAACAAATGGTATCTTGAGAAAGTTTTTCAGATCGATCTGGTCGTATTTTAGAATAATGCGAATGATTCAGGAACATACAGTAACACACTGATCCAAAATACCCCTAATTTTATTGCACTTTACCAAAAATATACCAAAAATATTTACAAAAAATATTGAATTGGGCAATTTAATTTTTTTATGTAAATTTCTTTAGTAAATTTAACATTTAATATTTTTTATGAAAATTAGTAAAACAAAGTATGTTTTAAATAAATATAACATTCTCTGACATTTTTTTTTCGAAGTTGATATCTCAGAAACTGTACGACCAATTTCGATTCAAATGTTTATTTATGTTAAATTTATGTATTTTTATGTTAAAAATATTAAAGTCAACCAATACCTCACCTTACCAAACATAACCTTATGGATGAGACAAAATTTTCTTACCGTTTTGCTCGGCTTGCATGATGGTTTGCATTTGAGGCATTTATGCAAACAGGGACAGTTTAGAATCGATACTCGATGAAAAAATCCACTGCACAATGACCAAATTGGCAAGAACCCCCTCCAAAATTAGAGTTATTAGCTCCAATCTCTCCTAAAACTAGACCAAAAATTCATTATTTACGACCATCAACCTGGTCCCTAACCGAGGTCACGGGACTCTCCGCCTCCGGATCTTGGAAAATGGTCTTTGTAGTTTCCTTTTCCTGGCGAGGGTCCGCAGATAAATATAAACTAAAAATTTGGGCTCCCACGATGAGAAATCAGTTTTATTGTGTTTGCCGCCGACATTTTCCCCCCAGACTTGGGAGGAAAATTCAAAGAGAGCCGAGTTATTATCGTCGTCTTTCCGCTGCAGCTTGGTTTTTTTTTTGTTATCTCCTTCGCGAAAGAAAGCGCTTTTCCACGTGGCCAAGGCAAGAGAAAAGGAAAATCATGTTGCATTGTGTGTATTTGTGTGTGTAAATAGAAAGAGCAGGAAAATGGAAAGCATTTTCCACCAGTTGAAAGGCGTTCAGGAGGTAAACATAGCGCGAGATGGGAAGTCCTTAAAAATTTTCGAAATTTAATGGCTTATATTGCTCGAAGCATGAGCTCGGCGTAGCACTTTGTGTGTAATCCATCTGGGCTTTTATTGGCGAGCAGGAAATGAGCGGAAAAAGTGAGCAAATAGGGAAGGAATCCAGATGATTACCTCTGGACGAGATAATATTTCCACGGGGAAATGCCACCTCTGTAAGGAATCCGGATAGCGTGGATGATTGCCGGAATTTTCTACCTTTTTCACGGTTGAATTACTTCGAATGGCAATATCATGTTCAGATTAGTTGGATTCTTTGAGAAATGGAACAACAAAAAAGTTTATTTTTCATAATTTATTCATTTTATGATTGCCAAATGGTCAATATTGTCGAAATTGTCAAAATTGTCAAAATTGTCAAAATTGTCAAAATTGTCAAAATTGTCAAAATTGTCAAAATTGTCAAAATTGTCAAAATTGTCAAAATTGTCAAAATTGTCAAAATTGTCAAAATTGTCAAAATTGTCAAAATTGTCAAAATTGTCAAAATTGTCAAAATTGTCAAAATTGTCAAAATTGTCAAAATTGTCAAAATTGTCAAAATTGTCAAAATTGCCAAAATTGTCAAAATTGTCAAAATTGTCAAAATTGTCAAAATTGTCAAAATTGTCAAAATTGTCAAAATTGTCAAAATTGACAAAATTGTCAAAATTGTCAAAATTGTCAAAATTGTCAAAATTGTCAAAATTGTCAAAATTGTCAAAATTGTCAAAATTGTCAAAATTGTCAAAATTGTCAAAATTGTCAAAATTGTCAAAATTGTCAAAATTGTCAAAATTGTCAAAATTGTCAAAATTGTAAAATTGTAAAAATTGTCAAAATTGTCAAAATTGTCAAAATTGTCAAAATTGTCAAAATTGTCAAAATTGTCAAAATTGTCAAAATTGTCAAAATTGTCAAAATTGTCAAAATTGTCAAAATTGTCAAAATTGTCAAAATTGTCAAAATTGTCAAAATTGTCAAAATTGTCAAAATTGTCAAAATTGTCAAAATTGTCAAAATTGTCAAAATTGTCAAAATTGTCAAAATTGTCAAAATTGTCAAAATTGTCAAAATTGTCAAAATTGTCAAAATTGTCAAAATTGTCAAAATTGCCAAAATTGTCAAAATTGTCAAAATTGTCAAAATTGTCAAAATTGTCAAAATTGTCAAAATTGTCAAAATTGTCAAAATTGTCAAAATTGCCAAAATTGTCAAAATTGTCAAAATTGTCAAAATTGTCAAAATTGTCAAAATTGTCAAAATTGTCAAAATTGTCAAAATTGTCAAAATTGTCAAAATTGTCAAAATTGTCAAAATTGTCAAAATTGTCAAAATTGTCAAAATTGTCAAAATTGTCAAAATTGTCAAAATTGTCAAAATTGTCAAAATTGTCAAAATTGTCAAAATTGTCAAAATTGTCAAAATTGTCAAAATTGTAAAATTGTCAAAATTGTCAAAATTGTCAAAATTGTCAAAATTGTCAAAATTGTCAAAATTGTCAAAATTGTCAAAATTGTCAAAATTGTCAAAATTGTCAAAATTGTCAAAATTGTCAAAATTGTCAAAATTGTCAAAATTGTCAAAATTGTCAAAATTGTCAAAATTGTCAAAATTGTCAAAATTGTCAAAATTGTCAAAATTGTCAAAATTGTCAAAATTGTCAAAATTGTCAAAATTGTCAAAATTGTCAAAATTGTCAAAATTGTAAAATTGTCAAAATTGTCAAAATTGTCAAAATTGTCAAAATTGTCAAAATTGTCAAAATTGTCAAAATTGTCAAAATTGTCAAAATTGTCAAAATTGTCAAAATTGCCAAAATTGTAAAAATTGTCAAAATTGTCAAAATTGTCAAAATTGTCAAAATTGTCAAAATTGTCAAAATTGTCAAAATTGTCAAAATTGTCAAAATTGTCAAAATTGTCAAAATTGTCAAAATTGTCAAAATTGTCAAAATTGTCAAAATTGTCAAAATTGTCAAAATTGTCAAAATTGCCAAAATTGTCAAAATTGTCAAAATTGTCAAAATTGTCAAAATTGTCAAAATTGTCAAAATTGTCAAAATTGTCAAAATTGTCAAAATTGTCAAAATTGTCAAAATTGTCAAAATTGTCAAAATTGTCAAAATTGTCAAAATTGTCAAAATTGTCAAAATTGTCAAAATTGTCAAAATTGTCAAAATTGTCAAAATTGTCAAAATTGTCAAAATTGCCAAAATTGTCAAAATTGTCAAAATTGTCAAAATTGTCAAAATTGTCAAAATTGTCAAAATTGTCAAAATTGTCAAAATTAGCATAGCATAGCATAGCATTGGTGTCTACCCGTAGCTGCTACTTCGTTATTGACCAGGACCCCCAAACATTGCTCCGTGGACCACAGATGAAAAGTAGGAACCAATCATCACCCCTTCGCAATTTTCAAAGGTCCCTATCATGCTGATCAATACCGACGCCGGCCACGACCAGAGGTAAGACACGGGGAAGTGGATGGGAATGTTAGTCCGATACTTGAGTGATGGGACCGCCAAATCGACTGCGTCTCCGACAAAGTATCACATGAGTTTTGAGGGTTAGTAAGATGGGTATGTGGTCAGGATTCACTGTGGTAGGTGATGCGACCATAAGCAATTTGTTTATCGGTTGAAATTTTAAAAATCTTAGGCAGCCGGCTGCGGAAAGATAGCTATCTAGGGATTTAAATATAGTATTAATTCGACCGCGATTCTCCAGAAATTCTCCGTCGGCGTGCCTTCCGATCAACGGTGATGTAGGAAGGGCTTCATTTATTGAAATGATTATTGAAATGATATAGAAAGGGCTTAATCCAGCAATACGACTTGCTAGTCTAAAAAAAAAAATAGGTACATTTTTCTAGAAAACTATAAATAGAGAACAACACAAAAAAACTCATCGGCCAACGAACGCGAGTGGAAAAAAAACAATGAAAAAAAGAAGGTAAAAAAACAGAACTGCGCGTCCCGAAAAGCACCACACTACTGATGCCATTATTTAATTATAATAGCCAATCACCCCATGCACTCGAACAGTGACAAAAAAGAGACGGAAAATAACACGAAAAAAAAACAGGACTAGGCGTCCACACAGGCACCGCACTACTGATGCCATTATTTAATTCTAATAGCCAATCACCCCATGCACTCGAACAGTGACACAAAAGAGACGGAAAATAACACGAAAAAACAGGACTGCGCGTCCTCACAGGCACCGCACTACTGATGCCATTATTTAATTATAATAGCCAATCACCCCATGCACTCGAACAGTGACAAAAAAGAGACGGAAAATAACACGAAAAAAAAACAGGACTGCGCGTCCTCACAGGCACCGCACTACTGATCAAATTGTCAAAATTGTCAAAATTGTCAAAATTGTCAAAATTGTCAAAATTGTCAAAATTGCCAAAATTGTAAAAATTGTCAAAATTGTCAAAATTGTCAAAATTGTCAAAATTGTCAAAATTGTCAAAATTGTCAAAATTGTCAAAATTGTCAAAATTGTCAAAATTGTCAAAATTGTTAAAATTGTCAAAATTGTCAAAATTGTCAAAATTGTCAAAATTGTCAAAATTGTCAAAATTGTCAAAATTGTCAAAATTGTCAAAATTGTCAAAATTGTCAAAATTGTCAAAATTGTCAAAATTGTCAAAATTGTCAAAATTGTCAAAATTGTCAAAATTGTCAAAATTGTCAAAATTGTCAAAATTGTCAAAATTGTCAAAATTGTCAAAATTGTCAAAATTGTCAAAATTGTCAAAATTGTCAAAATTGTCAAAATTGTCAAAATTGTCAAAATTGTCAAAATTGTCAAAATTGTCAAAATTGTCAAAATTGTCAAAATTGTCAAAATTGTCAAAATTGTCAAAATTGTCAAAATTGTCAAAATTGTCAAAATTGTCAAAATTGTCAAAATTGTCAAAATTGTCAAAATTGTCAAAATTGTCAAAATTGTCAAAATTGTCAAAATTGTCAAAATTGTCAAAATTGTCAAAATTGTCAAAATTGTCAAAATTGTCAAAATTGTCAAAATTGTCAAAATTGTCAAAATTGTCAAAATTGTCAAAATTGTCAAAATTGTCAAAATTGTCAAAATTGTCAAAATTGTCAAAATTGTCAAAATTGTCAAAATTGTCAAAATTGTCAAAATTGTCAAAATTGTCAAAATTGTCAAAATTGTCAAAATTGTCAAAATTGTCAAAATTGTCAAAATTGTCAAAATTGTCAAAATTGTCAAAATTGTCAAAATTGTCAAAATTGTCAAAATTGTCAAAATTGTCAAAATTGTCAAAATTGTCAAAATTGTCAAAATTGTCAAAATTGTCAAAATTGTCAAAATTGTCAAAATTGTCAAAATTGTCAAAATTGTCAAAATTGTCAAAATTGTCAAAATTGTCAAAATTGTCAAAATTGTCAAAATTGTCAAAATTGTCAAAATTGTCAAAATTGTCAAAATTGTCAAAATTGTCAAAATTGTCAAAATTGTCAAAATTGTCAAAATTGTCAAAATTGTCAAAATTGTCAAAATTGTCAAAATTGTCAAAATTGTCAAAATTGTCAAAATTGTCAAAATTGTCAAAATTGTCAAAATTGTCAAAATTGTCAAAATTGTCAAAATTGTCAAAATTGTCAAAATTGTCAAAATTGTCAAAATTGTCAAAATTGTCAAAATTGTCAAAATTGTCAAAATTGTCAAAATTGTCAAAATTGTCAAAATTGTCAAAATTGTCAAAATTGTCAAAATTGTCAAAATTGTCAAAATTGTCAAAATTGTCAAAATTGTCAAAATTGTCAAAATTGTCAAAATTGTCAAAATTGTCAAAATTGTCAAAATTGTCAAAATTGTCAAAATTGTCAAAATTGTCAAAATTGTCAAAATTGTCAAAATTGTCAAAATTGTCAAAATTGTCAAAATTGTCAAAATTGTCAAAATTGTCAAAATTGTCAAAATTGTCAAAATTGTCAAAATTGTCAAAATTGTCAAAATTGTCAAAATTGTCAAAATTGTCAAAATTGTCAAAATTGTCAAAATTGTCAAAATTGTCAAAATTGTCAAAATTGTCAAAATTGTCAAAATTGTCAAAATTGTCAAAATTGTCAAAATTGTCAAAATTGTCAAAATTGTCAAAATTGTCAAAATTGTCAAAATTGTCAAAATTGTCAAAATTGTCAAAATTGTCAAAATTGTCAAAATTGTCAAAATTGTCAAAATTGTCAAAATTGTCAAAATTGTCAAAATTGTCAAAATTGTCAAAATTGTCAAAATTGTCAAAATTGTCAAAATTGTCAAAATTGTCAAAATTGTCAAAATTGTCAAAATTGTCAAAATTGTCAAAATTGTCAAAATTGTCAAAATTGTCAAAATTGTCAAAATTGTCAAAATTGTCAAAATTGTCAAAATTGTCAAAATTGTCAAAATTGTCAAAATTGTCAAAATTGTCAAAATTGTCAAAATTGTCAAAATTGTCAAAATTGTCAAAATTGTCAAAATTGTCAAAATTGTCAAAATTGTCAAAATTGTCAAAATTGTCAAAATTGTCAAAATTGTCAAAATTGTCAAAATTGTCAAAATTGTCAAAATTGTCAAAATTGTCAAAATTGTCAAAATTGTCAAAATTGTCAAAATTGTCAAAATTGTCAAAATTGTCAAAATTGTCAAAATTGTCAAAATTGTCAAAATTGTCAAAATTGTCAAAATTGTCAAAATTGTCAAAATTGTCAAAATTGTCAAAATTGTCAAAATTGTCAAAATTGTCAAAATTGTCAAAATTGTCAAAATTGTCAAAATTGTCAAAATTGTCAAAATTGTCAAAATTGTCAAAATTGTCAAAATTGTCAAAATTGTCAAAATTGTCAAAATTGTCAAAATTGTCAAAATTGTCAAAATTGTCAAAATTGTCAAAATTGTCAAAATTGTCAAAATTGTCAAAATTGTCAAAATTGTCAAAATTGTCAAAATTGTCAAAATTGTCAAAATTGTCAAAATTGTCAAAATTGTCAAAATTGTCAAAATTGTCAAAATTGTCAAAATTGTCAAAATTGTCAAAATTGTCAAAATTGTCAAAATTGTCAAAATTGTCAAAATTGTCAAAATTGTCAAAATTGTCAAAATTGTCAAAATTGTCAAAATTGTCAAAATTGTCAAAATTGTCAAAATTGTCAAAATTGTCAAAATTGTCAAAATTGTCAAAATTGTCAAAATTGTCAAAATTGTCAAAATTGTCAAAATTGTCAAAATTGTCAAAATTGTCAAAATTGTCAAAATTGTCAAAATTGTCAAAATTGTCAAAATTGTCAAAATTGTCAAAATTGTCAAAATTGTCAAAATTGTCAAAATTGTCAAAATTGTCAAAATTGTCAAAATTGTCAAAATTGTCAAAATTGTCAAAATTGTCAAAATTGTCAAAATTGTCAAAATTGTCAAAATTGTCAAAATTGTCAAAATTGTCAAAATTGTCAAAATTGTCAAAATTGTCAAAATTGTCAAAATTGTCAAAATTGTCAAAATTGTCAAAATTGTCAAAATTGTCAAAATTGTCAAAATTGTCAAAATTGTCAAAATTGTCAAAATTGTCAAAATTGTCAAAATTGTCAAAATTGTCAAAATTGTCAAAATTGTCAAAATTGTCAAAATTGTCAAAATTGTCAAAATTGTCAAAATTGTCAAAATTGTCAAAATTGTCAAAATTGTCAAAATTGTCAAAATTGTCAAAATTGTCAAAATTGTCAAAATTGTCAAAATTGTCAAAATTGTCAAAATTGTCAAAATTGTCAAAATTGTCAAAATTGTCAAAATTGTCAAAATTGTCAAAATTGTCAAAATTGTCAAAATTGTCAAAATTGTCAAAATTGTCAAAATTGTCAAAATTGTCAAAATTGTCAAAATTGTCAAAATTGTCAAAATTGTCAAAATTGTCAAAATTGTCAAAATTGTCAAAATTGTCAAAATTGTCAAAATTGTCAAAATTGTCAAAATTGTCAAAATTGTCAAAATTGTCAAAATTGTCAAAATTGTCAAAATTGTCAAAATTGTCAAAATTGTCAAAATTGTCAAAATTGTCAAAATTGTCAAAATTGTGTCAAAATTGTCAAAATTGTCAAAATTGTCAAAATTGTCAAAATTGTCAAAATTGTCAAAATTGTCAAAATTGTCAAAATTGTCAAAATTGTCAAAATTGTCAAAATTGTCAAAATTGTCAAAATTGTCAAAATTGTCAAAATTGTCAAAATTGTCAAAATTGTCAAAATTGTCAAAATTGTCAAAATTGTCAAAATTGTCAAAATTGTCAAAATTGTCAAAATTGTCAAAATTGTCAAAATTGTCAAAATTGTCAAAATTGTCAAAATTGTCAAAATTGTCAAAATTGTCAAAATTGTCAAAATTGTCAAAATTGTCAAAATTGTCAAAATTGTCAAAATTGTCAAAATTGTCAAAATTGTCAAAATTGTCAAAATTGTCAAAATTGTCAAAATTGTCAAAATTGTCAAAATTGTCAAAATTGTCAAAATTGTCAAAATTGTCAAAATTGTCAAAATTGTCAAAATTGTCAAAATTGTCAAAATTGTCAAAATTGTCAAAATTGTCAAAATTGTCAAAATTGTCAAAATTGTCAAAATTGTCAAAATTGTCAAAATTGTCAAAATTGTCAAAATTGTCAAAATTGTCAAAATTGTCAAAATTGTCAAAATTGTCAAAATTGTCAAAATTGTCAAAATTGTCAAAATTGTCAAAATTGTCAAAATTGTCAAAATTGTCAAAATTGTCAAAATTGTCAAAATTGTCAAAATTGTCAAAATTGTCAAAATTGTCAAAATTGTCAAAATTGTCAAAATTGTCAAAATTGTCAAAATTGTCAAAATTGTCAAAATTGTCAAAATTGTCAAAATTGTCAAAATTGTCAAAATTGTCAAAATTGTCAAAATTGTCAAAATTGTCAAAATTGTCAAAATTGTCAAAATTGTCAAAATTGTCAAAATTGTCAAAATTGTCAAAATTGTCAAAATTGTCAAAATTGTCAAAATTGTCAAAATTGTCAAAATTGTCAAAATTGTCAAAATTGTCAAAATTGTCAAAATTGTCAAAATTGTCAAAATTGTCAAAATTGTCAAAATTGTCAAAATTGTCAAAATTGTCAAAATTGTCAAAATTGTCAAAATTGTCAAAATTGTCAAAATTGTCAAAATTGTCAAAATTGTCAAAATTGTCAAAATTGTCAAAATTGTCAAAATTGTCAAAATTGTCAAAATTGTCAAAATTGTCAAAATTGTCAAAATTGTCAAAATTGTCAAAATTGTCAAAATTGTCAAAATTGTCAAAATTGTCAAAATTGTCAAAATTGTCAAAATTGTCAAAATTGTCAAAATTGTCAAAATTGTCAAAATTGTCAAAATTGTCAAAATTGTCAAAATTGTCAAAATTGTCAAAATTGTCAAAATTGTCAAAATTGTCAAAATTGTCAAAATTGTCAAAATTGTCAAAATTGTCAAAATTGTCAAAATTGTCAAAATTGTCAAAATTGTCAAAATTGTCAAAATTGTCAAAATTGTCAAAATTGTCAAAATTGTCAAAATTGTCAAAATTGTCAAAATTGTCAAAATTGTCAAAATTGTCAAAATTGTCAAAATTGTCAAAATTGTCAAAATTGTCAAAATTGTCAAAATTGTCAAAATTGTCAAAATTGTCAAAATTGTCAAAATTGTCAAAATTGTCAAAATTGTCAAAATTGTCAAAATTGTCAAAATTGTCAAAATTGTCAAAATTGTCAAAATTGTCAAAATTGTCAAAATTGTCAAAATTGTCAAAATTGTCAAAATTGTCAAAATTGTCAAAATTGTCAAAATTGTCAAAATTGTCAAAATTGTCAAAATTGTCAAAATTGTCAAAATTGTCAAAATTGTCAAAATTGTCAAAATTGTCAAAATTGTCAAAATTGTCAAAATTGTCAAAATTGTCAAAATTGTCAAAATTGTCAAAATTGTCAAAATTGTCAAAATTGTCAAAATTGTCAAAATTGTCAAAATTGTCAAAATTGTCAAAATTGTCAAAATTGTCAAAATTGTCAAAATTGTCAAAATTGTCAAAATTGTCAAAATTGTCAAAATTGTCAAAATTGTCAAAATTGTCAAAATTGTCAAAATTGTCAAAATTGTCAAAATTGTCAAAATTGTCAAAATTGTCAAAATTGTCAAAATTGTCAAAATTGTCAAAATTGTCAAAATTGTCAAAATTGTCAAAATTGTCAAAATTGTCAAAATTGTCAAAATTGTCAAAATTGTCAAAATTGTCAAAATTGTCAAAATTGTCAAAATTGTCAAAATTGTCAAAATTGTCAAAATTGTCAAAATTGTCAAAATTGTCAAAATTGTCAAAATTGTCAAAATTGTCAAAATTGTCAAAATTGTCAAAATTGTCAAAATTGTCAAAATTGTCAAAATTGTCAAAATTGTCAAAATTGTCAAAATTGTCAAAATTGTCAAAATTGTCAAAATTGTCAAAATTGTCAAAATTGTCAAAATTGTCAAAATTGTCAAAATTGTCAAAATTGTCAAAATTGTCAAAATTGTCAAAATTGTCAAAATTGTCAAAATTGTCAAAATTGTCAAAATTGTCAAAATTGTCAAAATTGTCAAAATTGTCAAAATTGTCAAAATTGTCAAAATTGTCAAAATTGTCAAAATTGTCAAAATTGTCAAAATTGTCAAAATTGTCAAAATTGTCAAAATTGTCAAAATTGTCAAAATTGTCAAAATTGTCAAAATTGTCAAAATTGTCAAAATTGTCAAAATTGTCAAAATTGTCAAAATTGTCAAAATTGTCAAAATTGTCAAAATTGTCAAAATTGTCAAAATTGTCAAAATTGTCAAAATTGTCAAAATTGTCAAAATTGTCAAAATTGTCAAAATTGTCAAAATTGTCAAAATTGTCAAAATTGTCAAAATTGTCAAAATTGTCAAAATTGTCAAAATTGTCAAAATTGTCAAAATTGTCAAAATTGTCAAAATTGTCAAAATTGTCAAAATTGTCAAAATTGTCAAAATTGTCAAAATTGTCAAAATTGTCAAAATTGTCAAAATTGTCAAAATTGTCAAAATTGTCAAAATTGTCAAAATTGTCAAAATTGTCAAAATTGTCAAAATTGTCAAAATTGTCAAAATTGTCAAAATTGTCAAAATTGTCAAAATTGTCAAAATTGTCAAAATTGTCAAAATTGTCAAAATTGTCAAAATTGTCAAAATTGTCAAAATTGTCAAAATTGTCAAAATTGTCAAAATTGTCAAAATTGTCAAAATTGTCAAAATTGTCAAAATTGTCAAAATTGTCAAAATTGTCAAAATTGTCAAAATTGTCAAAATTGTCAAAATTGTCAAAATTGTCAAAATTGTCAAAATTGTCAAAATTGTCAAAATTGTCAAAATTGTCAAAATTGTCAAAATTGTCAAAATTGTCAAAATTGTCAAAATTGTCAAAATTGTCAAAATTGTCAAAATTGTCAAAATTGTCAAAATTGTCAAAATTGTCAAAATTGTCAAAATTGTCAAAATTGTCAAAATTGTCAAAATTGTCAAAATTGTCAAAATTGTCAAAATTGTCAAAATTGTCAAAATTGTCAAAATTGTCAAAATTGTCAAAATTGTCAAAATTGTCAAAATTGTCAAAATTGTCAAAATTGTCAAAATTGTCAAAATTGTCAAAATTGTCAAAATTGTCAAAATTGTCAAAATTGTCAAAATTGTCAAAATTGTCAAAATTGTCAAAATTGTCAAAATTGTCAAAATTGTCAAAATTGTCAAAATTGTCAAAATTGTCAAAATTGTCAAAATTGTCAAAATTGTCAAAATTGTCAAAATTGTCAAAATTGTCAAAATTGTCAAAATTGTCAAAATTGTCAAAATTGTCAAAATTGTCAAAATTGTCAAAATTGTCAAAATTGTCAAAATTGTCAAAATTGTCAAAATTGTCAAAATTGTCAAAATTGTCAAAATTGTCAAAATTGTCAAAATTGTCAAAATTGTCAAAATTGTCAAAATTGTCAAAATTGTCAAAATTGTCAAAATTGTCAAAATTGTCAAAATTGTCAAAATTGTCAAAATTGTCAAAATTGTCAAAATTGTCAAAATTGTCAAAATTGTCAAAATTGTCAAAATTGTCAAAATTGTCAAAATTGTCAAAATTGTCAAAATTGTCAAAATTGTCAAAATTGTCAAAATTGTCAAAATTGTCAAAATTGTCAAAATTGTCAAAATTGTCAAAATTGTCAAAATTGTCAAAATTGTCAAAATTGTCAAAATTGTCAAAATTGTCAAAATTGTCAAAATTGTCAAAATTGTCAAAATTGTCAAAATTGTCAAAATTGTCAAAATTGTCAAAATTGTCAAAATTGTCAAAATTGTCAAAATTGTCAAAATTGTCAAAATTGTCAAAATTGTCAAAATTGTCAAAATTGTCAAAATTGTCAAAATTGTCAAAATTGTCAAAATTGTCAAAATTGTCAAAATTGTCAAAATTGTCAAAATTGTCAAAATTGTCAAAATTGTCAAAATTGTCAAAATTGTCAAAATTGTCAAAATTGTCAAAATTGTCAAAATTGTCAAAATTGTCAAAATTGTCAAAATTGTCAAAATTGTCAAAATTGTCAAAATTGTCAAAATTGTCAAAATTGTCAAAATTGTCAAAATTGTCAAAATTGTCAAAATTGTCAAAATTGTCAAAATTGTCAAAATTGTCAAAATTGTCAAAATTGTCAAAATTGTCAAAATTGTCAAAATTGTCAAAATTGTCAAAATTGTCAAAATTGTCAAAATTGTCAAAATTGTCAAAATTGTCAAAATTGTCAAAATTGTCAAAATTGTCAAAATTGTCAAAATTGTCAAAATTGTCAAAATTGTCAAAATTGTCAAAATTGTCAAAATTGTCAAAATTGTCAAAATTGTCAAAATTGTCAAAATTGTCAAAATTGTCAAAATTGTCAAAATTGTCAAAATTGTCAAAATTGTCAAAATTGTCAAAATTGTCAAAATTGTCAAAATTGTCAAAATTGTCAAAATTGTCAAAATTGTCAAAATTGTCAAAATTGTCAAAATTGTCAAAATTGTCAAAATTGTCAAAATTGTCAAAATTGTCAAAATTGTCAAAATTGTCAAAATTGTCAAAATTGTCAAAATTGTCAAAATTGTCAAAATTGTCAAAATTGTCAAAATTGTCAAAATTGTCAAAATTGTCAAAATTGTCAAAATTGTCAAAATTGTCAAAATTGTCAAAATTGTCAAAATTGTCAAAATTGTCAAAATTGTCAAAATTGTCAAAATTGTCAAAATTGTCAAAATTGTCAAAATTGTCAAAATTGTCAAAATTGTCAAAATTGTCAAAATTGTCAAAATTGTCAAAATTGTCAAAATTGTCAAAATTGTCAAAATTGTCAAAATTGTCAAAATTGTCAAAATTGTCAAAATTGTCAAAATTGTCAAAATTGTCAAAATTGTCAAAATTGTCAAAATTGTCAAAATTGTCAAAATTGTCAAAATTGTCAAAATTGTCAAAATTGTCAAAATTGTCAAAATTGTCAAAATTGTCAAAATTGTCAAAATTGTCAAAATTGTCAAAATTGTCAAAATTGTCAAAATTGTCAAAATTGTCAAAATTGTCAAAATTGTCAAAATTGTCAAAATTGTCAAAATTGTCAAAATTGTCAAAATTGTCAAAATTGTCAAAATTGTCAAAATTGTCAAAATTGTCAAAATTGTCAAAATTGTCAAAATTGTCAAAATTGTCAAAATTGTCAAAATTGTCAAAATTGTCAAAATTGTCAAAATTGTCAAAATTGTCAAAATTGTCAAAATTGTCAAAATTGTCAAAATTGTCAAAATTGTCAAAATTGTCAAAATTGTCAAAATTGTCAAAATTGTCAAAATTGTCAAAATTGTCAAAATTGTCAAAATTGTCAAAATTGTCAAAATTGTCAAAATTGTCAAAATTGTCAAAATTGTCAAAATTGTCAAAATTGTCAAAATTGTCAAAATTGTCAAAATTGTCAAAATTGTCAAAATTGTCAAAATTGTCAAAATTGTCAAAATTGTCAAAATTGTCAAAATTGTCAAAATTGTCAAAATTGTCAAAATTGTCAAAATTGTCAAAATTGTCAAAATTGTCAAAATTGTCAAAATTGTCAAAATTGTCAAAATTGTCAAAATTGTCAAAATTGTCAAAATTGTCAAAATTGTCAAAATTGTCAAAATTGTCAAAATTGTCAAAATTGTCAAAATTGTCAAAATTGTCAAAATTGTCAAAATTGTCAAAATTGTCAAAATTGTCAAAATTGTCAAAATTGTCAAAATTGTCAAAATTGTCAAAATTGTCAAAATTGTCAAAATTGTCAAAATTGTCAAAATTGTCAAAATTGTCAAAATTGTCAAAATTGTCAAAATTGTCAAAATTGTCAAAATTGTCAAAATTGTCAAAATTGTCAAAATTGTCAAAATTGTCAAAATTGTCAAAATTGTCAAAATTGTCAAAATTGTCAAAATTGTCAAAATTGTCAAAATTGTCAAAATTGTCAAAATTGTCAAAATTGTCAAAATTGTCAAAATTGTCAAAATTGTCAAAATTGTCAAAATTGTCAAAATTGTCAAAATTGTCAAAATTGTCAAAATTGTCAAAATTGTCAAAATTGTCAAAATTGTCAAAATTGTCAAAATTGTCAAAATTGTCAAAATTGTCAAAATTGTCAAAATTGTCAAAATTGTCAAAATTGTCAAAATTGTCAAAATTGTCAAAATTGTCAAAATTGTCAAAATTGTCAAAATTGTCAAAATTGTCAAAATTGTCAAAATTGTCAAAATTGTCAAAATTGTCAAAATTGTCAAAATTGTCAAAATTGTCAAAATTGTCAAAATTGTCAAAATTGTCAAAATTGTCAAAATTGTCAAAATTGTCAAAATTGTCAAAATTGTCAAAATTGTCAAAATTGTCAAAATTGTCAAAATTGTCAAAATTGTCAAAATTGTCAAAATTGTCAAAATTGTCAAAATTGTCAAAATTGTCAAAATTGTCAAAATTGTCAAAATTGTCAAAATTGTCAAAATTGTCAAAATTGTCAAAATTGTCAAAATTGTCAAAATTGTCAAAATTGTCAAAATTGTCAAAATTGTCAAAATTGTCAAAATTGTCAAAATTGTCAAAATTGTCAAAATTGTCAAAATTGTCAAAATTGTCAAAATTGTCAAAATTGTCAAAATTGTCAAAATTGTCAAAATTGTCAAAATTGTCAAAATTGTCAAAATTGTCAAAATTGTCAAAATTGTCAAAATTGTCAAAATTGTCAAAATTGTCAAAATTGTCAAAATTGTCAAAATTGTCAAAATTGTCAAAATTGTCAAAATTGTCAAAATTGTCAAAATTGTCAAAATTGTCAAAATTGTCAAAATTGTCAAAATTGTCAAAATTGTCAAAATTGTCAAAATTGTCAAAATTGTCAAAATTGTCAAAATTGTCAAAATTGTCAAAATTGTCAAAATTGTCAAAATTGTCAAAATTGTCAAAATTGTCAAAATTGTCAAAATTGTCAAAATTGTCAAAATTGTCAAAATTGTCAAAATTGTCAAAATTGTCAAAATTGTCAAAATTGTCAAAATTGTCAAAATTGTCAAAATTGTCAAAATTGTCAAAATTGTCAAAATTGTCAAAATTGTCAAAATTGTCAAAATTGTCAAAATTGTCAAAATTGTCAAAATTGTCAAAATTGTCAAATTGTCAAAATTGTCAAAATTGTCAAAATTGTCAAAATTGTCAAAATTGTCAAAATTGTCAAAATTGTCAAAATTGTCAAAATTGTCAAAATTGTCAAAATTGTCAAAATTGTCAAAATTGTCAAAATTGTCAAAATTGTCAAAATTGTCAAAATTGTCAAAATTGTCAAAATTGTCAAAATTGTCAAAATTGTCAAAATTGTCAAAATTGTCAAAATTGTCAAATTGTCAAAATTGTCAAAATTGTCAAAATTGTCAAAATTGTCAAAATTGTCAAAATTGTCAAAATTGCATAGCATAGCATAGCATTGGTGTCTACCCGTAGCTGCTACTTCGTTATTGACCAGGATTGTCAAACATTGCTCCGTGGACCACAGATGAAAAGTAGGAACCAATCATCACCTTCGCAATTTTCAAAGGTCCCTATCATGCTGATCAATACCGACGCCGGCCACGACCAGAGGTAAGACACGGGAAGTGGATGGGAATGTTAGTCCGATACTTGTGATGGGACCGCCAAATCGACTGCGTCTCCGAAAGTATCACATGAGTTTTGAAAATTAGTAAGATGGGTATGTGGTCAGGATTCACTGTGGTAGGTGATGCGACCATAAGCAATTTGTTTATCGGTTGAAATTTTAAAAATCTTAGGCAGCCGGCTGCGGAAAGATAGCTATCTAGGATTTAAATATAGTATTAATTCGACCGCGATTCTCCAGAAATTCTCCGTCGGCGTGCCTTCCGATCAACGGTGATGTAGGAAGGGCTTCATTTATTGAAATGATTATTGAAAATATAGAAAGGGCTTAATCAGCAATACGACTTGCTAGTCTAAAAAAATAGGTACATTTTTCAAAACTATAAATAGAGAACAACACAAAAACTCATCGGCCAACGAACGCGAAAAAAACAATGAAAAAAGAAGGTAAAAACAGAACTGCGCGTCCCGAAAAGCACCACACTACTGATGCCATTATTTAATTATAATAGCCAATCACCCCATGCACTCGAACAGTGACAAAAAGAGACGGAAAACACAAAAAAAACAGGACTACGCGTCCACACAGGCACCGCACTACTGATGCCATTATTTAATTCTAATAGCCAATCACCCCATGCACTCGAACAGTGACACAAAAGAGACGGAAAATAACACGAAAAACAGGACTGCGCGTCCTCACAGGCACTGCACTACTGATGCCATTATTTAATTATAATAGCCAATCACCCCATGCACTCGAACAGTGACAAAAGAGACGGAAAATAACAAAAAAACAGGACTGCGCGTCCTCACAGGCACCGCACTACTGATCAAATTGTCAAAATTGTCAAAATTGTCAAAATTGTCAAAATTGTCAAAATTGTCAAAATTGCCAAAATTGTAAAAATTGTCAAAATTGTCAAAATTGTCAAAATTGTCAAAATTGTCAAAATTGTCAAAATTGTCAAAATTGTCAAAATTGTCAAAATTGTCAAAATTGTCAAAATTGTCAAAATTGTCAAAATTGTCAAAATTGTCAAAATTGTCAAAATTGTCAAAATTGTCAAAATTGTCAAAATTGTCAAAATTGTCAAAATTGTCAAAATTGTCAAAATTGTCAAAATTGTCAAAATTGTCAAAATTGTCAAAATTGTCAAAATTGTCAAAATTGTCAAAATTGTCAAAATTGTCAAAATTGTCAAAATTGTCAAAATTGTCAAATTGTCAAAATTGTCAAAATTGTCAAAATTGTCAAAATTGTCAAAATTGTCAAAATTGTCAAAATTGTCAAAATTGTCAAAATTGTCAAAATTGTCAAAATTGTCAAAATTGTCAAAATTGTCAAAATTGTCAAAATTGTCAAAATTGTCAAAATTGTCAAAATTGTCAAAATTGTCAAAATTGTCAAAATTGTCAAAATTGTCAAAATTGTCAAAATTGTCAAAATTGTCAAAATTGTCAAAATTGTCAAAATTGTCAAAATTGTCAAAATTGTCAAAATTGTCAAAATTGTCAAAATTGTCAAAATTGTCAAAATTGTCAAAATTGTCAAAATTGTCAAAATTGTCAAAATTGTCAAAATTGTCAAAATTGTCAAAATTGTCAAAATTGTCAAAATTGTCAAAATTGTCAAAATTGTCAAAATTGTCAAAATTGTCAAAATTGTCAAAATTGTCATAATTGTCAAAATTGTCAAAATTGTCAAAATTGTCAAAATTGTCAAAATTGTCAAAATTGTCAAAATTGTCAAAATTGTCAAAATGTCAAAATTGTCAAAATTGTCAAAATTGTCAAAATTGTCAAAATTGTCAAAATTGTCAAAATTGTCAAAATTGTCAAAATTGTCAAAATTGTCAAAATTGTCAAAATTGTCAAAATTGTCAAAATTGTCAAAATTGTCAAAATTGTCAAAATTGTCAAAATTGTCAAAATTGTCAAAATTGTCAAAATTGTCAAAATTGTCAAAATTGTCAAAATTGTCAAAATTGTCAAAATTGTCAAAATTGTCAAAATTGTCAAAATTGTCAAAATTGTCAAAATTGTCAAAATTGTCAAAATTGTCAAAATTGTCAAAATTGTCAAAATTGTCAAAATTGTCAAAATTGTCAAAATTGTCAAAATTGTCAAAATTGTCAAAATTGTCAAAATTGTCAAAATTGTCAAAATTGTCAAAATTGTCAAAATTGTCAAAATTGTCAAAATTGTCAAAATTGTCAAAATTGTCAAAATTGTCAAAATTGTCAAAATTGTCAAAATTGTCAAAATTGTCAAAATTGTCAAAATTGTCAAAATTGTCAAAATTGTCAAAATTGTCAAAATTGTCAAAATTGTCAAAATTGTCAAAATTGTCAAAATTGTCAAAATTGTCAAAATTGTCAAAATTGTCAAAATTGTCAAAATTGTCAAAATTGTCAAAATTGTCAAAATTGTCAAAATTGTCAAAATTGTCAAAATTGTCAAAATTGTCAAAATTGTCAAAATTGTCAAAATTGTCAAAATTGTCAAAATTGTCAAAATTGTCAAAATTGTCAAAATTGTCAAAATTGTCAAAATTGTCAAAATTGTCAAAATTGTCAAAATTGTCAAAATTGTCAAAATTGTCAAAATTGTCAAAATTGTCAAAATTGTCAAAATTGTCAAAATTGTCAAAATTGTCAAAATTGTCAAAATTGTCAAAATTGTCAAAATTGTCAAAATTGTCAAAATTGTCAAAATTGTCAAAATTGTCAAAATTGTCAAAATTGTCAAAATTGTCAAAATTGTCAAAATTGTCAAAATTGTCAAAATTGTCAAAATTGTCAAAATTGTCAAAATTGTCAAAATTGTCAAAATTGTCAAAATTGTCAAAATTGTCAAAATTGTCAAAATTGTCAAAATTGTCAAAATTGTCAAAATTGTCAAAATTGTCAAAATTGTCAAAATTGTCAAAATTGTCAAAATTGTCAAAATTGTCAAAATTGTCAAAATTGTCAAAATTGTCAAAATTGTCAAAATTGTCAAAATTGTCAAAATTGTCAAAATTGTCAAAATTGTCAATATTGTCAAAATTGTCAAAATTGTCAAAATTGTCAAAATTGTCAAAATTGTCAAAATTGTCAAAATTGTCAAAATTGTCAAAATTGTCAAAATTGTCAAAATTGTCAAAATTGTCAAAATTGTCAAAATTGTCAAAATTGTCAAAATTGTCAAAATTGTCAAAATTGTCAAAATTGTCAAAATTGTCAAAATTGTCAAAATTGTCAAAATTGTCAAAATTGTCAAAATTGTCAAAATTGTCAAAATTGTCAAAATTGTCAAAATTGTCAAAATTGTCAAAATTGTCAAAATTGTCAAAATTGTCAAAATTGTCAAAATTGTCAAAATTGTCAAAATTGTCAAAATTGTCAAAATTGTCAAAATTGTCAAAATTGTCAAAATTGTCAAAATTGTCAAAATTGTCAAAATTGTCAAAATTGTCAAAATTGTCAAAATTGTCAAAATTGTCAAAATTGTCAAAATTGTCAAAATTGTCAAAATTGTCAAAATTGTCAAAATTGTCAAAATTGTCAAAATTGTCAAAATTGTCAAAATTGTCAAAATTGTCAAAATTGTCAAAATTGTCAAAATTGCCAAAATTGTCAAAATTGTCAAAATTGTCAAAATTGTCAAAATTGTCAAAATTGTCAAAATTGTCAAAATTGTCAAAATTGTCAAAATTAGCATAGCATAGCATAGCATTGGTGTCTACCCGTAGCTGCTACTTCGTTATTGACCAGGACCCCCAAACATTGCTCCGTGGACCACAGATGAAAAGTAGGAACCAATCATCACCCCTTCGCAATTTTCAAAGGTCCCTATCATGCTGATCAATACCGACGCCGGCCACGACCAGAGGTAAGACACGGGGAAGTGGATGGGAATGTTAGTCCGATACTTGAGTGATGGGACCGCCAAATCGACTGCGTCTCCGACAAAGTATCACATGAGTTTTGAGGGGTTAGTAAGATGGGTATGTGGTCAGGATTCACTGTGGTAGGTGATGCGACCATAAGCAATTTGTTTATCGGTTGAAATTTTAAAAATCTTAGGCAGCCGGCTGCGGAAAGATAGCTATCTAGGGATTTAAATATAGTATTAATTCGACCGCGATTCTCCAGAAATTCTCCGTCGGCGTGCCTTCCGATCAACGGTGATGTAGGAAGGGCTTCATTTATTGAAATGATTATTGAAATGATATAGAAAGGGCTTAATCCAGCAATACGACTTGCTAGTCTAAAAAAAAAAATAGGTACATTTTTCTAGAAAACTATAAATAGAGAACAACACAAAAAAACTCATCGGCCAACGAACGCGAGTGGGAAAAAAACAATGAAAAAAAGAAGGTAAAAAAACAGAACTGCGCGTCCCGAAAAGCACCACACTACTGATGCCATTATTTAATTATAATAGCCAATCACCCCATGCACTCGAACAGTGACAAAAAAGAGACGGAAAATAACACGAAAAAAAACAGGACTACGCGTCCACACAGGCACCGCACTACTGATGCCATTATTTAATTCTAATAGCCAATCACCCCATGCACTCGAACAGTGACACAAAAGAGACGGAAAATAACACGAAAAAACAGGACTGCGCGTCCTCACAGGCACCGCACTACTGATGCCATTATTTAATTATAATAGCCAATCACCCCATGCACTCGAACAGTGACAAAAAAGAGACGGAAAATAACACGAAAAAAAAACAGGACTGCGCGTCCTCACAGGCACCGCACTACTGATCAAATTGTCAAAATTGTCAAAATTGTCAAAATTGTCAAAATTGTCAAAATTGTCAAAATTGCCAAAATTGTAAAAATTGTCAAAATTGTCAAAATTGTCAAAATTGTCAAAATTGTCAAAATTGTCAAAATTGTCAAAATTGTCAAAATTGTCAAAATTGTCAAAATTGTCAAAATTGTCAAAATTGTCAAAATTGTCAAAATTGTCAAAATTGTCAAAATTGTCAAAATTGTCAAAATTGTCAAAATTGTCAAAATTGTCAAAATTGTCAAAATTGTCAAAATTGTCAAAATTGCCAAAATTGTCAAAATTGTCAAAATTGTCAAAATTGTCAAAATTGTCAAAATTGTCAAAATTGTCAAAATTGTCAAAATTGTCAAAATTGTCAAAATTGTCAAAATTGTCAAAATTGTCAAAATTGTCAAAATTGTCAAAATTGTCAAAATTGTCAAAATTGTCAAAATTGTCAAAATTGTCAAAATTGTCAAAATTGTCAAAATTGTCAAAATTGTCAAAATTGTCAAAATTGTCAAAATTGTCAAAATTGTCAAAATTGTCAAAATTGTAAAATTGTCAAAATTGTCAAAATTGTCAAAATTGTCAAAATTGTCAAAATTGTCAAAATTGTCAAAATTGTCAAAATTGTCAAAATTGTCAAAATTGTCAAAATTGTCAAAATTGTCAAAATTGTCAAAATTGTCAAAATTGTCAAAATTGTCAAAATTGTCAAAATTGTCAAAATTGTCAAAATTGTCAAAATTGTCAAAATTGCCAAAATTGTCAAAATTGTCAAAATTGTCAAAATTGTCAAAATTGTCAAAATTGTCAAAATTGTCAAAATTGTCAAAATTGTCAAAATTGTCAAAATTGTCAAAATTGTCAAAATTGTCAAAATTGTCAAAATTGTCAAAATTGTCAAAATTGTCAAAATTGTCAAAATTGTCAAAATTGTCAAAATTGTCAAAATTGTCAAAATTGTCAAAATTGCCAAAATTGTAAAAATTGTCAAAATTGTCAAAATTGTCAAAATTGTCAAAATTGTCAAAATTGTCAAAATTGTCAAAATTGTCAAAATTGTCAAAATTGTCAAAATTGTCAAAATTGTCAAAATTGTCAAAATTGTCAAAATTGTCAAAATTGCCAAAATTGTAAAAATTGTCAAAATTGTCAAAATTGTCAAAATTGTCAAAATTGTCAAAATTGTCAAAATTGTCAAAATTGTCAAAATTGTCAAAATTGTCAAAATTGTCAAAATTGTCAAAATTGTCAAAATTGTCAAAATTGTCAAAATTGTCAAAATTGTCAAAATTGTCAAAATTGTCAAAATTGTCAAAATTGTCAAAATTGTCAAAATTGTCAAAATTGTCAAAATTGTCAAAATTGTCAAAATTGTCAAAATTGTCAAAATTGTCAAAATTGTCAAAATTGTCAAAATTGTCAAAATTGTCAAAATTGTCAAAATTGTCAAAATTGTCAAAATTGTCAAAATTGTCAAAATTGTCAAAATTGTCAAAATTGTCAAAATTGTCAAAATTGTCAAAATTGTCAAAATTGTCAAAATTGTCAAAATTGTCAAAATTGTCAAAATTGTCAAAATTGTCAAAATTGTCAAAATTGTCAAAATTGTCAAAATTGTCAAAATTGTCAAAATTGCCAAAATTGTCAAAATTGTCAAAATTGTCAAAATTGTCAAAATTGTCAAAATTGTCAAAATTGTCAAAATTGTCAAAATTGACAAAATTGTCAAAATTGTCAAAATTGTCAAAATTGTCAAAATTGTCAAAATTGTCAAAATTGTCAAAATTGTCAAAATTGTCAAAATTGTCAAAATTGTCAAAATTGTCAAAATTGTCAAAATTGTCAAAATTGTCAAAATTGTCAAAATTGTCAAAATTGTCAAAATTGTCAAAATTGTCAAAATTGCCAAAATTGTAAAAATTGTCAAAATTGTCAAAATTGTCAAAATTGTCAAAATTGTCAAAATTGTCAAAATTGTCAAAATTGTCAAAATTGTCAAAATTGTCAAAATTGTCAAAATTGTCAAAATTGTCAAAATTGTCAAAATTGTCAAAATTGTCAAAATTGCCAAAATTGTAAAAATTGTCAAAATTGTCAAAATTGTCAAAATTGTCAAAATTGTCAAAATTGTCAAAATTGTCAAAATTGTCAAAATTGTCAAAATTGTCAAAATTGTCAAAATTGTCAAAATTGTCAAAATTGTCAAAATTGTCAAAATTGTCAAAATTGTCAAAATTGTCAAAATTGTCAAAATTGTCAAAATTGTCAAAATTGTCAAAATTGTCAAAATTGTCAAATTTGTCAAAATTGTCAAAATTGTCAAAATTGTCAAAATTGTCAAAATTGTCAAAATTGCCAAAATTGTAAAAATTGTCAAAATTGTCAAAATTGTCAAAATTGTCAAAATTGTCAAAATTGTCAAAATTGCCAAAATTGTAAAAATTGTCAAAATTGTCAAAATTGTCAAAATTGTCAAAATTGTCAAAATTGTCAAAATTGTCAAAATTGTCAAAATTGTCAAAATTGTCAAAATTGTCAAAATTGTCAAAATTGTCAAAATTGCCAAAATTGTCAAAATTGTCAAAATTGTCAAAATTGTCAAAATTGTCAAAATTGTCAAAATTGTCAAAATTGTCAAAATTGTCAAAATTGTCAAAATTGTCAAAATTGTCAAAATTGTCAAAATTGTCAAAATTGTCAAAATTGTCAAAATTGTCAAAATTGTCAAAATTGTCAAAATTGTCAAAATTGTCAAAATTGTCAAAATTGTCAAAATTGTCAAAATTGTCAAAATTGTCAAAATTGTCAAAATTGTCAAAATTGTCAAAATTGTCAAAATTGTCAAAATTGTCAAAATTGTCAAAATTGTCAAAATTGTCAAAATTGTCAAAATTGTCAAAATTGTCAAAATTGTCAAAATTGTCAAAATTGTCAAAATTGTCAAAATTGTCAAAATTGTCAAAATTGTCAAAATTGTCAAAATTGTCAAAATTGTCAAAATTGACAAAAAATACAAAAATTACAAAAATTACAAAAATGACTAAAATGACAAAAATGAACATAGCACTATATTCAACGATTTCACTCTATTAGTACAAAGCATTTCGATTTTTAGTACAATATATTTTATTGCTTGATTAGAAGCCATTATGATGATAACTTTTTAAAAACATTTTGTTTAAATTTTAGTACAAAAGTTTTTGCTGGTTGTTCTACAAATTTTATTTTTTTTTGTTTTGTAGCCGTTTTTAGGCAAATAATTTGACTAGAACTATACAAAATTAGTAATTTTAGTACAAAGTTTATCGTATCTGGTTTTTTGAAGTTATTTATTGCAGTCGCCAAGTCGCCAAGTCTAGTTGCGATCGCTGATGAGATAAATATAACAAAATTATCAATAAATCAACAGAAAGTCAAATAACTTTGCAGCAATTCATTATCTATAAACTTGCCCAGGTCGTCCCCGTAACCCTCCTTTAACAATGAATAATTATTTCACCCCCCTCGAAGTGACAGGCTAATTAATTCAGAAAATCAGCGATGCATTTCCATCTAATTTGTGGAAGGCCAGAGCCGCGGACAACAAAAAAAAAGGACGAGACGCTTCTCCCTCTGATCGGAAAATCCATTAAAACTGAGTCAACAGTTTCGCCGTGGCACGAAACTTTTGGCAGGCGCCTTTTTCCGCGGTCGAGGAGGTCACACTTGAGCGGATAAAGCACCGATCGGAGCTCATTACGGGGTGGCCCTTTTGGTTGATCCCGTGAAGAATCTCACCGAGACACCTCTTCAGCTGACACCTTGAGCCGGACACCTTGCTGCTGTGCTGGCGAATGTCGAGGCTGGTGTACTAAAAGGTTGGAGGGATTAAATTTTTGTACTAAAACCTAAAAAATCAGTCTTCAGATAGTCATTGCAAGGATTCTGTACTAAAAATCAATTAATTCAAAATTCAGCAAGATTTGGGCGAAAATTTCTTCCAACCTTACAGTTGATCCTGTCAAATTAAGGGGGCTGATGACGGCAAGAACAACAAAAAATATTCAAATTACCGTTGGGGATTCATCTGCAGTTGTGTGCAGCAGATGCGTTCCGGAACGTGCCCTGCGTTACTGCACTTTGGACCGTCTGGTGGGCTCATTTGTAGCGGGCAGCAGACAAGGTCCGAATTCGTGGGATTCGTGCCGGCCACTTCAGGGCTCTGTCGATTTGAGGAGGGGATGTAAACGGTAGGCTGATTTATGCACCCAAAGTTTGTCAAAAAGCGCGAAATGAAAAGCTGGGGGTAATTTGCCAATGGGTCCACCGAAAAATGAATGTTTAAGGGTTATTTAACCTTTAAAATGAGTATCTTTCAATAAGTGTTTTGTTATGTAAACAAACAGTTGTCACTTGATTTTTTCGCTTGTACTAAAAACTGAATTTCGCTTATTTTGACAGCTCTTTGTTGACACGGACAAAATTCAGCAAACATGTCCAACAACCGCCCCCTTACCCTCTCAAATTGGCACCACCTGCCGTGACCACGGCATTAGGGGCCGTGCCGAACCGTGGGAAATATGGTCCTAGGGTTGGTTGTTTTAGAAGTGTCGCGCGGCTTCTCAACTCGCGTCAAAATGACGGTGACGACGTCCTGGAAAACAATGGGTCCTGGAGTTCTGGGAAACTCAAGAGGGTATCGCGGCCAACACCTGATGTGGCGCGATTTTTCGACACGACGGCGGCCCAGCTGTTTCGAGTCAACACACTCGGATGATGGTAGATTTGGGTTTCGAGATGATAATGGGGGGAAAGTGTTGCCAGGAGGGATGGTTTTGCTGGTCAGTGGTGAAAGATTAAAAAATTAAAGAAATTGATAGAATTCATTTCTATATAAAATTATTATTTAAACCCAGAATATGACGAAAAATCTATTTTTTTCTTGAAAAAATAATTGGTCAATTTTCGAATTTCATTAGGGTGGTACACCCCCATACACTTTTCCCATGAAAATAAGACATTTTTAACAGAAGATATTTCAAGTTTAAAGAGATTTTTCAGCATTTGGAGAGCTAGATCTCCTCATTCGACCTTGCAACCTTGCGTTTAAAATTTGGGCTGAACTATTTTGAGATATTTAAATTATTAATTTGCATCTGTTTTACCTTAAAATTGCTGTAACATTTGACCCTCAAGTCCAAATTGACTTATCATAAAACAAAAATGTTCGTTTTATAGAGTTCTAAAAGTGCCCTGAATATTACTTTTCTCTAAAACTTAATCCTGAATTGCTACGTTTAAAAAAATGATTTTTGAAGGTTTGCTTAGATGCTTTCTCTAAATTTGGTCGTAGAAGATTGCGAGATCAAATTTTGGTGTCTTCGACAAGGTTCTAGCTTTCTAGAAGTAAAAAAAATCCCATAAATATTCCTTAAAAGTTAGATTTTTTAAAGCATCCGAATCGTGAACCACCCTAATTTTCAACCAATCCAAAAGTTGCCCCTATCTATTTGCTTTACTGAACTTTTAGATGCAATATAAGATTAGATCCCACAACATTATTTTCAGAATTTTGACATAATGCATTAGGTTAATAAAGCTTAAATTTATATTTTGCTTATATTTTAAAATTTGTTTTGTTTTCAATAGTGAAAAAGAAATAGGAAATATAAGTTTTTTTCCGTTGTTACTAAAATTGTACTCAAATTGTATATTCACTGTAATTTTCTTCAATATTTCCGATAAAAATTATGACTTTTTTCAATCAAAACTAAATTTTAAAGGTTGTTAATCGATAACAACCGATCGATCGCTTCTATCGGATGGTGAAGTAAAACGTCGGTCCCGGTTTCTCCTGTCTCGTCAGAGGCGCTGGAGCAGAAATCCCACGTTAGAGGAAGGCCATGCCCCGGGGGGCGTAGTGCCAATAGTTTCGTTTTTTTTCGTTTAATCGATAATATTATCGTCTGATGATAACGATAATGGTTATCGTTATCGTTATTTCGAAAATTCTATCGGCGATATGATCGCCGATTATGGACGATAATTAATTTGTTAAATCTTTCTAAATTCAACTCAATTCAACCATATCATGTTAAATTTTCAATGCTTTCACAAATATTTTTTTTTAATCTTGTAAGTTTCAAAGTATAAATATGTACTCAAAATTGTTCAAAAAATACCGATTTTTTTTTAAATACTCAAAAGTTCATAATTTGCAATATGGGTTTCAAACGAAGCGAAATTTACTAAAAAAAAATCAGAAAAATAGGAGTCAAATGACTACCCGAACGATTGAGTGTTGAAGTTTATTTGTAAAATAAAGAAATTTTCTCAAAACATCGTATTTTTCGGAAATACTCAAATTTTAAAAATTTCCAGTATGGATATCGAACGATTTGAAATTTCGTCTGCCTTACCTCTGTTTTTTTTTGAAAATACTAAAATTTTCACAAATTGCCGTATGTTTTCGAAAATACTGATTTTTTTTAAATATGCAATATGGGTATCAAACGAAGCGAAATTTACTCATTTTTTTCAGAAAAATAGGGGTCAAATGACTACCGAACGTTTGAGTGTTAAACTAAATTTGTAAAATACAGAAATTTTCACAAAACATTGTATTTTTCGGAAATACTCAAATTTAAAAAAAATGCAATATGGGTGTCGAGCGAATTGAAATTTCGTCTGCTCTACAGTCATTCCTCATATTCGGAACAGTTTACAAATCGGCCAATGTTCAACAAATCATAGAAAATCGATAATTGAACATAATGATTTGCTTTTACCTTCATGTGAAAGCTTTTCTTGCGATCTTTCGATTGATGTATAGACCGGCTGTACATTTTTACGTTTTATATCAAGTTTTCAAAGAAAAACATTGACCCTTGAAATCCACAAATTCGGAACACTTTTTTCTTACGATGTAAACAAAACCATTTTTCTCTCCAGGAGTACATATTTTTTACAAAATAATGACTTTGCACTCTGAAACCAATAAAACTCATGCTTAGTAATGTTTTATGAATGGTCTGATAACTTTTTTTTGTGAAAATATCAGTTAAATTCAGGTGTTCCACAATTGTGGGAGACACAATAACATCCCACAATCATGAAACAGGCAATTTGGAGGCAGTGTTTTGCTGCTCTGGATAAAATAGTCTGGAAATGCAGTTTTTGTTTAAAAAGTACTACTTTTACTAGTGAAATAGCAAGAGAACATCCAAATAAAGGCCCTAAAAATAGCAGGATCGGCAGAAAAGTTACATTTTGCATCCTGTTGACAAAATACCACAAAAGTGTTCCGAATATGTGGGTGTTCCGAATATGTGGGATGACTGTACCTCTGTTTTTTTTGTTGAAAATACTTAAATTTTCTCAAATTACCGTATGTTTTCGAAATTAATGATTTTTTTTTAAATATGCAATATGGGTATCAAACGAAGCGAAATTTTGCAAGCTTCATAAAAACGTTTAAATTGTGTATTTTCATACAAAATTTTGCATCTCACCGATATTGCAAATTTAAAAAATTTGAGTATTTTCGAAAAAAACGGTAATCTGTGATTTTTTTTGTATTTTATAACAAAAAACTCTAAAAAATATAAAAAGCAAAAAAAACGCTTCGCTGAAAATTTGAGTATTTTCGAAAATACGGTATTTGAGACATTTTTTGTATTTTACAAAAAAAGCTTATGTAAAGTGAAACAGCATATAAAATTTCGCTTTGTCTGGTACCCATATTGCAAATTATGATAATTTCAGTACATTTGAAAAAATACGAAATTTTGTAAAAAAAATAGTATTTTCAAAAAAAAACTCGAATAAAGATAAAATGCATAAATATCGCTTCGTATCAAACCCATATTGCAAATTTTGAAAAATTGGGTATTATCGAAAATACGGTGTTTTGTGGTTCTTTTTATATTATACAAAAAAAGCTTATGTAAAGTTAAAATGCATACAAAATCTCGCTTTGTCTCGTACTCATATTGCAAATTATGAAAATATGAGTACTTTCAAAAACATAAGGTATTTTGTAAAAAATAAATTATTTATTTTCTAGAAAAAAACTCTTTTAATGTGATAAAGCAACCAAAATTTCGCTTCGTTTGATATTACCCATATTACAAATGTTTAAAATTGAAGTATTTAAAAAAACGGTATTTTGTGAATTTTTGTTTTTAACAATTAAAAAACTTTAGTAAAGTGAAAAAGCATACAAAAAAAACATGGGTATTATAAAAATATGAGTACTTTCGAAAAAATACGGTATTTTGTGAACAATTTTGAGCATATAACTTAATAGATTTTCAGAAAATATATACTTAATGAAAGCATTGAAAGTTTATCATGATATGGTTAAATTGAGTCGATTTTAGAAAGATTTAAAAAATGAATTATCGGCGATAAGATTATAGCCGATAGAATTATCGAAATAACGATAGTAATATCGTTATCGGTATCGAGCCATCTTGAACTCATTTCAAATGTTAATCTTGATTTCAGGTGGTTTTGAAATTCGAAATTAAATTCAAGGAAAAATCAAACAAAACAATTAGCATTTTCTTATGGCTCAAAAGTTTTTTTTTGTGAATAAAATTAAAATAATAAAATTATATTTCTGAGCATTTTGTTGTTGTTTTTGTTAAAATGTGTTTTTTTTAGTTTTATTTTTCCCGAACTTTCTTTAATAATGCCTTCAACTTTGCCGAAGACTTGACGTTCTTTTTCATTGGAATCTCGTGCTTAAGATTCAAGAATATTTTGATACCATCTTGTACTGACAGCTGTTAAATTTGTATGGGCACTTGTATGGACGGCCCCTTCACAGTTTAAAGCAAAATAATAAATTCTGATTTCTGGCAGAGTGGGGAGCTTATAGAACTGCCAATTTAACCCCGATTCAGGGTAATATAATAACTTCGTGTAGTCTTTATGTGGCATCCTGCCACATTGTCAACTTGGTAATCAGATATTTTGGTAGCAAGTTGGTAGATGGGTTACTTGGTATTGTTGATAGCCATGATAGCTCTAAATCATATCGATGTTGGCAATCAGGTAATTTGGTAGCTCTAGTAAGAAGAAAGCCTGGAAGCGTCATAGTTTGGTAGCTTCATGGTAACTTGAAAGCTTGGTAACCTGAGTTCATGAAACCATGTTACTTTCACTAATTAGTAATGTAGCAGCTTGAGAATTTAGCAGCTCTGGTAACGAAACAAAAGAGGTTACCCAATCTTGGTAGCATAGATCAGCGATTCTCAACAGGGGTACCGAGCCTACTTGATTTACATGATAGGGGGTACCAGCCTAGAAGAAGGTTGAGAATCGCTGGCATAGATGACACGACTTGACACCATCTTGGTAGCAAATATGTCAAAAATGAAAGTTTAGAATATAGTCACATAAATTTCTTGAAAACACATGAATTTGGTAACCCAGTAACTTGACAATCGAGTAACCTCTGATTTCAAAATTTGTAGCAAGGAAACTTTTAAAAATGGTTACTTGATGACCTTGCCGTTTGGTAACTTGGTAGCTAAAATTTGTTTAATTGGCAGTCTATGTTCTTGTTTATTCTGTGTGCCTCACACAGTTGGTAGATTGGTAGTTTGGAAACTTGTTTTTGTGGATAAGCTTGAAAATCATGAAATGTTTTAGCTTGGTAGCGAAGGAACTTGCAGAATAATAATCTAGCAATTCGGTTAAGTTGGTAACTTGGATCCCTTTCCATACTGTACCGTTGTAATATTATAGTTTGGTAACCTGGATTTTTTTTTGAAAATGATAACGCCATAAACCTACGCCAGGGTGACTTTGTTGCTCAGATACTGGATGCTATAGAATTGATAATTTGATTGATTGGTAGCTGGGAAACTTGTTTCTGTGAATAATCTTGAAAATCTTGGAATGTTTTTGCTTGGTAGCGAAGGAACTTGTAAAGTAATAATCTAGCTATTTGGTTAAGTTGGTAGCTTGGATACGTTTCCATGCTGTGCCATTGTAATATAAAAGTTTGGTAACCTGATTTTTTTTAAATGGTAACGCCATAAACCTACTCCACGGTAACTTGGTAGCTTAGAAACTGAATGCTAAAGAATTAACAATTTTATTGATTGGTAGCCGGGAAACTTGTCAGTATTGTAGTTAGTTTCAGCTGTGGTTTGGTAACATTGTTTATTGGTAGATTGGAAACTTTTTAATATGGTTTATTGACTTGGTTTGAATTTGGTAGCCAAAACGAACCGGGCTCTGGGGCAGCTTGATTTTGTTGCAATTTGGTTGATTGGTAGCTTGAAAACTTGTTGATACTACATGGTGGCTTGGCAATGTTGTAACTTGTTATGTTGGTAACTTAAAAGCTTGAAAATTCTTTTTTATTGATACAGGTTATCATTGGTAACCTGGAATTTTTTGAAAATGGTAACGCCATAGACCTACACCACGCTAACTTGGTAGCTTAGAAACTGGATGCTAAAGAATTAACAATTTGATTGATTGGTAGCTGGGCAACTTGTCAATACTGTAGTTAGTTTCTGCAGTGGTTTGGTAACTTTGTTTTAACGGCAGCTTGGTAACTTTTTTGTGTTGTTTTTTTTTACTAAGTTTGAACTTGCTAGCTTGGTAGCCAAAATGAACCGGGCTCTAGGGCAGCTTGGTGTTATTGCAATTTGGATGATTGGTAGCTTGAAAACTTGTTGATACTACATGGTAGCTTGGCAATGTTGTTGGTAGCTTTGAAACTTATTTTTTTTGGTAACTTAAAGGCTTTATTACTCTTTATTATTGTTACATTGGTAGCTTTGAAACTTGTTAGTTTGGTAAGTTGATAATCTTGCACCTAGTAGCTCAGAAACGAGTTGCTGACGAGAGCTTGATAATATGATAATTTGGTAACTTGGTAGCTTGGATTCAGAAAGCTTCCTTATACTAGGCAATTTGATGATGTTACTGTTTGGTAGCTTGTAAATGTGATACTTGGTAACTTAATGGCTTAAAATTTATAAGATTGTGATATGAACACTTGCTTTATTAAAATTTGGTAGCTAAAGTATCAAATAATTGGGTTGATTAGAAGCTGGTACTTTTTGAATACTTGGTCAAAACTTGTCAGCCTGGTCATGAGGTAGTTTTTACGCCTTGCTGATATTGATCAATTGGTAGCATGAAAACTTGTCCATGTGGCAATTTGGTGACATTTGCAATTTGGTAACTTGGTATGTTAGAAACTGGATTAATTGGTAGCAAAGCATAATACTTTGACATCTATTTTCATGAGACATTTGAAAACGGTACCACGGTGATTGGTAGCCTGAAAACTTTCCTATTCAAAAGTTTAGAAATCCATTAGCTTGGTAATATCGTATTAGGATGCTTGGTAGCTTGGTAACTCAACCGCCTGACAGCTGTGTAATCTTTAGTTGGAGGCTTGGTCGCTTGGTAACTCAACGATATTGCTGATTGATAATCTTCCAATTTGGTAACTTGGTATCTAAGGTAGCTTGGTGATCATGAAAGCTGGTAGATTAGTCTCGTGTTTATTTGGTAGCTTGAAATCTTGTTAGTATTGATATATTGGTAGTTTTTGAATCAAGTAAAATAAAAAAATGCTATTTGGTAGCTTGGTAGCTAAAAATCTGTTTGGTAGCCTGGTAATCTTCAACTTGGTAAAAGTTGGTAGATTAGTCTCGTGTTTATTTGGTAGCTTGAAATCTTGTTAGTATTGATATATTGGTAGTTTTTGAATCGAGTGAAATAAAAAAAAAGTTATTTGGTAGCTTGGTAGCTAAAAATCTGTTTGGTAGCTTGGTAATCTTCAACTTGGTAAAAGTTGGTAGATTAGTCTCGTGTTTATTTGGTAGCTTGAAATCTTGTTAGTATTGATATATTGGTAGTTTTTGAATCGAGTGAAATAAAAAAAAAGTTATTTGGTAGCTAAAAATCTGTTTGGTAGCTTGGTAATCTTCAACTTGGTTACTTGTTAGCTAAGATAGCTTGGTGATCATAAAAGTTGGTAGATTAGTCTCGTGTTTATTTGGTAGCCTGAAATCTTGTTAGTATTGATATATTGGTAGTTTTTGAATCGAGTGAAATAAAAAAAAGTTATTTGGTAGCTTGGTAGCTAAAAATCTGTTTGGTAGCCTGGTAATCTTCAACTTGGTTACTTGTTAGCTAAGATAGCTTGGTGATCATAAAAGTTGGTAGATTAGTCTCGTGTTTATTTGGTAGCTTGAAATCTTGTTAGTATTGATATATTGGTAGTTTTTGAATTAAGTAAAGTAAAAAATGCTATTTGGTAGCTTGGTAGCTAAAAATCTGTTTGGTAGCCTGGTAATCTTCAACTTGGTAAAAGTTGGTAGATTAGTCTCGTGTTTATTTGGTAGCTTGAAATATTGTTAGTATTGATTTATTGGTAGTTTTTGAATCGAGTAAAATAAAAAAATGCCATTTGGTAGCTTGGTAGCTAAAAATCTGTTTGGTAGCCTGGTAATCTTCAACTTGGTTACTTTTTAGCTAAGGTAGCTTGGTGATCATAAAAGTTGGTAGATTAGTCTCGTGTTTATTTGGTTGCTTGAAATCTTGTTAGTATTGATATATTGGTAGTTTTTGAATCGAGTGAAATAAAAAAAAAGTTATTTGGTAACTTGGTAGCTAAAAAATGTTTGGTAGCCTGTTAATCTTCACTTTGTTTACTTGTTAGCTGGAAAACTTATCAATACTGTAGCAATGCAATGATTTAGTTTAGTAGCCTGGTAGCTTGTGTCGCAATTCAGTAACTTGGTAGCTAATGTAGCTTGGTGATCATAAAAGTGGGTAGCATATTGCCGTAGTAATTTGGTAACTTGAAATTTTGATAAAATTATTAACCTGGTAGTTGGAAATGTTATATCGAGTAAATTAGAAATCTTGCTATTTGGTAACTTGGTAGCAAAAAATGGTTTGCCATGGTAGCCTGGAAAATTTGTCAAAACTGTAGCTAGGCAATGATTTAGTTTGGTAGCCTGGTAGCTTGTGTCGCAATTTGGTAACTTGGTAGCTTAGCGACTTGTCAATAGGTTTTGTTGGTAACCTTTTAATTGGTAACTTGGTAGCTTATAAATTTGTTGTCATGGTAAACTTGGTAATTTGGTAGCATGTTAACTTGGTAGCATGGTTTTTGGTAACGTTTGTATTTAATAGTTTTGACAAATCGATATTTTCAAATTCAAGATTTTTCAACAAATCCGGCCCCACTGCAACTTAAATTTAGGATCTTTGCCAAAACCCCGCGTGGTCCACCACACACACGCACACGGCCCACTGTCCCGCGGATGCTCCGATTCCGAAAAGTGACTCTCGGACTCCAGCCCGCGTCGTTTCGTTCAGGGCGAGATGTTGATGTTTGTGATTTGATACGGACCATCTCTTCGGAGTGCACTCTCTGGTCCACCAAACGGCGTCGGCCAGGAGTTCTTGTTTGTTACAGTCCGGTCGTCGTCATCGTCCAAGAGCTGCCTACATTTGGGCGCGCGTGGTTCCTGCGTGTGCGGATTGCATAGCTTGGGGCGTTCGGTTTTTGCGTGCGCGCCTAGATAGTGGCAACGGCACGCACAAAAAAACCACAATGCTCGTCTATAAACGATGAATCACTTGGTGGTGGACTGGTTCTCTCCCTGTCCCCGGGACGGTTGCGGTTTCCGATGCCGATTCTTGTGCGGCACCGAGATTTGTAAACTTAATTCGAACAGAGTCGGGCGCGCGTTTTTCCCGACGAGGGGTTGGGCTGTTGTTCTTTTGCGGATTTTGAAGCAGCACGCGCGTTTTTTTTTTTGCGCCTAAATGTTCTCCCTCTGATGATGTTCCGAGGAGATTCGGTGGAATTGTTCGGACTTTTCGGGGAAAGGGACACCAAATGCTCGAACTGACATTGTTATCCGAGCATTCGTTGGTGAAGGTTGTCTGAATCAACATGACTCGTCGCGTCCCGGCGCAAAACGCCGGCAATATTGCCCTACCTGCGGCTCAAGCAGGCAAAAAAGTGGGAATTTCCAAAAGGAAGGTTGAGGCCTCAACTGATGGCCAAAAACCGGGAATTTCCAAAAGGAAGGTGCTTTTGGAAGTGACATCGAACAGCAAAAAGACGAAAAAGAGCGACGGTACTGTACCGATGGATGAGGAGGAGGAGAACTCTTCATCGCACGAGGAGCAGCTTTTGAAGAACAACAAGTTCGCTGGACTGCCTGACGAGGACCAGGTAGCGGAAGCAAAGGAGAATGAAGTGAAACAGCGAAAGGAGAAACTGCCTCCTTTTATGTGAGGCAATCAGCAGCAACGATCGACTTTCGTGCGGGGCTTGTTGAACTCATCAAGTCTGGGAAAGTCCAAGGCAACATTCGTCTGTGTCAGGACGGATTTAAGGTGCTGGTGCAATCCAGGCAGCACTATCAACTGGTCAAGGATTACTTGACCGAAAACGAGGCGGAGTACTTTACCCATGATGTCGCCATGGATAAGCCGTACAAAATCGTCGTCAGAGGTCTGTACGACATGCCAGTGGAGGAATTAGCTGCCGAGCTAAAAGTTTTGAAACTGGATGTGTTGGCCGTGCACAAAATGAGCCGACGCAACAAAGACATCAAGTACCGTGACCAGCTCTACCTGCTGCATTTGGCTAAGGGATCGACGACGCTTCCTGAGCTGAAGGCAATCCGAGCGGTTTTCAACATTATCGTGTCGTGGGAGCGATACCGACCAGTGCATCGTGACGTCACACAATGCTTCAACTGCCTGGGCTTCGGGCACGGAGGTAAGAACTGCCACCTGAAGCGTCGTTGCGCCAAATGTGGTACTGATGCGCACATCACGTCCCAGTGCATCCAAGATTCGCTGGTGAAGTGCCTCAACTGCAACGGTGAGCATTCGTCAACCGACCGAAAGTGCCCCAAGAGAGCTGAGTTCGTGAAAATTCGGCAGCAAGCATCGACGAAGAATCAGCCTCAGCGTCGTAGAACTCCTCCAGCCCTGGTGGAGCAAAATTTTCCACCTCTTCAACCGCGACGCCAGGTCCCGAACTTGGCACCGTTGCCGTTGGATCCCAGGAAGAGAGCTGAGATGAATCATCCACGGCCGGGTTCCAGCCAGGAGCCGAGACCGCCACCACCGGGCTTCAGCCAGGAGCCAAGACCAACCCAAGAACCAGCAGTTGAGGAAAATGGTAATGATCTTTACACCTCAACCGAACTCCTCAATATTTTCAAACAGATGTCCGCTGCACTGCGTGGATGCAAAACCAAGACCCAGCAGATTGAAGTGCTGACCTCGTTCGTCATCCAGTATGGATCGTAGGTCCCTCAAGCTGCTGAATTGGAACGCTTGCTCCATTAGGAGGAAGAACTTAGAGCTGGTGGATTTTCTTCGCGAGAAGGAGATCGACGTAGCTGCCATCACGGAAACTCATCTGAAGCCCGGTGAAAAAGTTTATCTGCAAAACTACAAGATCGCGACGCAGCTCGACAGGACCACGTCTGGAGGAGGAGGTGTGCTTGTCGCTGTTCATCGTGATCTCAAGCCACGCCGGCTGCCACACTTTAAGCTGGACATCATCGAGGCCGTTGGAGTGGAAATTCCCACTTCGGTTGGCCCAGTACTCTTCATTGCTGCATACTGCCCACGTCAGGTGAATGCCAGAGATGGTTCAGCAGCAAAACTGAAGGGCGATATCCAGAAGCTGACACGGCGGAGCGCAAAGTACATCATCGCTGGTGACCTCAACGCGAAGCATGAAGTTTGGGGCAACAGCAGGAGGAATCGGAACGGAGTGATTCTGCACAACGATCTGCAAAACGGATACTACAACGTTGTGAGTCCGGATCGTCCAACGAGGGTGGCTCGGTCTGGGAATCACTCAATCATCGATTTCTTCATTACCAATATGGCTGAGAACGTGGCTCATCCTGAGGTGTTTGAAGAGTTGAGTTCTGATCACTATCCGGTGGTTGTGGAGGTTGGAGCTTCCGTTACTCCGCAGCGGCAACCAACCCGGAAAGATTACCACAACGTTGACTGGCAGCAGTTTCAGCAAGTGGTAGACAGCAACATCGACTATGATCAACACCCGGAAACTTCTGCTGATATTGATCGTTCGCTGGAGGTGATCCAGCAGGCTATCAACCAAGCAGAGGCTGCCAACGTTCGGGAGGTTCCTGTTAATTTTAAGGTAACTGATATTGACGTAGATACTAAACACTTGATTAGACTTAGGAATGTTTATAGGAGACAATATCAACGGACTGGGGACTATGACAAAAGATTTCAGTTAACAATTTGAACAAAATCATACAAGACCGACTTGACAATATCAGAAATCAAGAATTTTCAAAACATGTAAGCCAGCTTGGGAATTATTCAAAACCATTTTGGAAACTTTCAAAAGTTCTTAAAAACAAACCAAAGCCTATTCCTCCTCTTATTGTTGAGGATTCTCCTTTGATTACATCCGAGGAAAAGGCAAATGCACTTGGGCTTCATTTTGTTAGTTCACATAATCTTGGCGCTTCCATGACCAGCCGTAAAGAAACATCAGTTGCCAATAGTATTTCAACAATCAATGACTCTACCTTTGAATTTCCTGCAGATTCCCATGTTTCTGGTGAGGAAGTCAAAGTTGCAGTTAAACAAATGAAAAATATGAAAGCTCCTGGCTTTGATAACATTTTAATCTAGTGTTGAAAAACAGAGTGATCAGTTCTTTCAACATCTAGCCAATATTTTCAATAAATGTTTGCAACTTGGTTACTTCCCCACCAATTGGAAGCTGGGCAAAGTCATACCAATTTTGAAGCCTCAAAAGATCCAACATCGCCAACAAGTTATCGTCCCATTAGTCTTTTGAGTAGTCTGTCCAAACTCTTTGAGAAGGTCATCTATTCAAGGCTTTTGGATTTTACCAACGATAATAATATAATTTTGAATGAGCAGTTTGGCTTCCGAAAGGGGCATAATACTGCTCATCAGCTTACGAGAGTAACTAAAATCATCAAGCAGAACAAGCTTGAGTCTAAATCAACTGCTATGGCTTTGTTGGATGTTGAGAAGGCTTTTGACAATGTTTGGCATGATGGTTTGATACATAAACTGTATTTATACGGTTTTCCAATGTATCTTATCAAAATTATCCAGCACTATCTTTCGGAGAGATCGTTCAGGTTTTTCTGAATGGGATTGCTTCTGGATTATTCAACATTGATGCTGGGGTTCCCAAGGAAGTATTCTTGGCCCACTTCTGTACAATATTTTTACATCTGATTTGCCTACTCTTCCTGGTAATGGTGTGTTGTCACTTTTTGCTGATGACACTGCCGTTATTTATAAGGGTAAAATAACCAGATATTTAGTCGGCCGTCTTCAGAAGGGTCTTGACGTTCTTTCCGAATACTTTGGCGACTGGAAAATTCGCATAAATGCAGCCAAAACACAAACCATCATTTTTCCACTTTCCAAATCGGCCCGATTTGTCCCAAAAGATGATGTTTTGATTAAAATGAATGATGTTTCAATACCCTGGTCAAAGGAAGTTGTATATTTAGGTCTCATACTTGACTCGAAACTATTGTTTCGACAGCATGTAGATAAAATATTGAACAAGTGCAGCATTCTCATCAGGTGTTTGTATCCTTTAATTAACAGAAAATCAAAGTTATCTTTGAAAAATAAGCTAGCAGTTTACAAACAAATAATTTACCCCGTTATTGAGTATGCAGTACCTGTTTGGGAGTGTTGCGCTAGAACTCATAAATTGAAGCTCCAGCGTGTCCAAAACAAGGTACTCAAAATGGTTTTGAATGTTCCTGGCTGGACAAGATCAAGTGAGGTTCATGAATTAGCAGAAGTAAAAATGTTGGATCAGAAGATTCAAGAAAAATGTTTGAAATTCAGGGAAAAATGTGCTATATCTGAATACCCCTTGATTCAAGGATTGGTTTAGTTTATGGTAAGATTAAGTTAGTTTTAGGTTAGGTTATGTTTTCTTAATTTTTTTCTTCATTGTACCTAGTGTTACAAAAATGATAAATCATATACTTTTAAAGTTATGAATATGAACAGTGTTTAAATCACGAAAAGCAAACTAAAGCTGAAGAGCCACAGCTGACCACTTATTATGTAAACCAAATGTAATTATTATAAGAAAGATTCAATAAAGTATATTTAATTCAAAAAAAAAAAAAAATGCTCGAACTCGAGCTCCATGTGTGGTCTGGACAGCCGACCAGAATCGGAAAGAATCCAATCCGAAAGCCGGGAGAGCTGAGATTTTGGAATCGACGTTTGAAAGTGTTTATTTTTTTGTTGTTGTTGTTGCATTTCGGGGAAGGGTTTTTTGGGAAAGACCGGTTCGGTCCGGTGTTGTGTTTCTGTTTTCATTAGCGCGCAATTGTTTTCCATTGACCGCAATGGAAAGGACAATTACTGGGATTTGGAGGGAATGGTGGAAAAAAATTGGAGCCCATTTCAAGATAGTGGGTTTTAGTAGAGTTTATTATTTTGACGTTTTTTGGAAGCAATTATGTAATAAGCTTTAGTGCAAAATCAGATTAAAAAAAAAGCGGTGAATCTAAACTTACTGAGCGCAAAAAGACTTCGCAAAAAAAAAAAAAAAAAATGATTTGCTCTTTTATTTTTGAAAACCAGGTTAACGTTTTTTTTTTGACAGGACGTCTATTTATTTACATTTCATTTCAAGGGTTAACAGGCGATACATCGCAATATGATAACCAAAACATATCAAATAACAAACCAATTATGGAATTAACTATTCAAGGTTTAACACCTCTTAAAAAACTCTAGATTTGTATTTTCACTATTTTAGTTTAGTAACTTTCTAGAACTCAATGAGGTTCTGATAAACATAATAAATAAATGATTGAAATTTAAAATTTTCTGAAATTTTTAAGGCAGTTGCTTTTATTTTCGTTGATGGATGTTTCGATATTTGTTGACATTACTTATTTCATTCTCTTACATAAAGTAATATTTTTAACTTCAATAAATTTAGAACTTTATTGAGTTGTAAACTTTCCTAAATTTGTTATCACATTATTAGAATTTTTATTTTTACCAAAATTTCGAGAATTCTGAAAAATACTAAATTGAAATCGAACATAAATAATTGAACACGTTTTTCGATACACATTTTAAATAAACTAGTAAAAAGTGAGTTTATGGTAAGCATGTTATAAAATATCTATCGCTTAAACCACAAAACGTTATTTAGGCAGAATGTATTGATATTTAAAAACGAAGTTGAAAAGTTGTTTCTTTTTTGGATTGGTTTTGGAGATTTTTATTTTTTAAATACAAATTGGTGTCTTTAATCATCGTTGTCTGAGGATTAACTACTGTGTTTATTTTAAAATAGCTTCTAGTTGTTCTGATTTTGTAAAGCTTAAGTACTTTATTTATATAGAATTCCACTTGACAAAAAATTGGTTTTGGTTTGTTTTCAAAACATAAAATGAAGGTTATTCATGCAATTTACAATTATGTTTTTGAGTATGCAAGTTTTACTTGTATCAGTTAGTCATACAGCAGATATTTTTTAAAATTTCAATGTTTTTAGACATCCAAATTTATATAACAATTGAATGATTTAAAAACAAGAAAAAAACGATAGCGTCATGATTCAAAGTTTGGCCAAAGTTTTTTTTCGTCTTTTCGTTTTGAAATTATTTAAGGGTCATTCCAGGTCAACTGGGTACACTTTTGGACTCGACCTTCACCGATTTGGACCAAACTTGGAGGGAACGTTCATCTATCGATAGTCAACAGAAATCCCAAGTTTGGTGCTGATTGGGCCATTCCTCTATTTTTGGCACCGCCCTCTTTTCTGACGATTTTCTAAAACAACTTTTTTTTCTTAATCATAACTTTGGAACTATTCGAGGAACAGACTTTCTACAGGTTGCATTTTATAGAAAATTGTCCAAGGAATTCGATAAAAATAAAATTTTAACCCTTAAATGCCCCCTAGTATTATATTTTAACGTTTTAAGTTTTAAAATTCAGTTTTGATCAATTCCATATATTTTTATATTTTTTTTTTAATTTATCACCATCGTGTTCCCCGGACAATTTTACATAATAATCAATGTAAACCTCAAACTAAAATGAACTATTGGCGAGACACAGCGATCTTACTGAAAAAAGTTTGATTTTGCGCAGCACTCGGAAGTGCTTGGTGTACTACTTTTCAACAAAAAGGGTGGAATCCCGCGTAGTTCGGTTTTTATATGTGCGAAACTTATTTCGGATCAGAGTTTATAGGACAGAGTGCTGCGCAAACTTGAACTTTTTTGAAGTTTTGAATTGTTGGTGAGAGCAAACATTAGGTCGTTGCAAATATTGTTTTGAAGTTTATGTCCCTTGGCCTTGACCAAAGTGAAGGGGGTGGCAACAAAAAAAAAATTAAATTACATGAATAGGTTTTAACATTTGGATGAAAAAAGTGTTTTAAAATTCATTTTACACGCATCCAGTTGCTTTCCAATCATTAGTTTTCAAAATATCGATGTATTGGCGGAAAATGAAAACTTTTTGTGGGACTGTACATTAATATTTCATGGAAATTTAAAAGAATTCAAACATGCTTAATATGATTGTAAAGGCAGAAAAAAGCATTTTAACTGGTTTTCGGTTGATACAACTTAAATTTTCAGTAAAATTTTGAAGGTTTTCGGAAAATTATTTTTTTGCCCCCCTGATTATTCAGGCCGACTTTGAAGGGGGGGGGGCCTTGACAAAAACTAAAAAAATCAGAAATTCAAAAATCCGAAATAAAATAAAAAATCCAAAAATCAGAAATTCGATAACTCCAAATAGTTCAAAAATTTAAAAATCCTAAACTAAAAAAATCAAAAATTCTAAAAAAAATATCTGATAGATGTTTTATCTGATGATTTAGAAGACATTAAACATTAAACATAGGTTTTTTTGTTGCTATTTTTATAAATTTTTTATTTTGTGTTTTATCAATTTATTAATTTCAAAATTTCTATTGGTTAGGTCTTATGAAGTGTGTCTTTCTCACACTTCACACTCACATGTCAGTGTCCATCGGAGTAAGAGGGATACATTTATATTTTTATTCAACTTTATAAATTATTTCAAGCTCTATTTTTTAACGACTTTTTTAATGTTTTTTATCTCTTCATTATTTTATGTTTTATTTTTTTCAATTATTTAAATTGTTTACATTTAAAATACTTTTTTCATATATTTTCTTATTTTTATAATACTTTAACTCTTTTTGAATAAAAATTTATTTGAAACTTATTTTTTTGTAATATGTTTTTTTATCTTAATTTTTGATATTTTTTGTTTTTTTTTCTAATTTTTATTATTTTTAAAAAATTTAAACTTTTGAAACATTGAAACATTGAAATATTTGAAATATTTGAAATATTTGAAATATTTGAAATATTTGAAATATTTGAAATATTTGAAATATTTGAAATATTTGAAATATTTGAAATATTTGAAATATTTGAAATATTTGAAATTTTTTAAATATATAAATAAATAGATTTTTTTTAAATTTGTTTTTTTTTAAGATTTTTGTTTTTTTTGAATTTTTTTAAAATTTGTATTTTTTTATTTATTAAATGTTTTTTAATTCAAATTTTTTTTTAAATTTTTTTCTTTGCTTGATTTGTTTTTTTTTTCGTGCATAATTTCTTTAATGCGGTAGCAAACAGGCTGAATACCGGGTAGCAAAGTATAATTTATTGAAATATTAAACGCAGAATGTTAGTATTTTTTTTGAAGATTACTAACAGAATTATTTTTCTAAATATTTGATAGCGTATTTTTGCAAAGGAATTAAATATAACTGACGATCTGGAAACACTTTCATAATTTACAGAAGATTAATTGCATTTTTAACTCTTCTCCTGAACTGACTCCTGAAATAATCTTTTGTGTTAAATTGGATAGGTATTGATAAAATGTGATGGTCACCATTTTGTTGTAATTTTGGATAAAAAGTTTGTCCACCTACATAAAATATTTGGTATTTTTTTCATGAGCTATTTCCTAAATTTTTATTTGTTTGTTTTTTTTTGTATTAATTGTAGTTATTTTTTGATATTGTCGTTTTAAAGGAAGTTTGACAAAATTTTCAAAGTACGAAATTTGACAGATGATTTATTAGACTGTTTTTGAAAATTTCAAGCAATTTAATATTGGTGATAACTTTCCATTCATTCATTCTTGCAGTTATTTCCTTAATGTCAGTTTTTAAAATAATTTGAAGAATCATTTTGAGAATATTACAAAAAAATTAATGAAAACTTCTAAATTTTAATGAAATAAATTACTTAAATTATTTTAATTGAAAAGATAAGTTACATTTTTCAGCCTTAAAATTCGAAAAAAAAACTGAGATATCGTCAGTTGAAAATGACAGGCTGATTAGGTGACACTTTCAAACACTTATTTTCATCCATTGGAATTCATTGTGAGGCTGTATCTCTGAAACTTACTGTCCAATTTACAAAGTCTGAGAGAGATTTTTTTTTCAGCTTTTAAAACATATTTGTTTGCAATTCACAAAGTATTCAAAAAATAAATAAATAAATGATGTTGAAATTTTCGCTTTAAACCCAAAACGATGCACTTTATCGACAATTTGATAAAGTACATTTCAATGGTATATTTGATTAAGCTATTTTTTGATTAACACATATAAATCGAAAATTTAAAATAAACGTATTTTAGGAATACAACTTTTTTTTGAACAGTCCTAATTATAATCTACAACTTTGCCGAAGACACCAAGTCGATCAGAAAATCCTATCTCAAGATACATATTCTCATATAGTTACGTATCCAATTTGTATGACTAGCCAGCAATTTTTTTTGAAAACTTGTATGGAAAACTAGTGTTGCAAAATTACGTATATTTTGTTTTACTGTTTTTGTGATTTTTTTTTTGCCTAGAATTAGTGGCGTTTTTGCGACTCGTTTTGAAACTTCTTATTTTTCCAGTCATTCTGGAATGATGAAAAAGCCTACTTTTCACAACAAAACAGTACTGAAAAGTTCTTTTCAGCATCCATTTGAGTGCTGAAAAGTTCAACTATATTTATTTTCGCAACTGTTTAGGAGTTTAAAGTGTCAATCTTTAATCTCTACATGCTACTTGTCTATTTCAAAGATAAGTTTATTGAAATGTATTTTTTTTCCAATTTTCTAATTTAGTTAAAACTGTCCACAGTCCAAGTCACCGTTTTGTCTCTCAACCCAAACGTGACAAACACCTCTCCACTGCAGACTCCACCTTCAACTTCCAAAAGACAAAGCAAAAATAGTGCACACCGCAGGACAGCTGCTCGATTTCTCGAGTGAGTGGTTGGAATTGGAATTGTGTCCTTCTCGGATTTTTTTTAAATCCTTTTTTAAATCGACGAATTCAAAAAAAAAAATCCCAGCCAAGAACCAGTGGTTTAATTTGCGTGAGAGACTTTGAAACTGAGGGGGCCTTTTTTCGGTGAATTTTCCGCTTTCGAAAAACACGAAAGGATGAACCCATCGATTTAGAATAATTACCAGAAGCCCTTCGCACTAGAATTTGCGTGTTCCGGAGTTGTTTTGATGTTGATTGATGGAAGCTAGTCTAGAGTTTGATATTGCTCGATATTTCTTTTTGAGACACGCAACCGTTGACCTCTCGCTACTCAAGCTGATTTTAATATGAACGTTATTTAAAGTTTAATTTGATATTTGCGCGAGGTTGGAACTGCTTGAAGTTGATTTGTTGGATTAGATTTGGGATTTTGGGATGAGTTCGAGGCAGGTCGACCCGGGCAGATGGTAATAACAAAATTCATGCCATTTCAATAACAAATACTGTTAAAATAACAGAAAGTGTTATGGAATATTCTTGAAAAATCATTTTTTTTCAAAAGGGTTTAATAACAGATTAGGTAATCATAAAAAAATTGTTATTAGTCTGATATTGGATGAAAGCCAAAACAATTTTGAAATAACAATTTTTGTTGTAGAATTATAGAAGAATACTTCCAACTGTTATTGGGATGATCGGATTAGTTGTTAAAATAACAAAAAAATAATAACAAAGATTTGTTCGCAGAATAACTAAAAATGTTATTAGTCTGTTATTACAATAACAATCCAATAACAAAAAAAAAAATCATAACGACGAATAACAAATCTTGTTATGAATAACATAAAATGTTATTGGACTAGTATTTTCAAATATGAATTCCGTCTGCTCGGGAAGGAAATAATTATCGAAACTGAACGAAGTGTAATTGTTAAGTGATGGGTTTTGAGAGTGGCGTGAGAATCGATTTGTCTACATGCAGGCGCTTTTCTAGCAATTTGGTTTGACGCTTGCCTACATTCAGGCGATTTTTTTAATCAAATTCTTCAAAACTAGTTTAATCTACCAGAATGTATAGGTAAAATGTGTTTTTTCATCAATTTCTTGAAGTTGCGATTAAAGCATCCAATTTATTTAAGGTCATCGACCATTTCAAGGCCAGGTGCAAATTCAAACCCGCCACCTGTGAAGTGATGAAATCTAAACCTCCCCGCAAAAAAAAATCCCCCAACTTGTGCGCCAAACAACAATCGATCGAACTCGCATCTTCTGGATTGTCACGTCGCCACCAACAACTGCCTTAGGGGGAAAGGTGGAGATGTATCTGGAATGTAATTAATTATTCATGAGACGAACCCCGCCGGCAAATGGCGACCAACGACACTGTCTGTTGTTTTTCCCGCGGCCCTCCTACAAGCTACAGATCTAGCCGGGGACACGTGGACAAGAATCTGCGACTGACGACGACGACGTGTGCGCTGGAATGTTATTTCCCAGGTGTAATTAATTTACTTTTTTCTTCAAATTTGGAAACAGGAAAATTTGAGGGGGTGGGTTGAGGATTGTTTTGCGTTTGTGGAGCGCCAGAATTGATTTCGTACAATTGTTGGTTCTGGTGTGCTCTCGGGGATGTTCCGGAGAGAGGGGAGGCTTCCGCCTTCTCTGTTGTTGTTGCCAGGAGGACGAAATTTGTCGTAAGGCAGGAAGCACAAGTTGCATTGCAGTAGGAATATATTTCCAATTTGGCGAGTCGCAATATTGCGGGTGGTAGTAGTACTAGGGATGAAAGGGGAGGCTGGGGAATTTAAGTATAACCTTGATAAACAATTGTGGAATCGTAAATATTTATTAACATATCATAATAAATTGAAGAATTCAGTTTTGAAATGCTAAGATATCCAACATTTTTTTAGTAATCGAAAATTAGAGAAATCCTAAAAATCACAGAAGACCCACAGATCCAACGTATTCTCTTGATACTTTAAACTTCTAAATTTTAAAATATCATTTTTTTTATTAAAAAAAAAACAAAATACTTAAATAATAACATTAACACCTAAGCCCCCAGCAGAATCTTCTCAGCGGTAAACACAACGCAGTAGGGCTGGCCACTTTAATTTTTGTTCTGTCAACTCACACGAAATCGGGAAAAGTTGCCCCGACCCCTCTTCGATGTGCGTGAAAGCTTGTCCCAAGAGGTAACTTTTGTCCCTGATCACGAATCCGAGGTCCATTTTTCGATATCTCTTGACGGAGGGGCGGTACGACCCCTTGCATTTTTGAACATGCAAAAAAGAGGTGTTTTTCAATAATTTACAGCCTGAAAAGGTGATGAGATGGAAATTTGGTGTCAAAGGGACTTTTATGTAAAACTGGACGCTCGATTTGATGGCATACTCGAAATTCTGAAAAAAAAAAACGGATTTTTCGTCGAAAAAAAAAACACAAAAAAAAGCTTTGCCATTATTCGTTACTCAACCGTATTTTTTTGGAAATTATCATTTGAAGGGAAATCTAATGTACTTTTCAAATCTACATAAACCCAGAAAGGTCAATTTTTCGTTTTCGTTTTTTTTAGTGAAAAAGTTGATTTTTTGCCGATTTCGTCAATTTCTCATTTTCGCACGCAGCGCGTAGAAAACCCCGGATTTTATTTTCAAAAAATCATATCTCTCAATCCTGTTAAAGAACCTCGCCCAATTTTTGATATGTTATGTAAAATTGTCCGAGGAATCCGATGAAAATATTTTCAGATATAAGCTCTTTGGTCCAGACACCGCCATACGGCATTTGATGTTTTCATCTGACTTTTTAAAATGTTTGGCTAGATTTTTGAAACTCCGCATTATTTTTTCTTGGAAGTCAAACTTATCATCTTTCATTTGCGCCCTAGACAGCTAAAGTGGTTTTTGTGAAAATCGACGAAAATGGCAATTTTTTGGACCACCCAAACACGGCGTAGGCCACCCTAATGGCCAAACAAAAAAAAATACGGGTCTAATTATTTTGGTCAAGGAACCCCCAGAAAAATTTTGAGCCAAATCGAAACACTTTTATTTTTTTTTCTTTAACTTTCATATGGAACATGATTTTACAAAAAAAAAAAAACTTTCTAAAATCGATATATTTTAAATTCTTTTACTAAGAATATATTTTTTGAATATCTAGTAAGTTTCAAAGTATAAATATGTACCGTCATCAGGGGTGACATTGGGTCATACAAAAATGCTGAAATTTGTATGACCCAATTCCACCCCCCAGACCCAATGTCACCCCTGATGACGGTACTCAAAATTGTTCACAAAATACCGTATTTTTCGAAAGTACTCAAATTTTCACAATTAGCAATATGGTTATCAAACGAAGCTAAATTTTGCATGTCAAAAATACTCAAATGTTCAATATATGCAACATGGATATCAAACAAAGCGAGTTTTTTTTAGTTTTTTTTTGAAAATATTAAAATTTTCACAAATTACCGTATTTTTTTTTCCAAAATACTCAAATTTATCAAACATTGCATTATGGGACCGAACGTAGCGAAATTTTGTATCCTTTTTCACTTTATTTGGGTTTTTTGGAAAAGACTTAAAATTTCACAAATTACCGTATTTTTTTCAAATTATTAATTTTTTTCTTAAATATGTTATATGGAAAAACATTGTATGATATGATGAATACATAATTTGGATGTATGTATGAAGCATGCAAAATTTCGCTTCATTTTATAACAATATTGCATATTTAGAAAATTTGAGTATTTTCGAAAATATGGTAATTTGTAAAAATTTTAGTATTTTCAAAAAAAAATACTCTAAAAAATTCAAAAGCATACAATATTTGAAGTCGTTTTACACCCATATTGCACATTTGTATAATTTTAGTTTTTTTTTCAAAAAAAAACGGAACTTTGTTATAATTTTTATAATAAAAAAAAACTCTAGTAATCTGAAATAGCAAACCAAATTTTGCTTCGTTTAATACCCTTTGTATTATTTTAAAATTTGAGTATTTTCGAAAAAATACGGTTACTTGTGAAAATTTTCAAAATTTCCTAAACACACTCAAATAATTTGAAAAAAGCATACAAAATTTTGCTTCGCTTGATACCCATATTGCTTATTTTGACAATTTGAGAATTTTTGAAAAAATACGGTATATTGTAAAAATTTTAGCATTTTCCAAACAAAATACTTTAATAAAGTGAAATAGCATGCAAAATTTCACTTCGTTTGAATAATTTGAATACTTGCGAAAAAATACAGTATTTTGTGAACAATTTACAATATTTCCCAAAACACAGCATACAAAATTTCGCTTCATAATATTGCATATTTTAAAAAATTTGAGTATTTTCGAAAAATACGGTAATTTGTGAAAATTTTAGTATTAAAAAAACACTCTAATAAATTCAAAAAGCATACAAAGCATACATTCCAAAATTTTTAGTTTTTTCAAAAAAATGCGGAATTTTGTGATTTTTTTTATATTGAAAAAAAAAAACTTCATTAACACCTAAACTCCCAAGCTCGAAAAAGGGGGAATTTCCATACAAATTCCCCCTTTTTTTAGCTCGTGAGTTTAGGTGTTAATGTGAAAAAGCAAACCAAATTTCGTTTCGTTTGGTACTCTTATTGCATATTTTGAAAATTTGAGTAATTTAAAAAATATACGGTAATTTGTGAAAATTTATGTATTTTTCAAATATAACTTACTAATACTTATGTGAAAAAGCAAACCAAATTTCTCATCGTTTGATACCCATTTTGCATATTCTGAAAATTTGAGTATTTTCGAAAAATACGGTAATTCATGAAAATTGAAGTATTTTTCAAAATAAAAAAAAATCTAATAAAGTGAAAAAGCAAACCAAATTTCGCTTCGTTTAGTACTAATATTGCATATTTTGAAAATTTGAGTACTTTCGAAAAATACGGTATTTTGTGAACAATTTAGAGTACATTTCAAACTTTGAAACTCACTAGATTTTAAAAAAAATTTATTCTTAGTAAAAACATTGAAAATTTAACATGCTATGGGTGAATTAATCGATTTTAGAAAGATTTTAAATATGAGTTATCGCCCATTAGGCCGTTGCAAATATTTTTTGAAGTTTATGTCCCTCGAAAAAGTAAAAAAAAAAATGAAATTGCAGCCTACGGTCTCAACATTTTAATGAAAAAAGTGTTTTAAAAAGCATTTTAAACCTGTCCAGTTGTTTTGAAATCATTAATTTCCTAAATTTGTAAATAATTTTAATTTTGCGAGAAAAAAAGTTTTTGTGGTGCTGTACATTAGAATTTCATAAAAGCTCAAAATAGGTTTAAACGAGCCCAAACATGATAAATATGATTATCATTGCAGAAAAAGGTATTTTAAATTGTTCTCTGTTGATTAGACTTCTATTTTCATAAAAAATCTGATGTTTTTTGCAAAAAAAAAAAAAAAATTGCCCTCTGATTTCTCAGACCATTTTTAAAGGAAGGTGTGGGGGAGGGGCTGACACGAATTTTGAAAAAAAAAATTGCAACGGCCTGAAGAATCTGAGAATGCGAGATGGACCAACTATGGTCTCAGCAGTCGTATGACAGAAACAAAAAAAAAAAAGAATCTGAGAAATCCAAAAAATCACAGATCCAAAGTATACTCTTTAAACTGAAAAATTAACAAAATTCCACTTTTTAAACATTAGCCCCCAAGCTCCAAAAAATCTCGCGTTTGGTACGGTATGTCCACACATCCTTCCTCCCCAAGTAGATTCTGTGAAATGTGATCCGTTCGCAGAATCCTCTCAGCGGTAAACACAACGCAGTTGGGCTGGCTGTTTCAATTTTTTTTTAAATTTAGGTTAGGTTAGGTTAGGTTAGGTTAGAGTCCAACGAGTCTTTTTTTCGCCTAATGATTACAACTAATTTCCAACGTTCACACCAAAAGCCCAAGCCTCCCCTTTTCGTTTCAAACCATTGTACTTGGAAAGCTCCTGCGAAGCATACACAATGGCGGCGCACACGAGCCAACTGGAAAAAGAAGAAATATGATTTGGCTCAGCCCGAAATCTATAATCAACGAAACAATAAAACAAGGCAGTAGCAGGAAGCGATAAAAAAAACGTAGTCCCGGGATAAAATATACACGGAACACAACCTTGCACTAGAGAAAGAGAGCTGATACTATCTTCATACTATCTGGGTGGTGGTGGTGGCTTATTGCGAGTTAAGAAGCTTGCGTTGAGCTTTGAGGTAGGGTGGGAAGCTGCCAATATTGTAAACACACCAAATTTATATTCAAATTGGAAATGCAAACAGCTCGATTTGGATGCAAGTTGAACGATTCCCAGCGAAATGGTTTCGGGGAGGGGGAACCGCAATAAACACATCAAAGTTGAGAGTGAGTGAATTGTCAAATATTTGCTCAATAATACTTTGAATTTAAACGGTTTTTAGTTTTGGCCACTAGATGGCAGTGTATCGTGAGTCTAAGCTTGCATGCAAGCCCTCAGCCTTGTTGCGTTCAACTTGAGCGCCCTTTTCACCGCCAGATGTCAGTGTTTCAAATGTCGATAACTTTAATTTAGTCTACCACTTATCTTTGATCATCTCCCAAACATTTGAAGCACTTTCTAAACGAACGTCGCCGGCCGTCCCCTCGAGGCGATTATCTTAAACTGCATTTCCGGAATGTTCTGGAAGTTGGCTCCTCTGTGTTCACCCTCCCCCCTCTCCCGCAACTTCCGGGAGAGATAGTTTTAATGATGGACTCTTTCCCCTCCCGCTAGAAGGAGAGGGAAGGTCTGGCCGGTGTCAGTTCCGGCGAACCCCCGAAGGCGTTCGCTGTCCGGCAGGTGGAAGCGTTTAACATATCAAAAAACTTTTCATCAATGGAATCTTTTGCTCGCCGGCTGAAAAAGGAAAAACTTTTCCACCCCCGGAAAGGTGAGATTTTCTGTGATTAAAAGATCGGACGACGGCTCTTCCTCTTTTGCTTCACTTTTCATTTTGGGTTTGTTTTTTTTGTGTGAGGTGAGTGAAAGGAATTTAGGGCTTTTTATGCCAAAAGAAAGAAAGTGTGGTAATGTTATTCAAATAGTTTCACTTTGAATCGTTTGTGGGATGTTCTCATTTGCATGAATTGGAAAAGAAGATATTTGACTTTTGGTAGAAATTCGGTTGACCTTTTAGATCGTACAAGAAAAATGTTGCAAAATTTGAACAATGAACAATGAACAATGAACAATGGACAATGAACAATGAACAATGAACAATGAACAATGAACAATGAACAATGAACAATGAATAATGAACAATGAACAATGAACAATGAACAATGAACAATGAACAATGAACAATGAACAATGAACAATGAACAATGAACAATGAACAATGAACAATGAACAATGAACAATGAACAATGAACAATGAACAATGAACAATGAACAATGAACAATGAACAATGAACAATGAACAATGAACAATGAACAATGAACAATGAACAATGAACAATGAACAATGAACAATGAACAATGAACAATGAACAATGAACAATGAACAATGAACAATGAACAATGAACAATGAACAATGAACAATGAACAATGAACAATGAACAATGAACAATGAACAATTAACAATGAACAATGAACAATTAACAATGAACAATCAGTTAAGAGCGAGTCCCTTTCATTCATCCAACAATAAACCACAAATAAATCGATTAAACGGCAATGGTCCAATCTGTTCCACTTGAAGAAGTGGTCCCATGCATCCACAAACGTTCACGTTCGCCAACAAATTATTCACTTATGCTCCCGGCCCGGCATAAATCTCGAAACACATGTAAACCCGGCTTTCACGTCCACTCCGGTGCCGGTCCCCAGCTCCCAGAACCATCCAGCCGGAAGACGCCGGAATTCCCAGAGCAAACCTGCGTGCGCTCCCGCTTGTCGTCTTACACGCAAAACAATTCGATATTTAATCATCAGTGTTAAATTAATCGAAACTCCCCGGAGAATGGCCGTCCCCCTTTCAAAGGTTGACCAACTTGTTCAACACACACTGTCACTGGCCGAGGCAACGTTGTGGCGAGGTTATTATTTTGTCATCTAGCGGGGAGGGTTTTTCCGGACTGCTGGTACGGGGAACATTTGTTCTCAGAAAACAACAACACGCGCAACAACTTTTCCCACAGAAATGCGAACGCACACACACAGAGTGTTACACAAATACGGGAACCGTGAAGTGATTTGGGATTGAATTTGGTTTCAAAGAAACATTTATGAACAAATTCAAGAACAAATTTTTGAACAAATTCATGAATAAATTCTTGAACAAATTCAAGAAAAAATTCAAGAACAAATTCTTGAACAAATTTTTGAATGAATTTTTGAACAAATTTTTGAACAAATTCTTGAACAAATTCAAGAACAAATTCTTGAAAAAAATCTGGAAAAAAATCTTGAACAAATTCTTTAAACGAATTTTTGAACAAATTCTTGAAAAAATTCTAGAAAAAAATCTTGAACAAATTCTCAAGAAAAAATTCTTGAACAAATCTTTGAACAAATTTTTTAACGAATTTTTGAACAAATTCTTGAAACAAATTTTGAACAAATTTTTGAACAAATTCTTATACAAATTCTTGTACGAATTTTTGAAACAATTTTTGAACAATTTTTGAACAAATTTTTTGAACAAATTTTTGAACAAATTTTTGGACAAATTACTGAACAAATTCTTGCACAAATTCTTGAACAAATTCTTGATCAAATTCTTGAACAAAATTTTGAACAAATTCTTGATCAAATTGTTGTACAAATTTTTGAACAAATTTTTGAACAAATTCTTGACAAAATTCTTGAAACAAAATTTGAAAAAATTCTTGAAACAAAATTTGAAAAAATTCTTGAACAAATTTTTGAACAAATTTGCCACAAATTCTTGAACAAATTTAAAAAAAAAATCTTGAACATATTTTTGATCGAATTTTTGAACAAATCCTTGAATAAATTCTTGAACAAATTTTTGAACAAATTTTTGGACAAATTCTTGAACAAATTCTTGCACAAATTCTTGAACAAATTGTTGAAAATTTTTTGAACAAATTTTTGAACAAATTTTTGGACAAATTCCTGAACAAATTCTTGCAAAAATTCTTGAACAAATTCTTGAACAAATTCTTGAACAAATTCTTGAACAAATTCTTGCACAAATTCTTAAACAAATTCTTGAACAAATTTTTGAACAAATGTTTGGACAAATTCAAGAACAAATTCAAGAGCAAAATTTTGAACAATTTATTGAACAAATTCTTGAACAAATTGTTGAACAAATTCATGTACAAATTTTTAAACAAATTCTTGAACAAATTCTTGAACAAATTCTTGAACAAATTCTTTAACAAATTCTTGAACAAATTCTTGAACAAATTCTTGAACAAATTCTTGAACAAATTCTTGAACAAATTCTTGAACAAATTCTTGAACAAATTCTTGAACAAATTCTTGAACAAATTCTTGAACAAATTCTTGAACAAATTCTTGAACAAATTCTTGAACAAATTCTTGAACAAATTCTTGAACAAATTCTTGAACAAATTCTTGAACAAATTCTTGAACAAATTCTTGAACAAATTCTTGAACAAATTCTTGAACAAATTCTTGAACAAATTCTTGAACAAATTCTTGAACAAATTCTTGAACAAATTTTTGAACAAATTCTTGAACAAATTCTTGAACAAATTCTTGAACAAATTCTTGAACAAATTCTTGAACAAATTCTTGAACAAATTCTTGAACAAATTCATGAACAAATTCTTGAACAAATTCTTGAACAAATTCTTGAACAAATTCTTGAACAAATTCTTGAACAAATTCTTGAACAAATTTTTGAACAAATTCTTGAACAAATTCTTGAACAAATTCTTGAACAAATTCTTGAACAAATTGTTGAACAAATTCTTGAACAAATTCTTGAACAAATTCATGAACAAATTCTTGAACAAATTGTTGAACAAATTCTTGTAAAAAATGTTGAAAAAATTCTTGAACAAATTATTGAACGAAGTTTTTCTAAAATTGAACAAATAAAAAAAAACATCTTAAATTTTTGAACATTTTCTTGAACAACTTCTCAACAAATTCTTGAACAAAGTTTTGAACAAATTTTTGAACAAACTTTTGAACAAATTTTTGAACAAATTTTTGAATAGATTTTTGAATAGATTTTTGAGTAGATTTTTGAACAAATTCTTGAACACATTCTTGAAAAAATATTTGAAAAAATTCTTGAACAAATTTTTGAACGAAATTTTTCACAAATTCTGGAACAAATTAAAATAAATCTTGAACAAATTTTTGAACAAATTTTTGAACAAATTTTTGAACAAATTGTTGAACAAATTTTTGAACAAATTTTAGAACAAATTTTTGAACAAATTTTTGAACAAATTTTTGAACAAATTTTTGAACAAATTTTTGAACAAATTTTTGAACAAATTTTGAACAAATTTTTGAACATATTTTTGAACAAATTTTTGAACAAATTTTTGAACAAATTTTTGAACAAATTTTTGAACAAATTCTTGAACAAATTTTTGAACACATTCTTGAAAAAATATTGAACAAATTTTTAAACGAATTTTTGTACAAATTCTTGAAAAATTTGTTGGGCAAATTCAAGAACAAATTCAAGAACAAATTCAAGAACAAATTCAAGAACAAATTTTTGAACAAATTTTCAAACAAATTTCTGAACAATTTTTTGAACAAATTTTTGGACAAATTCTTGAACAAATTCTTGCACAAATGCTTGAACAAATTCAAGAACAAATTCTTGCTCAAATTCTTGAACAAATTCGAGAACAAATTTAAGAACAAATTCAAAAACAAATTCAAGAACAAATTCAAGAACAAATTTAATAACAAATTCAAGAACAAAATTCAAGAACAAATTTTTGAACAAATTTTTGAACATATTCTTGAACACATTCTTGCATAAATTCTTGAACAAATTTTTGAACAAATTCAAGAACAAATTTTAGAAAAAAATTTTGAACATGTTTTTGGACAAATTTTTGGACAAATGTTTGAACAAATTCAAGAACGAATTCTTCAACGACTTCACAAAATCAACCAAACTCACTCCAAACGACAGCCCAAAACTAAGCAGGAATTTACAAAGTTCAATACAACTGCTTCCGACAAATTCAAGAACAAATTCTTGCTCAAATCCTTGAACAAATTCGAGAACAAATTTAAGAACAAATTAAAAAACAAATTCAAGAACAAATTCAAGAACAAATTTAATAACAAATTCAAGAACAAAATTCAAGAACAAATTTTTGAACAAATTTTTTAACAAATTCTTGAACAAATTCTTGCATAAATTCTTGAACAAATTTTTGAACAAATTCAAGAACAAATTTTTGAAAAAAAATTTTGAACAAGTTTTTGGACAAATTTTTGGACAAATGTTTGAACAAATTCTAGAACGAATTCTTCAACGACTTCACAAAATCACCCAAACTCACGCCAAACGACAGCCCAAAACTAAGCAGGAATTTACAAAGTTCAATACAACTGCTTCCGGCGCTCATCCTCGTCGTCTTGGTTGTCCTCGGTGGCAACTCCTGGGGCAGAACTTGTTTACAAGTGCAACAAGAATTGTTCTGCCCAACTCTCGTCCCGGCCATCAAACGATGCGACGACGGCCCAGAGAGATCAATACTCGGCAATTCCGGTGGCGTCGCGACGCTTCCCTTGTTGAAACAAAAATACGGATGGGAAGGAAGTGGGAAGCGATGTGTCGATGCATTAATAATAATTACAAAGTGATTAATGTTCTATTCTTCGGGGTGAGATGCTGGTGCTGTTGTTGTTGAAGGTGGGCTTTGAGGAGTTTAGGTGGAATTGGGCCAGGGAGTTGCTGGGAAAATTATGGGAGTAAGGGTTTGTGGGGAATTTGTTCAATTTATTCATCAATTTTTTTTCTATGTTCATGATTTTGTTTCATGTGTTCATGCCTTTATTTTTACATTTTTTCTTGAATTTGGTCATGAATTGGCTCATGATTTGTTGAAGAATTTGTTCTTGATTTTTTCTATAAATTAGATGCATAACTTGTTCATGAATTTGTGCATGATTTCATGAAATTGTACATGATTTTGTTCATGGATTTGATCATGAGTTTGTTCATGAATTTGTTCATGAATTTGTTCATAAATTTGTTCATAAATTTATTCATAAATTTGTTCATGAATTTGTTCATGATTTTGTTCATGAATTGGTTCAAGCTTTTGTTCGTGAATTGGTTCATAAATTTGTTCACGAATTTGTTTGTTTTGAATTTGTGCATGGCTTTGTTCTTGTTTTTGTTCATTGATTTGTTCGTTTATTTGTTCATAAATGTGTTCAAAAATGTGTTCATGAATTTGTTCATGAATTTGTTTCAAAATTTGCATATGTTCATGAAATACTATTTCGTTTCAAAATGTTCAACTTTGTTAAATTGGCTTTAACTTAAATTTTAACTGCAATCTCCTTCCAACAAATTATTCATTATTTATTCAAAACCCGCAAATTTATTACACCTTTCGCATGTGAGAGCACACGTTACATGACTTGTTCATGCCAGACCTCCTCAAATAAACCCACCTCTCTCCTCTCACCCCTCCAAATTTTCTCGGAAGCAACATCGCTTAAGCCCCATCAAACTGGGTTTGCATCCGCTTGATTGCTCGCGGCCCCGAAACGAGTATTTATCGCGACATCAACCGGTGGCAGCAGCTTACAGTTGGCAACAACAACTTTCAGCGTCAAGCGAATCCTGCAAGACGACAGGATGGCCCCTCCACCGTGTTGTTACATGGGGGTGGTTTTTGGGAGAGGGTGTGAACCCTTTGAATACCTGCGAAACGAAAAATGTTGAAATTCGCAGAAAAAAAATACAAACGTACAAAAGTTACACTTTAAAAATGAAGAGATGTTAAATAGTTAAACTTTTGATCAAAATAATATAAGAATATGCTGAAAAGATACAAACAATACGATACAAATACGAAAAAAGTAAAAGGTAAAAAATTGTAAATGATAAAAAATAGCAAAAAAAAGCTCAAAAACTAAAAAAACATTAAAAAAACATAAAAAAATGCAATATTATAAATAAAATATTAAAAAAACAGAAGGAAATAACTTAAAGAGTTTGATGAAAAAAGAATAAAAGGAAAAACAAAATAGAAAGAAAAAGATGATGGAAATAGAAATAAAAACAAAATCAAAATTAAATACAAATAAATAGATAAGAAAAACAGAAATAATCAACATAGAAAAAGAAAAAGAAAAAGAAAAAGAAAAAAAAAGAAAAAGAAAAAGAAAAAGAAAAGAAAAGAAAAAAAAGAAAAGAAAAAGAAAAAGAAAAAGAAAAAGCAAAAGCAAAAGCAAAAGCAAAAGCAAAAGCAAAAGCAAAAGCAAAAGCAAAAGCAAAAGCAAAAGCAAAAGAAAAAGCAAAATAAAAGCAAAAGCAAAAGCAAAAGCAAAAAGCAAAGCAAAAGCAAAGCAAAAAGCAAAGCAAAAGCAAAAGAAGCAAAAAGCAAACAAAAGCAAAGCAAAAGCAAAAGCAAAGCAAAAAGCAAAAAGCAAAAGCAAAAAGCAAAAGCAAAGAAAAGCAAAAGCAAAAGCAAAAGCAAAAGCAAAAAGCAAAAAGCAAAAGCAAAAGCAAAGAAAAGCAAAAGCAAAAGCAAAAGCAAAAGCAAAAGCAAAAAAGCAAAAGCAAAAGCAAAAGCAAAGCAAAAGCAAAGCAAAAGCAAAAATAAAAGCAAAAGCAAAGCAAAAGCAAAAGCAAAAGCAAAGCAAAGCAAAAGCAAAAGAAAAAAAAAAAGCAAAAGCAAAAGCAAGCAAAAGCAAAAAAAAGCAAAAGCAAAAGCAAAAGCAAAAGCAAAAGCAAAAGCAAAAGCAAAGAAATAAAAGCAAAAGCAAAAGCAAAAAGCAAAAGCAAAAGCAAAAGCAAAAAGCAAAACAAAAGCAAAAGCAAAGCAAAGCAAAAGCAAAGCAAAAGAAAAGCAAAACAAAACAAAAGCAAAAGCAAAAGAAAAGCAAAAAGCAAAAGCAAAGCAAGAAAAAGCAAAAGCAAAAGCAAAAAAAGCAAAAGCAAAAGCAAAAAAACAAAAGCAAAGCAAAAGCAAAAACAAAACAAAGAAAAGCAAAAGAAAAGAAAAAGAAAAAGCAAAAGAAAAAGAAACAAAAGCAAAAGCAAAAGCAAAATAAAAAGCAAAAGCAAAAGCAAAAGCAAAAGAAAAAAATAAAAGCAAAAGCAAAAAAGAAAAAGCAAAAGAAAAAGCAAAAGCAAAGCAAAAGCAAAAGCAAAGCAAAAAAAAAAGAAAAGCAAAAGCAAAAGCAAAGAAACAAAGCAAAAGCAAAAGCAAAAGCAAAAGCAAAAGAAAAGCAAAGCAAAAGCAAAAGCAAAGAAAGAAAAGCAAAGAAAGCAAAGCAAAAGCAAAAGCAAAGAAAAAAAGCAAAAGCAAAAAAAGCAAAAGAAAAAGCAAAGCAAAAGCAAAAGCAGAAAAAAAAAAAGCAAAAGCAAAGCAAAAGAAAGCAAAGCAAAAGCAAAAGCAAAAAAAGCAAAAGCAAAGCAAAGCAAAAGCAAAACAAAAGCAAAAGCAAAAGCAAAAGCAAAAGCAAAAAGAAAAGAAAAGCAAAAGCAAAAGCAAAAGAAAAGCAAAAGAAAAGCAAAAGCAAAAGAAACAAAAGCAAAGCAAAAGCAAAGCAAAAAGCAAAAGCAAAAGCAAAAGCAAAAAAAAGCAAAAGCAAAAAAGCAAAAGCAAAAGCAAGCAAAAGCAAAAGCAAAAGCAAAAGCAAAGCAAAGCAAAAGCAAAAGCAAAAGAAAGCAAAAAAGCAAAAGCAAAGCAAAAGCAAAGCAAAAGCAAAAAAAAGCAAAGCAAAACAAAAGCAAAAGCAAAAGCAAAGAAAGCAAAAACAAAAGCAAAAAGCAAAACAAAAGCAAAAGCAAAACAAAAGCAAAAGCAAAGAAAGCAAAATAAAAGCAAAAGCAAAAGCAAAAAAAGAAAAGAAAAGAAAAGCAAAAAGAAATAAGAAACAAAAAGCAAAAGCAAAGAAATAAAGCAAAAGCAAAAGAAAAAGAAAAAAAAGCAAAAAAGCAAAGCAAAAGCAAAAGCAAAAAGCAAAAGCAAAGCAAAGCAAAGCAAAAGCAAAGCAAAAGCAAAAGCAAAAAAAGCAAAAACAAAGCAAAAGAAAAGCAAAAGCAAAAAGCAAAAGCAAAAGCAAAGCAAGAAAGCAAAAGAAAAAGAAAGCAAAAGCAAAGCAAAAGAAAAGAAAAAGAAAAGCAAAAAAGCAAAAGCAAAAGAAAAGCAAAAGCAAAAGCAAAAGCAAAGCAAAAAAAGCAAAAGAAAAGAAAAAGCAAAGCAAAGCAAAGCAAAAGCAAAAGCAAAAGCAAAGCAAAAAGCAAAAGCAAAATAAAAAAAAAGAAAAGCAAAAGAAAAAAAAGCAAAAAAGCAAGCAAAGCAAAAGCAAAGCAAAAAAGTAAAAGCAAAAGCAAAAGAAAAGCAAAAGCAAAAGCAAAAGCAAAAGCAAAAGAAAGCAAAAGCAAAAGAAAAGCAAAAGCAAATAAAAGCAAAAGCAAAAGCAAAAAAGCAAAGCAAAAAAGCAAAAGCAAAAGCAAAAGCAAAAGCAAAGCAAAAGCAAAGCAAAAGCAAAAGCAAAAAAAAAAAGCAAAAGCAAAAGCAAAAGCAAAAGCAAAAGCAAAAGCAAAAGCAAAAAGCAAAAGCAAAAGCAAAAGCAAAAGCAAAAAAAGCAAAGCAAAGCAAAAGCAAAAGCAAAAGCAAAAGCAAAAGCAAAAGCAAAAGCAAAAGCAAAAGCAAAAGCAAAAAAAAGCAAAAAGCAAAGCAAAGCAAGCAAAAAGCAAAAAAGCAAAAGCAAAGCAAAAGCAAAAGCAAAAAGCAAAAAGCAAAAGCAAAGCAAAAGCAAAAAGCAAAAGCAAAAGCAAAAGAAAAACAAAGCAAAAGCAAAAGCAAAGCAAAAGCAAAGCAAAAGCAAAAGCAAAAAAGCAAAAGCAAAAGCAAGCAAAGCAAAGCAAAAGCAAAAGCAAAAGCAAAAGCAAAAGCAAAAGCAAAAGCAAAAGCAAAAGCAAAAGCAAAAGCAAAAGCAAAAGCAAAAGCAAAAGCAAAAGCAAAAGCAAAAGCAAAAGCAAAAGCAAAAGCAAAAGCAAAAGGAAGAAATGTGTAATAAGGAATAGAACAAACATGAGAAAAATGGGGAAACGATGGCTTAATTTTTTTTTTAAAGACTGACAAACATTAATAACAATTCAAGAAATAAGATGAAAGTACCATTAATCAGAAGCCCTATTTAAGTTGATAAAATGATAAAAGGAAGAGAGATTAAATAAGAAATGGATGATAAGAACGAATAATGCAGTAGATCTAAATGGATTATACAAGAAAAAAGCAAGTGATCAGGAGAGAAGAGAAGCAGTTGAAAAAAAAATCATTAGTCAATTAAACACTAAACCAACATACAACAAACAACATAAAAAAAACACTCAAGAAAGATACAAAAAAAGAATTTAAAAAAATAGAGTGAGAAAGGAAGAGAGAGAGAGAAAATAAGAAAATATGTGAATTTGACAATATAGAAAAAACAGATTAGCAGAGATATAAAGCAGTTGAGGTTTTGACAGAAACAAGAGCAGATGTAAGACGGAAATATTTTTTTCACCACCAAATAGTTTGGAAAAGATGAGGAAAAAGGAAAGAGGAAAGAGGAAAGAGGAAAGAGGAAAGAGGAAAGAGGAAAGAGGAAAGAGGAAAGAGGAAAGAGGAAAGAGAAAAGAGGAAAGAGGAAAGAGGAAAGAGGAAAGAGGAAAGAGGAAAGAGGAAAGAGGAAAGAGGAAAGAGGAAGGAAAGAGGAAAGAGGAAAGAGGAAAGAGGAAAGAGGAAAGAGGAAAGAGGAAAGAGGAAAGAGGAAAGAGGAAAGAGGAAAGAGGAAAGAGGAAAGAGGAAAGAGGAAAGAGGAAAGAGGAAAGAGGAAAGAGGAAAGAGGAAAGAGGAAAGAGGAAAGAGGAAAGAAAGAGGAAGAGGAAAGAGGAAAGAGGAAAGAGGAAAGAGGAAAGAGGAAAGAGGAAAGAGGAAAGAGGAAAGAGGAAAGAGGAAAGAGGAAAGAGGAAAGAGGAAAGAGGAAAGAGGAAAGAGGAAAGAGGAAAGAGGAAAGAGGAAAGAGGAAAGAGGAAAGAGGAAAGAGGAAAGAGGAAAGAGGAAAGAGGAAAGAGGAAAGAGGAAAGAGGAAAGAGGAAAGAGGAAATAGGAAATAGGAAATAGGAAAGAGGAAAAAGAAAAGAGGAATGAGGAAAGACAAAAGAGAAAGGGAAAAGAGAAAAGAGGTAATCTGAGAAATAATTAAGAGCTAACTAAATAAGAAGAAATTCAGAAAGAAATTAGAAAGAGAAAATAATAGATTTTCATTTCCAACTCCTACAGGGTCAACTTTCCATACGAGCGCAATCAAGCGTGTGAGTAATCTTAAACGTCCTTTCCTTTTCTAGTTACTCTTGTTATCTCTTTATTTTATTTTTATCACTTTTTTGACTACATTCACGGCAGATTAATTCGTCGCCAGTGCTAAACAGCTTCATCTCGTTCCAGTTTACACAGACGTTTTGTGACTTGGTGCTTTCAAGTTTCCCGCGCGGTGGTGTGAGTAAATTTATGAAAATTGCGCCAAATTCAAAGTGAATTAAAAGGGATAAACCGCGGCAGCAGGTTGTTGCGCTTGTTGCACATACCCAGGCGTCGACCGGTGCCACGTGGAAGGAGAAAGTTTTTTGCCTGGTCTCCACGTGGTTTGCTCTGGGGAAGGGAAGAATATAAATAGATTTTGATTTTGAACGGCGTGGAGTTGTGATTGTGGGAAAAGGTAACTAATTCCTCAAAATAATCGTAAAACCAAACTTTCTCCACACTACTAGGTAGATTAATCCTGCCAAGTTACAGCAGCAGCAGCAGACCAAGTTTTGTGCTTCTCTTCAACCGGTAAAATTGGTAGCAACAGTGGCAGCAAGCAGCGTTTCCGTCTGTCGCCAGGTGGATGTTTATCCTGGAAGGCGAAAAGAAAAAGTAGAAACAAAAAAAAAACTAGCTAAAACGTAGTTAGTCGCACTAGTTTGGCGATAGAGCGAGGGGTTTACACACATTTTTTTCCTCAGACGTTCTCGCAAACGAAATGTGGCACCTCTTGGGGTGAGAGGGATATTTCACGGGAAATTTACGTTAGTTGCGCTCAATATGGTTCCAAAATTGAAGCGAAAGTAGTTAGATAACTTTCTTGTCTTATAAAATAGTCAATTTTATTTTGAAAAATGTGAGTGGTGGAACGTCAAAGCTACGATTTGAATGTTATAACATTTCAGTAATTTCAAATGGTGCAGCTTTTTTCTGAACTCTTAACTGCTTGGAATTTAAGCCGATGCAATTTTTTTTGTCTCTCAGCTCTGGTTGGGGTCGAGGGGGGCGGGCCAAAAAAATTATAAATGTTGAAATAGCAAGCCATAGTTTCAACATTTGCATGGAAAAAGTGTTTTAAAATGCTTTTTACACTAGTTCAGTTGTTTTGCAATATTAAGTTTTCAAAGAATGTATGATTGGACGAAAACATTTTTTTTTGCCAACAAAAAAAGACATTTTACGATTATAAACTTCGAAAATTTTCAGAAATTCTAAACATTTTCTAAATCAACCCAAACATGCTAAAAATGATTTGTGATTGCAGTTTAATTTCCATTGAAATTTATAAGTTTTTTTTTAAACAATATTTTTTTACCCTCGTGATTTTTAGGGCCAACATTGAAGGGGGGGGGGGGAGGGAGGGGGAGGGTGGAGACGCAAACTTTAAATTTGTACCAGCATATGCTTTCATATCATTTCAAATGATATCAAATGATTTCAAATGTTTCCAAATGTTCACAAATGTTTTCAAGTATTACAACTATTTTCAAATTTTTAATTTTGTTAAATGGGTTTGTGGACATTTGGAAATTTTATATTATTGTTTGTTTGTTTTCAGTTTTTTTGTTTTCTCTTATTTTTCTGAATTTTTGGTTTTACAGATTCTTTTGATTTTATAGCAACATCTTCGCTATAAAATATATTAGCAAAAATGTTCTTTAGAAATAAGATTAAGATACTTAGATTTCTAAAACCTCAGTTCTTAACCCGCAATTTTTTAACATAACTGCTTCTATTAAGAAAATTGATTCAGATTCCTAAGATTTTCAGAACTTCATGAATTTTGAGATCAGTGAGGTTTGCTGTGATTTCATAATTGTATTTGTTTTCAGATTCTTTTCAGATATTGTTAAATATTTCTGATTTTTCTGATTTTTTTTTAGTTTTCAAATATTTCAGTTTTTTTTAAACCTGATATTTTTTTATTTTTTCTTATTTTTCTGTTTGTTCAGATTTATCTTATTTTTCCAATTTAACGATTCTTCCGTTTTTTTATTTCTCCGATTTTTATGACTTTATTTTTTTTTTAATTTTTGGACTTTCTTATCTTTGAAAGCAGGTACACCGATTTTTAAAAGTTTTTTTGTTTTTGCAAAACAACTGAACTAGTAAAAAAATGTATTTCAAAGAACTTTTTTTTCACATGCTATGGCTTGTTATTTAAATTTTTATATTTTTTATTCCCTCCAGTCCAGAGCCAAACATATTTACACCGGCCAAGCCATAGCATAGCCCTACTTCAAAATTTGCCCAAAAGATTTATTTTCAAAAAACATCAAAATTTCAATGAAAATAATAGTCTAATCATTTGTAAACAATCTGAAATGCATTTTTCTGCATTGAAAATCTTTTTTTTCTTATTTGGGCTCGCTTAATTTTTTTTAAATAAAATTCTGATGTACACCGCGAAAACTTTTTTTTTACAAAAAAAATAGTTAATACTGTGGAATTATGCATATTTTGGAAAGTAATAATTGCAAAACAACTGGACAGGTGTATAATTCATTTTTTTAGAATTTTTAGATTTTTAAGTTTTAGCAATCAAATTTTAAATTTAAGCATTCAAAATTTTTGGGATTTTTGAAAAAAAAAAATAGTTTTTTTTAGATTATTTAGATTTATTTGTTTATTTTTAGATTTTTTTTTCAGATCTTAAAAAAATATTTTTTTTGGCTTTTTAGTTTTTTTCAGATTTTTTAGATTTTTCAAATTTTTCAGATTTTCCAGATTGCTCAGATTTTTGAATTTTTTGAAATTTTGTGGATTTTAAGGATGTTTTATATTTTTTAGATTATTCAGATTTTTCATATTTTTCAGATTTTTAACGTTTTTAATGATTTTAATGATTTTAATGATTTCAATGATTTTAATGATTTAATGATTTTAATGATTTTAATGATTTTAATGATTTTAATGATTTTAATGATTTTAATGATTTTAATGATTTTAATGATTTTAATGATTTTAATGATTTTAATGATTTTAATGATTTTAATGATTTTAATGATTTTAATGATTTTAATGATTTTAATGATTTTAATGATTTTAATGATTTTAATGATTTTAATGATTTTAATGATTTTAATGATTTTAATGATTTTAATGATTTTAATGATTTTAATGATTTTAATGATTTTAATGATTTTAATGATTTTAATGATTTTAATGATTTTAATGATTTTAATGATTTTAATGATTTTAATGATTTTAATGATTTTAATGATTTTAATGATTTTAATGATTTTAATGATTTCAATGATTTTAATGATTTTAATGATTTTTATGATTTTACGATTTTTTATGTTTTTATAAAACTTCTTATTAGACTTTCTTCCTTCGACATTTGCTATGTTTCTTTGTATTAAAATAAAATCATCTCAAAACATTTTAATGATAAAAATAAATCAAAAATGTTTTCCATTGTATCATCTTTTAAAACCTTTTTTTTTAAATTCCGTTATTTCTATCTCCAAGGAACTATTCATTTGTAAGGAACGATTTTATTGAATTATTTAAAGATTTTGAAAGAATAACAAAAGTCTCAAAAAAGTTACCAAGAATCTGAATGAGAATCAAATAATTGAAAATCTTCATAGAATTGCTTATTTCCAAAAATATTTTAAAAAAAATATGTCCTAATCAATAATTAAATCATCTCAGATCTCAGAAAATGCAAGAAATCTCAAGTTGCAAATTAACTTGGTATACACCGCCTCTCACATAGAGTTAAGTTTCTTGGATGTTTGAACAAATTTGTTGCTTATTTTTTTTTAGTTTTAAGATGTTTTAGAACTTTTGATATGTTCTAAAAGTGGCTGCTCATTAATGCATAATTGTCCAATGTGAAATTTTCTCATTTTTAAAGTTTTAACATTTTTTGAAGTTTATTGTTCAAATGTTTGTATTTATTTATTACCAAGGATTAAAAACTTAAACTTACGAAAGCCACCACTTTGGCACCCGCAACAACCCTCAAATTAGGACTAAATTAATGGCAGTTTGGCCAGCAACAAAGTTGGGTCGTTCCCGGGGTTCTCGCGACTAGGACACCGTTCCGAACCACACGTGAGCAAGCCAAACTTTCGCAGTAAGTGAATTGATTGTAATTTAATTGCATCTTTTACTTAAAAGGCTTGCTCGTTTTTTTTTCTTTTGGGAAAAGGGCCAAAATCAAACCAAACCTGGTTCACCCTTTGAAGACCGGGTGATGACCAAAAACGAACATCGAACCCATCCTCGAGAGAGAGAGAGAGAGAGAGAGAAAAAAACGATGTCCCCCCGGAACCGTTCACCGGGAGGAATTATTCCACAGGGGATATCGCTTTTGAATCGGAGCGCTGAATGTGACAGTTAATTAATTGAATTAGCATAGTAGTGGTGGTGGTGGTGCCCGGGTTGGTCTTTGTGTGTTCCGATTCCTGCGAGGTTGGACACAAATCGACGTCGTCGTGCTATCTTGTCGCACCCGCCATTTTGACGTTCCGAGAAAAACGCGTTTTAATGTTTGACCTTGAATATTCAAAAACGAGAGCACGCAATGTAAACAATAACAAACACGTTTTGTTTGGCTTACCATTCTGTGCATTGTCCCAAAGTTTGGTTGAAGTTGGTTGCTGGAGTCCCGAGTTATAATTACAAATGTTTACGGTAGTCTAGCTTGTACGTGCGACAAACGCATCCTGACTTTCCTGGCCTGAAATCCTTTGGCCTTTTGTCGCACTTACATCAATTTTCATGGAGTGACAAGATAGCACGACAAGATTGAAACTACTTTCATATGTAAAGTGACAAAAATGCACGGAGTTTTTCGGTTTTGTTGAATATCTCAGGATTGAAATCGAATTTTGGGGATCTGTGAAGGTCAAAAGGTGAGGCATTGTGAGCTGCACAAAATGGCGTTCTTAACTCAATTTGGCCCAAAATGCACGTACGACAAGTTAGCACGATGGCGACGAAATAGTCTTTTGTTTTGGGGCGATTTTCATATCAAAGCGAACATCGAACACGCTGGTCCAGAGTTTGGAAGGGGGAAGGGAAATATTACTAGCTTTGATGGTGTATTTGGGGGAAGGTACTTTGTATTGGTGGAGAGAATGGCTGGAAGTGGTCAATATGTCCCGTGACAGGACAGTTTGTGAAGGTGATTTTTTTGGCGATGTTCAATTTGATTGGATTTTCATAATCCGCTTTGATGGGTGTGAATTGTCCTTGCCCCGTAAGGAGGGTTGGATCACACTTTGTAAAATTACGGATTTTGTGGTTGAAGCTTGTTGAGCTGCCATTTGAAGCTAAGTGGGGATTATTTTGATAGTCGGTGCGATTAGATGAAATGATTTTACTTTTTTAAGGAATATTTTTTTATGAAAGTTGCCCGAGCAGACGGTAATAACAAAATTCATTCCATTTCAATACAAATATTGATAAAATAACAGAAAGTGTTATGGAATCTTTTTGAGAAATCCATTTCTGCACAAGAGTTCAATAACAGTTTATGTTATCATAACAAAATTTGTTATTGGTCTGATATTGGTTGAAAGCCAAAACAACTTTATAATAACATGTTGTGTTATGGAAGAACACCTCCAACTGTTATTGGGATGATCGGATTAGTTGTCAAAATAACAAAAAATAATAACAAAGAATTCGAAGAATAATTAAAAATGTTATTAGTCTGTTATTACAATAACAATCCAATAACAAAAAATCATAACGATGAATAACAAATCTTGTTATAAATAACATAAAATGATATTGGCCTATTATTTTCAATTATCAGCATATGTTATTCCAAAGTTATTTCCGTCTGCTCGGGCAATAACAAAAATTCATAACGACGAATAACAAATCTTGTTGTAAATAACATAAATTGTTATTGGCCTAATACTTTCAAATAACAAAAAATGTTATCCCCAAATTATTTCCGTCTGCTCGGGTGGCCGGACTTAAAAAGAATTATTGAACATTTACTCAAAATTTACTACTTTGTTTGTAATTTTGTGATAAAATTTGAAAAAATAACAATTGTTTTATTGGTAAAAAAATTTCTTCAAACCTAGATGAAAAGACAAAATTTAAATTGGAAATTCCAGCAAACATTTTAATTCCACCATTAGCAGCTCATTTCTATGCTGGACCAGACACAATTGGACACAGCAGTCCGAGAAACCAGAAGCATAAAAGACAATCTCAGTCCCGGAAAAAGAACACTCTCCGCGTGTTGTCTTTTCATTATGCATTTCCCAAAACTTCCCGAGCAGACGGAAATAACTTGGGAATAACTTTTTTTGATATTTGAAAATACTATAGGCCGATAACAATTTACGTTATTTATAACAAGATTTGTTATTCGTCGTTATTAATTTTTTGTTATTAGATTGTTATTGTAATAACAGACTTATTACATTTTCAGTTATTCTTCGAACAAATCTTTGTTATTATTTTTTGTTATTTTAACAACTAATACGATCATCCCAATAACATTTGGAGTTATTCTTCCATAACAAAAAATGTTATTTCAAAGTTGTTTTGGCTTTCAGCCAATATCAAACCAATAACAAATTTTGTTATGATAACATAAACTGTTATTAAACTCTTATGCAAAAAATGATTTTTCAAGAAGATTCCATAACACTTTCTGTTATTTTAATAGAATTTGTTATTGAAATGTCACGAATTTTGTTATTACCGTCTGCCCGGGTTAATGGAACCATCATCACCAGTTTGGACATGGACAGGACACGGTGGCAGAATTTACTTAAAATCTGAAAATTAGGGGAGGGCGTCCAGTTTTGAGAATTTGGTAATTTTTTTTCTGTAATAGTTTGACTGTAAAAACTTAACAGAAAATTTAAAAGTTGGCAACACTGCATTCCAAAAATTCCAAATGGTACATCGATTTGATCTCCCACTCCACCGCTCGCTTTGTTTTATTAAATTTTCCGAATTAAAAATTGGAGCTACGACAAAAAAGCATCGTGCTGATGCAGCTGTTACTGTATTATTTGATTTTCATGATGCCGGGGAAGTCTTTTTTCTTTCTCGAAAGGAGCGCCCCAAAGTACAGTGACTTGTCCACTGACTTGTGCTCGGTTTTTAGTCGCAACCGGGAACGTGATTTGAATGCACAATTGGCTTCCCCTTTCGCCAAATACAGTCGCAACGGTGCAAATAGAGCGGTTTCTTTTGCTTTTCTTGAAAAAAAAAAGAAAGACAAACGTCAAACGAAGGAAGAAAAATCAGTTAACGCGTGCCGGTTTCTTGCGATTTGTCGTTGAAGCATAGATAAAGAGAGTAAAAACTAAAAACTAAAAACTAAAAACTAAAAACTAAAAACTAAAAACTAAAAACTAAAAACTAAAAACTAAAAACTAAAAACTAAAAACTAAAAACTAAAAACTAAAAACTAAAAACTAAAAACTAAAAACTAAAAACTAAAAACTAAAAACTAAAAACTAAAAACTAAAAACTAAAAACTAAAAACTAAAAACTAAAAACTAAAAACTAAAAACTAAAAACTAAAAACTAAAAACTAAAAACTAAAAACTAAAAACTAAAAACTAAAAACTAAAAACTAAAAACTAAAAACTAAAAACTAAAAACTAAAAACTAAAAACTAAAAACTAAAAACTAAAAACTAAAAACTAAAAACTAAAAACTAAAAACTAAAAACTAAAAACTAAAAACTAAAAACTAAAAACTAAAAACTAAAAACTAAAAACTAAAAACTAAAAACTAAAAACTAAAAACTAAAAACTAAAAACTAAAAACTAAAAACTAAAAACTAAAAACTAAAAACTAAAAACTAAAAACTAAAAACTAAAAACTAAAAACTAAAAACTAAAAACTAAAAACTAAAAACTAAAAAGTAAAAACTAAAAACTAAAAACTAAAAACTAAAAACTAAAAACTAAAAACTAAAAACTAAAAACTAAAAACATGAAAGTTAAAAGTTAAAAGTTAAAAGTTAAAAGTTAAAAGTTAAAAGTTAAAAGTTAAAAGTTAAAAGTTAAAAGTTAAAAGTTAAAAGTTAAAAGTTAAAAGTTAAAAGTTAAAAGTTAAAAGTTAAAAGTTAAAAGTTAAAAGTTAAAAGTTAAAAGTTAAAAGTTAAAAGTTAAAAGTTAAAACGAAACTATTGGCACTACGCCCCCCGGGGCATGGCCTTCCTCTAACGTGGGATTTCTGCTCCAGCGCCTCTGACGAGACAGGAGAAACCGGGACCGACGTTTTACTTCACCATCCGATAGAAGCTCAGTGGATAAGGCGGGAATCGAACCCGCGTCTCATAGCATCATCGGGATCGGCAGCCGAAGCCGCTACCCCTGCGCCACGAGACCCACATAAAAAAAAAGTTAAAAGTTAAAAGTTAAAAGTTAAAAGTTAAAAGTTAAAAGTTAAAAGTTAAAAGTTAAAAGTTAAAAGTTAAAAGTTAAAAGTTAAAAGTTAAAAGTTAAAAGTTAAAAGTTAAAAGTTAAAAGTTAAAAGTTAAAAGTTAAAAGTTAAAAGTTAAAAGTTAAAAGTTAAAAGTTAAAAGTTAAAAGTTAAAAGTTAAAAGTTAAAAGTTAAAAGTTAAAAGTTAAAAGTTAAAAGTTAAAAGTTAAAAGTTAAAAGTTAAAAGTTAAAAGTTAAAAGTTAAAAGTTAAAAGTTAAAAGTTAAAAGTTGTCAAGAGTGAAGAGTCAAGAGTCAAGAGTCAAGAGTCAAGAGTCAAGAGTCAAGAGTCAAGAGTCAAGAGTCAAGAGTCAAGAGTCAAGAGTCAAGAGTCAAGAGTCAAGAGTCAAGAGTAGTCAAGAGTCAAGAGTCAAGAGTCAAGAGTCAAGAGTCAAGAGTCAAGAGTCAAGAGTCAAGAGTCAAGAGTCAAGAGTCAAGAGTCAAGAGTCAAGAGTCAAGAGTCAAGAGTCAAGAGTCAAGAGTCAAGAGTCAAGAGTCAAGAGTCAAGAGTCAAGAGTCAAGAGTCAAGAGTCAAGAGTCAAGAGTCAAGAGTCAAGAGTCAAGAGTCAAGAGTCAAGAGTCAAGAGTCAAGAGTCAAGAGTCAAGAGTCAAGAGTCAAGAGTCAAGAGTCAAGAGTCAAGAGTCAAGAGTCAAGAGTCAAGAGTCAAGAGTCAAGAGTCAAGAGTCAAGAGTCAAGAGTCAAGAGTCAAGAGTCAAGAGTCATGAGTTGAAAATTGACTAAATTTTTAATAACTTTTGTAAAGTCTGCTTATCTATGCATTGAGACTTAGTTTTCTTGCGAGGGGGTTTGATAAATTAGATTACTTCGAGGAATGTTGCAGGGAAAACGGAAATGGATTTGCAGTCAAAGCTTGTCAGGATTTTGGCAAAGATTGAGTGCGTTTGTAACTGTTTGACTTGATTTTAGCTGCGACTTTGGCTGTCACGTTTGACGTATGGCTTGGGTTGTGATTTCTAGCAAAATACTGTGAAAGAGTTATTGTTTGTAAACAAAAAGTGCATGCAATGCTTGTTTACAAACAAACGGTGGTAATATCAATCAAAACAATGGTAAAAAAAACAAACAAAAAGTGTAAACAAATAGTGCATCCTCGTCACGGCATTTGACGTTTACCTTCTTGTTCGTAATGTAAACATCAACTGACGTGTGCAGGTTGGATTATTTGTTTACAAACAAAGCAGAAGAATATGTTTAGGTCGAATTGAAATCGAGAACCATACACTTATCTCGCAACAATAAACGTCACCAACACACAAACAAGCTGCTGTCTCTTTGACAGCCGTCACGCTGCCGCGTTCATCGAGGCGCATTTGACAGTTTGGCTGCGTGCGCGTACATGCGTGAACGCACCCCACTCTCCGTCCTTGGAAGACTTGTTCACGCTTGTTTTACATTCCGTCCAAAAGTCCGGAATGATTCGATCAAAAGATCCCCGGTCCAGTCGAGGAGAACGGGATTGCTCACTCAACCTCACTCCGAGACCGACCGACTGCCAGTTACATCTGTGTGCGTCAACCATAACCTCAAACGTCGACAGAGCGGTGGTGGCAGGGGGCGATGCAACGAAAACTTTACGTCCTCAATTTAATTTTGGCTTCCGCCATCATCAGCACAATATAAGGTGGTGGCGGTCAAACCGAGGGAAAGAAACATCGACCAAATGTGACAGCATCTCTGGTTTGACACTCACACACAGTCACACACACACGTGATGGTGACAGGGAAAAAGTTTTTCCGGAGGGTGGAGAAAAAAAAAGTTTTCTCACCGAATACGAAAGCTTGGCTTTTCTGAGTCCTGGTAGGGGGAGTGGATTAAGGTTAGGGTTAAGGAGAGGAAATCCAAAAGTGATATTTAATAATGTTGAAGAAAATGAACATAACCTCGAAGCTGCTGGTTCTGGAGGACCGAGCTGGTGCCTTCCGGGGCCAGAGAGAGAGAGTTCATCGTTTACTTGTCGCTTCTTTTCGTGGAAGAACCAGACGCCTTTGACCTGTAGCAGGCCAGAGGCCATTCTCATTTATGAGGAGGAACCAAAATAGTCATAGATTTTAGAAAAGATGCAAAAATGTCAAAATTGTCAAAATTGTCAAAATTGTCAAAATTGTCAAAATTGTCAAAATTGTCAAAATTGTCAAAATTGTCAAAATTGTCAAAATTGTCAAAATTGTCAAAATTGTCAAAATTGTCAAAATTGTCAAAATTGTCAAAATTGTCAAAATTGTCAAAATTGTCAAAATTGTCAAAATTGTCAAAATTGTCAAAATTGTCAAAATCGTCAAAATTGTCAAAATTGTCAAAATTGTCAAAATTGTCAAAATTGTCAAAATTGTCAAAATTGTCAAAATTGTCAAAATTGTCAAAATTGTCAAAATTGTCAAAATTGTCAAAATTGTCAAAATTGTCAAAATTGTCAAAATTGTCAAAATTGTCAAAATTGTCAAAATTGTCAAAATTGTCAAAATTGTCAAAATTGTCAAAATTGTCAAAATTGTCAAAATTGTCAAAATTGTCAAAATTGTCAAAATTGTCAAAATTTTCAAAATCGTCAAAATTGTCAAAATTGTCAAAATTGTCAAAATTGTCAAAATTGTCAAAATTGTCAAAATTGTCAAAATTGTCAAAATTGTCAAAATTGTCAAAATTGTCAAAATTGTCAAAATTGTCAAAATTGTCAAAATTGTCAAAATTGTCAAAATTGTCAAAATTGTCAAAATTGTCAAAATTGTCAAAATTGTCAAAATTGTCAAAATTGTCAAAATTGTCAAAATTGTCAAAATTGTCAAAATTGTCAAAATTGTCAAAATTGTCAAAATTGTCAAAATTGTCAAAATTGTCAAAATTGTCAAAATTGTCAAAATTGTCAAAATTGTCAAAATTGTCAAAATTGTCAAAATTGTCAAAATTGTCAAAATTGTCAAAATTGTCAAAATTGTCAAAATTGTCAAAATTGTCAAAATTGTCAAAATTGTCAAAATTGTCAAAATTGTCAAAATTGTCAAAATTGTCAAAATTGTCAAAATTGTCAAAATTGTCAAAATTGTCAAAATTGTCAAAATTGTCAAAATTGTCAAAATTGTCAAAATTGTCAAAATTGTCAAAATTGTCAAAATTGTCAAAATTGTCAAAATTGTCAAAATTGTCAAAATTGTCAAAATTGTCAAAATTGTCAAAATTGTCAAAATTGTCAAAATTGTCAAAATTGTCAAAATTGTCAAAATTGTCAAAATTGTCAAAATTGTCAAAATTGTCAAAATTGTCAAAATTGTCAAAATTGTCAAAATTGTCAAAATTGTCAAAATTGTCAAAATTGTCAAAATTGTCAAAATTGTCAAAATTGTCGAAATTGTCAAAATTGTCAAAATTGTCAAAATTGTCAAAATTGTCAAAATTGTCAAAATTGTCAAAATTGTCAAAATTGTCAAAATTGTCAAAATTGTCAAAATTGTCAAAATTGTCAAAATTGTCAAAATTGTCAAAATTGTCAAAATTGTCAAAATTTTCAAAATTGTCAAAATTGTCAAAATTGTCAAAATTGTCAAAATTGTCAAAATTGTCAAAATTGTCAAAATTGTCAAAATTGTCAAAATTGTCAAAATTGTCAAAATTGTCAAAATTGTCAATATTTTCAAAATTTTCAAAATTGTCAAAATTGTCAAAATTGTCAAAATTGTCAAAATTGTCAAAATTGTCAAAATTGTCAAAATTGTCAAAATTGTCAAAATTGTCAAAATTGTCAAAATTGTCAAAATTGTCAAAATTGTCAAAATTGTCAAAATTGTCAAAATTGACAAAATTGTCAAAATTGTCAAAATTGTCAAAATTGTCAAAATTGTCAAAATTGTCAAAATTGACAAAAAAAATACAACTACGCTTAAATGTCACATCTTCATCAAAGTCTATGACCCCCCTCAAACCTTCCGGAACTATTCGTCCCCACACGAAATGACCCCGGGAACCGTCCCCCGAACCGATTTCGCATTCGAACCTTGTCCGGTTCGCCTTAATTCTATTTGTTTTCGGCTGCCCTAACCTCAATTTGACAGCTCTCTGGCTGCGGCTGCAGTCATCGTCGTCGCCTTCTTCGACGACGTCCCGCGGCACTGACTGGAACAAGATAGCGAAACTCCAAAGTGGCGGCCATAAAAATTTATTCGCCCCTCCAATTATCCGCCGGAACTTTTTCTAGCGAGCTCCAACGGAGATGCGAAACCTGATTAGAGTCAGGACGCAGCCAGGCCGGGCGTTTTTTCCTCCATTCGGGGGTGATTTTGAATGTTTCCGGAATCGGAATCTAGTCGCCGCCGCCGCCGGCGGCCACTTTTGCAAAATATATGTCCCAAGTGGAAGGACTACTCCGGGGTTTCCGGGACTGATGTTTATATTTTGGCTCCTGCCGCGTTAGCGATTTATTTCTTTTTAAAATGCCCGCCGCGCGCGCGAGAGTGTCAAAAGTGAAAGGTAGGTGGCAGCACCGGGAAGTGAGAGGGGGAAATAAATTATTGAGTACATGTTTGCTGTTTTGGTTTGCCTCGGAATGCTTGTCGAATCTTGCCGCGCGGGTGGCCACCAGAATCGTTTGCAACTGGGCACTTCCGGTGGAAAGGGAGAGAGTCCGATTCTCGCGGTTCCTGGTGGCGTTTCTCGTGGTGCCGGGCGTTTTTGTTGATGTTGTTGTTGTTGTGTATATATTGGCACTGGTTGCAAGTTTGATGTACACTTCAATTGAGGCGCGTGTGGTGAGAACTAGGACTTCTGGTCGGTGCAGGTTCCGGTTTTCCGCGAGACGAGGGGCTATTGAAGTGTTTTAGAATGATTAATTTCTGAATTTCTGAATTTCTGAATTTCTAAATTTCTGAATTTCTGAATTTCTGAATTTCTGAATTTTAGAATTTCAGAATTTCTGAATTTCTGAATTTCTGAATTTCTGAATTTCTGAATTTCTGAATTTCTGAATTTCTGAATTTCTGAATTTCTGCATTTCTGAATTTCTGAATTTCTGAATTTCTGAATTTCTGAGTTTCTGAATTTCTGAATTTCTGAACTTCTGAATTTCTGAATTTCTGAATTTCTGAATTTCTGAATTTCTGAATTTCTGAATTTCTGAATTTCTGAATTTCAGGATTTCAGGATTTCGATGCCTCTGTGCTCTCTTATGCTAACTAGATAGGAAAACCAGCTAGCTTAGTACAAGAGAGCAAATGGCATCGATTTATTAATTTATTAATTTATTAATTTAATAATTTATTAATTTATTAATTTATTAATTTATTAATTTATTAATTTATTAATTTATTAATTTATTAATTTATTAATTTATTAATTTATTAATTTATTAATTTATTAATTTATTAATTTATTAATTTATTAATTTATTTATTTCTTAATTTATAAATTTATTTATTTTTTAATTTATTAATTTATTAATTTATTAATTTATTAATTTATTAATTTATTAATTTATGAATTTATTAATTTATGAATTTATTAATTTATTAATTTATTAATTTATTAATTTATTAATTTATTAATTTATTAATTTATTAATTTATTAATTTATTAATTTATTAATTTATTAATTTATTAATTTATTAATTTATTAATTTATTAATTTATTAATTTATTAATTTATTAATTTAGTAATTTATTAATTGATTAATTTATTAATTTATTAATTTATTAATTTATTAATTTATTAATTTATTAATTTATTAATTTATTAATTTATTAATTTATTAGTTTATTAATTTATTAATTTATTAATTTATGAATTTATGAATTTATGAATTTATGAATTTATTAATTTATTAATTTATTAATTTATTAATTTATTAATTTATTAATTTATTAATTTATTAATTTATTAATTTATTAATTTATTAATTTATTAATTTATTAATTTATTAATTTATTAATTTATTAATTTATTAATTTATTAATTTATTAATTTATTAATTTATTAATTTATTAATTTATTAATTTATTAATTTATTAATTTATTAATTTATTAATTTATTAATTTATTAATTTATTAATTTATTAATTTATTAATTTATTAATTTATTTATTTATTAATTTATTTATTTATTAATTTATAAATTTATTAATTTATTAATTTATTAATTTATTAATTTATTAATTTATTAATTTATTAATTTATTAATTTATTAATTTATTAATTTATTAATTTATTAATTTATTAATTTATGAATTTATTAATTTATTAATTTATTAATTTATTAATTTATTAATTTATTAATTTATAAGTTTCATGATAAAAATAAAATTCTTACGATGATATTTTCCAATTTCGTCACCCCTCATCAAAAAATCAAACAATTTCCCGCCCTCCTCCATTTTTCTCTAAACAACACGTTGTAAACCGTTTCCCTTCCAGCCTAAACGGCTCGCCGGAGAGCTGCGCCGATTCTCCTCGCAAAAGTTCCACTACTAAACGATCCTGGAAGGAACGACATCGCGTATTCATACGATACATATTTCCTCAATAATAATACATTTGGGGGTTTTGAGCGGTTTTTTTTTCTCTCTCTCTGTTGTTGTTGTTGCTTTGCTTTGCTTTCCTTTGGCGCATGTTTGCCATCCGACAAAAGTTTCTGGACAAGAGAGTGAGTCCGTTCCGTGCCGGATTTCAACATGCAGCAGGCCACGGATGAGTGCAATCGAATGTAATTCCTTTTTTTGTTTGTTTGTTGAGAATTGCTCTAAAAAATAGTCCAACCTAAACCAAATATTTATTTCCACTCTGGGGGCCCTTTTTTTAAAATTGGCAGATCCAAACAGAAGTTGAAACTTTCGAGGAATTTTTTTTTGCAATTTTAAGTGGAGTTCTTGTGGTCAATTACTTAAATTTAAAATTTCAAAAATAATTCTTAAACCAGTGCAGTGTTGCCAGTTATCCATATTTTTTTTGAATCAATTAAAGCACTGTTTTTCTCCAGAAAATGTCAAATTTTGGTTTTTTTATGTAAATTTAGAGAGTATCTCGATTGGTCTGCACCAAAACCCACCCCAAAACTATCAACTACTCGATTGTGTCTCATCACAAAGGGGTTGCACCCAATAAGTGTGGTGAATATCGTGGTGTGCAACAATGAAGCAAACATGATTGATGGCTTACAAATTGCACTTTTCAGCGCAGTGGGAAAACGTTCTCGTTCGTTTTCTTCCTCTTTGTACAATTTCTGCAAGTCAAGAAAGGATGAGCCACCCTGTCTTGTGATAATTTATCACAATTTATCACTTTTTTTTTCGTGCTAGTTGTTCGCGACCCGTCGAAGGTTTGTGTGGAAATTTGCGAGTAATAATGGGTTTTAGTTGTGGTTTTGAATTGGCACAGACTAGCAGTCGTTAATGTTTTTTTTTTAATTTCAGTATTAAAAATTTAACGTTCAATTTGAATGAACGTAAACTCACCATGGAAATGCCAAATTCACCACAGTTTGTTTGCACAAGTTTGACAGTTGCTTTCATTAGTGTGCACGTTCACAACTAGATGGCTCTGGTTAGGGGCGATCGATGGATAAAGGACTTATTAGGTGGTTCTTTGTCGTCTGTTTGTCTGTGTTCTTTGTTCAAAAAATGATTAAAATACATAATGTAGTATTTTTTTTTAAAGGAAGAGAGATCAAATTTAATATTTTCTGGAGAAAATAACGTTAATCACAAATTTTTCACGACTTTTTTTCACAAGAAATATTCATTACTAAACGACAGACAAACAGACGTAAATCTCTATTTAAATCCTTAAATTGAAAGTTTGATGGACCATTTGAATGATCAGTAACCTAACTAGAATTTCACTACCAAGTATTGAATTTACCACAGCTTTAAAACGATTGTTTGACATTTACTTCAAACTTTAGGTGCGCCCACCAGCTTCACAGACAAACGGACGTGAATTCTAGAACTTTTCAATCAACTCTCTCTAGAGCCATCTAGCATTGAAAGCACGAAATAAAGTTTCAAATAGCAGTCAAACGCGTTTCAAAATGCTGTGGTGAGTTTCTTATTCAATCGTCAAATTGATTGATTATTATTTCAAATTATAATTTGGGGTAAGTTAAGGTTCGTTACGGAGTGATTCTCTAAATTTTCGCAAAATATTTCACGATTTTTAAATTTAAATCTCTACAAGCAATTTTGTACGAAATCACCGATTTCGTGCATTTTTTTTTTCGTGATTTTGCTCAAACTTTGTGGGAGCCTTCCCTATGACCAAAGAAGCCATTTTGTGTCATTGTTTCTCCAATACAAGGCTTCATGCAATTTTGACATCTGTCCATACAAAAATGGTACGTAAGTATTCGAAAATCGGTATCTTTTGAAGGAATTTTCTGATCGATTTGGTGTCTTCGGCAAAGTTGTCGGTATTGATGAGGACGAATCAGAAAAAATGGTACATAGAGTTTTTTTTGTGGATTTTTCTAAAAAAACATCTCTAAAAACAATTATATTTTTTTTTATTTTTGGATTTTTTTATTTGTTTTAGAGAACAAAAACAGAAAATATTGAGCCATAGAAAAGTATGACATTTTTGTGTGTGTGTGTGGAAAACCATGCGATTTCAATGCTAAATTATTTTTTGGCGAAATTTTCTGATCTTTCAATAATTTTTTTTCTGAAATTATATATTTTGGTATAAGCTATGAAATTAGGAAAATTATCAAAATTGTGGAAAGCTGAGAAAATTTCCTAACATTTTCTCTTTGAGTAAAAATTAAACAAAGAACGACAGCACATAAAATTATACCAGTCAATGCAAAATTTTAGATAAGTTTAGAATAGGGTTAGTGAATTTTTATGATTTCGCGGAAGGCGTGAAATTTTAAGATTTCCGTGAAAACCAAAAATTTTTTCTAATCTATTTTTTGAGTTTGAACCTTACATTTTATTAGTTTTTAATTTGAAAGCGTGTTATAAATCATTTGAAGAGTTGTTAGCAAAACATACATTAACATAAAATTGTGACAACATTTACTGAGAAGTGAAAAAAAGACATATTATCGGAATCATCAAGTTATCACGTGGAAGATAACATTAATCTTTTTATTCCATTTATTCTTACATCATAAAGTTTTCTAAAAATTTTTGCTTTTTCAAACATAACTTGTTAAAATTGACTTATCGAGTATATTATGTTTTTTTTTAAATATTGCGATTTTGTTCAATTCAACTGATTTATTTTTGGAAATTTCTGTTTTTACTGAGTTCTTTTTAATTTTCACGTTATTTGATTATTTTAATAGATGGTTCCCATGAAAGTTATAAAATTCCAACTTTTTTTGTTTCCTGTTTTGATTTTGAATAAAAAATTGAAGATATTGTTACGTTTACAGATTTAGTAATTTAGTTTTTTAAAAGTGTGCTGAAAACCTTAAAACATCTTTTTTATTGGAAAAAAATCAAGTTATTTTAACCATTTTGGCTAGGAACGGTTGTTTGATCTTGCTTTGATATTAAATTCAATAAAGTGTGCAATGATAATAGAGAAGCAAATCAGCGAAAACTTTTCAGCTACCGTAAAACGGGGTGACTTTGATAGCCGGGGTGACTTTGATAGGTTTGCGATTTTTCCGCAAAATGAAGAGTACATTTAAAATACGTAAGGAATGGTTCAGAAACATACTGACCGTGGTAGAGAAGTGTTCAAAGTACCTCAAGAAGAAATTTTCATACATTTTTGAAAGGTTTATAAAGTTAGTTAACTATAGTTAAGAAAATGTTGATGGAAGTCATTATTTTAAACTTCTCAAAGTGTCAGGATTTTCTCAATGAACATGATTTTTAATCGGAAAACGGAATGCATTTTCGGATTCTTTGGACAATTTTCCACTAGGAGAAGGTTAAATAAGTTTGTAAATAATAAATAATATGTGTTTTTGAAACACAGTTAAAAAAAAATCAAAATTTATAGGCATTTTCAGTTGAACAAATTTCATGTTAAATGTGAAAACTTGTGATTCGTGCTTCGAATTCAGTATCAAATGCAATAAAAATCGATAATTTTATAAACAAAACTAGTTTTAACAAATTTCAGGCAAAATTCCGACTTTTTAACAATTTTACCTAAAATTTATATGTATTTTGTTAAAAAGCTTATAAACTTAGTTAACTTAACATAAACATTGATTTTTTCTTACAAACTATATCAGCTACTTTAGTGATGGTACATTTAACGTACAAATAAAGTTTGAACATCTTAAATATGATTTTAACAAGAAAAACTATGGCTATCAAAGTCACCCCGGAATTAAAACTAAGAATTTTTAATGTAACTATTTTTCTAAACACTATTGAAAAAACTTTTTTTCCAAAATAGTGCATGGACTTTGTGTGGCCTACCCCAGTACATGTTTTAAAAATAATAATCTTGAGAAAAACCTTACCTGTTGGAAAATATTCTAAAAACAAATCGAAATCCTATCAAAATCACCCCGGTTTACGGTATAAAGAAGCATAAAATTAGTTTCTGACATTTAAACATAAAATTTTTGAAATTATTTTAAAATTTATCAAGTTCCGCGAAATTTTCGTGAAATTTGGTGTTTCCAAGCCTAGTTTAGAATTTCATTTTTTATATAAAACGTATTATACAGATTATCTTTAAGTCACTACCGCCAACTGGGGAAAATCGAGACAGATACAGAAGATTTTAGAGCAATAAATTTGGAAATTCTAGTACCTACTGGTTTTGTTGTTTTGTTCCTGTTTTATCCGAAATCAATCAAAAAATCAAAATTATGCAAAAAATGGGTTAAAAAGCTGTCTTAGTTCGATACATTTGTCCTGATTTTCAAAAAATGGTGATATTTGATGGAAAATATTTAAATATGACGTTTCTTCAAATTTAATATCAAAAATACAAGTCAATATTATGCCTCGTCTTTTTTAAAAATATAATAAATTATTTAAAGCTATAGGATTTTTACGGATCTATAAACTCATTTTTTATCAATTTAATACCAATTTAGGTTTTATTATAATTTTCGGATATTAATTAATTGAATGGTTAAGTTTTTTTTACAAAAGTTTTATTTTTTACATTGAAATCTTCTCAATATTATATATAAATTGCCCGATTTTTTAAGTTCCACAGAGAAAATTGTAGGAAATTTTCTCTGCTTTTAAAAATATATTTTCGGGGTTGTTTTTCTTTCAAGAAATATTTTTAAAAATAAAAAAATACGAAAATAAATCGTTTTTTTATGATTTTCTCAAAACAAATTGTAATGTACTTTTCGATTGCAAATTCGATTTATCTGGTAACACTGATTCTTAGTAATCTTTTTGTCCAGATTTTCGGTATGTTCCAAAAAAACGTTTTTTTTTTAATCGTATCTCCTACACCAGATTTTGCACCATCACGCACTATGCCTTAGAAGATGTTTTTTTTGGTTCCCCAAAACATAACAAAAAAAGTCTGAAAAAAGACTGTTAGTGACAAAAAGTTAACCCTCTACTGCCCAAAGTTTTTTTTTCGATTTTTTTTTATTTTCCAGTGTTCACGAGGTCATTTTATGCAACTTTGCTTTCTATGAATAACTTCACTTCTTTTGTTTTATATTTTTCTTGTTTAATTTTCAGTATTTTAATTTGCATTTAACTTGCTGAGTTTATGTTTGTTTCCGATAGTATTTGGCTTACTCTAACACTTCCTATCTTTACCTTTTGTCTATCTAGTTTTTTCATGTTTTTACAGTCACTTTTAAATTTTTCGCTTGTTTTTCAAAGCAAAACCATTATCAATTAAATTGAATAAAAAATTTGCTTAGAGGCATAGTTTGGGACACTACAAAAATAACTGAGTGCTTATTTTCACATAATATAGAGGAAATGTTACTAAGAAACACAGCCAAATACTAGTCCAATAACATTTTATGTTATTTATAAAACAAGATTTGTTATTCGTCGTTATGATTTTTTTGTTATTGGATTGTTATTGTAATAACAGACAAATAGCATTTTTAGTAATTCTTCGAACAAATATTTGTTATTATTTTTTGTAATTTTAACAACTATTCCGATCATCCCAATAACAATTAGAGGTATTCTTCCATAACAAAAAATGTTATTCCAAAGTTGTTTTGCCTTTCAACCAATATCAGACCAATAACAAATTTTGTTATGATAACATAAACTGTTATTAAACTCTTATGCAAAAATTGATTTTTCAAGAAGATTCCATAACATTTTCTGTTATTTTAACAGTATTTGTTATTGAAATGGCATGAATTTTGTTAATACCGTCTACCTGGGATAAAACAAGTCGCACTTCTAATTTTAGAATTTCGTGAATTTTTTTTTCTTTCCAATGCTTTTTAAAGATCAAAAATTGGTTTAAAAATGGATTTTCGGCTGATGTTTAGATCGAATCTTCAGAAGAGTTGATGCAAATGGAAATTAGGTTGGTTCACGACTAGGGCGATCTTGAAAATCTATTTTCTGTGATTTATTTGCCTTTCAGAAAGTTGTTGGGTTTGTCAATCCAAGCAATTTTGTACAACCCGGGCAGACGGTAATAACAAAATTAATAATATTTCAATAACAAATCCTGTTAAAATAACAAAAAGTGTTATTATTTTATCCTGAAGTTCAACTTCAAGAAGAAAAAATAATAACAGTTTCTGATAAAATAACAAAATTTGGTATTGAAGTGATATTATATTGAAAATGTTTAATAACACGCTAATAAGAGAAAATGTTATACATTTCAAAAACTCTCCTAATAACAAAATTTGTTATTCGTTCGGTATACTGACTTAGAAATAAAATTACCATAAATCGCACAAATGGAAAAGTTTCTAAGTGTCCATAACACAATCTGTTATTATTTTTTCTTTTGTTAAATATGTTTAGATCTTTGGGATAATTTTGTCTAATTTCGTCGGGGTCATTATTTTGGCCATGAAATGGGGTCCTTAAGCCAAAATTATTCTAAAAAGTTGAAATTTTGAAAGTTGATTTTTTTTATTTTTTGATATACCCCCTAAGGGACTTTGCTAAAATTGGCTAGAACTATGGGATAATTTTGACCAATTTATTCGGGATCATTATTTTGGCCTAAAATGGGGTCCTTAAGCTTAAATTATTCTTAAAAATTGAAATATTGAAAGTTAATTTTTTTAATTATTTGATATACCCCCTAAGGGACCTTGTTAAAACTGGCTAGAACTATGGGATAATTTTGACCAATTTCGTCGGGATCATTATTTTGGCCATGAAATGGGGTCCTTCAGCCAAAATTATTCTAAATAGTTAAAATTTTGAAAGTTGATTTTTTTAATTATTTGATATACCCCCTAAAGGACTTTGTTTAAAATGGTTAGAACTATGGGATATTTTGACCAATTTCGTCAGGGTCATTATTTTGGCCATGAAATGGGGTCCTTAAGCTAAAATTATTCTAAAAAGTTGAAATTTTGAAAGTTGATTTTTTTAATTATTTGATATACCCCCTAAGGGACTTTGTTTAAAATTGGCTAGAACTATGGGATAATTTTGATTAATTTCGTCGGGATCATTATTTTGGTCATGAAATGGAGTCCTTAAGCAAAAATTATTCTGAAAAGTTGAAATTTTGAAATTTGATTTTTTTAATTATTTGATATACCTTCTAAAGGACTTTGTTTAAAATGGTTAGAACTATGGGATAATTTTGACCAATTTCGTCAGGGTCATTATTTTGGCCCTGAAATGGGGTCCTTAAGCTAAAATTATTCTAAAATGTGGAAATTTTGAAAGCTGATTTTTTTAATTATTTGATATACCCCCTAAGGGACTTTGCTAAAATTGGCTAGAACTATGGGATAATTTTGACCAATTTCGTCGGGGTCATTATTTTGGCCATGAAATGGGGTCCTTAAGCTAAAATTATTCTAAAAAATTGAAATTTTAAAAGTTGATTTTTTTAATTATTTGATATACCCTCTAAGGGATATTCCCTAACGGAATGGATTTATTTATTGAGAATTTTTGAAGTGTGAATAACAAAAACTGTTATTATTTTCACAGAGCCAGGAAGTCGGAGCTGACGTTGAAGTTCGAGCTAGAGTGAGACCTCGGAGACTGCATCGGATTCATCTAATTTTCAGCAACTTTTACTTGGAGTCGGAATCTGTGAAGTCGGGTATTTTTGGAGAGCTGAAGTCGTCGTTGACGTCATATCCTGCATCCAGAGTCGGAGTTGTCTTCAAAGTATGGATTCAAAGTCGCTTGGAGGTACCCGACTCTGCAGCCCTGACTAGTACAGAGGAGTTATGGCAATTGCAGGTTTATTTGCAAATAAAAACAATAACTTTTTTTGTTATGGAGACATCCCAGTTCAATAACATTTTTTGTTATTATGCTGCTCCACCTCTCCGCACAAAATAACAAATCTTGTTATTTCTTCATGATTCCTTCTGTGTTATTGGTTTGTTATTGCAATAACAACATAATAACAGTTTATGTTATTCTTCGAACAAATCTTTGTTATTGATTTTTGTTATTTTAACAACTAATCCGATCATCCCAATAACATATTTCGATCTTTTCACAATATCAAAAACTGACCTTCCCAAGTTATTTCCGTCTGCTCGGGAACCCGGGCAGACAGTAATAACGAAATTCATGCCATTTCAATAACAAATACTGTTAAAATAACAGAAAGTGTTATGGAATCTTCTTGGAAAATCCACTTTTGCATAAGGGCTTAATAACAGTTTATGTTATCATAACAAAATTTGTTATTGGTGAGTGCATAATTGGCAAAGGGAGCGCGTGGTCGTAAAATTATTCGGAGTGAAAAGTGATTTTTTTTGTGTGTGCCTTTTGTTTCGCATTTTTGTCGTGTATTGTGTGCTGCGAGGAGAAGATTGCCCTCTGAAAATGCAGCGTCATCAGTGCATAATTGACAAAGAGAGCGCGTGGTCGTAAAAAAATATTCGGAGTGAAAAGTGATTTTTTTTGTGATTTTCAAATTTCCCGACGATTAGCGCATAACCAATCGAAATTTCTTTTTATTATGATTGATGAAGTTGCGATTCTCGCTAGACACTTCACCCCTAAATGTATGCACCCCCAAGTGGCAGAATCGATTGCCCCTCCAAGATTAACTTGTCCCCGTAATAATTACCATCGGAGCTTCCCCGTGAGCCGCTCCTTCTAGGAGATTCCAGGATAAATTACAATCCTTGCACTGGTCCCCCCCTTGATGTATGCTATTTTAGGCTTAACCGCCTGAATGTAGGCATTTCGGAGCACATTTCGCCCTCTGCCTACGATGTCTCAACGTTGTGCAGGGTATTACATGCGTGTGTTGTGTACTTATTTATTTACAGGGATTATTCCGGTTCCGTTCCGAGCCCTCCGAGGTTTGCCAAATGGTTTCCCGATAAGTGCCACACCGAGTCGAGACGAGGAGCGCCGGCATCTTCGGACGATGACGATGGCGATGAGTAAGATTTTGCAATCTACGGGAAGACCGAGTCTTTCGGATGGCATCAACGGAACGGCTACCTAATGGATTGCCACCGGGAAGGGGTGCCAGATTTGTTGGGTTTTGAGAAGGAAGAAAAAAAAATTCATTTTCGGGAATGTGATATTAAATTAAAAATTCGAAAAAGAAGTGTTAAATTTTTATTTAGTTGTTCAAGGTTTCAAGTTGAATAATTGTATTATTGTAGATATTAAAAACAAGATTTCATGAAATATGGGTCGCTGCGCAAAAAACATCATGTTGTAAAAATCTGTGATAGATTCGGCTTCAAATGTCAAATTAAGAATAATTCAGAAATGCTAAAATACTGCCCTGAAATGTCATGAATAAGAATATTGGAATATTAAAAGGGGAAGGGAGGGGAAGGGGGGGGGGGGGTTAGTGAAAATTTAAACATGCTTTGCAAACAAAGATTAGTGATTTGAATAATCCTGCTGTTTAACACTCATCAAGGAAATTGGAAAAAAAACAGTATTAAAAAAAACAGTTTTGTGTAAACATTAGATTCAAATTAGCTAATATTGTTAATTTTTTTCCCTCTGAGGAAAAATAATATTAAAAATATACAAAAAATAGTTTCGAAATTTCAGTGAAAATATTTTTTTAAAAAGCTTTTTACACTCAGTAAAAAAATACACTTCGCATAAACGCATGATTGTCCTATTAGCGATTTTCAAAAGTTAAATTCTTTTTTTTTCTTTAGTCTATCAACCAACAATTCCAGAGTTTTTTTGAAAAGGACCAATAAACTATTGTCTTTCATATGTTTATAGGACCTAATCAAAAAAAAAACTCAAGAATTGTTTTTGTAAGAGCCACACAGAGTTTTGCAGGATCTTTTCAGCTGTATATATCTCGGTAAATACCAGTTTGTTGTAGGAGAAAGCGAAAAACAGGAAAACAACTCGCAAAAAACCCGTTACTTTTTGGAATATTATGGAACTTTGAATAACAAGCTTTATCTAATTTTCTTTTGTTATTTTTTCAATATTATACAGAATCAATTCATGGCGTGTTTTCTAGAACAGACTCTACAGGCAAAAATTTTTATCACCATTTTAAAATGTGTTATCGTAAATTTTCTCAGCCTTCCGATGCTTCAAAGAGCTAACTTTTTATTAACTGTTCAGACAACTTGCAAAATTATGTGTTTTATGTGTCATCCCGGATAAAAAATTACCATTTGATTACCATATTGGATCATACAATGACACTTTGAGAAATGGTAACTATTTGTGAAATCGTTTTTTCAATTTCCCAAAATTAAAATTTAACTATATTAAACTATTTGTGAACTGTTTGATTTAAGGTTACTTTTTGCCAAATAGTACTTAAACCATTTATTTACCATACAACAAACAGTTTTTGACGAAAATAGTACTGAGTTTTTAAGGTTACCATTGCTAACCACCCTTATGCCAGATGGTTAAACCATTTGTGAGATAGTAAAAATTCATGCCAACCATATAAATACCATTTTTAAAATAGTAGTCAAACATTTTTGGAAATGGTAGTAACAATATAGTTTAAAGTTCAATTACCATATGAAAAAAAGTTTTTATATGGTACTTTTTTATGCGGGATTTGAGCAATTCCCTGAGATTTCGGTAATTCGTTTTTTTTTTGTATTTTTTAATCCAGCTGAAACTTTTTTGGTGTCTTTGGGTTGCCCAAAGAAGCCATTTTTCATCATTCATTTGTCCATACACAAAAATGATTTATGAAAATTCAAAAATCTGTATCTGTAAAAAGTTTCAGCTGGATTAAAAAATACATAAATTAAAATAAAAAGGGACCGATTGCGTAGAGAACTGCTCATTTCATTAATACTCGCCTAGGAAAATATGACATTTACTCATAAAATTCCATTGATACCATTAACAATCTATAAACTGTTTAAATTTTGGTTGCATCCGCTATATCAGGACACACAGGTAATTTCTATTCCTGTCAAAATTATATTTTAAAAAGGTTAAAGTAAAAATAAAATTTTCAAAATGATTAGCGATTTGTAACCTTTGACAATTTAGTTTTTTTTAATCTTATTTTACATCTTTCGATGAGTGAATGACACATTAGACATATAATATCACAAGTTTCCACAACGGTTAACAATAAGTTTTTATAAAACTAAACCGGGGAGACGGTGATTTTTAAGGGTTTGAGTATTTTCCGTAAAATAAAGAGTAGAAATTAAATCCGTACTGAATGGTATGGAATCATACTGACCGTTGTAGAGAAGTTTTCAAAGTACTTTGGGAAGTAGTTTTCATTAAATTTTGAAAAGTTTAAAATGTTGCTTTACTTGAATTATGAGCATGATGATTAATTCAATAATCGCTAGGTGTTATGATTTTCTCCATCAATATAAGTTATAATCGGAAAACGGAAAACAATTCTAAAAAATCTTCAAATTTGTAAGCTGATTCAGTAGAACAAATTTTATACGAAATATGATAACTTTTGATGCGTGCTTTGAATTTAGTTTAAAATGCAATATAGATCGATATCTTTATAGAAAAAAGTTTAACAGAATTTATTTAAGTCATTTTTTTATGAATTATACCTGCAATTTTTACATTTATTGTTGGAAGGCTTATAAACTAAATTGAGTAAATAGTAACATTATTTTTCTATTAATACAAGCTTCAACAACGTCAGAAATGTGCCTTAAATGATAAGCATCGTAGTAAAATGCATTTTAAATACCTAATTGTCTAATTTGTACAGGAATTGAAAAAAGTCATTAATCAGTGCCAATAGTAATAAAAATAAACATATTTTCTTGCAAAATGTAATACAATTGAACAGCTCAAAACTTTCATGGGGAATCCTTGGCCAAAATAATTAGACCCGTATTTTATTGTTTGGCCATTAGGGTGACCTTCACCGTGCTAGGGTGGTTCGAAAAATTGCAATTTTCGTCATTTTTCGGTGGTGGTGAATTTCGTCATTTTTTTGGAGGTGGTTAATTTTTTGCTCAAAAAACGTATATTTTCTGAAAATTTATTCAAAACTGGATACATGTTGCAATCTTTAAGAAAGGATTATTTTAGAGAAAATAGGTATTTTGTGATGTTTAATAATGTGAAAAAAATCGGTCTAATTATGGTTTTTTGTGACCGTACTGCTAATCATTCAAGTTCTGCAAAAAAAAAAAAAAAATGGTTTTGTTTTTCACAAAAAAAATCAGGTCGATGCAAACATTTTTCAAAGTTTATGTCACCCTCACCCCCCCTCCCCTTTCAAATTCGGCTCAAAAAAAGGAGAATTTTTTTTAAGCTTCCAAATTTCAATGGAAATAGAAGTGCAATCAGCTAAAAATAGTTCCAAATGCATGTTTGGACTCGTTTAAACATATTTGATTGTTTTTTTTGTCAAATCCCTCCCCCCTCTCCCTCGGCTATTTGCAATGGCCTTATTGTGTTAATATAACAATATAGCACATTAAACTTTAAAGTTGTTAAAAAATTGAGCAATGTTCTTACTTTTACATAACATCCACATCAAATTATTAAAACGCTGTATTTAAAAAGTAAAATTTTTAGGATTTTTTTGTATTCAAACGTAAACCACTTAAGGGCACATACCTACCAGTATTGTTTTCTTTCCAAAATCGTTCAATTTACGAACCCAATCCTGCATCAGATTGATGGTAAAAATCCGGAGTTTTTTTTGAAAAGGTCAAATAAACTATTGTCCATCATACGTTTATATGACCTATTCAAAAAAAAAAAAAAAACTCTTGAAATAGTAAGTTTAATTCATTTTTTTATTTCTTATGAAGACTATTTCTTTGATTTACTACCATTGTTTCCGTAGTTTTAAAGTACAACAATTTTTGTATCACAAATCTCGACGCGCTACACTCTGGTTGATATGCACCGGACGCGCCCAAAAATTGGAGCCTAACATTTCAAAAGGGCACATAACTTTTGTAAACAATAGTGTATCCCTTTCACTCGAATGACAGTTTACATAGGGTGTGAAAGGGACACACTCTTGTTATGTTATGTGCCCTAATGAAATGGCAAGCACGAATTGATGTTCATTATTTTAAAGCAACATTTTTTTCTCGTCTTTTGCAACCAGTTTCATTAGGATTGATGCAGGGAATCATGAGAAATAATCGATTTTGTTCTTCAATCCGGCAGAAAGGTATACGATTTTAGGCAATTAATCTCATTTTGGCACCACCTACATTTGAAACACAGTCGCGCTGCAAAACCTCAATTGTTTTTTTTTTTCAATTTATTTTAACGCAACAATCTTATCGAAATCATTTTGAAAATTGTAGTTGTTGTCTTCCAATAAAAAAAAGTCTAATAAAATATTATAGAAAAATAAATGAACGAGTTATGTTCCAATTTTTTTTCGTGTACATTGTTTATAAAATAAATAAAATTTCCTGCAGGAATTGCAGAGCCGTGTAGAGCCGTCTTGGTGAAACACCTGTCATACCGGTGTAAGTATACTGTGGTGAATTCAAAATGACCATGGTGAGTTGCAGATCATTCAAATTGACTGTTAAATTTCTAATTGGGTCCTAAAATGAAGCTAAGATTGCTGATATTATTGTTTACAGCGATAAAGCTTATTTTTCTGAGTAAATGACCCTTTGTACGACCACAAAGAGTTTAAAATGGATTTTTAAATCAATTTTGAAAAATTAACCTCGCGGTCCTTCTTGACGCATAAGTTCCTACTTGACAGCTCGTTCCAAGGGGACCATAGTTGATCCATCGAAAAAATGTTGTCTTGTCAAAAAAAAATTTCGCATTAAAATGAAAAAAAGTGATCAGAAATGGTTTTTGATCGTGTTTTTTACCGTTGTACATAAAAATTGACATAGGGCTTTAGTACCCAATTGTCGGATATTCAAAGTCATTAACGTGTGTTTGGCTGTGATTAATCTGTTTTTTTTTTGTTCTCAAAAATACAACATTTGATAGAGAAAAAAATTATGTTTGTGCATGTTTAATGGTTTAAACGTTTAAAGTAACTGTCAAACTCGTTGTGGTGAAATCTTAACTAGCTTGGTGAGTTTTTGGAGTTTTAAATTGATCATAAAAATGAGATTTATTTATGTTAATATGTAAAGTAATGCCATAAAAATCACATAATTTTATTAGAATTGGAAACAGAAAACTTTTCAAAGCAAATTGTATCAACTGTAATTCTAATCATAAACTGTCAACTTCAAAAAACAATCCCAAACACCTATCGCAAAGCTGTAAACCTTTATTGACTTCCAATCTGTTGCACCTTCTCGCTGCTGGTCCTGCACCTCATTTTCACCGGAAAATTTGGCACCGCTGCCATTAGAGCCTTCCAAAGACAATGTCAAAGCTGATGGGCTCCTCGAGCGCGCATTGAAAGGCTGGCAAAAAGGTGCCACTTCCAACCCAGGCAGGTAAGACTCCGCTCACATTTACTTTGCATCCCTTGGTGCCAGTTTTTGAAAAATTTCTGAAAACGAAACAAAAGTTTTGTTGCAAGTCAGTTTCAGCTGTCAAAAACGGGCCAGTGCTGCCTGCTTGTCCACTGTTTACGCGCACTAAGGGTTAGCGGCAGCCCATCAAAGCAAGCTGTGCCGGTCGTTTTTGCAAGAAGTGCTTAAGCTGATGCCACAGACGACGACGTAAACGGTAAACGTTATGCATTTTTGATAGTGTCGTCTTCGTTGCTGCAGCAGGCAAATCCAACCAAGTAAGGGAGTCCTCAACTCCAGAGGAGACACCCGGGTTCTTCTGGGGAGGGTTGCCCAATGGGGAACAATTTACAGATTATCAAGCTTATTATTGCTTCGCCAGGAATGTTTTCGGACATTTTAATAATTTATTTACTTAACTGAGAGAAAATTGAATTTCCAGCGTTGGGTCGGGAAGTGGTGCCAGACTTGGGACCAGCAGGCCATTAAACCGATTTCCGAGCATGGTAATTACGGGCTGCTACGATCCGATTCAGCTTCCGGTCTGGAGAAGCGGAATGTTTGGGGATTACAGGGTTATTGCTTGATGGCACTGCTTACTTGGATGCTGCACGGTGGGAAATGTTGCCAAGATTTTGGAATTTTGTGAAATTGTTGCCAGTTTGCTCGCCGATTTTGACAGCATTTCGAAAATTCGTAACGCCTGTAACGCACCCTGAGGATTTCCCTCCGTGCAGCTTACAAATTCCAGCAGCAATGTCCAAAGACACCACCATCGAGGAGCGTAAATCTTACGAGGGCATTCCAGAACCTAGACTGGAACCACATTCCCGGAATTGTGCGTGCGTGCGTAGTTCGCACAACCGGCCGAGGGGTGGCAGCACTGCTGGTGCGACGCGTTGCGTAATGTCAACAAATTAATTATTGGTAATTGGTAATTTCACTGGTCGTTAAAGCTGTGATTATAATTATCGTCGTCATAAATTGGTCATTATGGGGGTGGGAGGTTGGGACGGGGTTGTTGAAGGGGGGGTCAAGCAATGTGAATCATGGAAATGGATATGGTGACACGTGTAATGTTTGTGGAGAGTTGAAGGTTTGAGTTTGAGGGAAATGTGCATTGAAAAGTGAATTATTTTGTTCAATTCTTCAATTCTTCAATTCTTCAATTCTTCAATTCTTCAATTCTTCAATTCTTCAATTCTTCAATTCTTCAATTCTTCAATTCTTCAATTCTTCAATTCTTCAATTCTTCAATTCTTCAATTCTTCAATTCTTCAATTCTTCAATTCTTCAATTCTTCAATTCTTCAATTCTTCAATTCTTCAATTCTTCAATTCTTCAATTCTTCAATTCTTCAATTCTTCAATTCTTCAATTCTTCAATTCTTCAATTCTTCAATTCTTCAATTCTTCAATTCTTCAATACTTCAATTCTTCAATCCCAATCTCAGTCCCAATCTCAATCCCAATTTGGAATTTAGAAATTTGGAAATTTGGAAATTTGGAAATCTGGAAATTTGGAATTTTGGAATTTTGGAATTTTGGAATTTTGGAATTTTGGAATTTTGGAATTTTGGAATTTTGGAATTTTGGAATTTTGGAATTTTGGAATTTTGGAATTTTGGAATTTTGGAATTTTGGAATTTTGGAATTTTGGAATTTTGGAATTTTGGAATTTTGGAATTTTGAAATTTTGAAATTTTAAAATTTTTGAATTTTGGAATTTGTAGATTTGGAAATTTGGAATTTTGAAAATTTGGAAATTTGGAAAAATGGAAATTTGTAAATTTGTAAATTTGTAAATTTGTAAATTTGTAAATTTGTAAATTTGTAAATTTGTAAATTTGTAAATTTGTAAATTTGTAAATTTGTAAATTTGTAAATTTGTAAATTTATAAATTTGTAAATTTGTAAATTTGTAAATTTGTAAATTTGTAAATTTGTAAATTTGTAAATTTGTAAATTTGTAAATTTGTAAATTTGTAAATTTGTAAATTTGTAAATTTGTAAATTTGTAAATTTGTAAATTTGTAAATTTGTAAATTTGTAAATTTGTAAATTTGTAAATTTGTAAATTTGTAAATTTGTAAATTTGTAAATTTGTAAATTTGTAAATTTGTAAATTTGTAAATTTGTAAATTTGTAAATTTGTAAATTTGTAAATTTGTAAATTTGTAAATTTGTAAATTTGTAAATTTGTAAATTTGTAAATTTGTAAATTTGTAAATTTGTAAATTTGTAAATTTGTAAATTTGTAAATTTGTAAATTTGTAAATTTGTAAATTTGTAAATTTGTAAATTTGTAAATTTGTAAATTTGTAAATTTGTAAATTTGTAAATTTGTAAATTTGTAAATTTGTAAATTTGTAAATTTGTAAATTTGTAAATTTGTAAATTTGTAAATTTGTAAATTTGTAAATTTGTAAATTTGTAAATTTGTAAATTTGTAAATTTGTAAATTTGTAAATTTGTAAATTTGTAAATTTACAATTTGTAAATTTGTAAATTTGAAAATTTGTAAGTTTGTAAATTTGTAAATTTGTAAATTTGTAAATTTGTAAATTTGTAAATTTGTAAATTTGACAATTTGGCAATTTGGAAATTTGGAAATTTGGAAATTTGGAAATTTGGAAATTTGGAAATTTGGAAATTTGGAAATTTGGAAATTTGGAAATTTGGAAATTTGGAAATTTGGAAATTTGGAAATTTGGAAATTTGGAAATTTGGAAATTGGAAATTGGAAATTGGAAATTGGAAATTGGAAATTGGAAATTGGAAATTGGAAATTGGAAATTGGAAATAGGAATTTGGAAATTGGAAATTGGAAATTGGAATTTGGAATTTGGAAATTGGAATTTGGAAATTGGAAATTGGAAATCTGAAATTTGGAAATTGGAAATTGGAAATTGGAAATTGGAAATTGGAAATTGGAAATTGGATTGGAAATTGGAAATTGGAAATTGGAAATTGGAAGTTGGAAATTGGAGATTGGAAATTGGAAATTGGAAATTGGAAATTGGAAATTTGGAAATTTGGAAATTTGGAAATTGGAAATTGGAAATTGGAAATTGGAAATTGGAAATTGGAAATTGGAAATTGGAAATTGGAAATTGAAAATTGGAAACTGGTAATTGGAAATTGGAAATTGGAAATTGGAAATTGGAAATTGGAAATTGGAAATTGGAAATTGGAAATTGGAAAATGGAAAATGGAAAATGGAAATTGGAAATTGGAAATTGGAAATTGAAAATTGGAAACTGGAAATTGGAAATTGGAAAATGGAAATTGGAAATTGGAATTGGAAATTGGAAATTGGAAATTGGAAATTGGAAATTGGAAATTGGAAATTGGAAATTGGAAATTGAAAATTGGAAATTGGAAATTGGAAATTGGAAATTGAAAATTGAAAATTGGAAATTGGAAATCGAAAATTGGAAATTGGAAATTGGAAATTGGAAATTGGAAATTGGAAATTGGAAATTGGAAATTGGAAATTTGGAATTTGGAATTTGAGTTCACTGCCCATGATCGCATAAATGTCCCATATGCAAAAACAGCAAGCTGAGAAAAACGCTAAACAAGTTTGTCCCACACATAAGGCTACGTGTTAGGTTTTCACGAAAAAACTGGATTTCCTCCTGATTTCTAGAACAAAGTACTGGATGTTATAGGCTCTTTGAAAGAGCACACGATTTTGAACCAAACTGCATCAATAACTCAAAAGTGACGAAAATGCATATGGGCAGGGGCGCCGACTCTGGGGGGGCACGGTACTTTTTGCCCCCCCTAAAATTTGGCTGGGGGGGCACCCCATACATTGTGCCCCCCAAGAAATTTTGGAAGAAAAATATTATTGTTTCAAATATAAAAATATCACAGAAATAATTGAAAATAATATTTAAAACTTAAATGGAACATTGTTTGTACACACGGATAGTATTCTTGTAAGCGAATCCGTAAAATAGTTCAAAAACATTTGTTGTTTTCGAAATCGCTGAAATATTTTGAACAAAATCGTTTACAATTTTCTGGATTTAGATGCATTTTTCTAAATCGACAACATTTTATCTATACCACTGTGCTCTCTAGGAAAATCAGTAAGCTTAATAAAAGAGCACAGAGGCATCGATAAATGATTTGAGAGATGTCGTCAACATAGATTTAACGGATTTGCTCATAAGATTTCTATCTGTGCATGTTGTTTCAAAAACAAAACCAATGTACTTTTTCCATAGCACTTTATCTACAATCAAACTCTTGCGAAAACAATCATTATGTTTTCAAACGCAACATTCTGCGATTTGCCATTGTAGATCAATATAAACTGACACTCTTTTCAAAATGGTCATTTGTTGACTGCTTTACATTTACTAAAATGCTGATAAATTCGATAATTTTTGGGTAATTTTAGAAACGATTTGAGCCGAAAAATACAATTATTTCAAACAAAGTAAATTTTGCAAAACTAGCGCACCGCTTTACTGAGAAACTGACAAATTAAAACCTAATCTGAGACAATTCAAAACTCGATTCATCATTTTAATCTTAAAAACACAAGTGTATCGCCTTCTGAAATTAATGAACGATTTAAAAAAGTAAAAAGACTATAGAAATTTTAACTGCACCTCAAACCTTATGTTGAAAAATCAGGGAGTAGAAAATAATACAAAAAAAAAACAGGAAATCAGCATTATTTAGTATTGGGAATCCATTTTAAATCGTTTTTGGTCGTATTCTTATATTCTTAAATTCTTAAATTCTTAAATTCTTAAATTCTTAAATTCTTAAATTCTTAAATTCTTAAATTCTTAAATTCTTAAATTCTTAAATTCTTAAATTCTTAAATTCTTAAATTCTTAAATTCTTAAATTCTTAAATTCTTAAATTCTTAAATTCTTAAATTCTTAAATTCTTAAATTCTTAAATTCTTAAATTCTTAAATTCTTAAATTCTTAAATTCTTAAATTCTTAAATTCTTAAATTCTTAAATTCTTAAATTCTTAAATTCTTAAATTCTTAAATTCTTTATATTCTTAAATTCTTAAATTCTTAAATTCTCAAATTCTTAAATTCTTAAATACTTAAATTCTTTTAATCTATTAATTTGTTTTATTTTTGAATATTGAATTTTGTGTATCTTTAATTTTTTTCTAACTTTGTTTTTTTTTTAAATTTGTATTTGTATTTAAGAATTTGTGGAGTTCTAATTTTTTGCTTTTTACTTTTGTTTTTATTTTAGAATATTTGTATTGTTGAATTTCTAAATATTCGATTATTTTTATTATTGACTGTTACTTCCACAAAATAAGTGAGAGCTAATGAGAAGGAATTCTTCTTCCAAACATATAAAAATTCCCCACAATTAACATTCTTAATCAGGTTTTATTAAATTATCTTTAAAAAAATGGATTCCGGATGATAAAAAATTCGTAATAAAATTATTAAAATTCGTGATATACAAGAAACTTTAACATCTAATCGCCACTCTTACCTATCGATTTCGGAAAACAACCGTGCCCCCCCAACATTTTGGACTAGTCGGCGCCCCTGCATATGGGACATTTATGCGTTCATGGGCAGTTCAGGTGTGTTGAATCTTGTATAAAAACTACATTTATTCAAAACTATAAAAAATATCACCAATAAATCACTCAATTGAATGTGGATCACTAAAACAAACAAACCTAACCTCACAGCTCACACTTATTTACGCAAAACAATCCAAACAACCTTCAACCGCTTATCGTTCCCACGCATCCATCGCATTGGTGACCATTCAACGTCAAGCTTGTTTTGCACGCTTGTCTTGTTCTACCAATTTCAGCAACAAACAGAACGAAACGAAACTTTGGGACAAGTTGTGACAACTTCCTAACCTCACTTTTTTGCCGACCTTCCCACAACTAAACGACTTCCGGCGCAAACCAAAAAAAAAAGAAAAACGACGAAAACTTTCCTCTAAATCATGTGACACTTTTCCGATTTGTTTACATAAATAAACGTCACGCGGAGATGCACTCAGCGCCGCTAATGTTCCCCCCTCCTCCGACCTTCTTTCTTCACCTTTGAAAATAAATGCATAAATTTCTGGACCGCCACAAGATAATGACGATTCGCGCGTTTTGACAGCTGCTCGCAGCGCCGCCTTGGGGCGGTTTTATCAACTTTTGCCTCTTTTTCGCCACCATGATTTATGGCGTCACATTTCGACCCAAATTCACCCTAATCAATATGGCGGCCAAAAACTGCACAGTTCCAGGTCTTTTTTTTTCGCGCGGCGAAGAAACCGCAGAAATTAAATAATTTTTCTTCGATCGAGTTTGGGAAACAAAAAAAAAAAAAAAAAATTTATCCGGCCTCAAAGTGAGAGCGAGAAGGGAAGGGACCTTAAAACTATTTGGAAGGTTCGTTTAAGGTTCAAGTCAGTCGGCAAGTCACACAGACACACACAAGCCACAATTGTTCGTTCGCAGTCGTCGTCGTCGGCATTGGCACTCTTGTTCTTGTGGGTGCGCTAATGAAAAGTGGTTTTCCCCCCGTGCCGCCTTCCCGTTTCACCTTAATTTTCCTTTCCGGGAAGGAAACTGAAAAGAAAAATTAACTAATTTTCGAAATGAATGCGGTTTGCGTTCCCCGTCGAAGTCTTGGTTCGTTCGTTTCAGGATGGTGACAAAAAATTGGTGACGGTTTTGAGCAAAGGGAACAGTTTGGAATTGGTCTGGTTTTTCTTTTGGTTTCCTTGAGTTCTTTAGGGCAATTACATGGCGGTTTTATTTTTCGAAACTTTCTAAACAAGGTCCGTCAAGGAGAGCAAATTTGAGCATATTTGATCGCTGTTTAACTTGTTTACTGTTCAGCGTTTTCTGTTCAACATGTTTATTGTTCAACTTGTTCACTGCAAAAAAAACTGTTAACTCTAAGCTTTTAACTTTTAACTTTTAACTTTTAACTTTTAACTTTTAACTTTTAACTTTTAACTTTTAACTTTTAACTTTTAACTTTTGACTTTTAACTTTTAACTTTTAACTTTTAACTTTTAACTTTTAACTTTTAACTTTTAACTTTTAACTTTTAACTTTTAACTTTTAACTTTTAACTTTTAACTTTTAACTTTTAACTTTTAACTTTTAACTTTTAACTTTTAACTTTTAACTTTTAACTTTTAACTTTTAACTTTTAACTTTTAACTTTTAACTTTTAACTTTTAACTTTTAACTTTTAACTTTTAACTTTTAACTTTTAACTTTTAACTTTTAACTTTTAACTTTTAACTTTTAACTTTTAACTTTTAACTTTTAACTTTTAACTTTTAACTTTTAACTTTTAACTTTTAACTTTTAACTTTTAACTTTTAACTTTTAACTTTTAACTTTTAACTTTTAACTTTTAACTTTTAACTTTTAACTTTTAACTTTTAACTTTTAACTTTTAACTTTTAACTTTTAACTTTTAACTTTTAACTTTTAACTTTTAACTTTTAACTTTTAACTTTTAACTTTTAACTTTTAACTTTTAACTTTTAACTTTTAACTTTTAACTTTTAACTTTTAACTTTTAACTTTTAACTTTTAACTTTTAACTTTTAACTTTTAACTTTTAACTTTTAACTTTTAACTTTTAACTTTTAACTTTTAACTTTTAACTTTTAACTTTTAACTTTTAACTTTTAACTTTTAACTTTTAACTTTTAACTTTTAACTTTTAACTTTTAACTTTTAACTTTTAACTTTTAACTTTTAACTTTTAACTTTTAACTTTTAACTTTTAACTTTTAACTTTTAACTTTTAACTTTTAACTTTTAACTTTTAACTTTTAACTTTTAACTTTTAACTTTTAACTTTTAACTTTTAACTTTTAACTTTTAACTTTTAACTTTTAACTTTTAACTTTTAACTTTTAACTTTTAACTTTTAACTTTTAACTTTTAACTTTTAACTTTTAACTTTTAACTTTTAACTTTTAACTTTTAACTTTTAACTTTTAACTTTTAACTTTTAACTTTTAACTTTTAACTTTTAACTTTTAACTTTTAACTTTTAACTTTTAACTTTTAACTTTTAACTTTTAACTTTTAACTTTTAACTTTTAACTTTTAACTTTTAACTTTTAACTTTTAACTTTTAACTTTTAACTTTTAACTTTTAACTTTTAACTTTTAACTTTTAACTTTTAACTTTTAACTTTTAACTTTTAACTTTTAACTTTTAACTTTTAACTTTTAACTTTTAACTTTTAACTTTTAACTTTTAACTTTTAACTTTTAACTTTTAACTTTTAACTTTTAACTTTTAACTTTTAACTTTTAACTTTTAACTTTTAACTTTTAACTTTTAACTTTTAACTTTTAACTTTTAACTTTTAACTTTTAACTTTTAACTTTTAACTTTTAACTTTTAACTTTTAACTTTTAACTTTTAACTTTTAACTTTTAACTTTTAACTTTTAACTTTTAACTTTTAACTTTTAACTTTTAACTTTTAACTTTTAACTTTTAACTTTTAACTTTTAACTTTTAACTTTTAACTTTTAACTTTTAACTTTTAACTTTTAACTTTTAACTTTTAACTTTTAACTTTTAACTTTTAACTTTTAACTTTAGTTTTTAGTTTTTAGTTTTTAGTTTTTAGTTTTTAGTTTTTAGTTTTTAGTTTTTAGTTTTTAGTTTTTAGTTTTTAGTTTTTAGTTTTTAGTTTTTAGTTTTTAGTTTTTAGTTTTTAGTTTTTAGTTTTTAGTTTTTAGTTTTTAGTTTTTAGTTTTTAGTTTTTAGTTTTTAGTTTTTAGTTTTTAGTTTTTAGTTTTTAGTTTTTAGTTTTTAGTTTTTAGTTTTTAGTTTTTAGTTTTTAGTTTTTAGTTTTTAGTTTTTAGTTTTTAGTTTTTAGTTTTTAGTTTTTAGTTTTTAGTTTTTAGTTTTTAGTTTTTAGTTTTTAGTTTTTAGTTTTTAGTTTTTAGTTTTTAGTTTTTAGTTTTTAGTTTTTAGTTTTTAGTTTTTAGTTTTTAGTTTTTAGTTTTTAGTTTTTAGTTTTTAGTTTTTAGTTTTTAGTTTTTAGTTTTTAGTTTTTAGTTTTTAGTTTTTAGTTTTTAGTTTTTAGTTTTTAGTTTTTAGTTTTTAGTTTTTAGTTTTTTGTTTAGAACTCAAAATGGAAAACAATTTCCAACAAAACGTCCCCTCAAGGCTTTTTCGTCCAATCTCAACTACATCCGGGTACAATATTTCCAACCAGTATCTCAATGGGCTGGGGCCAACTTTCTTATCTTTCCACACAAAACTTAATGTCTGTTTGTGCTGCTAGATTTTGAATGTCTCTTAAAAATAGGTCCATTTTAGGCCCCCGGAAGTGAAAGTTTTCCACACTTGCAGAGATGACTGACGGAAAAGTTGACACACACACACACACACACACACATATGCAGAAAAGAGCTAGTTCCGACGTCGTGACCACAAGAAAAATAGCCCCCAGAAAAATATGTCCACCTTCCTGGAGTTTTTTTTTCTTCTCTAGAGGTGTGTCGGTCGTGCTCCATAGAGGAAAAACTCTTACAAACAAAGTGGCGGGGAGAAGGAGTTGTGGAGGATGTTCCGGATGTGTGGGACCATTTCCGGAAAATTAGTATCACGGTGGTGTGATGATACTTATTATGAGGGGGTAAAAGATAAGGAAACTGAGTTCATGTCGTTTGTTTGGACTGTTTTTCGGACTTTTTTTTTTGGAATAAATGAAATGATTTTGAATCAAAATTATTAAAATACTTTTGGAAGTATCCGGGGCAGACGGTAATAACATAATTCATTCCATTTCAATAACAAATACTGTTAAAATAACAGAAAGTGTTATGGAATCTTCTTGAAAAATCAAAATTTTTGCATAAGAGTTTAATAACAGTTTATGTTATCATAACAAAATTTGTTATTGGTCTGATAATAATTGAAAGCCAAAACAACTTTGGAATAACATTTTTTGTTATGGAAGAATACCTCCAACTGTTATTGGGATGATCGGAATAGTTGTTAAAATTACAAAAAATAATAACAAAGATTTGTTCGAAGAATAACTTAAACTGTTATAAGTCTGTTTTTACATTAACAATCCAATAACAAAAAAAAATCATAACGACGAATAACGAATCTTGTTATAAATAACATTAAATGTTATTGGCCAAATATCAAAAAATGTTATTCCCAAGTTATTTCCGTCTGCTCGGGATCGTCAACGACGATTTTCAGTGTCAAAAAATGAAACTTTTGTAAAATTTCATACTATTTTCAAAATTTTAGGTTCGAGTTTTAAAATGTTTTCAAAAACGTAGTAAAAATTTATAAAATGTATCACTTACCTACCCATTTGAAGGAAACTCTTTTTGTTCCAATCAATTCAAAGCTTTCTTTTTCCACAGCTTCAAGCTAGGACATTCCCAATCCCGGCGAGAAAAGATATCGCTCCAATTCCCCTTCCAGCAAGCAAGGAATTAAATCTGAAATTTGCTTTGATCGAGCAAATATGTCATCGACTGCGCCGCTCTCCTGGGGCTTAATTAAACAAAAACAACATTTTTCACTCCGACCACTCCTCAGCCTGGAATTAATATTGTGCGGTTTTACCTTGTAAGGTAGGGAATCCCGAGCAGACTGAAATAACTTGGGAATAACTTTTATTGATATTTGAAAACACTCGGCCAATAACATTTTATGTTATTTATAACAGGATTCGTTATTCGTCGTTAGGATTTTTTTTTGTTATTGTAATAATAGACTTATAATGTTCATAGACTAATAATTGTTATTCCCCGAGCAGACGGAAATAACTTGGGAATAACATTATTTGGTATTTGAAAATACTAGGCTAATAACATTTTATGTTATTTATAACAAGATTTGTTATTCGCCGTTATGATTTTTTTGTTTTTTGATTTTTTTTGTTATAACAGACTAATAACATTTTTAGTTATTCTTCGAACAAATCTTTGTTATTATTTTTTGTTATTTTAACAACTAATCCGATCATCCCAATAACAGTTGTAGGTATTCTTCCATAACAAAAAATGTTATTTCAAAGTTGTTTTGGCTTTCAACCAATATAAGACCAATAACAAATTTTGTTATGATAACATAAACTGTTATTAAACTATTCTGCAAAAATGGATTTTTCAAGAATATTCCATAACACTTTCTGTTATTTTAACAGTAATTGTTATTGAAACGACAATAATTTCGTTATAACCGTCTGCCCGGGATCTACCTTAAGATGAAAGGCCGGAATCGGTTTTCCCAAGAAGGGATAAGCTCAACCCGGAAGGGGAAGGAATCTTTTTGCTGCTTCTTGGAGTTGTTCTTCTCTTTCGAGGCCAATGTGGCCACCAGTGTGTAAAATCACGACGACGACGATAACGTTGTATAGGAAACGATAATAAAGCAATAAAATCTATTTTATATTAATGTCCCTGGACAAAACTTGGGGTTTCCACATCCTTCTCCGTTGGGTTCGTGCCTTAAGGGGAGTTGAGGTGACCAACTTGATATTTAATATTTCAAGAATATTTTATAATTTTTAAGGTCTATTTAACAGAGAACTTTTGTAGAGAATTTAAAGACATCCCGGGCAGACGGTAATAACAAAATTAATAATATTTCAATAACAAATCCTGTTAAAATAACAAAAAGTGTTATTATTTTATCCTGAAGTTCAACTTCAAGAAGAAAAAATAATAACAGTTTCTGATAAAATAACAAAATTTGGTATTGAAGTGATATTATATTGACAATGTTTAATAACACGCTAATAAGAGGAAATGTTATACATTTCAAAAACTCTCCTAATAACAAAATTTGTTATTCGTTCGGTATACTGACTTAGAAATAAAATTACCATAAATCGCACAAATGGAAAAGTTTCTAAGTGTCCATAACACAATCTGTTATTATTTTTTTCTTTTGTTAAATATGTTTAGATCTTTGGGATAATTTTGTCTAATTTCGTCGGGGTCATTATTTTGGCCATGAAATGGGGTCCTTAAGCTAAAATCATTTTAAAAAGTTGAAATATTGAAAGTTGATTTTTTTAATTATTTGATATACCCCCTAAAGGACTTTGTTTAAAATGGTTAGAACTATGGGATAATTTTGACCAATTTCGTCAGGGTCATTATTTTGGCCATGAAATGGGGTCCTTTAGGTAAAATTATTCTAAAAAGTTGAAATTTTGAAAGTTGTTTTTTTAATTATTTGATATACCCCCTAAAGGACTTTGTTTAAAATGGTTAGAACTATGGGATAATTTTGACCAATTTCGTCGGGATCATTATTTTGGTCATGAAATGGGGTCCTTAAGCTGAAATTATTCTGAAAAGTTGAAATTTTGAAATTTGATTTTTTTAATTATTTGATATACCCCCTAAGGGATTTTACTAAAATTGGCTAGAACTATAACATAATTTTGACCAATTTCATTGGGGTCATTATTTCACCATGAAATGGGGTTTCAAGCTAAAATTAATTCGATAAATTAACTTTTGAGAGTTCTTTTTTTAATTTTGTTATATTCCCTAACGGAATTGATTTATTTATTGAGAATTTTTAAAGTGTGAATAACAAAAAATGTTATTATTTTCACAGAGCCAGGAAGTCGGAGCTGACGTTGAAGTTCGAGCTGGAGTGTGACCTCGGAGACTGCATCGGATTCATCTAATTTTCAGCAACTTTTACTTGGAGTCGGAATCTGTGAAGTCGGGTATTTTTGGAGAGCTGAAGTCGTCGTTGACGTCATATCCTGCATCCAGAGTCGGAGTTGTCTTCAAAGTATGCATTCAAAGTCGCTTGGAGGTACCCGACTCTGCAGCCCTGACTAGTACAGAGGAGTTATGGCAACTGCAGGTTTATTTGCAAATTACAAATAAACCAATACAATAACTTTTTTTGTTATGGAGATATACCAGTTCAATAACATTTTTTGTTATTATGCTGCTCCACCTCTCCGCACAAAATAACAAATCTTGTTATTCCTTCATGATTCCTTCTGTGTTATTGGTTTGTTATTGCAATAACAACATAATAACAGTTTAAGTTATTCTTCGAACAAATCTTTGTTATTGATTTTTGTTATTTTAACAACTAATCCGATCATCCCAATAACATATTTCGATCTTCTCACAATATCAAAAACTGACCTTCCCAAGTTATTTCCGTCTGCTCGGGATAGTAAAAAAAATACTTATTTTTTTTAAAAGCATAATTTAGCATTCAATCATGAAAACGAAAAGTCACAGACAAAAAGACGAAAATCTTTGAACAAATTCTCAATTTTCTCAAACAACTGTGGTGAATTCGAAAACTGCTGTGGTGAGTTACGGAAAAATTCAAATTAACCGTTAAATTTTTAATTGACCAATTTAAAAAAAACATCAATTCTTCTGTGAAAAAGGTGCTGAAGCTGAACAAAGGCTGAGTTCGGCCTCGAAAGACCCCCCCCCCCCTCCGGGGAATGGAAACACGGCGAACGCAGATAAGCAGGAAGCAAATTCAATTTGTCCTGAATGGGCACCACTATCGTTGGGGAAACGCCACCGCCGGGCACCGGTGTAGCAGAGTTGCATTCTCCAGCTACACTTATTTTGATAGTATTTATGTGTGTGTGTGTGCCTTTAGCTTTGTTTACATTAAAGGTGGCGGATGTTTTTTTTTGGTTTCTTCTTGAAAAGTCGGTTGGGGTTTTTCACCCCCAGGAAGGCAATTTTCTCTCGGTTGGAAACAATTTCAGATTTGCCATGGATTACTGCAAAATGGTGCATGAAAAGTAAAATAAGCTTTCTTTCGTTAATTCTTCAAAAACCCTTTTATTTTATTTTTATTTGAATCGATCCCAAACTTTGGACCACTTAAGTGTTCTTTTTACACTTTTCCGAGGACGGATCTCGGATATTTAGGTTAAAAAGGTAATAACAAAATTCATACCATTTGAATAACAAATACTGTTAAAATAACAGAAAAAAAAACCATTTTTGCATAGGGTTTAATAACAGTAGAAAGCCAAAACAACTTTGGAATAACATTTTTTGTTATGGAAGAATACCTCCAACTGTTATTGGGTTGATCGGATTAGTTGTCAAAATAACAAAAAATAATAAAAAAGATTTGTTCGAACAAAAACTTAAAATGTTATTTGTCTGTTATTACGATAACAATCCAATAACAAAAAAATCATAACAACGAATAACAAATCTTGTTATAAATAACATAAAATGTTATTGGCCTAGTATTTTCAAATATCAAAAAATGTTATTCCGAAGTGATTTCCGTCTGCTCGGATGCCTTCGGTATGCACCAAAGAAGCCATTTTGCATCATCAGTTTGTCCATTTAATTTTCCATACAAATTTGGCAGCTGTCCATACAAAAATGATGTATGAAAATTCAAAATCGGTATCTTTTGAAGGAATTTTTTGATCGATTTGGTGTCTTCGGCAAAGTTGTAGGTATGAATATGGACTGGAAAAAAATGATACACGGTAAAAAAAATTTGGTGATTTTTTTATTAAATTTTTTAACACTAAAACTTGATTTGCAAAAAAACACTATTTTTAATTTTTTTTATTTTTTGATATGTTTTAGAGGACATAAAATGCCAACTTTTCAGAAATTTCCAGGTTGTGCAAAAAATCATTGACCGAGTTATGAATTTGCAATCAAAAAGTACTTTAGTGAATTTTTGATAAAGTGCACCGTTTTCAAGTTATAGCCATTTTTATGTAACTTTTTTCAAAATAGTCGAAGTTTTTAATTTTTTAAAATTAGTGCCCATGTTTGTCCACTTTTGAAAAAAATAGTTTTGAAGAGCTGAGAAAATTCTCTATATTTTCATCTTCGGACTTTGTTGATACGACCTTTAGTTGCTGAGATATTGCAATGCAAAGGTTTAAAAACAGGAAAATTGATGTTTTCTAAGTCTCACCCAAACAGCACACCATTTTTCAATGTCGATATCTCAGCAACTAATGGTCCGATTTTCAATGTTAATATAGAGCAATTCCAGCTCAAATCAGGAATTTTTCTGGTACTTTTGTACCCGACCCTCTCCGATTTCAATGAAACTTTGTAGACATGTTATCCTAGGCCTATATAAGCCATTTTTGTGTATATGGAGCCAATAGTACTCGAAAATAACATTTGAGAAGGGCATAAGGTATTTAAATATTTTTGTATTTTGTAATTTAAAAATTACTATATCTCGAAGCCGTTGCGTCGTATCAAAAAGTGGTCGAAGACAAACTTGTAGGAAATTGGACGGGCTTTCTGAAAAAAATACACTGAAACAAAAATACACGCCACATCTATGAGGTTTTTTGATTTTTAAGTCTAAAACTTAAATTTAAAGGTGATGTCACGAAATTTTTTTCGTTCAAAATTTTTGAGAAAATAGCCTAAAATGTTACCAAAAGACTGACGAAAAATGCAGGATGGTATGTCTCTCCTAAAAAAATACAAAAATCATTTATTAAAACTGTTTTTTTTAAAAGTGGTCTAAACGTCAAAATTTTTTAAACCCGGTGGTGGGAATCGATTCTCCAGACAATTTTACATAAAAGTCTTCATATTGACCATTGTCCTATGTCCAATCCTTGCGAAGATAAAGCGGTTTTAAAAATAAAAATGATGAAAAAACGGGATTTTTGGTGACAGACTTGGTTTTTCAGTCTCGTAAATATTTTTACCGGAAAGCTCGTCCAATTTCCCATAAGTTTGCCTTTGACAGCTTTTTGATTTATATCGTTTTTGTATTTGCGTAATTAAATTTACTATCCTGGTTTCTACCACACTGAAAAAAATATTCTATTTTCAGTTATAAGCAATGTAATTAAGCTTATATCTGTAAGCCCTTACATTAAATTGAAATGCTGTCAAAGGCAAACTTATGGGAAATTGGACGAGCTTTCCGGTAAAAATATTTACGAGACTGAAAAACCAAGTCTGTCACCAAAAATCCCGTTTTTTCATCATTTTTATTTTTAAAACCGCTGTATCTTCGCAAGGATTGGACATAGGACAATGGTCAATATGGAGACTTTTATGTAAAATTGTCTGGAGAATCGATTCCCACCACCGGGTTTGAAAAATTTTGACGTTTAGACCACTTTTCAAAAAAACAGTTTTAATAAATGATTTTTGTATTTTTTTAAGAGAGACATACCATCCTGCATTTTTCGTCAGTCTTTTGGTAACATTTTAGGCTATTTTCTCAAAAATTTTGAACGAAAACAAATTCGTGACATCACCTTTAAATTTAAGTTTTAGACTTAAAAATCAAAAAATCTCATAGATGTGGCGTGTATTTTTGTTTCAGTGTATTTTTTTCAGAAAGCCCGTCCAATTTCCTACAAGTTTGTCTTCGACCACTTTTTGATACGACGCAACGGCTTCGAGATACAGTAATTTTTAAATTACAAAATACAAAAATATTTAAATACCTTATGCCCTTCTCAAATGTTATTTTCGAGTACTATTGGCTCCATATACACAAAAATGGCTTATATAGGCCTAGGATAACATGTCTACAAAGTTTCATTGAAATCGGAGAGGGTCGGGTACAAAAGTACCAGAAAAATTCCTGATTTGAGCTGGAATTGCTCTATATTAACATTGAAAATCGGACCATTAGTTGCTGAGATATCGACATTGAAAAATGGTGTGCTGTTTGGGTGAGACTTAGAAAACATCAATTTTCCTGTTTTTAAACCTTTGCATTGCAATATCTCAGCAACTAAAGGTCGTATCAACAAAGTCCGAAGATGAAAAATATAGAGAATTTTCTCAGCTCTTCAAAACTATTTTTTTCAAAAGTGGACAAACATGGGCACTAATTTTAAAAAATTAAAAACTTCGACTATTTTGAAAAAAGTTACATAAAAATGGCTATAACTTGAAAACGGTGCACTTGATCAAAATTTCACTGAAGTACTTTTTGATTGCAAATTCAATTTTACATCGAAAAATGAAGTTGAAAAATTTTTGCGACCAAAATTTCGATTTTTTCAAAAAATCAGTATTGATTAAAAAATTTATAACTCGGTCAATGATTTTTTGCACAACCTGGAAATTTCTGAAAAGTTGGCATTTTATGTCCTCTAAAACATATCAAAAAATAAAAAAATTAAAAATAGTGTTTTTTTGCAAATCAAGTTTTAGTGACAAAAAGTTAAATTTAAATTTTGAGTTTGTTCGGCTACTCAGTCTGGGCAAAGTGAAACGCTGTTTATGCTGTGTCCGACGTTTCGGCGCTGATTGGCGCCTTCTTCAGGGGGATATAGCTTGACGTTTCTTGTTAGCTGCCTTTTCTAAGGCTAACGTCATAAATGCCATCAAAAGCTGGTGGTACACTGAACTGTCGCTATGGTCACAAATTTTGTGGCGGTTCGAGTTAAATTTAAATTCACCAATTTTTTTTACCGTGTATCATTTTTTTCAGTGTAGTCCATATCCATACCTACAACTTTGCCGAAGACACCAAATCGATCAAAAAATTCCTTCAAAAGATACAGATTTTTGAATTTTCACATATCATTTTTGTATGGACAGCTGCCAAATTTGTATGGAAAATTATATGGCCAAACTGATGATGCTAAATGGCTTCTTTGGGCATACCGAAGGCACCAAAAAAGTTTCAGTCGGATTAAAAAATACAAAAAAATCGAATGACCGAATTCCTAGACAACTGCTCATATTTTTCATGTTTGAACTTTGTTGATACTACCCTTAGTTGCTGAGATATTGCCATGCAAGTGTTCAAAAACAGGAAAATTGATGTTTCCTAAGTCTCACCCAAACAACCCACCATTTTCTAATGTCGATATCTCGGCAACTAATAGTCTGATTTACAATGTTCAAACATGAAATATTCGTGAAATTTTTGGATCTTTTCGAAAAAAATATTTTTGAAAAATAAAATTTTAAAATCAAGACTAACAATTCAAAAGGGCGTAGTATTGAATGTTTGGTTCTTTTGAAATATTATTTTTGTTTTTATTTGTTTGAAAATATTGTTTTCGAAGAGATTGGAAATTTTTTCAAACGTTTCATGTTTTAACATTGTATATCGGACCATTAGTTGCAGAGATATCGACATTAGAAAGTAGTGGGTTGTTTGGGTGAGATTTAGAAAACATCACTTTTCCTGTTTTTAAACTTTTGCATAGAGAATTTTCTCAGCTTTTAAAATTTTTATTTTCAAAAGTGGGCAATCATGGGCACAAATTTGAAAAAAAAATTGATAACTGCGACTATTTTGAAAAAAGTCACCTAAAAATGGCTGTAACTTGAAATACGGCGCACTATATCAAAATTTCACTAAAGTACTTTTTGATTGAAAGTTGGATTTTACATCGAAAAATGAAGTTAAAAACTATGTGCGACCAGCATTTCGATTATTTGAAAAAAATCAGTTTTGAATCAAATATGCCTAACTCGGTCAAAGATTATTTGCCCATGCTGGAAATTTCTTAAAAGTTGGCATTTGATGATTTTACGATTTTACCGTGTTTTACCGTGAAAAAAATGTTCAGTGTAGTCCGTATCTTTACTTACAACTTTCCGAAGAAACCAAATCGATCAAAAAATTCTTTCAAAAGATACAGATTTTTGAATTTTCATGCATCATTTTAGTATGGACACCTGCCAAATTTGTATGGAAAATTATATGGACAAACTAATGATGCAAAATGGCTTCTTTGGGCATACCGAAGGCACCAAAAAAGTTTCAGCCGGATTAAAAAATACAAAAAAAAATCGAATGACCGAAATCTGAGAGAACTGCTCAGTAGAGTTCAACAGAGTTGCGTTGCGTTGTGCGTGCTTACCTGAATTCTAGCCAAACCTGTTAAAGGAAATTTGTAAAAGGAAGATTTCGGATTCAAGAAAAACTTGGTCAGATTTAACAGACTTTTTTTTTTTATTAATAGAGCTGACTACAACCTAAGACCTAGAATACAAATATCTTTAAGATTTATACATTATACAATTTATCTTGAAACTTAGAAAACAGGCACTTCCTACAGTAAACCGGGGTGACATTGATATGATTTCAATTAATTATTCAAATGTTATGCAAACGATGCAACTCGTCTCAAGATTTGAATAAGTTTAATAACTTTTAGTAAAATGTATATAAACGTAAGGCTAGGTGAATAGATAGTTTAAATATTGTTAGAAATTTATCAGTATTTTTTTTAAATTTCAATATTTCATGGTTTTGACATGATTCACATTTTTTTCATATATAGTCTACTTCTATCAAAAATGCTCGTAAATCTGAAGATATTTTGGAATTGTCTAAAGAATCGGCAAATACAGACCGTTTTTCCGATTCATAGTCATTTTCAATGATAAAAGCATGATTTGCACACACTTTTGGCGAATATTCAAACAATCCGATTTATAATTCTTTTCATAAGCATAGTTTTAAACTTTTCCAAATTGTAAACTACTTTGAACGCTATTCCGTTTCTGTTTGATTCGTATTTTTCACGTTGCAAGTAAAAGCTTGATTCCATCAATGTCACCCCGGCCATCAATCCCACCCCGGTTTACGGTACTTTAGATTTATTTTTTCTGTCTTTTTGGTCTTTTTAAAGCTAACCACAGCAAAAAAGAAATTCCAACTTTTTTTCCTTCGCTTCTGATTGAGAAATTCCTTACAGCAGTCGATTAAAATCAAGACTCATATTGTTGTATTATCTTATGAAGCTTTTTTTTTCGCTGTTCTCTAGCAATTAATGATTTTTCTGTGCATTTGCAATTTTTTTTTTCAGGTGGCTCTTTCGTAACTTACATTGGTCGTCTTCCCAAAGGTGTCGTGATATGGGCCGGTTTACGGGGCGGAAGCGTTACCTCCACATACTCGTCCCCTTTTCAATTAGATATTCAATCACATCAGAGTGGCCAGCCGCTTCCGCTACGTTCAAAGGTGTGTACTCCTTGCGGAAAGTTTTGGCCTTAAGGCAGCCTCCTTTTTCGTGTAGCAACTTAACTATTGGCAAGTCACCTTTTGCTGCGGCGATGAACATTGGAGTGACAGCCCCATATTTAATTATTTCGCTAACATTTTCATCAAATGACATTTTTTGAGGTGTGCAACCATCAGTTCTACTGTTTGGATTGGCTCCATTTTCAAGAAGAAACTTTGTAATTTGATAATTACGACGAAAAGCAGCAAAATGCAAAGGAAAACCGTATTCATCGTCCCAACTATTTATTACTGATTTGCGCAAATTCAAATCAAGGCTTTCAAGTGCAACGCGAATTCCATCTAGATCGTCATTTTCAATTGCAGTCATTATGTTGCGCCATTTCGTGCACAAATCTGTCCTAAACTGTATGAGTTTTGATAGAATCGAGGATATTTCTATGTGCAATTCTGGATTTAAGAATTCCTCCTTCAAGTCCGCCCTTAAAATCTCTTCAATTTTATCTCTTATCAAAAAATCAATTGATTTTGAAATAAGATTTTTCATTTCGTCCGTAGTTTCTGGCAGGTGAGCCAAGTTCAAAACACATAGAATTTCTTCCTTACTCGTTATTTCGAAAGGAAAATGTTCATCCTTAAAGAGTTGCCTTGTTTTGTCTATGTCTATGTATGTAAAATATGTTTTTTCTAGCAATTTTTCTTCATAATTTTGAAATTAAAATGACTTGTTGTGCTTCGAATCCCGGACACTGTTAAAAGCTGATTCGAAATCCGGACACTCGATTTTGCTTATGAATCGCACGAATTTGGACTGAAATGTTAGTGAAAGGCATTCTTTAGGTCTCAAGTAAGCTGTTAATATCAAAACAATCGATATTTTATATAAAAAGTTGCTTGAATTTAAGGAAATCAAAACCGGCTTCGGCCGCCTATGAAATATTTCAGTGAAATGTTTCACAGTTTTGGTAAACTTATAATTTTATTTTATTTAACTGTTTTGGCATTAACTACACCGTTCGAACAAACTTTAAATGAAAGTTGATGTTAGAATTCATCAAATAACACAGTGTTGACATTCATAATGTGAACTTTTGTCCAAATAATAGATGAAACTAGATGAGGTGTCCGGATTTAGAAGCGTCCGGGGATTCGAATCATGACGTTATTCTCTAGCGAAATAACGTAATGAAAAAATAATTCCCTACAATAAGGAAAAGTAACAATTTCCAGCCGTTTTTGTTATGTGTTGAACGGTGAATTAACTTAGGATTTTAATTTTTCCCCGTGTTCGGGAGGTTTGAGCAACCTTTGTTCTACAAAAACCTCATACTTCCTTTTTTTTTTTTTTTCGTTAAGCCTACGCTACGAAAATAAACTTTTTTTTGAAAAGCTCGGAGACCCACCTTCATGTATACACGACTCAAAATCGAAAACTGAACAGATCTCTCTCTCTCTCTCTCTCACCTGAGAATTCATTTCTCAGGTAGTGTAGGGTTGGGAAAACAAAAAGAGTTTTCCCGACCCACTAAACCAGTCCTTGAACGCCGTGCCCTTTTCCCCCCGGGACCAGCTTTCGGTATAACTTCGGGGATAGGCGTTGCATTTTCTGCACTAGTCTACTTACAGGAACCATGCCGGGTGCTAGAACCATTTCCTGTTCTACATACATATGAGTCCATGCGAGGGTTTAACCGCGCCCACAAATCGCGTTGCTTTTGATCGGTTAGTCATATGCTCTCCTTCACAGCCACACTCGTGGGTTTTCAACTAGGCTTCTAGTCGTTCCTCCTCTGGTCGTCTCTCCATTTCCGCTGGAGAGCCGAAGTGATCTGCGTCACCGCTCCGACGACCGCATTCCACTTGGCGATGTCACTGCACATTCTTCGCACCACATTATCCGGGCTGGTGTCTGCTCCGATAATGGCCAGCATTTCGCTTCGCGCTGCCTTGAAGCGAGGGCAGCTGAACACCACGTGCTCCGGTGTTTCCTCGCAATCGACGCAGTCCGGACAGAGAGGAGACTCTCCATGTCCGAACCTGTGCAGGTACTTCCTGAAGCAGCCATGGCCCGACAGGAACTGTGTGAGGTGGAAGGTGACCTCTCCATGCCTTCTGCTCACCCGCGTGGATACGGACGGGATAAGCCGATGCGTCCATCTGCCTTTCTCCGTGGTGTCCCACTCACGTTGCCACCTTGCCAGCGATTCGGCTTTCGCAGCTTCCCGGATACCTCTCGTGCCTCTCCGGGTGTAGCGCACGGTGTCCTCCTCCAGTGTGATGCCGATGGGGATCATTCCGGCTATAACGCCAACCGCTTCCGACGAAATGGTCCTGTACGCGCTTGCAACCCGCATGGCCATCAGTCTCTGCGTTCTGTCGAGCAGCGCTCGATTTCGCTTCGTCCCCAGCGCCGTCCACCATACCGGTCCGCCGTACCTAAGTATGGACGTCGCGACACTTGCCAAGAGGCGGCGCCTACTGCTCCTGGGTCCAGCGTTGTTCGGCATAATCCTCGACAGTGCCATGATCGCCTTAGCCGCCTTCTCGCAGGCGTAATCGACGTGGCTGTTGAAGTTCAGCCGGTCATCCACCATCACCCCGAGGTACTTGAGCGCTCTCTTCGAGTGCACTACGTGTTCCCCAACTTGTATCTGGGCCTGCTGCACCTTCTTGTGGTTACTAACCAGAACCATCTCCGTCTTTTGGTGAGCGATCCGCAGCTTCACCTCGAGCATCCAGTTCTCGATCATTGCGATTGCCTCCATAGCCAGCACTTCGACCTCCTCGACATTTTCGCCGGTTACCGTCAGCACTATGTCGTCTGCAAAGCCAACAATCTCTACGCCGTTGGGTAGCCCCAGTGTCAACACTCCGTCATACATTCCGTTCCACAGTGCTGAACCCAGAATGGATCCCTGCGGAACTCCCGCGGTAACAACAACGGTTTTTGTCCATCGGCAGTGTCGTAGACCAGCACGCGGTTCTCGAAGTAGCTCTTCAAGATCATGCACAAATAGTCAGGCACCTTCATTTTGTGCAGCGCTGCTGCTATGGCCGCCCAGCTCGCACTGTTGAACGCGTTCTTGACGTCGATCGTGACTATTGCGCAGCAGCGGTTCCCCCTGCGTTTTTTCCTCTGCGCTTCGTCGGCTTTCTCGACCACTTTCCGGATGGCGTCCACCGTGGATCTCCCTTTACGGAAGCCGAACTGCCTCGCTGCTAAGCCATGCTCGCTCTCCGTGTACTTGGTCAGCCGGTTAAGGATGATCCGTTCCAGAAGCTTTCCGAGGGTGTCCAGCAAACATATAGGCCTATACGATGATGGGTCCCCCGGTGGTTTGCCTGGCTTCGGCAGCAACACGAGCTTTTGAACCTTCCACGGGTCGGGGAAGTGTCCTTCGTCCAGGCATTTCTGCAGGACTGTTCGAAACCTATCCGGGAATGCTTGAACCGCCGATTTCAGGGCGAAATTCGGGATTCCATCCGGGCCGGGAGCTTTCTTCACCTTCAATCTCTTCGCTACTGCCACAAGTTCTTCGTTGGTGATCAGATGACCTTCGGCGTTGCTACCCCCTTCGTCGTTGTACGGTGTAGGAGGCCATGTCGTTGGGTCATGTCTTGGGAAGAGCCCTTCCACAATGACCTTCAGCTTGTCGGGACACGTTTCAGCCACCATCCAGGGATGAGCTGTAGGTTAGTCGAGGTTAGTCGTCGACTAACAAGTTCTTTAACAAAAATGTCGCCCTCCTTAAACCATTTGGCGCCCTCAGCAGGGCCCAAGAGAAACTTTGCATTTTGCAAATTTGCTAAGTTGTCAAGTTGCGCCGCGAAACGCTGCCGCGTTTGTTTTGAATCAACTAGCAATGCTCTTCAACGTGTTCCGTTTTGATGATTCTTTCCTTTTTCTAGATGCTACTACGTTGCTGTTTGCTCTGTTCACACTGTTCGTTTTATGCATCGCTAGCATACAATGATCGGTGTTATGTTATATCAGGGTCTGATCTGTGTTTGAAGTATACATTTTGTTCGCTGCGATGATTTAATTTATTGCGGCTGGAGTGGCTATTTTTGCCAAATCATTAATAAAATTACCTTTGTAGGGGTGCAATCGGGTCAAAATTATTTTTTAAGGAATTTGCAATTTCTCAGTCTTTTTAATGAAACTTAATTATATTTAACGGGTAGAGTAGGATACATCAGAAATATCACATTCCAAGAACAAAACCCGCGATTTTGGCAGCTTTATATATGTGGGGTACGGTTTTCACCAAAAATTATTTTTCAAAAAATCAACCTTCTAATATGTTCTTTGAAATGGGTCGATTACTTTGAAAGAGTAACACTGCTGAGTTACTTGTTTTGATCATTGCTTTGTATGAGAGCATTATTTTAGTTTCAATTTTTAAACGATTCATCAAATTCCATCATATTTTTGGAAAATGTTAGTAAACTATCTAAGATCAATCCTTCGCTTTTTCGCTATCATTTAAATTGTTTTTGTTCGTTAGAAGTAATTAGATTAGATTAGATAGATAAGATTAGATTTGTTCGTAAGAAGTAATGAGAAGTGAATCGTTTTTTGACCCACAGTCAGACAAACTGACGGTACAGTAATGTTAACTTGATAAAGTTTTCAATGTTATTTTGAGATAGAGTAATGTTGATTTTAAATGAAATATGTTTGTATGAAAATTGATTACCTTTCCGAATAGGGGATTCATACTCGTACTGTTGCTAAATAACTGTTGCAGTTTGCCGATAATCAAACAACATTTTATGATTAGTGCAGGGACCTAATGGAAAGGGCAAATGGATAAAATTTATGTGTCTTTCTGAAACTCACTTTTTCATTTGCTAACGTAGCTGTTATTTTTTTTTGTAATCAAAAAACGAACAGCATATTCCACCCCCTCCCCCCCCGCTCATCACTTGGCGCCCCTTGTACAAATATAGGCGCCCTATGAGGAGAAGCGCCCTCGCCAAGAACATTGGCGCCCTAAACCCGCCAACAGCGACTAACTAGTTCAAAATCGTACAGCTCAGCCCTGCCACCATCGATGGGCCTCTGATCTTCGCCATCGCGACACGATATGCGCTTCCCCAAGGGTTCGCATCAGCGTCTTGGCATAACTCCTTGAAGCAGTTTGTCTTGCTGCATTTGATCGCTTTCTTGAGCGCGGCCTTTGCAGACCGGTACTCCTCTCTGCGCTCCTCTCTAGTTGCTTCGGATCTTGCTCTCTGGACTCGTCTTCTGGCGCTGAGGCAACTTGCCCGAAGGGTACCGAGTTCTTCATTCCACCAGTAAGCTGGACGACGACAGTTCCTTGGCTCCAGTCTCCGCGGCATGGTTGTGTCGCATGCTGTCACCAGTTGTGCTGCTAGCACGTCGGCACTCAAGTCTTGGGGACCATCACACCAATGGAGCGCTTCCACGAAGAGACCCTCGTCGAAGTACTGCAGCTTCCATTTCCTTCCGTAGGACCGGCTGCTCCTATCTGGTACAGGGCTCGTCTCCCGATGCTGTACCGGATCGCTTGGTGATCGCTATGGGTATAGTCCTCACTCACCCTCCAGTTCATGTCGGCCGCCAGTCGCGGACTACAGAACGTAACGTCGATAATGGACTCACGACCGTCTTTGCGGAAGGTACTGCTGGTTCCGCGATTCGCCAGCCTAACGTCTAGCTTTGCCAGAGCTTCCATTAGGCTATGCCCCTAGCATTGGTGCATCTGCTACCCCACTCGACCGCCCACGCGTTGAAGTCACCTCCGATAACGATCGGGCTTCGTCCGATCAGTTCATCGGTCAGACTATCCAGCATCTGCTGAAACTGCTCCAAGGTCCATCTTGGGGAGCATAGCAGCTACAGAAGAAGGTTCCGTTTACTTTGGCGATCACGAATCCTTCAAACGCCCTCGAGACCACTTCCTGTATGGGGTACCGCCCCATCACGTGTATCGCCGCCATTCTTGCTGTATCCGCGGCCCAGTTTCCGTTGTCGTGAGGAACTCGGTACGGTTCTGCAATAATTGCCACGTCACACCCCGTCTCCGCGGTCGACTGCCACAGCAGTTGCTGTGCAGTGTCGCAGTGATTGAGGTTCACCTGGGACACCTCCACTACTTTTTGACCGAGGCCAGCTTCTTGTACACCGGGCAATTAAAGCCACCCGTCGCATGGCTATTGCCATCGCCTTCTTTACAGAGCACGCACTTCGGCTTATTTTTGCAGTCTCTTGCCATGTGGCCTTCTCTACCACATCTTCTGCAACTTTTGGTTCGATCGGGACCGTCGCAATTTCTCGCCTGGTGGCCGAAACCCATACAGCGGAAACACCTCGTCATCTGCTGGGTCACTCGAGGAACAGGCCTCAGTGGGCACACCGACCACCCTACTTTGACCTTGCCGGCTTCCAGCAGCTTAGACGCCGAAGGCGTCGATAGTCGGATCGACGCAATTTGCGTGCCGCCGTAGGCTTTCCTCAACCGGATTGCCATCGGTGTCGTACGGTCATCCAGAAGAACGATCAGCGCATCTTCTAGCTCTTCCTCCGTCGTGATCTCGTCCAGGTTCCTGCACTCAATCGTTGTCTCCGGCGATAGCGCCCTTACCTTCGACTCGTAGCCTACGGCTTTCTCGACGAGGGACTTAAAAGCTGAGCTCTTGACCGCGGGGTCATTCTTCAGCTCAAAAAGCATCGCTCCGGTCTGTGTGCGCCTGGTTTTAACCACGTTCTCGCCAAGCTCCTTGAGTTCCGGATCGGTTCGTACTTTCCGGAGGAGGTCTGCGTACGAAACACCTTCCTTCACCTCGACCACCAAAGCCTCGCCTTTGTTACGCTCCTGCGAAACTTGGGGTTTTGGGTGTCCTCGTTCTGCTTCCCTTTTTTCTTCCGCTTCTTTTTCTTGACCTTCTCCCATTCCTCCTTCCCTGGGTCTGGTTCTGGCTCCTTCGCTGGGTCCGGACTGTCTCCATTCCCCTGCTTCTGCTTCTTTGCATCCTCCTCCTCTCCAGGCGTTTCCCTGTCCCTTTTAGAGCCTGGGCCGGGCGGCGTTTTCGGTTCTTTCTCCCGTAGCGCCTCCTCCTCCAGTTTTGTGTTCAGCGTTTCTTCGGCTCTTTCAGCTCTGAGCTTCAGTGAATTCCGCGTCACCACCAGCGAGCTGTTTTCGCGCTCTGCGGCATTCATGGCTGCCTTGACTCCATTCACCATCTGCTTGATTCTGGTGTGGACGTTGTTTTTGTCCTTGATGAAATCAAAGAGTTCGTTAACCCTCCTTCTGACCTCCTGCAACGCGGTCCTTCCGAGCAGGACTCCGTCCTGAGGGTACTGCCGGCGAAGTTCAACAAGGATGACTTGGGAGTCTCCTCTCCAATTACTCCTATCTGCTGACTCGAAGCAGCCGCCTGGTTCAACACTGGGGATCTCAACACCTTCCCGCTTCCACGGAACGCGCTCGCCACTCCGCCTGCTGTGTCGCCGCCGTTTGACTCGCCTCCTGCCATTTCGACGTTTGCGTCCTCTTCTACCTCCGTGTTTTCCGATGCTTGGGGCGCATCGGGACCCTTTGTTGGTTTGTTTCACTTGTCTTCATTTTGAATCCCACGAGTCGCTAGGGAAATACGGTCCGCTGCGCCAGTGCCCTGCCGTGACGCAGTAAGGGCAAATTACGTGTGGGGTTCGCCCCTGTGCCCCACAGGCTCCGTTATCGACTGGGAATTTGTTGAACCCCCCCAGCCATGCATCCCTCGACACGGGTCGCGTCACATCTTGGATTCGGGGTTTGGTGAGGTTTTGGGCTAAAACACTTATAGCGGCGTTCGATCGCTTGACAGAGGTGTTTACGGACCCATGTGGTTTTTTCGAAGAAATTAAACAGAGCCCTTGTTCAATTCCGCCACGTCCTAGACATCCTCCCGCTGCTGGTCCGGGGGCGATGCAATGAATGTATGCAATCGCCGACAGCTATCCGCCAACTGCAACCCGCCCGGTAGCTGGCAGCTAAGCTCCGCAGGGACCCTCACCTGTCCCCACGGTTCACGGGTGTGTATGTGTATGTGTATGTGTGTATGTGTATGTGTGTGTGTGTGTGTGTGTGTGTGTGTGTGTGTGTGCATGTGTGTGTGAATGTGTGTATCAGGATATTGCGCATTTCTCGCAAAACCATGCAAGAGGACCAAAGTCAAAGGGTGCACAAACCGTCGTCCACCCTGCTCACGTTGCCGTCGACGAGATATTTTAATTTATAATTTGTCAACATTTTGAGCAGAACGATCAAATTAAACACATTTAAAACAATCGGGGCGGGTTTTCCTTTTCTTTTTTTATCGACACCAATAAAACATCATGCTTTGAATTCTCTTGTTTTATCAATTATTTGGATAAAAGTTTGCATAACAATGGTAAAAACTGTGTTATTTGATGAATTTTCCAACAACTTTACTTTCAAACTGATTTGGAGGCTGTAGTCATTGCCAAAACAATTCAATAAAATATGAGTATTTACCAAAAAAACCCGATTTAATATCACCAGAGGTGAAATAGAGCCTTTCTTACAAAATGATGAAACTCCGAGAAATATTTTGGTGCAATTATTTTTTCAAAACCATAATGATACCATCCAGTGAGAATTTTACCAAAAGCTTCGAATCTTTTAAGGCTAAACCTCAGATGCCATTTTTTTTTTAAATTTCAGAAGTACATTATTTGTCGCAAAACATTTAAATTTAATTAAGAAAAACATATTGGATTGACATTATTAGAAAAAAAAGTGTACTCAGTCTATAATATTAGTCTATGATTAACTTAAAAAAATATGTATCGCTATTGCACTTTGTCGATCAATTATGAGAAGCCAGAAAAAAACACTTTCATGCGCAGCGTAAAACGCGCAAGCGTAAAAGCGCTGGCGTTGAAGCTTCGACTTGACGACTTGTCGAGCTTTCGAGCGAGAACGAGCCGAGACTTCAAATTTGATGTTCAGTATATGATTTTGTATAAATCCAAAAATTTAATAGGAAAAAATAGGGTAAAAATAAGACGAAAAACACTAAAATCGCTATATCTCTGGAAATACATTTTGGAAAAGCTTCAAATTTTGGGCCCAAACAGTTTATAGCGCATGTTTTCGAATGGCTTTTTGTTTGAAACTGAATTCTTTAAATTTGATAGTGTTATCTATAAAATAGTCCAAAAAATACCTCCAAAAATGGCTTTGACCACATTTACTGGTCGAAAATTGTGAATCGAAAAATAAAATGTTCGTCTCCGACCTCATGGCTACAGATCTGGCTTTTAAAAATTGTGGGTTTTACGAGCGGTTTTCCAGTGATGGAAGACACAAATTTTTAAGAGCGGATACAGACATCGGCCATGTATTTCAGAAAAAGAGCTCTCAAAAATCAGACTTTGAGTTCCGGGTTTCGGGCCAAAATTCAATCGAAAGAACGCATCTAAACCTTCAATTTAGTAATAGGATTTTTTCCTGGGACGAATCCTAGCCGTGCACGAATTTTTTTAGATTTCTGAAAAAAGCGTTTTTCCAAAAGCAAACCTTAAACCTTTCTTTTGTAAGAAAGGCAAAACAAAAATCTGGTGAAACATTTCACTGAAACATTTTATAAGCAAAGCAACACTTTGAGCTCGTTTGAGACCTGAAGAATTTTAGTCCAAATTTGTGCGATTTATAAGCTAAAACGAGTGTCCGGGATTCGAAGCACAACAAGTCAACGTTGAAATGATATGCTATCATCAAAAGTGTCCAGATTTAGAATCATGACGTCATTGGCAAATTTGCGAGCATAAGCCAAAAGTTAAAGAGAGCGAGCGCGAATGAGTCAAGTCTCTCATTCTGCTGGTTCGCTCGTGAGAGTTTAGCCAGTGTGACTAAGTAAGTGCCGGGACAATCGGCGCACGAAGTTAGTCTCGTTCCACATGTCGAAGGGTTTGTCACGAAAGATTGCAGAGTGTGGCTATAGATAATTTAAATCAGTGTGTGGAAAATCTATCAATTTGAGCGAGCTGTTGATAAATCTCCAATCAAAAACCAATACTTTGTGATTTGCTCCTTGGAAAATACCAGTAAGTGCTACTAAAGTTGAATTTTTATTAATCTTTTTTGGATGACTCACTGTTGCGCTAGACGAGGTTAAACGCGTTGCCACGCGTATCAACGCGATTTGATAATTTCTTCTTGGTGTGATTGTTGTTTAAATATTGAGCAGATTCCGAGAATTTAAACTATGGAGTCATTTTTAAATGATGAAGTTCATTTAAAAATAACTTTGAGAACAGCATTTGATTCCAGGACCTAATGTTGGCATATCAACAATTTGGGCTGGTTTTGCCACTTGTGTTTAAACAAAGTTATGAAGCAACATTTTGAGTATATTTGCAGGGCAACGTTACTTTAAATTACAAAATAAACTATTTTACAAATCGAACGAAATGGAGAGATTTACTAATTTCAAACGTTTGGTTTGTGATCATTAGCCACAGAAAATTCAAAATAAATATCCTATTTCCAACAATGTTCAAATCTTACAAATTCACCCCAGATTACAGTACAAGCTCACGACAGTGTTGATACTATTTTTTTTTAATTCTGTACTTTATTTCAGGCAAAAAAAAAGGACATTCGACGCTTCATGTAAACAACAACAAACGAATTAGAGGCCCAAAACCGTATCCTGAGAAGAGTCAAATTAGTAACTAAAAAGGTAAGTACATTTAAAGTTGTTTGACATTGATGTTGCGTAAGTTTTTCGTTGAAAAGAAAAATGATATTTAAGAATCAAGAGTAACCTGTTGAAGTCGCTGAAAATAATAATTTGGGACTTTTTCAAATTTTGGGCTTCCCGTCAGTTCGAACCCTGTGGTGGAAGGTTCCTTGGAGTAGAAAGTGGTTTGGGTGCTCTGTGTGTTCACGTTACTTATCTGTTATTTGTAACTTTTTGTCTTTTTAGGGAAAAGTTAGGATCTTCTAAGCAACATCAACAAGTCATCAATATCGTCTAACGGACCACGGCCACGATCTATCATCAAGGCAAAGGTCTGGATCTCGCAACGTGTGACCAGCAGACAGACTGTTTAAGAAATTATAAAAAGGTAATTATTTTTAAGGCATCGTTAACATCATGGTTTCCTTTGTTTGAGTTGCATTCAGAAAGCAAAAATCATTTAAAAAAAAAACCTTCCTCAAAGTGAGGAAAAAGTGAGTCCACCCTTAGGTGGTAATTGCCTTCCTCACATTTGCTCTGGAAAAAATCTTTTTTAATTTATTTATTTTTATATAACCAAAGCTTATATAGAGTTAGAACTCTAAAGTAACTCTAAAGAATTGTACCCGAAAGTAACATTTGAGATGGGCGTAAGTAATTTAAATATTTGTGAATTCTGTAATTTAAATATGGCTGTATCTCGAAGCCGTTGCATCCTCTCAAATTAGTCATGGATAAACTTGTAGGAAATTGAACGGGCTTTCTGAAAAAAATACACTGAAAGAAAAATACACGCCACTTCTACGAGATTTTTTGATTTTATGTTTTAAAGTTAAATTTTAAAGTGATGTCACGATTTTTTTTCGTTCAAAATTTTTGAGGAAATAGTCTAAGATGTTACAAAAAGAGTCCTTAAAAATGCAGGATGGTTGTCTCTCCTAAAAAAAATCATTTACTTAAACTGTTTTTTTGAAAAGTGGTCTAAACGTCAAAATTTTCAAAAACCGATAGTGGGAATCGATTTTCCAGAAAATTTTACATAAAAGTCTCCATATTGACTATTGACCTATGTCGAATCCTTGTTAAGATATAGCGATTTTAAAATTAAAAATGTTAAAAAATAGTTTTTTTGGTGGTTTTTGGCAATCTGGAGAATCGATTCCCACTACGTTTAGACCACTTTTCAAAAAAACAGTTTAAGTAAATGATTTTTGTATTTCATCATTTTCTCATTTTTTTTTAAATCCTGCCTAAAAAAGTGTATAATAGCACTTGAGAGCTCATAACTCTTGATAGGGATATCTGTCACTCCTTCCGATTCATTTGAGCTCGTCGGAATGGTCACTTTTGAAAAATTTAAAATATGACGGGGTTTCTTACAAAAATCACCTTTTAACAATCTTCCGGACTTTCAACCAGTTCAACATCCACCACACATACCGATATTTGCTCAGAATTCGATTCTGAGTCGATATAGATACGTGAAAATTATAATAGCTTTGGGCGAATAAAAACTTGTTGCTTAATTTTCGCAATAAGCGCATATTTTAACTACAGTTTTGACCACAACATTGTGCTCCTGACCATATTGTACCGAGAATTTCCTAATTTTTGTAAATGTTTTCTTTTAATAATTAAAAATTCTTATAATATGTATATGTATGTATGTCGATATGTTTTAGGCAACAAACACCCGCATCTTTTGAGCCATAGAGAAACATGGTCAAAAAATCTGCCGCCGAGTTATGAATTTTTGAAAAAATAGTGATTTTTGGAAAAAATTAAGTTTTATGCAAAAACAAGTTTGACATTACTTTTTAATGCAAAATTGAATTTGCAATCGAAAAGTACTTTACAGATTTTTTGATAAAGGGCTCCGTTTTCAAGATACAACCACCGAAAGTTTGATTTTAGCGAAATATTTGCAGTTTTTCAATTTTTAAAAATAGTGACCATGAGTGACCATTTCTAAAAATAGTTTTTTTGAAAAGTTCAGAAAATTTGCTATAAAATTGTCTAAGAGACATTGAAGATTGGACATCGGGTTGCTGAGAAAGAGCCGCTTTAAGAAAAAGAAACACGAAAATTGAAAACCACCAAAAAAACACACCATTTTCTAATGACAATATCTCAGCAACTAATGGTCCGATTTTCAATGTTGATACATGAAACATTCGTGAAATTTTCCGATTTTTTCGAAAAAAATATTTTGAAATTTTTTAAATCAAGACTAGCATTTTAAATGGGCGTAATATTCAATATTTGGCCCTTTTAAAATGAACGTACAGAAAATCAAAATTTTTAAAATCATTTTTTTACATTAAAAAAACAGATTTTTTTTAAAACTTGTTCTATCAAAGTCTTAGTCAAGACCTGGAATAAGATGATTATAAAAAAATCCTACAGATTTTTTAACGTTTTTGATGGGTTATAACGAGCATTTCCTTGGCTTGTTACACTTGCCCCACTTTCCCCTAAATGAACTGAACTATTAAAAAAAAATATATATATATATATATATATATATATATATATATATATATATATATATATATATATATATATATATATATATATATATAAAAATCTTCTTTAAAAGTGCTCAATAGATCCGCCCTTCCAGTTGTGGATCAGTTCTTATTCCTAAAATGAACTTACCTTTTATTTAATATGTTCACAAGATACGGTTTCGGGCTTCTGATTCTAGACCTCCGGGCACGTTTGTTGTTGTTTGGTCGAGGTGCCAATTTTTATGTCCTGAAATGAGTCACAGAAGTTGAAAACCCACCGTGCTGAGATCAACATTGTTGGTATTTCAAAGGTGTATGCATCAAGAGCAAAAAAGTGATCGTTTAATTGATTAAACGGCAAAGTTTGAGAGGAAAACAGCAAAAAAAAAAAAAAACTTTAGCGACCAACTTCGCTGCATATATATATATATATATATATATATATATATATATATATATATATATATATATATATATATATATATATATATATATATATATATATATATATATATATATATATATATATATAAAAATCTTCTTTTAAAAGTGCTCAATAGATCCGCCCTTCCAGTTGTGGATCAGTTCTTATTCCTAAAATGAACTTACCTTTTATTTAATATGTTCACAAGATACGGTTTCGGGCTTCTGATTCTAGACCTCCGGGCACGTTTGTTGTTGTTTGGTCGAGGTGCCAATTTTTATGTCCTGAAATGAGTCACAGAAGTTGAAAACCCACCGTGCTGAGATCAACATTGTTGGTATTTCAAAGGTGTATGCATCAAGAGCAAAAAAGTGATCGTTTAATTGATTAAACGGCAAAGTTTGAGAGGAAAACAGCAAAAAAAAAAAAAAAAACTTTAGCGACCAACTTTTTTTTTTTAATCAATTAAACGATCACTTTTTTGCTCTTGATGCATACACCTTTGAAATACCACCGGGAAGATCCGGACAAAAACAAAATAACATTGGAACAAGTTTACGACACTAAGGTTGAAACGAAAAATCAAAAGAACTTCTTAAATTTGTTAACAAATTTTAATAACTACTTAGACATAAGGAAAAAGTTCAACCCCTCAAACACTGCCGGATTCTTCCAAGGGAGCTTCGAGGAGATCGACATAGAACTTGCTAAGGTTGAAACGAAAAATCAAAAGAACTTCTTAAATTTGTTAACAAATTTTAATAACTACTTAGACATAAGGAAAAAGTTCAACCCCTCAAACACTGCCGGATTCTTCCAAGGGAGCTTCGAGGAGATCGACATAGAACTTGCCATTTTCACCAATGCAAAATGCGATTTTACTCCTTCAAATCAAGCAGAACTAAATCCGCTGCTCAAAACAAACGACGAAGGAAGGGCTTTTCAAATTGAGCCAAGCGTTGAAATGATTGAAATTTTAAGCAAAGACACAAAAACGAGTGAAATTCTTCAAAATGAAGGAAAAGACGACAATGAGCAAAATTGTAAATCGATCGTTGAAGATTTTTTCAAGTCATATAAAATTTACTACAACCAAGTAAACGAAGAAGAAGTGGCGGAAATCACTATGAAGGAAATTGGCACTGAAGATCCAGTTTTATATCTAATGTATCATGATTCGATGCAGCAATATTGGAAAGATAAGAATGAGGTTAAATTTCTCACAAAAGAGTGCGATTTTCTAGAAAAAGCCAAACAGAAAGTGATCGAACGACCGAAGCTTACAAATCTCACCGAAATTGGTTTCAAATCATCGCAGCGATTTGATTTGGATTTCAGCGCAGAGTCATTCCAAGAGCTTGGTTTCGATACAATTCTAGCTGACAAACGAATAATCAACGTTAGCAGCACAGTTCCAATACTGAGCTATGCTAAAATATGCCAACATTTGAAGCTTAAATTTAAACTATCACTTGCCATTGTAGATTTTGATCTAGATGGAGTTGATAGTGGGGAAATTTTATCAATGTTTTTAAAATCAAACGAATTCAAATGTTTGATTGTGCGCAGTTCTAAACAAGTTGCAGAGTTGAAACAATCCCAACTGGGAACGAAACTGGCCGAGTGTGGAAAATACATCATTTTGATCAGTGAAGCTGCGTTGATGTCGGGGTTGCCTCAAGTACAAGATTTGAGAATTAATTTTGCGGATCTCACGACGAACTGCCAGAGTTTTTTGATGGATAGTATAGCCAATTCAAACAAAAAAGGCCAACTCGCCGGGGAAGAAACTAAAGCTTTACAGCCTCTGGAAGTGAACACGTTACTTCCATTCAACAACAAAATTATTTCATTCCAGGGCAGACTGATAAAATTTGTTGATCTCATTCGAGCATCTGATAAGAATGGGTCGAATGACCCTGACAGATTAATCACTAGAGCGATCTGGCTACATTTGCTTGGAAATAATTTTTGTGAAATAGTGCCTTTAGAAAGAAAGCAAGTTCCATATTACATCGGTCGTCGTTTTAAACGGTTGAGAAAGGTGAAAAATTTTCAAAATCAAGAAAAAATTGTGATCGTTCAAAATGATTGCATAACTGTGATGTCGGAGTCGGAATTGGAACCGTTGCGAGAATCGGAGTCAAAATATCTTAAATTTACTGACTTTATGGCTTTGAATAGTGAAAATTTCGAAAAAACTCAAAAAGATGTTGTGATAATCTCAGAAACAAAAGAGCACTTTGATGAGATTTGCTCTCGTCATCCATTACGCAATGTTCACTGGTTCAAGCAGCACGAAGATCATTTTTTATGGCAATGTTCTTTAAACAGTGTCGCAAAACTGCGTGATGCATTGCAGTACGATGATGAAGAGTTTCCTTTGGAAAATTTTGAATCATTTCCCGAACCAGTGATGATCATAGCTGATGAACCTGGAATGGGAAAATCCACCTTGATGACCCAACTTGAGCAACAAAAGGAGATTTCCAGTCTTTCGATGGTAATTCGAATCAATTTATTTGATTACACTTCAATATTTCAAAGCATGAAAAACAAAAATGTAGAATTTGAAGAGGTAAAAAGTTTCTTGCTTAATGTGCTGCAAATGGCCACGCCAAATTCAAACAGTGAGAAGAGGGTGTTTGAGCAAGTCTTGTTTGAAAGTTTCTTGAATCATAAAAATTTGGTTCTCTTAGTTGATGGATTTCATGAGATAGCTCCCAATTATGTCAAACCAGTCTTAAATTTTCTAAACACTGCCAAAGAGCACGTTAAGAAGCTGATAGTTACAACACATGACAACAGTGCAAAGAGTAAACTTGAAAGCAGTTTGAACGTTTTTGCGCACTCGTTTGTTCCATTCACAGAAAACGATATTCGTAACTTTTTGGAAATGTTTTGGAAAACTAATCTCACAGACGCTGAATTGAACCAAGCTCGATTCGAAGAATTTGTGACTGCAATGTTAGAAGAGTACACGCAAGCCGATTTTAATGGAAAAAGCTTTATAAGCACTCCTTTGCACATTGAAATGATTGCAACATGTCTTCAAAGTTTGTTAGAAGATTACATTAAAACTGGTAGTTCTGACATCTTAAAGAAGCTTAGAAAAGAATTCAATTTGTGTTCTTTATACGAAAATTTCATTAATATAAAGTTTAATAATATTTACCTAGAGAAGAACTTGAAAATTCATCCATCTGGAGTGATATGCACTAAATATAAAATCCATCAGTTTGAAGAATCGCATACAAGACTTGCTTTGTATGCCATATGTGATGAGAATATTGTAAAAAAATTACTTTCAAAAGAAGAGTTTTATAAAATCAAAACAGACATCGAAAAAATAGCAACTGGGAAGGAAAAACGTGGTTTCGTCAGTCGAATAGTGGATGGAAAGCCACATTTCACTCACTTAACATTTGCCGAGTTTTTTGTCGCAAAAGCTGTCTGGAAATGGCTGAAACATTATTCGTCTGATCAGCAAGACGTAGCAAAAGTTTTTCTGGAGAATTTAATTAGAAACGATGAACGACACATTTGTCAACTTATTCATGATATTGCACTGAGTGATTCTACTCAAGCGGAAAATGCAACAGATTTAGTGGATCTGGTTTTAGGTAAACTTAAGAGCAGTTTTTTGAAGAGGCAAAGTTGGACCAACGGGAGAAATTCTTCCGATTATTTACTAAGTGTAGTGGAACATTGTTTGATTAATCCCCCTGACGCAATGCTTAATGCAACATTTAATTTGTTAACAGACGATGAAAAATTTAAACTTTTGAATTCTTCAGCCAAGATGGGTTATTCAAAGCTAGTGCGTATTTTAGCCACTCAATTAGGGACGGATTTTCTCAAGAAAGCTTTTTCTGAAAGGGGTGAATGGGAATTTTCACCGCTGTACTTGGCTGCCAGCAATCATCATTATGAAATTGTAAAATCTCTTGTGAGGGATTTTCACTTCGATGTCACATGGCTTGATGAATGTGGAGATTCTTTTTGTTCCTATTTGCTTCAACATGAGCAATATGGTTCAATTTTGAACCTCATCAAGATAGGACTCTACGAACTTGGCAAACCATACTTTAACAACAAATGGCTTCCCTTATATGATGCACTGAGCCTCGGAAAAATACCGCAGAATGTAATTGAATTGCTGCTGGAAGTCACAGACGTTGACTTTTTCAATACAAATTATGTTTCCAAATTCAATTTTTATTTGCTCCGTTATGATCTGTCATTGACTAAAAAGTTTTTGGATAGGGGCTTTTTTCTTAGACAGTCCATAATCAATTTGCGTGGAGATCAAATCATGCCTGTTAATTTGTTTAAATGTTCATTTAATGGTGATTACAAATGTGATGCCTTCAACCGAGTTTGGATCGACCGAATGCGTTTTTTGTGTGAAAACGGCGTTGGATTCGATACGAAATTACCAACAAGACTTACAGAAATTCATTGCATTTTGAAGCTATTCAAAAACGCATCATTGGACAGGACCGATTGGAAAAACAAATTATTGAAAGGTTTGATAACCAGTGAAAAGTGTAACAGAATATTTTTGCGTATCGATTTGTATAAGATTCGTTTGGATTTTGAGGGTAAAACTATTTTGTTAAATGAAATCATGAATGATATTGCTCAAGAGAAAATAAGGCAACGCTGTAAGAATGGATATGAGTCTAATGAAATATCGAGTAAGGAAAAAATTTTGCGTGTTTTAAATTTGGCTTACCTCTCCAAAACTACGGATCATGTGAAAAATATTGTTTCAGAAGCATTTATTTTTTTGTCAGGAGATAAAATTGAAGCACTTTTAAATGTGGAATTGGGAAAGGAATTCTTAAATCCAGCATTGCACAAAGAAATATCGTCAATTCTATCAAAACTCATACATTTCATGACAGATTTGTGCACGAAATGGCGCAACATTATGGCTGCAATTGAAAATGACGATCTAGATGGAATTCGCGTTGAACTTGAAAGCCTTGATTCCAAATTGCGCAAAACGTTAATAAATAGTTGGGACGATGAATACGGATCCCCTTTGCATTTTGCTGCTTATCGTCGTAATTATCAGATAACAAAGTATCTTCTTGAGAATGGAGCCAATCCAAACAGTAGAACTGATTTCAATTGCACACCTAAAAAAATGCCATTTGATGAAAATGTCAACAAAATAATAAAACGAGGGGCAGTCACTCCAATGTTCATCGCCGCAGCCAAAGGTGACTTGCCAATAGTTAAGTTGCTACACGAAAAAGGAGGTTGTATTAATGCCAAAACTTACAGCAATGGGTACACACCTTTAGACGTAGCAGAAGCTGCTGGCCACTCTGATGTGATTGAGTATCTAATTGGAAATGGAGCTGAACGACGTGATTAACTTATCCAATTAATTTCTGAACGCGAATCTGACCCTGATTTCAACTGATACAGTCTTTTTGTTCGATTTGATACAGAAAGTAAAATTGAACTTAAATTGCCGATAATCACAAAATAATATTTTTTTGGTGTATTTCAGTTCTTTTTTGAATTTATTTATTTCAGAAAAATGGTCAAAAGTACCACAAAATAAAATTTCGTTGCATGATAAATTCAAAGAAAGATTTTTTTTCTAAACTTTGAACGAAGCCTTGATTTATCGCTTTCCGTAAAAGATTCCTTGATCAGAGTTAAAGGACAAACTTTAAAAAATTGCCTTGGGCTAAACCTTCCAAAGACAGAAAACATCTGCAGTACCCAGAAAAAACTATTGGAGGTGCAATTTATAGTGTGTAGAAACTGCTAGTAAACATACGTTTTAAGATAAATTGTATAAAATTGCTAAGACAGATATTTGTTTAAGAGGTCTTAGATTGTAAGTAGCTTTATAAATAAAAAAGAAAACCTGTAAAATATCACCAAATTTTTCTTGAATCCGAAATTCATCTTCTTTCCTTACAGTATAGTGTCACAGTGAATCAAAGAGAGCAATTTAGATTGGTACGATGGTTTACATAGGAGGGACTTACTCGCGTGCACAATTAATGTTACACAAACGTGCATCATTTACTGAACCTGATTGATGAAGAATACATGTAGGCAATATGTTTAGAGAAAGGGATAAACACGAATAAATTTTTAATTAATTTGCTCAAAAGTTTCAAAATTTTACTACAAACTAGCAGATCAAACTATAATGAGGAACATTTTCGAGCTGGACATTCCGGCTTCGTGTGGGAAATTCTTCCACCAGATTGAGCAGCATCGTTCGAAAAAGGAAACGGATCGATTTTTAACGGAAAAAGTGTGGCCTTTTCGAGAAAGCAAAAACAAAATTTGCCCGACGGCTCGAAACTAAAAACTAAAAACTAAAAACTAAAAACTAAAAACTAAAAACTAAAAACTAAAAACTAAAAACTAAAAACTAAAAACTAAAAACTAAAAACTAAAAACTAAAAACTAAAAACTAAAAACTAAAAACTAAAAACTAAAAACTAAAAACTAAAAACTAAAAACTAAAAACTAAAAACTAAAAACTAAAAACTAAAAACTAAAAACTAAAAACTAAAAACTAAAAACTAAAAACTAAAAACTAAAAACTAAAAACTAAAAACTAAAAACTAAAAACTAAAAACTAAAAACTAAAAACTAAAAACTAAAAACTAAAAACTAAAAACTAAAAACTAAAAACTAAAAACTAAAAACTAAAAACTAAAAACTAAAACTAAAAACTAAAAACTAAAAACTAAAACTAAAAACTAAAAACTAAAAACTAAAAACTAAAAACTAAAAACTAAAAACTAAAAACTAAAAACTAAAAACTAAAAACTAAAAACTAAAAACTAAAAACTAAAAACTAAAAACTAAAAACTAAAAACTAAAACTAAAAACTAAAACTAAAAACTAAAAACTAAAAACTAAAAACTAAAAACTAAAAACTAAAAACTAAAAACTAAAAACTAAAAACTAAAAACTAAAAACTAAAAACTAAAAACTAAAAACTAAAAACTAAAAACTAAAAACTAAAAACTAAAAACTAAAAACTAAAAACTAAAAACTAAAAACTAAAAACTAAAAACTAAAAACTAAAAACTAAAAACTAAAAACTAAAAACTAAAAACTAAAAACTAAAAACTAAAAACTAAAAACTAAAAACTAAAAACTAAAAACTAAAAACTAAAAACTAAAAACTAAAAACTAAAAACTAAAAACTAAAACTAAAAACTAAAAACTAAAAACTAAAAACTAAAAACTAAAAACTAAAAACTAAAAACTAAAAACTAAAAACTAAAAACTAAAAACTAAAAACTAAAAACTAAAAACTAAAAACTAAAAACTAAAAACTAAAAACTAAAAACTAAAAACTAAAAACTAAAAATGAATGATTTTACTTTTAAACTTGATGAAAGTTATATGATACTTTCAGCACTTTGTAAGAGTATGTAAATGACTCCAATATTGAAAATCCACAAAAGTTCGAAAATTATAAAACGTTTTTGGTTTGAGATCTGTTGAGAACGTTAAGAATAATCCACAAGCAATCCAACGAAAAAGAATTTAAAAATTCCCACCTTTTTTTTTTTTAATCTGGTGGAAAACCACTATTCCGAGCTCAATTTGACCAAATATCTGACAGAAAAAAAACTGAAAATCTCAACCAAGCAAAAACAATCATGCCCGATCGAGCAAATTCGCAAACTTATTCAACGGAAATCTTTCCTCAAAAAGTCCCAATCATCCGAGTTGCAGTTCACCGGAAAATCCAAGCCAAAACTGATTCTGGACCGTGTCTGGGTCAAACGAACAAATTTGCCCAATTTAAAAAAAATGTCGAGGTTTGAAATTGAATTCAATGCAGTTGGGCGCAAAACTTGAAGAGTGCGGACAATTCATCATTTTGAACAGTGAATGTGAGTTGATGGCGGAGTTGCTGCAAGTGCATGACTTCGAGCATCTTGTTAGAAATATTTGCTGAAGTTGGAAGATCTCGTTGGAGAGAATGACGAGAAATTTGATTTTTATTTATTTTAAGCAAGTACATTAATGAATCACCAAATTTCTCACTACGTTGAGCGTAGCCGCAAGCGATTGAATGAAATAGTCACTTTCCAAAATGGAGTTAATTTTGAAACACAAAAATCATTTTCTACGCAAAGTTTTGCTCTTCCTGTGTAAATTGAGAGTCATTTTCCGAACCGTTCGTGATCATAACTGGTGAGTCCGGGATGGGATAATTCAGCTTGATGACCCCAGCTTAAGTGACAAATTGGTCTTTTCGACCCTTCGATGGTTATGCGTGAAAATTCGCGAGAAGAAGTTTCAAGTTTCAAAAAAAGGGAAGTTACCATTTTTGAACTTAATTTTGAATTGAAAGACTCTTCAACACGTGATTGTTCCATTTGCAGACGGTGAGGTTCGTCGCTTTTTGGAAATCTTTTGTAAAACTAACCTCAAAGACGCCGAATGGAGGCAAGCCTTTGATTGAAGAGTGGCACGAGCAAATTATGGCAGAGGTTTTGAAAAACACACTTTTTTTTGTAAATTTGTCAAAACTCAACTTGTCGACGAACAAGAGGTGAAATTGATCAGTCCAGATGTGGTTCGCTACCGAATTCAGCAGGATTCTTCCAACGCCAAAGCAGCTTTGGGAAACTTTGGCTTCGTCACTCAAATAGTGGACGGATGTTTGCGGAGATTTTCGTCGCGAAGTAGTTTACAGCGATTGTTGGACAGATTTTGGTTGGAAATTTTGATGGAAAAATTGACCAGCTTGAGATTTGTAAGTTTGTTTAGACATTTGCCCTTAACGATTCAACGGAAACAGATTCATTTCTGGTACTTTTCAATTTCATCGACAATGTTACTGTTTGCTTTTGGGATTGGTTGAAGGCGGCATGACCCACAATCCCCTAGAAATGGGAAACTAGCCGACTGTCTTTGGGGGCTCGACAGGGAAAATTTCTCGCTGTTTAGCTTCTTGATAAGGCACAACATATTTCAGCTCTTGGAGAACCTCTTCAGCTACTCAATATTCTGCTGAACCCAATCAAAGTCACCAACCGGGAATATCCCAACTCCACCCACTGGGAAATCATCTTTCACAACTCCGAAAACTTCAAAGCCAACATTTTCAACCCCCAAAAAGAATTTTGGCGAGCTGATTGAAAGCAGTGCCAAACTTGTCCACACACAAATGAGAGTGTTGCAAGCAAGGCTCGGAAAGGGAACGGTCACAGACTGAGATTGCACGAAATTTGAAACCGCTTTCATCACTGGGCAGGACATTTTTTTTGCTCTGCGTTTTGCTGCGTGGTGACAGCAACCATTTGAGTGCAGTCATGGGAGAGGCAGAGTGTCGAAAGACCGTTCGCTGAGCGAATGCAATTTGTGAGAGTGAGAGAGAGTTCAATGACAGTGTGAGCTTCGCTATGTGAGAGAAGCCTTGGTTGCCGGACAATGTTTGCGATGGAAAGCATCCACACAATTTAGAAGAAAAAATGTGTTCGTTGTAATTAGTTACTTAAGTTTAACGTTGCTTTAAAAATATAGGAAATAAAGATTAAAACAAAATAAAATTGAACAGCTGTCAAAAGTAGTTGAGTTAATATTAATGTCCATTTAAATAATAGTAAAATGATTTTGAAATCGTTTAATCATTCTAAAACAAGAATATTCAGCCAAGTCAAAAAATAAACACGTGAAATAAAATCGAACCAATAACTAAGACACTTCAGTTCATCAATAAGTTTGAAAGAAATCCTTGTGAACACTTAAATTTTGCCAAACAACTATCTTCGATGTGCTCTCTCAACTTCTCTAAACGGAGGAAGAAATGTGAAATGGGACAGTAACTGAGATCCTTGCAGATTTTGATAATATCGTAAATCTCATTAAAATTTAAAGGTATGGAATACCTTGCAAGCAAACAAGACAATACTAAATCGTTGAACACTTTAATATTTTGGATAATTTCACGCTTTTAAAATTGATGGTTATGTCAGTTTGATTGAATCTCAGTTTGAAAAAGAGGTTGAAAAAGTATTATTAAAAAAATCATCACCTAGCTTTTTGTTCAAAAATGCAGTTTTGCATAATTGATTTCTCCATACAAGACTCCAAAAAAATTGTGGTTCTTTAAAAATAATCAAAAATCCGTACCTTGAGAAAACAATAACTCATCGATTTGGCGTCTTCGGAACAGTTGAAGGTTGTAGATAAGAACGACAACAAATAAAAACAAACGACTTTTGACAAAGGACTTTGTCTTAAAGCTCTATCTGCGGTGTCAATGCAAAATTTTTCGAAAATGTAGCGTTACCGTCGCAAGCCCTCGGCGTGACATTCTGTTTCTGTTGCGTAGATGCCGTGAAAACTATTTAAGCTAAAAGTTAGCCTCTGGAGGATTTAGTGTCCATCAGACTTTCATCAAAGACGGACCTTACGTTGGGAATTTTATTGCTCACACACACACACGCAGGTGGTGCACGAACTTGAGAGGAGGTCGAAGAAGTTATTGACGGTAGCCAGAACGGTCACCGGAATACCGAAATTATTGGGAACAATTTGGTAGGATATCGGTCACACCCGGAGTGGCCAGTGCCCTGTGGGAAGGTTCTACCGGGAGGACATTTACAGAACCATACAAATTTGGGCAATATGGGTATCAAAATTCATGGTTTTTGATACTGGTAATGAAAATGATCATTTTGGCAGGATTGGCCACACCCGGAGTGGCCATTGCCCTGAGGGAAGGTTCTACCGGGAGGACATTTACGGAACCATACAAATTTGGGCAATATGGGTATCAAAATTCATGGTTTTTGATACTGGTAATGAAAATGGCCATTTTGGCAGGATTGGCCACACCCGGAGTGGCCATTGCCCTGAGGGAAGGTTCTACCGGGAGGACATTTACGGAACCATACAAATTTTGGCAATATGGGTATCAAAATTCATGGTTTTTGATACTGGTAATGAAAATGACCATTTTGGCAGGATTGGCCACACCCGGAGTGGCCATTGCCCTGAGGGAAGGTTCTACCGGGAGGACATTTACGGAACCATACGTCTTGGGGCAATATGCGTATCAAAATTCATGGTTTTTGATACTGGTGATGAAAATGGCCATTTTGGCAGGATTGGCCACACCCGGAGTGGCCATTGCCCTGAGTGAAGGTTCTACCGGGAGGACATTTACGGAACCATACGTCTTGGGGCAATATATGTATCAAAATTCATGGTTTTGATACTGGTGATCAAAATGGCCATTTTGGCAGGATTGGCCACACACGGAGTGGCCATTGCCCTGAGGAAGGTTCTACCGGGAGGACATTTACGGAACCATACAAATTTGGGCAATATGGGTATCAAAATTCATGGTTTTTGATACTGGTAATGAAAATGACCATTTTGGCAGGATTGGCCACACCCGGAGTGGCCATTGCCCTGAGGGAAGGTTCTACCGGGAGGACATTTACGGAACCATACAAATTTGGGCAATATGGGTATCAAAATTCATGGTTTTTGATACTGGTAATGAAAATGGCCATTTTGGCAGGATTGGCCACACCCGGAGTGGCCATTGCCCTGAGGGAAGGTTCTACCGGGAGGACATTTACGGAACCATACAAATTTGGGCAATATGGGTTCATGGTTTTTGATACTGGTAATGAAAATGGCCATTTTGGCAGGATTGGCCACACCCGGAGTGGCCAGTGCCCTGAGGGAAGGTTCTACCGGGAGGATATTTACGGAACCATACGACTTGGGGCAATATGCGTATCAAAATTCGTGGTTTTTGATACTGGTGATGAAAATGGCCATTTTGGCAGGATTGGCCACCCTCGGAGTGGCTATTGCCCTGAGGGAAGGTTCTACCGGGAGGACATTTACGGAACCATACAAATTTGGGCAATATGGGTATCGAAATTCATGGTTTTGACAAAAAAACTTTGTCCTAAGGGCACTGTCTACGGGTGTTAATCCAAAATTTCGCGAAGCGAAAGTGTAACGATTTGTGTAATTGTTTAAACGCTTATATCTTCCACCCAATTCAAGCAATCTGCATGCTTTATCCACCAAACGAAAGGGAAAGTCTTAAATTGCAAGTAGACTATTTCACAAAGTTGATAAAACTTTGTTAAAGTATTCAAAAGTTAAGATGAAAATAAAAAATGAATGCAGGAAAAATACCGGCTGCTGATTGGCTGAGAGCACTTAGCAAATTTTGCATCCTTTCCTGTTTTCGTGGAACTGTCACGCGAGAATGTTGCACCACTGTTGCCACATTTCATGCGAACTATTTAAGCTAACAGATAGCCTCGGAAAAATTCAGTGCCTTACGAGGTTTCGACAAAAGCGGATCCACGGTGGTAATTTTATTGCTCACACACACACACACGCACACATTGCAAGACACAGTTTGTGCACTAAATTGGGAGGAATTCTGTTCTTATGAAGATTGTAAGGACGGTCACCGGACCAGAATGATTTGGGGCAATGGGCTTGGGACCACATTTATAGGATATTGGCCACACCCGGAGTGCCCAGTGCCCTCGGGAAGGTTCTACCGGGGGGACATTATTCGAACCATACGACTTGGGCCAATATGGGTAGGGACCATCCATAAACCACGTGGACACTTTAGGTGGGGGAGGGTTATGGCGATTGTCCACGATCCATACAAATTTCTTTTTGTATGGACAATTGTCCACGAGGGGAGGGGGTTTAAAAGATTCCCAAAAAAGTGTCCACGTGGTTTATGGATGGTCCCGTATCGAAATTCATGGTTTTTGAAACCGGTAATGAAAATGGCCATTTTGACCGAATTGGTAACACCCGGAGTGGCCAGTGCCCTCGGGAAGGTTCTACCGGGGGGACATTAATCGAACCATACGACTTGGGGCAATATGGGTATCAAAATTCATGGTTTTTGAAACTGATAATGAAAATGGCCATTTTGACTGGATTGGCCACACCCGGAGTGGCCATTGCCCTGGGGAAGGTTCTACCGGGGGGGACATTAATCGAACCATACGACTTGGGGCAATATGCGTATCAAAATTCATGGTTTTTGATACTGGTAATGAAAATGACCATTTTGGCAGGATTGGCCACACCCGGAGTGGCCATTGCCCTGAGGGAAGGTTCTACCGGGAGGACATTTACGGAACCATACAAATTTGGGCAATATGGGTATCAAAATTCATGGTTTGGCCACTACGGGTGTGGCCAATCCGGGTGTGGCCAATCCGGTAAAAATTGTCATTTTCATTACCAGTTTCAATAACCATGAATTTTGATACCCATATTGCCCCAAGTCGTATGGTTCGATTAATGTCCCCCCGGTAGAACCTTCCCGAGGGCACTGGCCACTCCGGGTGTGGCCAATCCAGTCAAAATGGCCATTTTCATTATCAGTTTCAAAAACCATGAATTTTGATACCTATATTGCCCCAAGTCGTATGGTTCGATTAATGCCCCCCCGGTAGAACCTTCCCGAGGGCACTGGCCACTCCGGGTGTGGCCAATCCAGTCAAAATGGCCATTTTCATTATCAGTTTCAAAAACCATGAATTTTGATACCTATATTGCCCCAAGTCGTATGGTTCGATTAATGTCCCCCCGGTAGAACCTTCCCGAGGACACTGGCCACTCCGGGTGTGGCCAATCCAGTCAAAATGGCCATTTTCATTATCAGTTTCAAAAACCATGAATTTTGATACCCATATTGCCCCAAGTCGTATGGTTCGATTAATGTCCCCCGGTAGAACCTTCCCGAGGGCACTGGCCACTCCGGGTGTGGCCAATCCAGTCAAAATGGCCATTTTCATTATCAGTTTCAAAAACCATGAATTTTGATACCCATATTGCCCCAAGTCGTATGGTTCGATTAATGTCCCCCCGGTAGAACCTTCCCGAGGGCACTGGCCACTCCGGGTGTGGCCAATCCAGTCAAAATGGCCATTTTCATTATCAGTTTCAAAAACCATGAATTTTGATACCTATATTGCCCCAAGTCGTATGGTTCGATTAATGTCCCCCCGGTAGAACCTTCCCGAGGGCACTGGCCACTCCGGGTGTGGCCAATCCAGTCAAAATGGCCATTTTCATTATCAGTTTCAAAAACCATGAATTTTGATACCTATATTGCCCCAAGTCGTATGGTTCGATTAATGTCCCCCCGGTAGAACCTTCCCGAGGACACTGGCCACTCCGGGTGTGGCCAATCCAGTCAAAATGGCCATTTTCATTATCAGTTTCAAAAACCATGAATTTTGATACCCATATTGCCCCAAGTCGTATGGTTCGATTAATGTCCCCCCGGTAGAACCTTCCCGAGGGCACTGGCCACTCCGGGTGTGGCCAATCCAGTCAAAATGGCCATTTTCATTATCAGTTTCAAAAACCATGAATTTTGATACCCATATTGCCCCAAGTCGTATGGTTCGATTAATGTCCCCCGGTAGAACCTTCCCGAGGGCACTGGCCACTCCGGGTGTGGCCAATCCAGTCAAAATGGCCATTTTCATTATCAGTTTCAAAAACCATGAATTTTGATACCCATATTGCCCCAAGTCGTATGGTTCGATTAATGTCCCCCCCGGTAGAACCTTCCCCAGGGCAATGGCCACTCCGGGTGTGGCCAATCCAGTCAAAATGGCCATTTTCATTATCAGTTTCAAAAACCATGAATTTTGATACCCATATTGCCCCAAGTCGTATGGTTCGATTAATGTCCCCCCGGTAGAACCTTCCCGAGGGCACTGGCCACTCCGGGTGTGGCCAATCCAGTCAAAATGGCCATTTTCATTATCAGTTTCAAAAACCATGAATTTTGATACCTATATTGCCCCAAGTCGTATGGTTCGATTAATGTCCCCCCGGTAGAACCTTCCCGAGGACACTGGCCACTCCGGGTGTGGCCAATCCAGTCAAAATGGCCATTTTCATTATCAGTTTCAAAAACCATGAATTTTGATACCCATATTGCCCCAAGTCGTATGGTTCGATTAATGTCCCCCGGTAGAACCTTCCCGAGGGCACTGGCCACTCCGGGTGTGGCCAATCCAGTCAAAATGGCCATTTTCATTATCAGTTTCAAAAACCATGAATTTTGATACCCATATTGCCCCAAGTCGTATGGTTCGATTAATGTCCCCCCCGGTAGAACCTTCCCCAGGGCAATGGCCACTCCGGGTGTGGCCAATCCAGTCAAAATGGCCATTTTCATTATCAGTTTCAAAAACCATGAATTTTGATACCCATATTGCCCCAAGTCGTATGGTTCGATTAATGTCCCCCCGGTAGAACCTTCCCGAGGGCACTGGCCACTCCGGGTGTGGCCAATCCAGTCAAAATGGCCATTTTCATTATCAGTTTCAAAAACCATGAATTTTGATACCTATATTGCCCCAAGTCGTATGGTTCGATTAATGTCCCCCCGGTAGAACCTTCCCGAGGGCACTGGCCACTCCGGGTGTGGCCAATCCAGTCAAAATGGCCATTTTCATCACCAGTATCAAAAACCATGAATTTTGATACCCATATTGCCCCAAGTCGTATGGTTCGATTAATGTCCCCCCGGTAGAACCTTCCCGAGGGCACTGGCCACTCCGGGTGTGGCCAATCCAGTCAAAATGGCCATTTTCATTATCAGTTTCAAAAACCATGAATTTTGATACCTATATTGCCCCAAGTCGTATGGTTCGATTAATGTCCCCCCGGTAGAACCTTCCCGAGGGCACTGGCCACTCCGGGTGTGGCCAATCCAGTCAAAATGGCCATTTTCATCACCAGTATCAAAAACCATGAATTTTGATACCCATATTGCCCCAAGTCGTATGGTTCGATTAATGTCCCCCCGGTAGAACCTTCCCGAGGGCACTGGCCACTCCGGGTGTGGCCAATCCAGTCAAAATGGCCATTTTCATTATCAGTTTCAAAAACCATGAATTTTGATACCTATATTGCCCCAAGTCGTATGGTTCGATTAATGTCCCCCCGGTAGAACCTTCCCGAGGGCACTGGCCACTCCGGGTGTGGCCAATCCAGTCAAAATGGCCATTTTCATCACCAGTATCAAAAACCATGAATTTTGATACCTATATTGCCTCAAGTCGTATGGTTCGAATAATGTCCCCCCGGTAGAACCTTCCCGAGGGCACTGGGCACTCCGGGTGTGGCCAATATCCTATAAATGTGGTCCCAAGCCCATTGCCCCAAATCATTCTGGTCCGGTGACCGTCCTTACAATCTTCATAAGAACAGAATTCCTCCCAATTTAGTGCACAAACTGTGTCTTGCAATGTGTGCGTGTGTGTGTGTGTGAGCAATAAAATTACCACCGTGGATCCGCTTTTGTCGAAACCTCGTAAGGCACTGAATTTTTCCGAGGCTATCTGTTAGCTTAAATAGTTCGCATGAAATGTGGCAACAGTGGTGCAACATTCTCGCGTGACAGTTCCACGAAAACAGGAAAGGATGCAAAATTTGCTAAGTGCTCTCAGCCAATCAGCAGCCGGTATTTTTCCTGCATTCATTTTTTATTTTCATCTTAACTTTTGAATACTTTAACAAAGTTTTATCAACTTTGTGAAATAGTCTACTTGCAATTTAAGACTTTCCCTTTCGTTTGGTGGATAAAGCATGCAGATTGCTTGAATTGGGTGGAAGATATAAGCGTTTAAACAATTACACAAATCGTTACACTTTCGCTTCGCGAAATTTTGGATTAACACCGTAGACAGTGCCCTTAGGACAAAGTTTTTGTCAAAACCATGAATTTCGATACCCATATTGCCCAAATTTGTATGGTTCCGTAAATGTCCTCCCGGTAGAACCTTCCCTCAGGGCAATAGCCACTCCGAGGGTGGCCAATCCTGCCAAAATGGCCATTTTCATCACCAGTATCAAAAACCATGAATTTTGATACGCATATTGCCCCAAGACGTATGGTTCCGTAAATGTCCTCCCGGTAGAACCTTCCCTCAGGGCAATGGCCACTCCGGGTGTGGCCAATCCTGCCAAAATGGTCATTTTCATTACCAGTATCAAAAACCATGAACCCATATTGCCAAAATTTGTATGGTTCCGTAAATGTCCTCCCGGTAGAACCTTCCCTCAGGGCAATGGCCACTCCGGGTGTGGCCAATCCTGCCAAAATGGCCATTTTCATTACCAGTATCAAAAACCATGAATTTTGATACCCATATTGCCCAAATTTGTATGGTTCCGTAAATGTCCTCCCGGTAGAACCTTCCCTCAGGGCAATGGCCACTCCGGGTGTGGCCAATCCTGCCAAAATGGTCATTTTCATTACCAGTATCAAAAACCATGAATTTTGATACCCATATTGCCCAAATTTGTATGGTTCCGTAAATGTCCTCCCGGTAGAACCTTCCCTCAGGGCAATGGCCACTCCGTGTGTGGCCAATCCTGCCAAAATGGCCATTTTGATCACCAGTATCAAAAACCATGAATTTTGATACATATATTGCCCCAAGACGTATGGTTCCGTAAATGTCCTCCCGGTAGAACCTTCCCTCAGGGCAATGGCCACTCCGTGTGTGGCCAATCCTGCCAAAATGGCCATTTTGATCACCAGTATCAAAAACCATGAATTTTGATACATATATTGCCCCAAGACGTATGGTTCCGTAAATGTCCTCCCGGTAGAACCTTCACTCAGGGCAATGGCCACTCCGGGTGTGGCCAATCCTGCCAAAATGGCCATTTTCATCACCAGTATCAAAAACCATGAATTTTGATACGCATATTGCCCCAAGACGTATGGTTCCGTAAATGTCCTCCCGGTAGAACCTTCCCTCAGGGCAATGGCCACTCCGGGTGTGGCCAATCCTGCCAAAATGGTCATTTTCATTACCAGTATCAAAAACCATGAATTTTGATACCCATATTGCCAAAATTTGTATGGTTCCGTAAATGTCCTCCCGGTAGAACCTTCCCTCAGGGCAATGGCCACTCCGGGTGTGGCCAATCCTGCCAAAATGGCCATTTTCATTACCAGTATCAAAAACCATGAATTTTGATACCCATATTGCCCAAATTTGTATGGTTCCGTAAATGTCCTCCCGGTAGAACCTTCCCTCAGGGCAATGGCCACTCCGGGTGTGGCCAATCCTGCCAAAATGGTCATTTTCATTACCAGTATCAAAAACCATGAATTTTGATACCCATATTGCCCAAATTTGTATGGTTCTGTAAATGTCCTCCCGGTAGAACCTTCCCACAGGGCACTGGCCACTCCGGGTGTGACCGATATCCTACCAAATTGTTCCCAATAATTTCGGTATTCCGGTGACCGTTCTGGCTACCGTCAATAACTTCTTCGACCTCCTCTCAAGTTCGTGCACCACCTGCGTGTGTGTGTGTGAGCAATAAAATTCCCAACGTAAGGTCCGTCTTTGATGAAAGTCTGATGGACACTAAATCCTCCAGAGGCTAACTTTTAGCTTAAATAGTTTTCACGGCATCTACGCAACAGAAACAGAATGTCACGCCGAGGGCTTGCGACGGTAACGCTACATTTTCGAAAAATTTTGCATTGACACCGCAGATAGAGCTTTAAGACAAAGTCCTTTGTCAAAATCAAACAAATATTGGAAAGTTATACACCAAATTGTTGGAAATAATTTTTCTCATCCGAATCCGGCATATGTTTTATAAAAATGTTGATTATGAAGGAAAAACACATTTTTTCTAAAAATCATAGGTTTACGCTATTTGTTCATAGGTGGCGACACGCGTCTTTTAGCTTTGCTGCAAATTCTCTATTTAAAAACGTATTTTTATTTATTTTTTTAAACATTTAACGAGGTCGGGGCAAAACGCACCGCTGTGATGCTCCTTTGTAAAAACAGCAGTGTCATCTAGCGGTGACTAGTGGAAACTGCATCAGCCCGGTGCATTTTGCCCCGCATTTTTGTGTTAAAAATCGAAAATGCTTTGGAAATCTGTTAATTTTGAGCTTTTTTTTATGGATGACGTAGAATAATAGTAGTTTCAGATAAGCTAACAAAATTCTTTCCAAGAAATGCTACTCCCCCTATTTCCCTAACTCAATAGTTTCCCCCAGCCAATACAAACGCTGTAATCTTATCAGGGTTTGTGTAACTGCAGCGGGTGCAGCCGGAAAGTCGAATCGAAGTGCCAATGTATTTTTGCAGTCGGCTTGCGTTTGTATTCTTATCATAATCGGTGATGTCATTGCCGGAGGCTTGGAGAAAGAACAAAATGTAATCACATTTTTTTTAAATTAAAATAAAAACATTTAAATGTGAAGCTGATATCCGATCATTTTAGCAGTCGACACTCTTGTTGTCGATCATGGATTCCTCGATAAACCTAAACCTGATAACTCCGCTCTCGACGGTCCTTTCAAAATTAACATCCATTTACGAGAAATTAAAAAATATGACAGTTTGCAGTGCAGTAAAATGCACGGAACTAATCACAAACGGATTTTATTTTTGAGCAAAAAAAAAAAAAAAAAAAGATTGAGTTAGTTGACACACTATCGAGATAAAGAAAGCGATATCTTGAAGTGTCGTCTGTTGTGTGCTATCCTGTGAAAGCGACCTCGTTGGTCGAAAATGCGTTAATGATGACGTGCTGTTAAACGCAACAAACCCCACATGGACATGGACCAATTTCTCATCAAAATGATTGTGCTAAATGCGGAACAAATTTTCTTATTTTTCACAAATTTATTTTGTTACAGTTTTTTTTAAGCAAATGCCAGCTTTTGTGTTTGAAACTATATTGACTAAGTATACAAAACATTTTTTTTTTTCGTAAAATCGTGATAACTCGTGATGATTACAAGCAAACCCCTCATGTTTTGACAAAGGACTTTGTCTTAAAGCTCTATCTGCGGTGTCAATGCAAAATTTTTCGAAAATGTAGCGTTACCGTCGCAAGCCCTCGGCGTGACATTCTGTTCCTGTTGCGTAGATGCCGTGAAAACTATTTAAGCTAAAAATTAGCCTCTGGAGGATTTAGTGTCCATCAGACTTTCATCAAAGACGGACCTTACGTTGGGAATTTTATTGCTCACACACACACACGCAGGTGGTGCACGAACTGAGAGGAGGTCAAAGAAGTTATTGACGGTAGCCAGAACGGTCACCGGAATACCGAAATTATTGGGAACAATTTGGTAGGATATCGGTCACACCCGGAGTGGCCAGTGCCCTGTGGGAAGGTTCTACCGGGAGGACATTTACGGAACCATACAAATTTGGGCAATATGGGTATCAAAATTCATGGTTTTTGATACTGGTAATGAAAATGACCATTTTGGCAGGATTGGCCACACCCGGAGTGGCCATTGCCCTGAGGGAAGGTTCTACCGGGAGGACATTTACGGAACCATACAAATTTGGGCAATATGGGTATCAAAATTCATGGTTTTTGATACTGGTAATGAAAATGACCATTTTGGCAGGATTGGCCACACCCGGAGTGGCCATTGCCCTGAGGGAAGGTTCTACCGGGAGGACATTTACGGAACCATACAAATTTGGGCAATATGGGTATCAAAATTCATGATTTTTGATACTGGTAATGAAAATGACCATTTTGGCAGGATTGGCCACACCCGGAGTGGCCATTGCCCTGAGGGAAGGTTCTACCGGGAGGACATTTACGGAACCATACAAATTTGGGCAATATGGGTATCAAAATTCATGGTTTTTGATACTGGTAATGAAAATGACCATTTTGGCAGGATTGGCCACACCCGGAGTGGCCATTGTCCTGAGGGAAGGTTCTACCGGGAGGACATTAATCGAACCATACGACTTGGGGCAATATGCGTATCAAAATTCATGGTTTTTGATACTGGTGATGAAAATGGCCATTTTGACCGGATTGGCCACACCCGGAGTGGCCAGTGCCCTGTGGGAAGGTTCTACCAGGAGGACATTTACGGAACCATACAAATTTGGGCAATATGGGTATCAAAATTCATGGTTTTTGATACTGGTAATGAAAATGACCATTTTGGCAGGATTGGCCACACCCGGATTGGCCATTGCCCTGAGGGAAGGTTCTACCGGGAGGACATTTACGGAACCATACAAATTTGGGCAATATGGGTATCAAAATTCATGGTTTTTGATACTGGTAATGAAAATGACCATTTTGGCAGGATTGGCCACACCCGGAGTGGCCATTGCCCTGAGGGAAGGTTCTACCGGGAGAACATTAATCGAACCATACGACTTGGGGCAATATGGGTATCAAAATTCATGATTTTTGATACTGGTGATGAAAATGGCCATTTTGACCGGATTGGCCACACCCGGAGTGGCCAGTGCCCTGTGGGAAGGTTCTACCGGGAGGACATTAATCGAACCATACGACTTGGGGCAATATGCGTATCAAAATTCATGATTTTTGATACTGGTAATGAAAATGACCATTTTGGCAGGATTGGCCACACCCGGAGTGGCCATTGCCCTGAGGGAAGGTTCTACCGGGAGGACATTTACGGAACCATACGACTTGGGCAATATGGGTATCAAAATTCATGGTTTTGATACTGGTGATGAAAATGGAGTGGCCAGTGCCCTGTGGGAAGGTTCTACCGGGAGGACATTTACGGAACCATACAAATTTGGGCAATATGGGTATCAAAATTCATGGTTTTTGATACTGGTAATGAAAATGACCATTTTGGCAGGATTGGCCACACCCGGAGTGGCCATTGCCCTGAGGGAAGGTTCTACCGGGAGGACATTTACGGAACCATACAAATTTGGGCAATATGGGTATCAAAATTCATGGTTTTTGATACTGGTAATGAAAATGACCATTTTGGCAGGATTGGCCACACCCGGAGTGGCCATTGCCCTGAGGGAAGGTTCTACCGGGAGGACATTTACGGAACCATACAAATTTGGGCAATATGGGTATCAAAATTCATGATTTTTGATACTGGTAATGAAAATGACCATTTTGGCAGGATTGGCCACACCCGGAGTGGCCATTGCCCTGAGGGAAGGTTCTACCGGGAGGACATTTACGGAACCATACAAATTTGGGCAATATGGGTATCAAAATTCATGGTTTTTGATACTGGTAATGAAAATGACCATTTTGGCAGGATTGGCCACACCCGGAGTGGCCATTGCCCTGAGGGAAGGTTCTACCGGGAGGACATTTACGGAACCATACGACTTGGGGCAATATGGGTATCAAAATTCATGGTTTTTGATACTGGTGATGAAAATGGAGTGGCCAGTGCCCTGTGGGAAGGTTCTACCGGGAGGACATTTACGGAACCATACAAATTTGGGCAATATGGGTATCAAAATTCATGGTTTTTGATACTGGTAATGAAAATGACCATTTTGGCAGGATTGGCCACACCCGGAGTGGCCATTGCCCTGAGGGAAGGTTCTACCGGGAGGACATTTACGGAACCATACAAATTTGGGCAATATGGGTATCAAAATTCATGGTTTTTGATACTGGTAATGAAAATGACCATTTTGGCAGGATTGGCCACACCCGGAGTGGCCATTGCCCTGAGGGAAGGTTCTACCGGGAGGACATTTACGGAACCATACAAATTTGGGCAATATGGGTATCAAAATTCATGATTTTGATACTGGTAATGAAAATGACCATTTTGGCAGGATTGGCCACACCCGGAGTGGCCATTGCCCTGAGGAAGGTTCTACCGGGAGGACATTTACGGAACCATACAAATTTGGGCAATATGGGTATCAAAATTCATGGTTTTTGATACTGGTAATGAAAATGACCATTTTGGCAGGATTGGCCACACCCGGAGTGGCCATTGTCCTGAGGAAGGTTCTACCGGGAGGACATTAATCGAACCATACGACTTGGGGCAATATGCGTATCAAAATTCATGGTTTTGATACTGGTGATGAAAATGGCCATTTTGACCGGATTGGCCACACCCGGAGTGGCCAGTGCCCTGTGGGAAGGTTCTACCAGGAGGACATTTACGGAACCATACAAATTTGGGCAATATGGGTATCAAAATTCATGGTTTTTGATACTGGTAATGAAAATGACCATTTTGGCAGGATTGGCCACACCCGGATTGGCCATTGCCCTGAGGGAAGGTTCTACCGGGAGGACATTTACGGAACCATACAAATTTGGGCAATATGGGTATCAAAATTCATGGTTTTTGATACTGGTAATGAAAATGACCATTTTGGCAGGATTGGCCACACCCGGAGTGGCCATTGCCCTGAGGGAAGGTTCTACCGGGAGAACATTAATCGAACCATACGACTTGGGGCAATATGGGTATCAAAATTCATGATTTTTGATACTGGTGATGAAAATGGCCATTTTGACCGGATTGGCCACACCCGGAGTGGCCAGTGCCCTGTGGGAAGGTTCTACCGGGAGGACATTAATCGAACCATACGACTTGGGGCAATATGCGTATCAAAATTCATGATTTTTGATACTGGTAATGAAAATGACCATTTTGGCAGGATTGGCCACACCCGGAGTGGCCATTGCCCTGAGGGAAGGTTCTACCGGGAGGACATTTACGGAACCATACAAATTTGGGCAATATGGGTATCAAAATTCATGGTTTTTGATACTGGTGATGAAAATGGCCATTTTGGCCGGATTGGCCACACCCGAATTGGCCATTGCCCTGAGGGAAGGTTCTACCGGGAGGACATTTACGGAACCATACAAATTTGGGCAATATGGGTATCAAAATTCATGGTTTTTGATACTGGTAATGAAAATGACCATTTTGGCAGGATTGGCCACACCCGGAGTGGCCATTGCCCTGAGGGAAGGTTCTACCGGGAGGACATTTACGGAACCATACGACTTGGGGCAATATGCGTATCAAAATTCATGGTTTTTGGTACTGGTGATGAAAATGGCCATTTTGACCGGATTGGCCACACCCGGATTGGCCAGTGCCCTGTGGGAAGGTTCTACCGGGAGGACATTTACGGAACCATACAAATTTGGGCAATATGGGTATCAAAATTCATGGTTTTTGATACTGGTAATGAAAATGACCATTTTGGCAGGATTGGACACACCCGGAGTGGCCATTGCCCTGAGGGAAGGTTCTACCGGGAGGACATTAATCGAACCATACGACTTGGGGCAATATGGGTATCAAAATTCATGGTTTTTGAAACTGATAATGAAAATGACCATTTTGGCAGGATTGGCCACACCCGGAGTGGCCATTGCCCTGAGGGAAGGTTCTACCGGGAGGACATTTACGGAACCATACAAATTTGGGCAATATGGGTATCAAAATTCATGGTTTTGATACTGTTGATGAAAATGGCCATTTTGGCAGAATTGGCAACACCCGGAGTGGCCAGTGCCCTGAGGAAGGTTCTACCGGGAGGACATTTACGGAACCATACGACTTGGGGCAATATGCGTATCAAAATTCATGGTTTTTGATACTGGTGATGAAAATGGCCATTTTGGCAGGATTGGCCACACCCGGAGTGGCCATTGCCCTCGGGAAGGTTCTACCGGGAGGACATTTACGGAACCATACGACTTGGGGCAATATGGGTAGGGACCATCCATAAACCACGTGGACACTTTAGGTGGGGGTTATGGCGATTGTCCACGATCCATACAAATTTCTTTTTGTATGGACAATTGTCCACGAGGAGGGGGTTTAAAGATTCCCAAAAAGTGTCCACGTGGTTTATGGATGGTCCCGTATCGAAATTAATGGTTTTGAAACCAGTAATGAAAATGGCCATTTTGACCGAATTGGTAACACCCGGAGTGGCCAGTGCCCTCGGGAAGGTTCTACCGGGGGGACATTAATCGAACCATACGACTTGGGGCAATATAGGTATCAAAATTCATGGTTTTTGAAACTGGTAATGAAAATGGCCATTTTGACTGGATTGACCACACCCGGAGTGGCCAGTGCCCTCGGGAAGGTTCTACCGGGGGGAAATTAAGCGAACCATACGACTTGGGGCAATATGGGTATCAAAATTCATGGTTTTTGATACTGGTGATGAAAATGGCCATTATGACTGGATTGGCCACACCCGGAGTAGGCAGTGCCCTCGGGAAGGTTCTACCGGGGGGACATTAATCGAACCATACGACTTGGGGCAATATGGGTAGGGACCATCCATAAACCACGTGGACACTTTAGGTGGGGGGGAGGTTATGGCGATTGTCCACGATCCATACAAATTTCTTTTTTTGTATGGACAATTGTCCACGAGGGGAGGGGGGGTTTAAAAGATTCCCAAAAAAGTGTCCACGTGGTTTATGGATGGTCCCGTATCGAAATTAATGGTTTTTGAAACCAGTAATGAAAATGGCCATTTTGACCGAATTGGTAACACCCGGAGTGGCCAGTGCCCTCGGGAAGGTTCTACCGGGGGGACATTAATCGAACCATACGACTTGGGGCAATATATTGTGAAAGCAGACAAAAATCAAAATACAGGCGCCACCTGTCAAAGCTGTTGCGCCACAGGCTGATGTACACGCTAACGACAAACCACAGCATTTTTGTTCGGCGCAACAGATTTTTTCGCGCAACAGAAGTGTTGCGCACTTCGGTTTGGTGGTAAGCGGATAATAGGTATCAAAATTCATGGTTTTTGAAACTTGTAATGAAAATGGCCATTTTGACCGGATTGGCCACACCTGGAGTGGTCAGTGCCCTCGGGAAGGTTCTACCGGGGGGACATTAATCGAACCATACGACTTGGGGCAATATGGGTATCAAAATTCATGGTTTTTTAAACTGGTAATGAAAATGGCCATTTTGACCGGAGTGGCCACAACCGGAGTGGCAATTGCCCTGGGGAATGTTCTATCGGGGGGGACATTAATCGAACCATACGACTTGGGCCATATGGGTATCAAAATTCATGGTTTGGCCACTACGGGTGTGGCCAATCCGGGTGTGGCCAATCCGGTCAAAATGGCCATTTTCATTACCAGTTTAAAAAACCATGAATTTTGATACCCATATTGCCCCAAGTCGTATGGTTCGATTAATCTCCCCCCCGGTAGAACCTTCCCCAGGGCAATTGCCACTCCGGGTGTATCCACTCCGGTCAAAATGGCCATTTTCATTACCAGTTTAAAAAACCATGAATTTTGATACCCATATTGCCCCAAGTCGTATGGTTCGATTAATGTCCCCCGGTAGAACCTTCCCGAGGGCACTGGCCACTCCGGGTGTGGCCAATCCAGTCAAAATGGCCATTTTCATTATCAGTTTCAAAAACCATGAATTTTGATACCCATATTGCCCCAAGTCGTATGGTTCGATTAATCTCCCCCCCGGTAGAACCTTCCCCAGGGCAATTGCCACTCCGGGTGTATCCACTCCGGTCAAAATGGCCATTTTCATTACCAGTTTAAAAAACCATGAATTTTGATACCCATATTGCCCCAAGTCGTATGGTTCGATTAATGTCCCCCGGTAGAACCTTCCCGAGGGCACTGGCCACTCCGGGTGTGGCCAATCCAGTCAAAATGACCATTTTCATTATCAGTTTCAAAAACCATGAATTTTGATACCCATATTGCCCCAAGTCGTATGGTTCGATTAATGTCCCCCCGGTAGAACCTTCCCGAGGGCACTGGCCACTCCGGGTGTGGCCAATCCAGTCAAAATGGCCATTTTCATTATCAGTTTCAAAAATCATGAATTTTGATACCCATATTGCCCCAAGTCGTATGGTTCGATTAATCTCCCCCCCGGTAGAACCTTCCCCAGGGCAATTGCCACTCCGGGTGTATTCCGGTCAAAATGGCCATTTTCATTACCAGTTTAAAAACCATGAATTTTGATACCCATATTGCCCCAAGTCGTATGGTTCGATTAATGTCCCCCCGGTAGAACCTTCCCGAGGGCACTGGCCACTCCGGGTGTGGCCAATCCAGTCAAAATGGCCATTTTCATTATCAGTTTCAAAAACCATGAATTTTGATACCCATATTGCCCCAAGTCGTATGGTTCGATTAATCTCCCCCCCGGTAGAACCTTCCCCAGGGCAATTGCCACTCCGGGTGTATCCACTCCGGTCAAAATGGCCATTTTCATTACCAGTTTAAAAAACCATGTATTTTGATACCCATATTGCCCCAAGTCGTATGGTTCGATTAATGTCCCCCCGGTAGAACCTTCCCGAGGGCACTGGCCACTCCGGGTGTGGCCAATATCCTATAAATGTGGTCCCAAGCCCATTGCCCCAAATCATTCTGGTCCGGTGAACGTCCTTACAATCTTCATAAGAACAGAATCCCTCCCAATTTAGTGCACAAACTGTGTTTTTCAATGTGTGCGTGTGTGTGTGTGAGCAATAAAATTACCACCGTGGATCCGCTTTTGTCGAAACCTCGTAAGGCACTGAATTTTTCTGAGGCTATCTGTTAGCTTAAATAGTTCGCATGAAATGTGGCAACAGTGGTGCAACATTCTCGCGTGACAGTTCCACGTAAACAGGAGAGGAGGCAAAATTTGCACCATGTTGCCACATTTCATGCGAACTATTTAAGCTAACAGATAGTCTCAGAAAAATTCAGTACCTTACGAGGTTTCGACAAAAGCGGATCCACGGTGGTAATTTTATTGCTCACACACACACACGCACACATTGAAAAACACAGTTTGTGCACTAAATTGGGAGGAATTCTGTTCTTATGAAGATTGTAAGGACGTTCACCGGACCAGAATGATTTGGGGCAATGGGCTTGGGGCCACATTTATAGGATATTGGCCACACCCGGAGTGGCCAGTGCCCTCGGGAAGGTTCTACTGGGGGGAAATTAATCGAACCATACGACTTGGGGCAATATAGGTATCAAAATTCATGGTTTTTGAAACTGATAATGAAAATGGCCATTTTGACTGGATTGGCCACACCCGAAGTGGCCAGTGCCCTCGGGAAGGTTCTACCGGGGGGACATTAATCGAACCATACGACTTGGGGCAATATGGGTATCAAAATTCATGGTTTTTGAAACTGATAATGAAAATGGCCATTTTGACTGGATTGGCCACACCCGGAGTGGCCAGTGCCCTCGGGAAGGTTCTACCGGGGGGACATTAATCGAACCATACGACTTGGGGCAATATAGGTATCAAAATTCATGGTTTTTGAAACTGATAATGAAAATGGCCATTTTGACTGGATTGGCCACACCCGGAGTGGCCAGTGCCCTCGGGAAGGTTCTACCGGGGGGACATTAATCGAACCATACGACTTGGGCCAATATGGGTATCAAAATTCATGGTTTTTGAAACTGATAATGAAAATGGCCATTTTGACTGGATTGGCCACACCCGGAGTGGCCAGTGCCCTCGGGAAGGTTCTACCGGGGGGACATTAATCGAACCATACGACTTGGGCCAATATGGGTATCAAAATTCATGGTTTTTGAAACTGATAATGAAAATGGCCATTTTGACTGGATTGGCCACACCCGGAGTGGCCAGTGCCCTCGGGAAGGTTCTACCGGGGGACATTAATCGAACCATACGACTTGGGGCAATATGGGTATCAAAATTCATGGTTTTTGAAACTGATAATGAAAATGGCCATTTTGACTGGATTGGCCACACCCGGAGTGGCCAGTGCCCTCGGGAAGGTTCTACCGGGGGGACATTAATCGAACCATACGACTTGGGCCAATATGGGTATCAAAATTCATGGTTTTTGAAACTGATAATGAAAATGGTCATTTTGACTGGATTGGCCACACCCGGAGTGGCCAGTGCCCTCGGGAAGGTTCTACCGGGGGGACATTAATCGAACCATACGACTTGGGGCAATATGGGTATCAAAATTCATGGTTTTTGAAACTGATAATGAAAATGGCCATTTTGACTGGATTGGCCACACCCGAAGTGGCCAGTGCCCTCGGGAAGGTTCTACCGGGGGGACATTAATCGAACCATACGACTTGGGGCAATATGGGTATCAAAATTCATGGTTTTTGAAACTGATAATGAAAATGGCCATTTTGACTGGATTGGCCACACCCGGAGTGGCCAGTGCCCTCGGGAAGGTTCTACCGGGGGGACATTAATCGAACCATACGACTTGGGCCAATATGGGTATCAAAATTCATGGTTTTTGAAACTGATAATGAAAATGGCCATTTTGACTGGATTGGCCACACCCGGAGTGGCCAGTGCCCTCGGGAAGGTTCTACCGGGGGACATTAATCGAACCATACGACTTGGGGCAATATGGGTATCAAAATTCATGGTTTTTGAAACAGATAATGAAAATGGCAATTTTGACTGGATTGGCCACACCCGGAGTGGCCAGTGCCCTCGGGAAGGTTCTACCGGGGGGACATTAATCGAACCATACGACTTGGGGCAATATGGGTATCAAAATTCATGGTTTTTGAAACTGATAATGAAAATGGCCATTTTGACTGGATTGGCCACACCCGGAGTGGCCAGTGCCCTCGGGAAGGTTCTACCGGGGGGACATTAATCGAACCATACGACTTGGGGCAATATAGGTATCAAAATTCATGGTTTTTGAAACTGATAATGAAAATGGCCATTTTGACTGGATTGGCCACACCCGGAGTGGCCAGTGCCCTCGGGAAGGTTCTACCGGGGGACATTAATCGAACCATACGACTTGGGGCAATATGGGTATCAAAATTCATGGTTTTTGAAACTGATAATGAAAATGGCCATTTTGACTGGATTGGCCACACCCGGAGTGGCCAGTGCCCTCGGGAAGGTTCTACCGGGGGGACATTAATCGAACCATACGACTTGGGGCAATATGGGTATCAAAATTCATGGTTTTTGAAACTGATAATGAAAATGGCCATTTTGACTGGATTGGCCACACCCGGAGTGGCCAGTGCCCTCGGGAAGGTTCTACCGGGGGGACATTAATCGAACCATACGACTTGGGGCAATATGGGTATCAAAATTCATGGTTTTTGAAACTGATAATGAAAATGGCCATTTTGACTGGATTGGCCACACCCGGAGTGGCCAGTGCCCTCGGGAAGGTTCTACCGGGGGGACATTAATCGAACCATACGACTTGGGCCAATATGGGTATCAAAATTCATGGTTTTTGAAACTGATAATGAAAATGGCCTGGACTGGATTGGCCACACCCGGAGTGGCCAGTGCCCTCGGGAAGGTTCTACCGGGGGGACATTAATCGAACCATACGACTTGGGGCAATATGGGTATCAAAATTCATGGTTTTTGATACTGGACATGAAAATTACCATTTTGATTGGACATTTTCCGAACCATACTTGTTTTGGCAATTTATTTCCACAGAGGTGCCAAAGATTGAAAACATTTTATAGGAATAAATTATTTAGGATTAAATACATAGGCAATGTTTTAAAAATATAAAATAAAATAGAATATTTTTTAGGAGTTTTGTACAAAGTTCTTTGTCATATTGGTCATGTAGAACATAACCACCTGCACCTTTTTTTTTTAACTTTATCATCCCGGTACGAAAATCGAAATCACGACCTCTGAATTGGAAACCCAGCACACCGCTAGTCGAAACCCATCCCCTACCGGTCAGTTTTCCCAGTGAGCATATTTACTCTTTTAAGGGATCTGACTTTGCCGAGCCAGACAGGAATCGAACCCGTCACCTTCCGCTTACAAGGCGAAACCCGTAACCTCACGGCCACGGAAGCTCGGCATCTTTTAACAAGCATTTGAGTGCTCGTGCTCGTTTTAACAATTGTTTGCTACTAACTAAAACCAACACTAAACTAAAAAAAAACTCAGGAATAGCACATTTTCACCTGAATTTCAAACATTTCTCTTGAATCTTCTGATCCAACATTTTTATTTCTGCTTATTCTTGTACCTCCCTTGATCTTTTCCAGCCAGGAACATTTAAAAAATAAAGTTAAAATAATATTTAAATTGGCGTTTCACATAAGCATGCTTGTGTCGAGAATGTACAGTTTATGGTATTTTAACAAAATGTGTTATTGAAATGCCCTTCGTTTTGTTACCAGTACCACTTTTTTGCCTTTTTTGTCGGCGTTTTGCGCCGGGACGCGACGAGTCATGCTGAAAGAATAGACAACCTGCTCCTTCAAATGCTCGATACTGAATGATGAAACTAAAATAAGTTTATTCTAAATGTTAATAATTGTCTTCAATTGGTTCTTTGTTTATTTACAGACGATCTCGCAAAGTCCCTCATAAAACCGCTCTGAACGACCAGCCAAAATGTCTCAGCGAAAGCTTGACGCAGATGCTGAGGAGGCGCACTGTAGCAGCAAAAGGCCAAAACTTGCTCATCAAATGGATCAGCCATCGAGTGATTTCACCTACTCGCGACGACCAGGCACGTCTGCCATTGCTGGACAACACTACGAGAGTAAGCTATTAGCCCTAACGCTCCATCGGCTGATTGATTCTGGAACTCCCTTTTATCTGGGATCGAACCTTGACAAGATGGGACTGTTTGATGATTTGGTCATACGGAGAGACTTAAACGGCGGAAGAAGAATACAAGTTGTTATTGTTCAGGCCAAACACCGGGAAGATCCGGATAAGAAACAAATTACACTGGAACAAGTTAACGACACTACGATTGAAAAGAAAAACCAAAAAGATAAGAACGTTTTAAATTTGCATAAAATTTTTGAGGCCTACTTAAAAATAAGAGAACAGTTCAACCCCTCAAACACTGCCGGATTCTTCCAAGGGAGCTTCGAGCAGATCGACATGGAACTAGCCATTTTCACCAATGCAAAGTGTGATTTTACTCCTTCAAAACAAGCAGAACTAAATCCGCTGCTCAAAACAAACGACGAAGGAAGGGCATTTCAAATTGAGCCAAGCGAAGCAATGATTGAAATTTTAAGCAAAGACACAAAAACGAGTGAAATTCTTCAAAATGAAGGAAAAGACGTGAATGAGCAAAATTGTAAATCACTCGTTGATGATTTTTTCAAGTCATATAAAATTTACTACAACCAAGCAAACGAAGAAGAAGTGGGGCAAATCACTATGAAGGAAATTGGCACCGACGATCACCTTCTGTATCTAATGTATCATGATTCGGTGCAGCAATATTGGAAAGATAAGAATGAGGTTAAATTTCTCAAAAGAGAGTGCAATTTTCTAGAAAAAGCCAAACAGAAAGTGATCGATCGACCAAAGCTAACAAATCTCACCGAAATTGGTTTCAAATCATCGCAGCGATTTGATTTGGATTTCAGCAAAGAGTCATTCCTAAAACTTGGTTTCGATCAAATTCTTGCTGACAAACGAATCATCAACGTTTGTAGCAAAGTTCCAATACTGAGCATGGCAAAAATATGCCAACATATGAAGCTAAAATTTAAACAATCACTCGCCATTGTGGATTTTGATCAAGTTGGAGTTGAAAGTGGGGAAATTTTTTCAATGTTTTTAAAACCGAACGAATTCAAATGTTTGATTGTGCGCAGTTCTAAAGAAGTTGCAGAGTTGAAACAATCCCAACTGCGAACAGAAGTGGCCGAATGTGGAAAATACATCATTTTGATCAGTGAAGCTGGGTTGATGCCGGAGTTGCCCCAAATACAAGATTTGAGGATAAATTTTGCAGATCTCACGGCGAAATGCCAGAGTAGTTTGATGGATAGTAAAATGGTTTCATTCCAGGGCAGACCGACCAAACTTGTTGATCTCATTGGAGCACCTGATGAGAATGGGTCGAATGACCCTGACAGATTAATCACTGGAGCGATCTTGCTAAATTTGCTTAGAAATGATCAATATGAAATTACTCTATTGGATAGTGAACAAGTCCCTTATTATATTGCCCGACGTTTCAAAATGTTGAGAAAAATAACAAGCTTTCAAAATCATGAACAATTCGAGATAGTTCATGACAATAAAAACATCCAAGAAAACTCAAAAGACTTAGTGATCATCTCGGAAGCAAGAGAGCACTTTGATGAGATTTGCTCTCGTCATCCATTACGCAATGTTCACTGGTTCAAACGGCACAAAGATCACTTTTTATGGCAATGTTCGTCGAACAGTGTCGCAAAACTGCGTGAACTTTTGCAGTACGATGATGAAGAGTTTCCTTTGGTGAATTTTGAATCATTTTCCGAACCAGTGGTGATCATAGCTGATGAACCTGGAATGGGAAAATCCACCTTCATTACCCAACTTGAGCAACAAAAGGAGATTTTCAGTCTTTCGATGGTAATTCGAATCAATTTGAATGATTACACTTCAAATTTTAAGAGCATGGAAAACAAAAACGTAGAATTTGAAGAGGTAAAAAGTTTCTTACTTTATGTGATGCAAAAAGCGAATGCAAATTCAAACAGTGAGATGATTAAATTTGAACAAATCTTGTTTGAAACATTCTTAAATCAGAAAAATGTGATTCTCTTAGTTGATGGGTTTGATGAGATAGCTCCCAATTATGTCAAATCGGTTTTGGAATTTCTAAACACTGTCAAAGAGCACGTTATGAAACTAATAGTTACTACACGTGACAACAGTGCAAAAGTTACACTGGAAAATAGTTTAAACGTTTTTGCGCACTCTTTTGTTCCATTCACAGAAAACGATATTCGTAATTTTTTGGAAATGTTTTGGAAAACTAATCTCACAGACGCTGAATTGAACCAAACTCGATTCGAAGAATTTGTGACTGCAATGTTTAAACAGTACACGCAAACTGATTTGAATGGAAAAAGCTTTATCAGCACACCTTTGCACATTGAAATGATTGCAATATATCTTCAAAAATTGTTTGAAGATTACATGGAATCTGGTAGTTCTGACATCCTAAACAAGCTTGGAAGAGAAGTAAATTTGATTTCTCTTTACGAAAAATTTATAGATAAAAAGTTTAAAGAAATTTATTTAGGGAAAACGCCAATGGATGAATCTTCCATGGTGTACAGTGATAACGATTTTCATGAATTATTTGAAGAATCGCATACAAGACTTGCTTTGTATGCCATTTTTGATGAGAATACTTTGAAATTATTACTATCGAAAGAAGAGTATTCAAAAATTAAAAAAGACATCGAAAATATAAAAACTGGAAAGGAAAAACGTGGTTTCGTCAGTCGAATAGTGGATGGAAAGCCACATTTCACTCACTTAACATTTGCCGAGTTTTTTGTCGCAAAAGCTGTCTGGAAATGGATTAAACATTATTCGATTGATCAGCAAGACGTAGCAAAAGTTTTGCTGAAAAAATTAATCGAAAATGATAGGCGACAAATTTGTCAATTTATTCAAGTTATGGCACTGAACGATTCTACTCCAGCGGGAAATGCAACAGATTTAGTGGATCTGGTTTTAGGTAAACTTAAGAGCAGTTTTTTGAAGAGGCAAAGTTGGACCAACGGGAGAAATTCTTCCGATTATTTACTAAGTGTAGTGGAACATTGTTTGATTAATCCCCCTGACGCAATGCTTAATGCAACATTTAATTTGTTAACAGACGATGAAAAATTTAAACTTTTGAATTCTTCAGCCAAGATGGGTTATTCAAAGCTGGTGCGTATTTTAGCCACTCAATTAGGGACGGATTTTCTCAAGAAATATTTTTCTGAAAATGATGGATGGAAATATTCACCTCTTTACTTTGCTGCCAGCAATCATCATTATGAAATTGTAATATCTCTTGTAAGGGAATTTGGCTTCGATGTCACATGGATTGATAGAATCCATCAATCTTTTTGTTCCAGATTGCTAATGGATAAGCAATATGATTCAATTATAAACCTCCTTAAGATGCGACTCCATGAACTTGGCCAGCCATACAAATACAATAACAACACAATGCTTCCCTTATGTGATGCACTCATATATGAACAAACACCTCAGAATGTGATTGAAATGCTGCTGGATGTCACAGACGTTGACATTTTCAATACAAACTATTTTCCCAAAGTCAGCTTTTATTTGCTCCGTCACGATCTGTCATTGACGAAAAAGTTTTTGGAGAGGGGCTTTTTACTAAGACAGCTCATGATCAAGTTGTTTAGAGATCAAATCAGGCCTTCCATTCCACTTTTTGGTGAAAACAAATTTGATGCCTTCATCCGAGTATGGATCGACCGAATGCGATTTTTGTGTGAAAATGGCGTTGGATTCGATACTAAATTACCGGGAGAACTTACAGCAATTCATTGCATTTTGAAGCTATTTCAAATAGACACATTGGACAAGACCAATTGGAGAAACACACTTTTGAAAGCTTTTGTTACCTGTGAAAAGTGCAATGGAATATTTTTGGATATCAATCGGTATCTGGTTCGTTTGCATTTTCAGGGTAATACTATTGAGTTACATAATATCATGAAAAAATCTGCTCTAAACAAAATAAGGCAACTCTTTAAGGATGAACATTTACCTAACGTGATAACGAATAAGGAAGAAATTCTGCGAGTTTTAGATTTGGCTCACCTGCCGGAAACTACGGACGAACTGAAACATATTGTTTCTGAAGCATTAGATTTTTTGTCTGGTGATATTGTTGAAGGACTTTTAAATGCAGAATTGAAAGAGGAATTCTTGAATCCAGACTTGCACATAGAAATATCCTCGATTCTATCAGATCTCATACAGTTCCTGACAGATTTGTGCACGAAATGGCGCAACATAATGACTGCAATTGAAAATGACAAACTAGATGAAATTCACGTTGCACTTGAAAGCCTTGATTTGAATTTGCGCAAATCAGTAATAAATAGTTGGGACGATGAATACGGATACCCTTTGCATTTTGCTGCTTATCGTCGAAATTATCAAATAACAAAGTTTCTTCTTGAGAATGGAGCCAATCCAAACAGTAGAACTGATACTTGTAAAAAACCTAAAAAAATGTCATTTGATGAAAATGTAAACAAAATAATAGAACGAGGGGAAGTCACTCCAATGTTCATCGCCGCAGCAAAAGGTGACTTGTCAATAGTTAAGTTGCTACACGAAAAAGGAGGTTGCATTAATGCCAAAACTTACAGCAGTGGGTACACACCTTTAGACGTAGCAGAAGTTGCTGGCCACTTTGATGTAATTGAATATCTAACTGAAAATGGGGCAAAACGAGGTGATTACTAAATTACCCTTTCCAATTTATTTTTGAACGCGAATCTGCCTCTGATTTCAACTGATACAATCTTTTTGTTCGGGTTGATACAGAAAGTAAAATTGAACTTAAATTGCCGATAATCGCAAAATAATATTTTTTGTGTATTTCAGTTCTTTTCTAAATTTATTTATTTCAGAAAAATGGTCAAAAGTGCCAAAAAATAAAATTCGTTGCATGATAAATGCAAAGAAAGATTTTTTTTCTAAACTTTGAACGAAGCCTTGATTTATCGCTTTCCGTAAAAGATTCCTTGATCAGAGTTAAAGGACAAACTTTAAAAAATTGCCTTGGGCTAAACCTTCCAAAAGACAGAAAACATCTGCAGTACCAAGGAAAAACTATTTGAGGTGCGATTTATAGGGTGTAGAAACTGCTTGTTAACATACGTTCCAAGATAAATTGTTTAAAATTGCTAAGACAGCTATTTGTTTAAGAGGTCTTAGATTGTAAGTAGCTTTATAAATAAAAATTTAAACCTGTAGAATCAGACCAAACTTTTTCTTGATTCCGAAATCCATCTTCTTTCCTTACAGTATAGTGTCACAGTGAATAAAAGAGAGCAATTTAGATTGGTACCAGGGGCGCCGACTCTGGGGGGGCACGGTACTTTTTGCCCCCCCTAAAATTTGGCTGGGGGGGCACCCCATACATTGTGCCCCCCAAGAAATTTTGGAAGAAAAATATTATTGTTTCAAATATAAAAATATCACAGAAATAATTGAAAATAATATTTAAAACTTAAATGGAACATTGTTTGTACACACGGATAGTATTCTTGTAAGCGAATCCGTAAAATAGTTCAAAAACATTTGTTGTTTTCGAAATCGCTGAAATATTTTGAACAAAATCGTTTACAATTTTCTGGATTTAGATGCATTTTTTCTAAATCGACAACATTTTATCTATACCACTGTGCTCTCTAGGAAAATCAGTAAGCTTAATAAAAGAGCACAGAGGCATCGATAAATGATTTGAGAGATGTCGTCAACATAGATTTAACGGATTTGCTCATAAGATTTCTATCTGTGCATGTTGTTTCAAAAACAAAACCAATGTACTTTTTCCATAGCACTTTATCTACAATCAAACTCTTGCGAAAACAATCATTATGTTTTCAAACGCAACATTCTGCGATTTGCCATTGTAGATCAATATAAACTGACACTCTTTTCAAAATGGTCATTTGTTGACTGCTTTACATTTACTAAAATGCTGATAAATTCGATAATTTTTGGGTAATTTTAGAAACGATTTGAGCCGAAAAATACAATTATTTCAAACAAAGTAAATTTTGCAAAACTAGCGCACCGCTTTACTGAGAAACTGACAAATTAAAACCTAATCTGAGACAATTCAAAACTCGATTCATCATTTTAATCTTAAAAACACAAGTGTATCGCCTTCTGAAATTAATGAACGATTTAAAAAAAGTAAAAAGACTATAGAAATTTTAACTGCACCCTCAAACCTTATGTTGAAAAATCAGGGAGTAGAAAATAATACAAAAAAAAAACAGGAAATCAGCATTATTTAGTATTGGGAATCCATTTTAAATCGTTTTTGGTCGTATTCTTATATTCTTAAATTCTTAAATTCTTAAATTCTTAAATTCTTAAATTCTTAAATTCTTAAATTCTTAAATTCTTAAATTCTTAAATTCTTAAATTCTTAAATTCTTAAATTCTTAAATTCTTAAATTCTTAAATTCTTAAATTCTTAAATTCTTAAATTCTTAAATTCTTAAATTCTTAAATTCTTAAATTCTTAAATTCTTAAATTCTTAAATTCTTAAATTCTTAAATTCTTAAATTCTTAAATTCTTAAATTCTTAAATTCTTAAATTCTTTATATTCTTAAATTCTTAAATTCTTAAATTCTCAAATTCTTAAATTCTTAAATACTTAAATTCTTTTAATCTATTAATTTGTTTTATTTTTGAATATTGAATTTTGTGTATCTTTAATTTTTTTCTAACTTTGTTTTTTTTTTAAATTTGTATTTGTATTTAAGAATTTGTGGAGTTCTAATTTTTTGCTTTTTACTTTTGTTTTTATTTTAGAATATTTGTATTGTTGAATTTCTAAATATTCGATTATTTTTATTATTGACTGTTACTTCCACAAAATAAGTGAGAGCTAATGAGAAGGAATTCTTCTTCCAAACATATAAAAAATTCCCCACAATTAACATTCTTAATCAGGTTTTATTAAATTATCTTTAAAAAAATGGATTCCGGATGATAAAAAATTCGTAATAAAATTATTAAAATTCGTGATATACAAGAAACTTTAACATCTAATCGCCACTCTTACCTATCGATTTCGGAAAACAACCGTGCCCCCCCAACATTTTGGACTAGTCGGCGCCCCTGATTGGTACGATGGTTTACATGGGACGGACTTACCCACGTGCAAAATTAATGTAACCCAAACGTGCATCATTTACTGAACCTGATTGATGAAGAATACATGTAGGCAATATGTTTAGAAAAGGGATAAACCCGAATAACTTTTTAATTAATTTTCTAAAAAGTTTCAAAATTTAACTACAAACTAGCAGATTTTCGAGCTGGACATTCCGGCTTCGTGTGGGAAATTCTTCCACCTGATGGAGCAGCATCGTTCGAAACGGAAAAGTGTTGCCTGTTCGAGAAAGTAAAATCATAATTTGCACGGCGGCTCGAAACGACATCTGGTGGCGAAATTAAAGTTGAGTCAAACCTGGATAAAATTGGTTGTTTTACCGGTTTAAATGAAAGTAAATATTTACTTCAAGTTGAGAATTTTCACAGAATGATTACACTAATATTATAGCCATTTGAAGATAGTGCAAAAGTTTATCAAATCAAAATAAAAATCAGAGGGATTTGAAAAACTCAAGATTTGCTTGTTCACAACTTTGCAAAAGGACACTGTTGAGAACAGACGAGAATGATTTGGCTTTGAAGATTTCCAAACTTTCGGCGACAGGAAGCTTCGATGGGTTCGTGATGTGTCTTAAGACGGCCGCGATGAACTCCAATGCATGTAAAAAGCCACAATTAGAAATAAGGGAGCAGGAAATGGGACGCGATTGTCAAGAAAATGAAGGAATTCGGCGCCAATGGGAGATTTTTGCTTCGTGCGTGTTTGAAAACATCTGAGTGAAAAAGATAATAAACAAACTAAGCTTGTCAACAAATTTCAAATTAAACATCGCAGTTTGGTTCTTCTCTCCTCTCCGACAATTCCGTTTGTGACGGTGCGAGCACGAGCAAAGTGTGCAAGAGAGCGAGAGCGAAAGAGAACCCCCCAACCGTCGAGTCTCTCATTCTGCCGATTCGCATCGTGAGAGTTTAGTAAGCTGGGGCGCGCCGACTGCGCACGAAGCTTAATCGGATTAGTCACGTCCAGGCCGTCATCGCGTTCGTCACGAAAGAGTGCGGGGTGTTGTTTGTAATTTGAACCAGCGTGTGTAAACAACAATAGTAAACACAAAACAAAATTGTGATATCTTCTCCTTGGATAAAAGTGGTAAGTGCTGCTAAAGCTGAATCTTTTTCGGTTGACGCTAAACCGGGGTTAAACGCGTTACAACACGTGTCAACGCGTTCTTGCTCGCTTTGATCATTCCACCATTAGTTCTTCTTGATGTGATTATTGTTTAAACACTGAGCAGATTTCGAGAACTGTAACCGGCGAGTCAATTTTGAATTATTAAGCTCGTTTTAAAATAATTGGGAGAACAGTCCGTAATTATATCGAGCACCTAATGTTGGCATATCGCCTCTGCCAAATTTGAGCAGAATCGGAGATGGTAATTTTCAAATGCTGTTCCGCTTCAGATGGAATGACCCATGTATAAAAATGTGTTTTCGCATATTTTCGGAAGTTGAATAAATGGCAGGAATTCGCACCAAATATCATCATGTTATAAAGCGTTGGATAGGTATTTGAAAGGCCTTTCCAACTAGTCAAAAACATTGTAGATATGGCAGCCCTGCCTCAAGTTATACCTTTTAAAAGCACTTATTTTTTTGTAAACAATTCCCAGATCCATCCCTACCTTTTGTGGGAAAGGTAATCGAGAGACCTTCCAAACGAGTCTGAATCTGGCAACCCTGTTTAAGTTATGTTATGAGTTATGTTCAAATTTTAGAAAGTAGTGAGGAAGCCATTAACCACATAGGTGGATTAGGTTAGTTTTTTCTCAATGAAAATGAGTTCCAGTCGGAAATCGGACCGAGTACGGTAAACAAATCGAAATGTGAATGTTCAACTGACTTTTATGGAATCCTTATTGGCTTCAGCAATCGGATCATTCTACTTTTAATAATCTTTTTTGTGGTTTTAGTCGTTTTTTAGTCCCAAATCAGACTTTAAAGTCAAACAGTCCGTCTTCCCCCTGAGTCTGTGCCTCTGGGGTTATTAGGTGCAGTACTACTTTCTTGCAATCATTATTGGTTTTCAAAAAATCTAAGTTTTACCAAAAATAAAAACCCGATTTAATCCCACCTGGGGTGAGATAGAGCTTTTCTTACTAAAGAATGAAACAATGGTAGAACTTTTTTCAATTAATAACATCGACTTTGTTTATTTATAACGTCAGCACAAAAGAAAGTCTTATGATGAAAGCATTGTATTATAAATGATAAAAAACGAAACTATTGGCACTACGCCCCCCGGGGCATGGCCTTCCTCTAACGTGGGATTTCTGCTCCAGCGCCTCTGACGAGACAGGAGAAACCGGGACCGACGTTTTACTTCACCATCCGATAGAAGCTCAGTGGATAAGGCGGGAATCGAACCCGCGTCTCATAGCATCATCGGGATCGGCAGCCGAAGCCGCTACCCCTGCGCCACGAGACCCACCCCCATTATAAATGATATGATTTCCAAAAGAAATAAAAATCGCAATTTTCACCAAAAGAATATTTTCAATCGTACAATATGAGTGAGATTTTTATTGAAAATTTAAAGCTCTACAACTTTGTAGAACATACCAAAGCTGTAAAATTCGATCCTGAAAAGTTATTAGCGGATCTGGTATCAATGAGTTCATCTCAACCAATTTCGCTCACAATTTACACAGATGCTTTAAAACCCCAAAAACCTTTTTCCGCTTTTGGAGCAGGGGGCCATTTTTTCTGGGCACCCTAGTATGCATGTATGTGACTGAAACTCGCACTGAGTTTTCTCGGCACTGGTCGCAATCGACTTGGTTTAGGGTCCCATACATCGTTATTGAATTGTTTGAAGTTTCGATAAATAGTTGAAAAGTTATGTATAAAAATGTGTTTTCACAAATATCCATATGTTTGAAAAGTGAACAAAAAAAACTCAAATCCCAATATGCTATACATCGTTGGTTAGGCAATCAAAAGACCTTTCCAAAGAAACCAATACATACAAATTAAGTGATATTGGTTATTTTTTTATCCGAATCGAAAAAAAAAAATTGATGATATTTGTGTCCAAACCCATCATATCACTAATTGTTGGTAAAGAGTGAGGAAGGCATCAACCACATAGGTGGATCAAGTTAGTTTTTGTATTTTTATTTGCATTTGTCATGTTTTGTTTACGTTTGTTTTTGATAGTATTTGGCTAATTCTTCCACCTTCTATCATCTTTTGCTTTTTTGTTGTTTTCATGTTTTTCACGTTTTCTGCTAAAGAACGATACAATTGTTATTTGAATTGTAGAAAAAAATCGAAGAGGCATAGTTTGGGACATTACAAAAGTTACTGCATACTTACTTTTACAAAACATATAGCAAATGTTGATGAAAAACGCAGCCAAAGTTGACCCCTAAAAAAATGTCATTTTTAAAAACATTGGCAAAGTCAAACTTCCAACCCTAGCATTTTCTTAAATTTTAAGAGTTCTTCTATCGTATACTTTTTAAAATTGGTTTAATAATGGTTTTTTGGCGATTTTTTAGACCGAAGCCCGTGAGAGCGGCCGTGGCTGACTGGTTACGGTGTTCGCTTTGTAAGCGAATGGTTCTGGGTTCGATGCCCATCTGCTCCCAACGAGAAAGTTTAAGAAAACATAAATTTGAAATTCATGAATATGAACGAAAAATCAAAGTCGCTCGAGGCGGGGTTCGATCCTCCGTCCTTTGGATTGGTAAGCAAAAATGCTAACCACTAGGCCATGACGACTTGGTGAGCGTGGACTGGAATTAGGAATACTGTTACAGAGAGCGAGTTGTGGCGCTATAACCACGGCAAAAAGTGTCCAGGGCATTCGTGGAAATACAATGTCCCATCCCAGAGGGTCCCGGAGTACCAAACCTTCTTAGCATGGTGCTCCCAACGAATACAACCAAATCTCGGAGCGTATGGTGGTGTGTCCCACGCTTCTTCCTCCCCTGTCGATTCAGAATTGTGTTGTTGTTCGAACACTCAGTGCTCAAACTCAACCCAATTACGAGTCATCTCTGCGATACGGCTTTACGCAGTAGGCCTGGCCGCTTTAACGCTTGTGATGTTTCAATGCATTCTATTGCAATGGCGAACTACAAATGTTAATAAATGACAAGAAGAGTGCTAGGCGTCATCTAACCTAAGGCACTCTCCAGGATCCCTTCGAAAGATTGGCTGCGCTAGGGTCTGATTAGATTAGATTAGATTAGATTTTGGCGATTTTTTAGACCGAAGCCCGCCTAGAGGCGGGGAAAGGAGAACTCTTAAAATTTTAGAAAATTTTAGGGTTGGAAGCATGACTTGTGTTGTGTGACTTTGACAATGTTTTTGGAAATGTCATTTTTTCTGAGGTCAACTTTGGCTGCGTTTTCCACCAACATTTTCTATATTTTATGGAAAAATAAGTATGTAGTAATTTTTGTAGTGTCCCAGACTACGCCTCCACGTGGAAACTTAGTGGATATTCTGAATAATTTTCAAAAATCCTGAAATTGCTTCAAAATGGTTGTAAATGAAGGAAAAACAAATTCAAACTGGTTTTCATTTGATTGCAAAATTTACATTTATTCAAATTTTGAAGTTTTATTTTCTCTGGTTTGCCATGTTGGAGTTTTTTTAATCATTTTTGAAAGAGAAACACGCGCATCATCGAGTCTCCAATAAAAGCTTATTTATGCATCCTAATCCTGTTTCTCGATGGATGGAACAAACTGTCAAACCGCCTGTATATTTTTTTGCGCATTTCTCGCAAAACCATGCAAGAGGACCAAAGTCAAAGGTTGGACAAATCACGTTAACGTCGAGGAGTTATTTTTATTTATGATTTGTCAACATTTTGAGCAGAACGATCAAATTAAAAACATTTAAAACAATCAGGGCGAGTTTTTCTTTCTTTTTTTATCGACACCAATAAAACATCATGCTTCGAATTCTCTTGTTTTATTAATTATTTGGATAAGAGTTTGCATAAAAATGGTAAAAACTGTGTTTTTTTGATGAATTTTCCAACAACTTTTATTTCAAACTGATTTGGAGGCTGTAGTCATTGCCAAAACAATTCAATAAAATATGAGTATTTACCAAAAAAACAAAAATCTGGTGAAACATTTCACTGAAACATTTTAAAAGCAACGGGAAAGGCACAGCAACACTTTGAGCTCGTTTGAGACCTGAAGAATTTTAGTCCAAATTTGTGCGATTTATAAGCTAAAACGAGTGTCCGGGATTCGAAGCACAACAAGTCAACATTAAAAAGATATGCTACTATCAAAAGTGTCCAGATTTAGAATCATGACGTCATTAGCAAATTTGCGAGCATAAAACCAAAAGTTAAGGAGAGCGAGCGCGAATGAGTCAAGTCTCTCATTCTGCCGGTTCGCTCGTGAGAGTTTAGCCAGTGTGACTAAGTAAGTGCCGGGACAATCGGCGCACGAAGTTAGTCTCGTTCCACATGTCGAAGGGTTTGTCACGAAAGATTGCAGGGTTTGGCTCTAGAAGTCTAGATAATTTAATTCAGTGTGTGGAAAATCTATCAATTTGAGCGAGCTGTTGATAAATCTCCAATCAAAAACCAATACTTTGTGATTTGCTCCTTGGAAAATACCAGTAAGTGCTACTAAAGTTGAATTTTTATTCATCTTTTTTGGATGACTCATTGTTGCGCTAGACGAGGTTAAACGCGTTGCCACGCGTATCAACGCGATTTGATAATTTCTTCTTGGTGTGATTTTTGTTTAAAGATTGAGCCGATTCCGAGAATTTTAACTATCAAGTCAATTTTAAATGATGAAGTTCATTTAAAAATAACTTTGAGAACAGCATTTGATTCCAGGACCTAATGTTGGCATATCAACAATTTGGGCTGGTTTTGCCACTTGTGTTTAAAAAAGTTATGAAGCAACATTTTGAGTATATTTGCAGGGCAACGTTGTTTTAAATTAAAAAATAAACTATTTTACAAATCGAACAAACTGTAGAAATTTACTAATTTCAAACGTTTGGTTTGTGATCATTAGCCACAGAAAATTCAAAATAAATATCCTATTTCCAACAATGTTCAAATCTTACAAATTCACCCCAGATTACAGTACAAGCTCACGACAGTGTTGATACTATTTTTTTTTTAATTCTGTACTTTATTTCAGGCAAAAAAAAGGACATTCGACGCTTCATGTAAACAACAACAAACGAGTTCAGAGGTTACGAATTAGAGGCCCAACGCCATATCTCCAGAAGAGTCAAAATTGTATTTTAAAAGGTAAGTACATTTAAAGTTGTTTGACATTGAAGTTGCGTAAGTTTTTGGTTGAAGAGAAAAATTATAGTTAAGAATCAAGAGTAACCATCGAAAGTGTTCCAAAATATCTTGTTTAAATAGTGAAAGACCGCAAATTGAATGGAGTTAGGAGCAAGTCCTTAACCCTCTACTGCCCAAATTTTTTTTTCGAAAATATTTATTTTTCCCGTGTTCAGGAGGTCATTTTGAGCAACTTTTGTTCTACGAAAAACTTTACTTCTCTTGTTTTATGTTTTTCTTGTTTCATTTTTAGTATTTTAATTTGCATTTATCTTGTTTAGTTTATGTTTGTTTTTGGTAGTATTTGGTCTACTCTACCATCTACTATAATTACATTTCGCCTATCTAATTTTTTCATGTTTTTACAGTCACTTTTTCAATTTTTTGCATGTTTTTCACATTTTCTGCCATAGAATCGCACCATCATCATTTAAATTGCAAAAAAATGCGTAGAGGCATAGTCTGGCACACTACAAAAATTACTGCATACTTCTTTTTACTGAAAATATAGGAAATGTTAGTAAAAAACACAGCCAAAGTTGACTCCTAAAAAAATGACATTTTTAAAAACATTGGCAAAGTCACATAAAACAAGTTAAACTTCCAACCCTGAAATTTTCTAAAATTTTAAGAGTTCTTCTTTCCAATGCTTTTTAAATATCAAAAATCGGTTGGAAAATTGATTTTTGGCGATTTTTTAGATCGAAGCCCGTCTAAAGGCGGGGTTAGGTTGTAGAGGGTTAAACTCTCAAACATGTGAGGATGTTGGACAAGGGTGAAGTTGACTGTGTTTGAACACTTGTGTTGCACAAAACTAATTAGTTATACAAGCCAGTTATTCAAGTAGTGAAACAAAATGATATTTAACTAGTGTTGAGAATTTTTTTTCGTATGTTGAACAAAACCAACTGTCTAACTTGTATTCAACAGTCGACAAGTTATGAGTGGTACTTGGGTTATTCCAAACCTTTTTAAAAACTTTCAAAGGTTTTTTAAGAAACCTCATTAACTAATCCTTTCTTTAAACGATGGTGATAATATTCTATTAACTAATGGGGAGAAAGCCCAAAAACTTGCTCAGCAGTTTGAGAGTGCTCATCATTTCAATAGAATTTCAGAATATTGTTGAACAAGAATTTTCATCAGATGACGTTTTTAATACGGATCTAAACGAAATATAATCAATAGAATTAAAAATAAGAAAGCCCCTGGCAAGGATGGTATTTTTTTACATTTTAATTTGAAAAAAAAAAAAAAATACCAGGAGCCACTTTGAGTAGAGCATGAGTATGAGCATGAGCATGAGAGACCACCCATGGTTGTCCTTCTCCGTTGCTGAACAGGACCGTTATATGCTATCAGCACAACCAATCATACGCTTCAACGATCTAGTGGTGTTTCCCTTATCAACAGCATGCATGAATGCGCCGAAAAGATAAAACACCAAGGTCGCTGAAACACGAATGTGTGCGAATAGGCAACAGTCATTGGCCACCAACGGCGCCCGCCATGTCAGTTTGTAGATCTCGAGGGAACGGGACGGGAATGTTAGTTAGCACAGGCTGCTACCAAGGGTGGGTTCTATACGATATCCACACCCCCGCGTGTGCCGGAAAACTACTTCTACTTGGGATTTTGTTAGTGGGAAAAGGTAATGGCCAGGATTCATCATAGAGGATGATGATGTGGCCCAATAATCAATGAATTTCGTTGAGTAATAGGGTGATGTATTATGTATTCTCAAGGCAAACAAACGGTAGATGCGGATGAGACCATTCCCGGTTATTTGGTGTTGAGTTTAGCATAAATGATTCAATCTTAGACAGCCGGCTGTGGAAAGATAGAATCAAAATTATGTGTAATTATAAGGTGAAATATTATACTCAGCGTAATATATTTACGTAGAGTTGACCTGAGACTATTTATACTTTTAAATTATTATAAGATGAGCGACCAATTAATTATTGGTGAGTTATGATGATATCTGAAGGACTTGAACGCATTGAAACAATATTTTTCACCGTGCTTTACGAGCTATACCGACTGGCTCAACTGTCATTGTGACAACCAGAGCCAGCCGCACCTTCACACACAAACGCACGCAATCACCCGAAAAACTCACCGACGACGAACGACGCGAAAAAACATGCGACCCGACGGACAGGCATCGCAAAACGAACTCATTAAAATAATTTTATATCATAAGCCTTAAAACATATTCGTCGGCGTGCCTTCCGATCATCGATGATATAGAAAGGACTTAATCCAGCAATACAACTTGCTTGTCTAAAAAAAAAGAATTCGCATCGTTTCTATCGAAAACTATATAAAGAGAACAAAAAAATAACTCATCGGCCAACGAACGCGCGAACTAAAAAAATGAAAAGAAGAAGAAGAAGACCAATCACCCCATGCAGACAAACAGCGAGACAAAAGAGACGAAAATAACACGAAACAACAGGACTGCGCGTCCTCATAGGCACTACACTAATGATCAATGAACTCACTTAAACTTGATTATTCAAAAATGAAATCGAATTGATTTAAGGTAATTACCAAAGTGCAGAAAAAATTTTACGATGCGACTTCAAACCTCAATGGTTTGCTACGGCCCGAACACAACGTGGACAATCTTTAAAGGCAGAGCAAAAAAAAACAACAAACAAAAAAATACCAAGAATATTAAAAAATAGGATTCACTATCTATCACTTTTCCCACACATACTTAAAAAAATCAAGTAAACACGCAACATGGAACGAACTCACCAGATGATAGTAGATAATCCTCCACTCGCAGATATTTTCCGCTTTCATGGATGAATAAATCCGCCTTCCATCTTTTAAACACAACCGACACCGATCACTCGCAAACCAACATCACTAAACCAATGAGCCTCCCACCCAACACCCAGACTCGGTAGTCAACACCACCCACCACCAGAGCACAACGCCAGCATGTCATCTGTTTACCAACAAACCGCGATGACCCCAAACACTGACGATGCTCTCTCTCCCTCACTCAAAACGAACAAACGTCACTGGACAGCGGACGCCACTCCTCAGCCCTGCAGGAAAGTGAAGCCTCCGTTTGACACTTGCACAAATGATGCACGGTTGCAACGCGCCGACCTCACTTCGATGGATGAATGAAAAAGAAAACACCGAACCGCCGAAATATTTTATTCCAAGAACAAGCGGGAAAACCCTTGTTGTTGGAAAACCTTCACCTTCCCGGGCAACTTCTATTAAACATCCATCTTTCGAGCACACAATCAACACCAAAAACTTCCGAAAACACGACAAAATCACGAAAATCCCGGCGCACCACAAAACAATCAACCACTCGTGGGCAATGTTGCCAGAAGTCCTCTACCAGGAGCCACTTTGAGTAGATTGGTCAAAGTGTTCAACAAATGTTTTGCTTTGGCATATTTTCCCAGTAGTTGGAAAAATGCCAAAGTAATTCCGATTTTGAAACCGCTCATGCTTCAAGCTAACAACCCATTAGTATGTTTTCATCTATTAGCAAATTATTCGAAAGAATGATTCTAAATAAAATGATTGGAAGCCCGTTTTAATGGAGTACAAACTATTGGGGCATGTAATTTTATGGGAAATTTAATATACTTTTGGGATCTGCATTAACGCAGAAGAGTCCTTTTTAATTTAGAATACAATTCAACATTTTGTAGCTTTGCAAGGTTACTTTTTTATAGTGTAATAATGTTCCACAAAATTGTAGAGCAGACAATAACAAAAATTTTGATATTTCAACACAAGGGGTTTGCTTGCAACCATCATCAAATTGCCAAATTGTGAACATTGTGGCTTTCTATTAACTTTTGATTTCCTTTTTTAGGCTCATCAAACATCATCGCCTGATTCACCAAAGGATTTGGTTGGCAACAAAAACAACTAATATTGTTTCATTTCCTGCTTAAAATTCAGTAAGTTTATTCTGAATATTATTCGTTGCCATCAACTGATTCTTTGTTGATTTACAGACATTCTCCCAGAGTCCCTCATAAAACCACCCTGAAAAAACAGCCAAAATGTCTCAGCGAAAGGTTGACACGGATGCTGAGGAGGCGCACTGTAGCAGCAAAAGGCCAAAGCTTGCTCATCAAAAGGATCAGCCATCGAGTGATTTCACCTACTCGCGACGACCAGGCACGTCTGCCATTGCTGGACACCACTATGAGAGTAAGCTATTAGCCCTAATGCTCCATCGGCTGATTGATTCTGGAACTCCCTTCTATCTGGGATCGAACCTTGACGAGATGGGACAGTTTGATGATTTGGTCATACGGAGAGACATAAACGGCGGAAGAAGAATACAAGTTGTTCTTGTTCAGGCCAAACACCGGGATGATCCGAAAAATAACAAAATTACATTGAAACAAGTTAACGACACAACGATTGAAAAGAAAAACCAAAAGAACTTCTTAAATTTGGTAAAAAACTTCAAAAACTACTTAGAAGTAAGAGAACAGTTCAGCCCCTCAAACACTGCCGGATTCTTCCAAGGGAGCTTCGAGGAGATCGACTTTGAAATTGCCGTTTTCACCAATGCAAAGTGTGATTTCACTCCTTCAAAACAAGCAGAACTAAATCCGCTGCTCAAAACAAACGACGAAGGAAGGGCATTTCAAATTGAGCCAAGCGAAGCAATGATTGAAATTTTAAGCAAAGACACAATAACGAGTGAAATTCTTCAAAATGAAGGAAAAGACGTGAATGAGCAAAATTGTAAATCGATCGTTGAAGATTTTTTCAAATCATATAAAATTTACTACAACCAAGGAAATGAAAAAGAAGTGGGGCAAATCACCGTGAAGGAAATTGGCAACAATAATTCAGTTTTATATATAATGTATCACGCTTTGGTTCAAACATATTGGGAAGAAAAGGGAGAAGTTTATTTCCTCACAAAAGAGTGCGATTTTCTGGATAATGCTTTGAAAAAAGTTAACGAACAATCAATGCTGATGAATCTTACTGAAATTTGTTTCAAGTCTTCAAAGCGATTTAATTTAGATTTCAGCGCAGAGTCATTCCAAGAGCTTGGTTTCGATACAATTCCAGCTGACAAACGAATAATCAACGTTAGCAGCAAAGTTCCAATACTGAGCTATGCTAAAATATGCCAACATTTGATTCAAAAATTTAAACTATCACTCGCCATTGTGGATTTTGATCTAGATGGAGTTGACAGCGGAGAAATTTTATCGACGTTTTTAGAACCGAACGAGTTCAAATGTTTGATCGTGCGCAGTTCGAAAGAAGTTGCAGAGTTGAAACAATCCCAACTGGGAACGAAACTGGCAGAGTGTGGAAAATACATCATTTTGATCAGTGAAGCTGGGTTGATGCTGGAGTTGCACCAAGTTAAAGATTTGAAGATTGATTTTGCGGATCTCACGACGAACTGTCGGAGTGGTTTGATGGATAGTAAAATGGTTTCATTCCAGGGCAGACCGATAAAACTTGTCGATCTCATTGGAGAACCTGATGAGAATGGGTCGAATGACTCAGGCAGATTAATCACTGGAGCGATTTTGCTCAATTTGCTAGAAAATGATTCTTTACAAATTGCTCCAATGGATAATGAGCAAGTTCCTTATTATATTGCCCGTCGGTTCAAACGGTTGAGAAAAATGACAAAAAATCATGACAAAGACAAATTTGAAATAATTGATGACACAAAAAATATTCAAGAAAACCTCAAAGACTTAGTGATCATCTCAGAAACAAAAGAGCACTTTCATGAGATTTGCTCTCGACATCCATTACGCAATGTTCACTGGTTCAAGCAGCACAAAGATCACTTTTTATGGCAATGTTCTTTAAACAGTGTTGCCAAACTGCGTGAACTTTTGCAGTACGATGATGAAGAGTTTCCTTTGGTGAATTTTAAATCATTTTCCGAACCAGTGGTGATCATAGCTGATGAGCCTGGAATGGGTAAATCCACCTTGATGACCCAACTTGAGCAACAAAATGAGATTTCCAGTCTTTCGATGGTAATTCGAATCAATTTGAATGATTACACTTCAAAATTTAAGAGCATGGAAAACAAAAAAGTAGATTTTGAAGAAGTAAAAAGTTTCTTACTTTATGTGATGCAAAAAGCGAATGCAAATTCAAACAGTGAGATGATAAAATTTGAACAAATCTTGTTTGAAAGATTCTTAAATAAAAAAAATGTGATTCTCTTAGTTGATGGGTTTGATGAGATTGCTCCCAATTATGTCAAATCGGTTTTGGAATTTTTAAACACTGTCAAAGAGCACGTAATGAAACTAATAGTTACTACTCGTGACAACAGTGCAAAAGTTACACTGGAAAATAGTTTAAACGTTTTTGCGCACTCTTTTGTTCCATTCACAGAAAACGATATTCGTAATTTTTTGGAAATGTTTTGGAAGACTAATCTCACAGACGCTGAATTGAACCAAACTCGATTCGAAGAATTTGTGACCGCAATGTTGAAACAGTACACGCAAACTTATTTTAATGGAAAAAGCTTTATAAGCACTCCTTTGCACATTGAAATGATTGCAACATGTCTTCAAGATGTGTTAGAAGATTACATTAAATCTGGTAATTCTGTCTCCTTAAACCTGTTCAAAACGAAACTTAATCTATGTTTTCTTTACAAGAAATTTATCAAAATAAAATTTGAAAATGTATACTTAAAGGAGAAACAAAATATTGATCCATCCGCAGTAATTTGCACTGAATATGAATTCTTTAAGTTGTTCAAAGAATCGCATACAAGACTTGCTTTGTATGCCATTTTTGATGAGAATACTTTGAAATTATTACTATCGAAAGAAGAGTATTCAAAAATTAAAAAAGACATCGAAAATGTTAAAATTGGGAAGGAAAAACGTGGTTTCGTCAGTCGAATAGTGGATGGAAAGCCGCAGTTCGCTCATTTAACATTTGCCGAGTTTTTTGTCGCAAAAGCTGTCTGGAAATGGCTTAAAAATTATTCGTCTGATCAGCACGATGCAGCAAATGCTCTGCTGGAGAATTTAGTCGGAAATGATAAGAGACAAATATGTCAATTTATTCAAACTAAGGCACTGAGTGATTTTACTCAAGCGGGAAATGCAACAGATTTAGTGGATCTGATTTTAGGTAAACTCAAGAGCATCTTTTTGGTAGAGCATGATGGGTGTCAGTCATTCGAACGATTTTCTTCCGATTATTTACTTAGTGTAGTGGAACATTGTTTGATTAATCCCTCTGACGCAATGCTTAATGCAACAATTAATTTGTTAACAGACGATGAAAAATATAGACTTTTGATTTCTTCAGCCAAGATGGGTTATTCAAAGTTGGTGCGTATTTTAGCCACTCAATTAGGGACGGATTTTCTCAAGAAAGCTTTTTCTGAAAATTATAGTTGGGGATTTTCACCGCTTTACTTGGCTGCCAGCAATCATCATTATGAAATTGTAATATCTCTTGTAAGGGAATTTGGCTACGATGTCACATGGATTGATAAGTTTTATCATTCTTTTTGTTCTCATTTGCTAACTAATGAGCAATATGATTCAATTAAAAACCTCCTCAAGATGGGACTTAACGAACTTGGCCAGCCATACGCAAACAACTCAAAGCTTCCCATATATGATGCACTCAGCAATGAAGAAACACCTCAGAATGTGATTGAAATGCTGCTGGATGTCACAGACGTTGACATTTTCAATAATAACAATTTTTCCGACGTCAGTTTTCTTTTGCTCCGTTACGATCTGTCATTGACGAAAAAGTTTTTGGAGAGGGGCTTTTCACTCAGACAGCCCATGATCAGTTGGCGTGGATACCGAATAATGCCTTCCGTCACACTTTCTCGTTTTGATGGTTTAACATTTGATGCCTTCAACCGAGTTTGGATCGACCGAATGCGATTTTTGTGTGAAAACGGCGTTGGATTCGATACTGAATTACCGGCAAGACTTACAAAAATTCATTGCATGTTGAAGCTATTTAAAATATACACTTTGGACAAGACCAATTGGGTAAAGACACTCTTGAAAGCTTTTGTTACCTGTGAAAAGTGCAATGAAATAGTTTTGAAAATTGATTCGTGGATGATTAGTTTAGATTTTGACGGTAAAATTATTAGATTAAATAAAATCATGAGAAAATCTACTCTAGACAAAATAAAGCTGCTCTTGAAGGATGGACTTTTGCTTAACAAAATAATGAATGAGGAAGAAATTCTACGTGTTTTGGATTTGGCTGACCTGCCAGAAACTACGGACGAAATGAAACATATTGTTTCAGAAGCATTTGATTTTTGGTCAGTATATGAAATTGAAGATCTTTTAAAAGCGAAATTGAAAGAGGAGTTTTTAAATCCAGACTTGCACATAAAAATATCCTCGATTCTATCAAAATTCATACAGTTCATGACAGATTTGTGCACGAAATGGCGCAACATAATGGCTGCTATTGAAAATGACAATCTAGATGGAATTCGCATTGCACTTGAAAGCCTTGATTTGAATTTGCGCAAAACCGTAATAAATAGTTGGGACGATGAATACGGATCCCCTTTGCATTTTGCTGCTTATCATCGTAATTATCAAATAACAAAGTTTCTACTTGAAAATGGAGCCAATCCAAACAGTAGAACTGATTTCTATTGCACATCTAAAAAAATGTCATTTGATAAAAATGTCAACAAAATAATTGTAAATGAAGCAGTCACTCCAATGTTCACCGCCGCAGCAAAAGGTGACTTGCCAATAGTTAAGTTGCTACACGAAAAAGGAGGTTGCATTAATGCCAAAACTTTGCTCTTAGAGGACACACCTCTAAACGTAGCAGAAGCTGCTGACCACTCTGATGTGATTGATTATCTAATTGGAAATGGAGCTGAACGAGGAAGCGGTTACCTGAGTAATATAGTTGTACGCTAATCTGATTCTCATTCCCACTGATAACATTTATTTGTTCGGGTTGATACAGAAAGTAAAGTTAAACTTAAATTGCCCATAATCGCAAAATAATATCTTTTTGTGTTTATCAGCTTTTTTTTGATAAATTTCAATTCAATTTAATCACTTTATTTTAATTATTAACGAAGCCTTGATGCATCGTTTTCTGTCAAAGATGCCTTGAAAAATATTGCCTTGGGCTAAACAAAACATCTGCAGTACCAAGAAAAAACTATTTAATATGCGAATAAGAGAGTGTAGAAACTGCTTGTTAACATACGTTTAAAGATAAATTTTATAAAATTATTAAGACAGATATTTGTTTTAAAGGTCTTAGCTTGTAAGTAGCTTTATAAATAAAAATTAAAACCTGTAAAATCAGACCAAACTTTTTCTTGAATCCGAAATCCATTATCTTTCCTTACAGTAAAGTGTCACAGTGATTCAAAGTGAGCAATTTAGATTGGTACGATGGTTTACATGGGACGGACTTACCCGCGTGCACAATTAATGTAACGCAAAAGTGCATCATTTACTGAACCTGATTGATGAAGAATACACGTAGGCAATATGTTTAGAGAAAGGGATAAACCCGAATAACTTTTTAATCGATTTTCTCAAAAGTTTAAAATTTTACTGCTCAATTATTTTTATTATTTCACAGAAAAAAAAACTGAAATACACAACTATGCCATAAAGCTTGCCCAATCGAGCGAATTCGCTAACTTATTCAACTGAAATCTGCCTCAAAAAGTCCCAATCATTCGAGTTGCATTCTGATTCTGGACCGTTACGGGTCAAACGAACGCACCATAAACTAAAAACTAAAAACTAAAAACTAAAAACTAAAAACTAAAAACTAAAAACTAAAAACTAAAAACTAAAAACTAAAAACTAAAAACTAAAAACTAAAAACTAAAAACTAAAAACTAAAAACTAAAAACTAAAAACTAAAAACTAAAAACTAAAAACTAAAAACTAAAAACTAAAAACTAAAAACTAAAAACTAAAAACTAAAAACTAAAAACTAAAAACTAAAAACTAAAAACTAAAAACTAAAAACTAAAAACTAAAAACTAAAAACTAAAAACTAAAAACTAAAAACTAAAAACTAAAAACTAAAAACTAAAAACTAAAAACTAAAAACTAAAAACTAAAAACTAAAAACTAAAAACTAAAAACTAAAAACTAAAAACTAAAAACTAAAAACTAAAAACTAAAAACTAAAAACTAAAAACTAAAAACTAAAAACTAAAAACTAAAACTAAAACTAAAAACTAAAAACTAAAAACTAAAAACTAAAAACTAAAAACTAAAAACTAAAAACTAAAAACTAAAAACTAAAAACTAAAAACTAAAAACTAAAAACTAAAAACTAAAAACTAAAAACTAAAAACTAAAAACTAAAAACTAAAAACTAAAAACTAAAAACTAAAAACTAAAAACTAAAAACTAAAAACTAAAAACTAAAAACTAAAAACTAAAAACTAAAAACTAAAAACTAAAAACTAAAAACTAAAAACTAAAAACTAAAAACTAAAAACTAAAAACTAAAAACTAAAACTAAAAACTAAAAACTAAAAACTAAAAACTAAAAACTAAAAACTAAAAACTAAAAACTAAAAACTAAAAACTAAAAACTAAAAACTAAAAACTAAAAACTAAAAACTAAAAACTAAAAACTAAAAACTAAAAACTAAAACTAAAAACTAAAAACTAAAAACTAAAAACTAAAAACTAAAAACTAAAAACTAAAAACTAAAAACTAAAAACTAAAAACTAAAAACTAAAAACTAAAAACTAAAAACTAAAAACTAAAAACTAAAAACTAAAAACTAAAAACTAAAAACTAAAAACTAAAAACTAAACACTAAAAACTAAAAACTAAAAACTTAAAACTTAAAACTTAAAACTTAAAACTTCAAACTTCAAACTTCAAACTTCAAACTTCAAACTTCAAACTTCAAACTTCTAACTTCAAACTTCAAACTTCAAACTTCAAACTTCAAACTTCAAACTTCAAACTTCAAACTTCAAACTTCAAACTTCAAACTTAAAACTTAAAACTTCAAACTTCCAACTTTATACTTCAAACTTCAAACTTAAAACTTAAAACTTAAAACTTAAAACTTAAAACTTAAAACTTTAAACTTAAAACTTAAAACTTAAAACTTAAAACTTAAAACTTAAAACTTAAAACTTAAAACTTAAAACTTAAAACTTAAAACTTAAAACTTCAAACTTCAAACTTCCACCTTCTTCCTTCTAACTTCAAACTTCAAACTTCAAACTTCAAACTTCAAACTTCAAACTTCAAACTTCAAACTTCAAACTTCAAACTTCAAACTTCAAACTTCAAACTTCAAACTTCTAACTTCAAACTTCAAACTTCAAACTTCAAACTCAAACTTCAAACTTCAAACTTCAAACTTCAAACTTCAAACTTCAAACTTCAAACTTCAAACTCAAACTTCAAACTTCAAACTTCAAACTCAAACTTCAAACTTCAAACTTCAAACTTCAAACTTCAAACTTCAAACTTCAAACTTCAAACTTCAAACTTCAAACTTCAAACTTCAAACTTCAAACTTCAAACTTCAAACTTCAAACTTCAAACTTCAAACTTCAAACTTCAAACTTCAAACTTCAAACTTCAAACTTCAAACTTCAAACTTAAAACTTAAAACTTCAAACTTCAAACTTCAAACTTCAAACTTCAAACTTCAAACTTCAAACTTCAAACTTCAAACTTCAAACTTCAAACTTCAAACTTCAAACTTCAAACTTAAAACTTAAAACTTCAAACTTCAAACTTCAAACTTCAAACTTCAAACTTCAAACTTCAAACTTCAAACTTCAAACTTCAAACTTCAAACTTCAAACTTCAAACTTCAAACTTCAAACTTCAAACTTCAAACTTCAAACTTCAAACTTCAAACTTCAAACTTCAAACTGGGCTTCAAACTTGGGCTTCAAACTTCAAACTGGGCTTCAAACTTCAAACTCAAACTTCAAACTTCAAACTTCAAACTTCAAACTTCAAACTTCAAACTTCAAACTTCAAACTTCAAACTTCAAACTTCAAACTTCAAACTTCAAACTTCAAACTTAAAACTTAAAACTTAAAACTTAAAACTTAAAATTAAAATCTTCAAACTTCAAACTTCAAACTTCAAACTTCAAACTTCAAACTTCAAACTTCAAACTTCAAACTTCAAACTTCAAACTTCAAACTTCAAACTTCAAACTTCAAACTTCAAACTTCAAACTTCAAACTTCAAACTTCAAACTTCAAACTTCAAACTTCAAACTTCAAACTTCAAACTTCAAACTTCAAACTTCAAACAGATCGGGCTTCAAACTGGGCTTCAAACTGGGCTTCAAACTTCAGGCTTCAAACTTCAAACTTCAAACTCAAACTTCAAACTTCAAACTTCAAACTTCAAACTCAAACTTCAAACTTCAAACTTCAAACTGGGCTTCAAACTCAAACTTCAAACTTCAAACTGGGCTTCAAACTTCAAACTTCAAACTTCAAACTTCAAACTTGGGCTTCAAACTTCAAACTTCAAACTTCAAACTTCAAACTTCAAACTTCAAACTTCAAACTTCAAACTTCAAACTTCAAACTTCAAACTTCAAACTTCAAACTTCAAACTTCAAACTTCAAACTTCAAACTTCAAACTTCAAACTTCAAACTTCAAACTTCAAACTTCAAACTTCAAACTTCAAACTTCAAACTTCAAACTTCAAACTTCAAACTTAAAACTTAAAACTTAAAACTTAAAACTTAAAACTTAAAATTAAAATCTTCAAACTTCAAACTTCAAACAAAAAACTAGAAACCGAAATCAAATACCACAAAACTCCCTGAATTCAACCCCTCGTCCACTTGAACTTTACCATTATTACTGACTGTCTACCGAAGCCAGGGGGGATGGGTTTGGTTTGATGCCGGAAGCCGCCGCCGCCACTCACCGTGTGACGTTTCGTGAGAAAGTCTGTGGCGAGACGGTTTGCGTCGGATTCCGGATCTAGGCCAACAAAGCGGCGGTGGAACGGGAACCGCCCGACTGTCATCGACCTCCCCTTTCTTGCACCGATAAAAGGGGGTGAATTTGGTGAGTTACATCGCTTGTAAGTGTTGGTGAGAGCTGCTGCCGTGGCAGAGGGGTGAGAACCAAGCCTGTTTTATTTTCTGCAAAGGGCTTGAAATGTTGCAGTTTACAAGAGTTACACGATTTTGTCGGAAGAATGGGTGTGGGAAGGGAGGGAGGGGGTGGTTAAGTGATGAACCACGGACAAACAGACGTAAATCTCTTTCAAATTCCATAAATCGACAATTTAACCGTTTATTTGGTTGAACAGAAACTCACCACGGCAAATTGGAATTCACCACAGCTCATTAACATGCCGTTGACAGTTGTTCTGTTCACAACGAGATGAAGCGTTTTCAATGCATCTGTTTGTCTGTGGCCATCTCTTATTTGTTTATGGGTTCGTAGGCTTGGGCAGGGGCAACCAGAAGGACTCAGAGTTTAGCTTTGATCTTTTCAGAACGAATCAAGATGAGCATTTTTCACATTTTTGGTTGCTTCTTTTATGTCAGGGCCGTGTTTTGTTTAGAGGTGTGATGTAAAGGTTTTCTTTTTTTGAAGTTGTGGTTCGCATTCAAGTGGCGCACTTTGTTAGAGCTGCTCTTGAGCTTGTCGTTTAGGGGGTAAATTGACTTGTTGTTGCTTGTAAATATTAAGTGGTAAGAGCTGTTGAAAATCTGATGATTTAACACGATTTGTATTCAAAGAAAATAAATAATTTCAAGCAATTGTCAAGATCATTAATCGTAAAAATCAATCAATATAACAGTCAACTTTAACTATAAATTTATCTATAATTATTTTCAATTAATTATCACTTTTTTTGACAATCATTTTTTTATTTTAGGCATTTTTCAATATTTTAAGAATTTGAAAAAAATCTTATACAAACCAAAACCAAAACCAAAACCAAAACCAAAACCAAAACCAAAACCAAAACCAAAACCAAAACCAAAACCAAAACCAAAACCAAAACCAAAACCAAAACCAAAACCAAAACCAAAACCAAAACCAAAACCAAAACCAAAACCAAAACCAAAACCAAAACCAAAACCAAAACCAAAAAAACCAAAACCAAAACCAAACCAAAACCAAAACCAAAACCAAAACCAAAACCAAAACCAAAACCAAAACCAAAACCAAAACCAAAACCAAAACCAAAACCAAAACCAAAAAACCAAAACCAAAACCAAAACCAAAACCAAAACCAAAACCAAAACCAAAACCAAAACCAAAACCAAAACCAAAACCAAAACCAAAACCAAAACCAAAACCAAAACCAAAACCAAAACCAAAACCAAAACCAAAACCAAAACCAAAACCAAAACCAAAACCAAAACCAAAACCAAAACCAAAATTGCTGCTGCCAAACTTGTATGGAGCCTTCTACAGGAAAATCTCTTTTTACGCGAATTTTGGTTTTGTCTTAAACAAAATCGCGTGAAAAGAGTTTTCAATATTTTTGAGTTTTATTAAGAATTGTTATGATTTTTTATACATAGCAAAAAATTGAGTAATTTTGGAAGGTGTAGTTTAAGAAGTTTGAATATTACCTCTTTTATGATGTAATTTTACCTCAATTAAGACTAAAAAAGTGAAATTACACCAGAATAGGGGTAAAATTACACATTTTCAGAGGTAAAATTACACATTAGGGTGGCTTGAAGTTGTATGGGAAAATTTCAAAATGGACTAATTCAATCAGAACAGGCATTTTCTGGTCCCATTTGGGCCCCCAAACAACCCCCCAAAATTTGGGAGCGATTGGGTTTGACCCGGCTTTCCGCAAAGCGATTCAAATTTGTATGGAAATTTGTATGGGAAAACCCTCTTTTTTACATTTTATTTTTTATCATTTTCATTTTTCACTCAATTTAAAAACTAACACCGTAGAAGTATAGCCCTGAATGTCCTCTAAAACTTTCCCGAAGAAAGTATGGTCCTATCTTGCTTCTGGAAAAAGATACAGAGTTTGTAAAAGAGGCATTTCAAAATAAGTGCTGAAAATTATTTTTCTTGCCAACACTGCCAGTACTTCGGTAGATATTTCGGAATCTTATTTTTTAACGTAATAAGGAAGCAACCTAGCAAAATGGTGTCTTAGGAAAAGTTGTTGTATATGAATGTGGCTTTTATTTAAAATTATTGACATGCAGGGTGACACACCTACAGGGTGTCAACCAAGCTCTAACTTCTACTGGTTAAAGCGTTGGTGTCTTAGGAAAAGTTGTTAAGCTAATTATTCCAAGAAATTTTGACATGGTTGGAACACAGGGTGGCACATCTATAGGGTGTCAACCAGACGTGCATCCGCTCTAACTCCTCTTTTAGAAGAACTTGTTTGGCATTTGGCGTAGATGATTCCCAGCATATTGTGCCAGTGTTTAGAGTACACGAATTACGCTAATCTTTAAGGCTCCCGAAGACCCTGAGAGGCTATATTATAAACCAAGTGAGATGTAGGGTAAGAACCGTTAAGTGCACTCAAAGAGCTTTTAAGATGTTCTTCTTGAGCGCTTATGAGAACAGTCACGTGAAAATATACCTAAAGTCGGTTTTTCCAATGAACCAATGCTTTCTAAACATTATTCATGCTAAAAAAATGACGTTTTTAACTGACAACAAGCACAACATTACGTTAAACTTAAATGCCAACCAGAACAAGCTGAGTGCCGATAAGAAGAGCTCTTAGTGCCGATGCATGTCTGGTGTCAACCCATTTCTCGTTTCTATTTAAGACCTTTTTGATCACTGTAAAGTGGGCGAAAAAGGGCACAAATCGCAAATTAGGCCTGCCACGCAAAAGGAGGCTGAACAAAAATTCGTCAAAAGTCATTTTTTCACATTAAATTTTCTGGGGAATCGATTGCACATGTTTAAAAACCCGGTAAAAAGTTAAGATGCTAGTTTGGTAACTTTCTGATAAGTTGTATTTTTTCTGTAAATTGCTCTATGAAAAAAGGAAGCTGAATGATGGATTTTTTTTCTGTAAAAATGTTCAGGACATTGGAGCAATCTCTACAATATCGGCCGATTTGGTTCAAACTTTTCAAACTTCCCTATCATCAAAGAAACCATTTTGTGTTATTGGTTCACCCATACAAATATCCATACAATTTTGGCAGCTGTTCATACAAAAATGGTACGTAAATATAAAAAAATCTGTAACTTTTCATGATTTTTTTTATTGATTTTTTGTCTTGGGAAAAGTTGTAGGTATTGATGAAGACTATTCAGAAATAAATAGAAACAAGGAAAAAAATTGGTGTTTTTTTTCACAAAAAAAATCTGTTTTCCAAAATCCGTATATTTTAATCTTTGATTTTTTTCAAATATGTTTTAGGTGTCAAACCCCCGCATATTTTAAGCCATTCAGAAGTTTGAACCAAAATTTTTCCGACGAGTTATAATTTGTTAACATAGTGATTTTTGTAAAAAAAAATCTAGTACTTAAAATTTGTTGACCTAATTTTTTTATGTAAAATTAAATTTGCAAGATCGGAAACTGTTTTTAATCATGCGCAATCGATTCTCCAGAAAATTTTATGTGAAATAATGACTTTTGAGGAATTTTTGTTCAGCCTCCTTTTGCGTGGCAGGCCTAATTTGCAATTTGTGCCCTTTTTCGCCCAATTTACAGTGATCAAAAAGGTCTTAAATAGAAACGAGAAATGGGTTGACACCCTATAGATGTGCTACCCTGTAGATGTGCCACCCTGTAGATGTGCCACCCTGTCTTCCAACTATGTCAAAATTTCTTGGAATAATTAGCTTAACAACTTTTCCTAAGACACCAACGCTTTAAAAGGTCACCAGTAGAAGTTAGAGCTTGGTTGACACCCTGTAGGTGTGTCACCCTGCATGTCAATAATTTTAAATAAAAGCCACATTCATATACAACAACTTTTCCTAAGACACCATTTTGCTAGGTTGCTTCCTTATTACGTTAAAAAATAAGATTCCGAAATATCTACCGAAGTACTGGCAGTGTTGGCAAGAAATATAATTTTCAGCACTTATTTTGAAATGCCTCTTTTAAAAACTCTGTATCTTTTTCCAGAAGCAAGATAGGACCATACTTTCTTCGGGAAAGTTTTAGAGGACATTCAGGGCTATACTTCTACGGTGTTAGTTTTTAAATTGAGTGAAAAATGAAAATGATAAAAAATAAAATGTAAAAAAGAGGGTTTTCCCATACAAATTTCCATACAAATTTGAATCGCTTTGCGGAAAGCCGGGTCAAACCCAATCGCTCCCAAATTTTGGGGGGTTGTTTGGGGGCCTAAATGGGACCGGAAAATGCCTGTTCTGAAAAATCGATCATGTCGAGCCACCCTATTACACATTTTCAGGGGTAAAATTTCAATGATTTTTTTTTCTGTGCATAATAATAATGTAATAACAGGTTATCGGGTATTCAAATCAGCTTCAATGACCTACGCTGGATACTCTGCAGCAGGTTGAGCTAATCTGGGTTATCCTAAAACATCAGGAAGTTATGAACTGAACTGAATCTACCTGTTCAACAAGGGTCTGTACCGGTGTATTTACCACCGTGATAATTTCAGGTAGCTTTCGTGACCTACCTTGTGATCTGTTGGAATGTACTAGGTCATCCAAGAACTCACGGAAATTATGGCCTGGATATCTACCTGATCAACGGGCGTCTAAATGTCTATCTTAACCATCGGTATGGCTTTTGGTAGCTTCAGTGGACCACAATTGGCATTCTGCGACATGTTGGGTGATTTTGGGTTATCCAGGAACTCCCGAAAGTCATGGCCTGGATATCTACCCGAACAACGGGGATCTATATGGCTATATAAACCATAGGTATAGCTTCAGGTAGCTTCAGTGGACCACGATGGACACTCTGTGGCTTGTTTAGGGTCATCCAGAAACTCCTGAGATTCATGGCCTGGATATCTACCTAGTCAACGGGGGTCTATATGGGTGAATTAACAATCGGTATAGCTTCAGGTAACTTCAGTGAACCATGATGGAAATTCTGTGGCATGTTGGAAGATTTTGGGTCATCCAGGAACTCCCGGAAGTCATGGCCTGAATATCTACATGATAAACAGGTGTCTATATGGCTATATTAACCGTCTGTATAGCTTCAGATAGCTTCAGTGGACCAAGACGGGCATTCTGCGGCATGTTGGATTGTTTTGGGTCATTCAGGAACTCCCGGAAGTCATGGCCTGGATATCAACCTGATCAACAGGTATCTACATGGGTATAATATCCATCGGTATAGCTTCAGGTAACTTCACTGAACCACGATGGATACGCTGGAGTACTTTGGATTGTTATAGGTCGATGAAAAGCTATACCGATTGTTAATTCACCCAAATAGACCCCCGTTCATCAGGTAGATATCCAGGCCATGACTCTCAGGAGTTCCTGGATAACCCAAAATCATCCAACATGCCGCAGAATTCCCATCGTAGTCCACTGAAGCTACCTGAAGCTATACTGATAGTTAATATTGCCATATAGAAACCTGTTGATCAGGTAGATATCCAGGCCAAGACTTCCGGGAGTTCCTGGGTGACCCAAAACAATCCAAAATGCTGCAGAGTATCGATAGTGGTCCACCGAAGCTACCTGAAGCTATACCGATGCTAAATATTGCCATATAGATCCCTGTTGATCAGGTAGATATCCAGGCCAAGACTTCCGGGAGTTCCTGGATGACCCAAAACAACCCAAAATGCTGCAGAGTATCGATAGTGGTCCACTGAAGTTACCTGAAGCTATACCGATGGTTAATACAGCCATATAGACCCCCGTTGATCAGGTAGATATCCAGGCCTTAACTTCCGGAAGTTCCTGGGTGACCTATAACAATCCAACATATCCCAGTGTATTCATCGTGGTTCACTGAAGCTACCTGAAGCTATACCGATTGTTAATACACCCATATAGACCCCCGTTGATCAAGTAGATATCCAGGCCAAGACTTCCGGGAGTTCCTGGGTGACCCAAAATAATCCAATATGCCGCTGAATGCCCTTCGTAGTCCACTGAAGTTACCTGAAGCTATACCGATGGTTAATACAGCCATATAGACCCCCGTTGATCAAGTAGATATCCAGGCCTTAACTTCCGGGAGTTCCTGGATGACCTCGTACATTCCAACAGAACGCAGCGAGTCCGTCGTGGCTCACTGAAGCTACCTGAAGCTATATCGATGGTGAATACAGACGGAAGTTCTTATAACATCCCAATATGATGCAGAGTATCCGTAGGTCACTGGAGCTACTGATGGTGAAAACCCCGACTTTGGTCCCCGTTTAAATTGTATTTTGTTTAGTTATGTTATTAAAACATTTTCGCATGGTTTTGGAACACCTGGGATGTTCTAGTCCATCAGAAACTTCCGGGAATTTTATGAAACTGGCTTACCAAAGAAACTTCAAAAATTTTGACAACGGATCCTACCCAGACTGCTTCAGTGAGTGCGGTAGGCTACAGTACATTGTTGTAACAACTTTTTGGGATGATCTGGATCATCCAAGGACTCCCTGGAGTTAAGACCTGTGGGTCTACCACCGTAACAAGCCAGAGGTCGACGGGTTTTGACCCCGGAACATACCCGCATAGCTTCAGTGAGTATGGTAGACTACTTTCCACATGTGTTGAGATGTCCTGGGTCATCCAAGGATTCCCTGGAGTTAAGATCTGCAGGTTGACCACCGTAACAAGCCAGATGTCGTCGGATTTTTATCCTGTGACATACCCGCATAGCTTCAGTGTGTACTGTAGACTTCATTCCTGGTATGTTGGGATCTTCCAACAAGTCCTTGGATGACCCAGGACATCCAAACACAAAAAACGTCAACAATACGCACTGAAGCTATGCTGATATATTCCGGGGTCTAAAACCGTCAACCTCTGGCTTGTTACGGCGGTAGATCCACAGATAACTCCAGTGAGTCCTTGAATGACCCAGGACATCTTAAAACATCTGGAAAGTAGTCTACCATACTCACTGAAGCTATGCGGATATGTTCGGGGGTCAAAAACCGTCGACCTCCAGGGAGTCCTTGGATGACCCAGATCATCCCAATAAGTTGTTACAACAATGTACTGTAGCCCACCGTACTCACTGGAGTAGTCTGGGTAGGATCCGTTGTCAAAATTTTGATGTTTCGACTTGTTTCTTTGGTAAGCCAGTTGCACAAAATTTCCGGAAGTTTCGGATGGACTAGAACATCCCAGGTGTTCCAAAACCATGCGAAAATGTTTTAAATATCATAACTAAGCAATATTCAATTGATACATTTTGAAAATTCTTCGACAAATTACGAAATCCCAAAGACTCTTGATTTAAGTCAGATTCTCAATTTAAGTCACGGAAATTCTTTTTTTTAAACGATTCTCGATTTAAACACCCCCATTTCGTTGTGCAAATCAAGAATATGGCACAAAAATGCTTTTTGGTTTCAGGGATGCCCTTAAAAAAATTCGAGCCATTTCGAAATTTTTTTGAAATCCAATTTGAGAGTTCAGCAACTCACCACGGCCATTGCAAATTTCACCTCAGTGAATTCACTCGCGTTTGACAGCATTTGCTTGATGTTTTATTGCAGAATCTTTGATAATTTTGTTTAAAAAAAAACATCGCCAATGTCTAAATTCACCCCTGCAGTAACTTCCTCACCAACCGATCAAAACAAACACACACACACACGCAGAAGTGTGTCACATGTGTCTACCGTGTCCCAGCACGTGTCCCCCCCTTCCCCCTACCCCACCCAGAGTTACAACTGTCAGCCTGAGTATGTAAAGAGTTACTGACGATGACGGCGCCCCCGCAAGGTAGGCATCGTGCACCACACTTACACTTGCGCGCACTCGTATTGGTGCAATGGTGCACTTTTTTCGCCGTGCACTGCTGATAACAGTCAACAGTCACGGTTTTTGGTCTCTTTTTGGTCTATCCGCGCTCAGAATGCCTTCAAGAGTGGTGAGTTTTGGCTAGTTTTGTTTGGCGACAGCACGCGCGGCGATCGGAGTTGGCGGCGAAGCCGCCGAATTAAAGTGCGACAAGTTGTGTGCGTACCGCGGAAGAGCCTGCTGACGTTTTCGAACGCAGGTGAGTGACGGAGAGTGCCGGAGAGAGTGAGTGCTTCTAGTTGGGGTAGGTCATCGCGGCGCAGACGGTTTGAGTGACGGCGATGATGAGTGGCAGTGCGGTGAGTTCCGTCTCCGTCTGGTGCGCATGTAAACAAAGGATGTTTTTGAGGGGGGGGGGGGAGGGGTGGTGGGTTCCCCGTCCTGGCTGTCAGACGGGTGGTAAATATATGTACCTTTAATGGGTGTCGTTGAGGGGGGTGAGGGGGAAGTGGGTAGTAAAGCAGAGAGACCAATAAATTTAACGAGCTCCGTACGAGGAGCCTTCGTAAGCGGTTCGGGTGCACTTCGGTGCAGTCCGGCTGTAATCGCGCGCGCCTGGATGGTATGCAGCCGGGTGCAGCAGCAGCAGTTGCAATGGGCGCTTCGGGAGGCGTTCGGCATTCGGTGTGTTGTGTGTAAAGTTTGTTGATTTTTTGTCGGCGCGGGTATTGGGCAGTATCGTGGCAAGGCCGGGGGTATGGCGGCGACCATGTGCATCGCCCGACCAGCTCGCAGTAGCTGCATGGAACGCGTCGTTGTAGTCGTCGTCGTCGGGCGCTCAGCGGAGGGCGCTGCTCTGGTAGTGGTGAGTAAATAGGGTCGACCGACTTGGATGGGTTCCTGGACGGCTCACTAGTTGGTGAGGTAACTTGGTGTAATTGTGGTGTGGTGTGCGCGCGCGAGCGAGTCTTCCCGAACTTCCGTCGGGTGCCGCTCGCACACTAGCGTGTGGCCCGAACCAGGAAGTAGTTGGCTCCATTACATACATCCAGGCGCGCCGTCGGGCTGGATGCGCGCCCGTGTGTATGCAACCGCGCTCGCCCCCTCTCTCTCTCTTAGTAAAAATGGGATATTTCACAGTACATTTAAAGTAATGTTGTGTCGGCGTCATTATTTAGTGCAGCGCGAGATTCCAAGCCGTAAAGGTCGTAAGTCGTGGTCGCTCTCTCACACTCTCTCTCTCGACGGTGTCGTCCTCTGGTGGTGGTGTGTTACACAACCATCCTGGATGCACTTCCTGGTTGGACGTCAACCGGTGCAGTTGCGTTGCGCCCGCCGAGCAGGCAACCCGCGTGTCGTTTACCCAGCGCCATCTCGTGGCAGCCGTCGTTTCGTCGCCGTCGCGCCGCAAAGTAGACAGTAACGGAGCAGCAGCAAAAAAAATCACAAAATTCGCCCGTGTGTATGCAATTGTGTCCTGGTGCGTGTTACATAATTGAGTGCGAGTCTGTAATCGTCGCGTGTGTTTGTGTCTGTGTGTGCCGTGCTGCATACCGTTAGGCTGAATTGCCTACCGCTAGGCGCTTTTGTGCAAAACGGTTGAAAGAAAACGGTGACAAGTGTGTGTGTGTGTGTCAGTGTGTGTCTTGTTCAAAACTAACCAAAGCGGGGTCAATTGGGTGAGTGATTCGGGCTTGTGAGGAACCCCCCCCCCCAGCTTAGCGAAAATACAGCCCCTCAAGAGCGGCCGCCGCAAGGGCATCCCGCACAAGTCGGCGCCAGCCGGCCCTTCGACGGTCAACGAGGTAAGAACTCAACTTTAAAACTAGGCACAAAAAGTAATTTCCGCCTGCAGTTAGGCAAAACCACCCCGCAACGCGCTGAGTTTGGGTAAATATGTCGCGCTTGTGTGTCATTGAAAAAAAAAAAATACAAGGAAGAAGTAAATCAGTGTGAGTCGTGGTGTTGCACATGCATTCAGGGGGGGAAACGGTTTTACATCGGGCCACCCGACGACGTCGTCGTCGGGAAGAGTGCTATCGGTCGCGAAGACTTTTGCGCGAAGTTGAGCGGGTAGTTGTAACGCGAACGCTGTAACGCGAGGTTGCGTGGCGATCATGGGGGGGAATTCGATGTTTTTTTGTAGTAATTTTTAGTTGTTAGGCGTTTATTTTTAAAAATTAATTTAGTAAAAAAAATCATGAAAAAATTAGGATAAAGTTCCACTTTAAAAAAATCATTTATGCATCACTACAGAAGTGCAATTTTTGTCTAATTCCTTCACAAAAATAAATTAGAAAAATCTGTTTCACGAAAAAATATCATTCTTTTTAGACACCTTGAGACAGAAAAAACAACTAAAATATTACCTTTGTTGAAATTTCGACAGATATTCTAAGATGAAAACATCAGAAATTTGGAATTGAAACCGAACCCTACTTCAAGATTTCACCCTTCAACTTTTGAAAATCAACTACAATTTGTTGGAAATGTGTGAATCAAAGATATACCGTAAAACGGGGTGACTTTGATAGGTTTGCGATTTTTCCGCAAAATGAAGAGTACAATTAAAATACGCACGGAATTGTTTAGAATCCTGCTGACCGTGGTAGAGAAGTGTTCAAAGTACCTCAAGAAGAACTTTTCATAAAGTTTTGAAGAGTTTAAAAAGTTAGTTAACCATAGTTAAGAAAATGTTGGTGATAGTCATTATTCTAAACTTCTCAAAGTGTCATGATTTTCTCAATGAACATGATTTTGAATCGGAAAACGGAATGCATTTTCGGATTCTTTGGACAATTTTCCACTAGGAGAAGGTTTAATAAGTTTGTAAATAATAAATAATATGTGTTTTTGAAAAACAATTTAAAAAAAACTCCAAATTTATAGGCAGTTTCAGTTAAACAAATTTCATGTAAAATAAGAAAACTTGTGATTCGTGCTTTGAATTCAGTATAAAATGCAATATAAATAAATAATTTTTTGTACAAAACTAGTTTTAACAAATTTCAGGCAAAATTCCGACTTTTTTACAATTTTACCTAAAATTTATATGTATTTTGTTAAAAAGCTTATAAACTTAGTAACCTTAATAAACATTGATTTTTTTTTTCTTAAAAACTTTATCAGCTGTACAAATAAAGTTTGAACATCTTAAATATGATTTTTACAAGAAAAACTACGACTATCAAAGTCACCCCGGAATTTTAACTAAGCATTTTTAATGTAACTATTTTTCTAAACACTATTAAAAAAAACCTTTTTTTCCAAAATATTGCATGAACATTGTGTGGCCTACCTCAGTACATGTTTAAAAAAATAATCTTGAGAAAAACCTTACCTGTTGGAAAATATTCCAAAAACAAATTGAAATCCTATCAAAGTCACCCCGGTTTACGGTATATTAAAAAAATCAAAACAAAATTGCGCTCTTCTATAAATTTTGAAGATTTTAGGCCACCTTATTTCACCTCAAGTATCAACATCATCAGAGTTTGAAATAATTCATTGTTGAGAGACAAACTTTTTTTTTTAAATTTTTTTCTTTACTCAAATTTCTAATTCCAAGCATAAACATATTTTTTTTTTTTGAAAATAAATGGCTTCATTTTATGAATAAAGAAGTGAAGATAATTGAAAAATGCCTAAGAAATTACAACTTGGGCGATGATTCTGAATTTCACACTCTGAAAACTGTTTGAAATAAAAGCAATAAAATGTTATTGTTAAATCTCTGTTTGAAATTATATTGTTCCCTATCGTAATACTGATATTCACTCAACCCATTTTGGTTTATTCGATTTTTTTTTACCAATGATTCACCAATAGAATCATTGAAATCAAAAAATAAGTAAATTAATTTGTTAAAAAAAATTAATCGAAGATAAATATTGAACCAAGGATTTCGTTTTCAAAATAAAAAGAAATATTTGCAAAAACAAAACTAAATTTCGCTCTTCCAATAAATTTTGTAAATTTTAAGCCACCTTATGTTACCTGAATTTGCAATATCATCAAATAATTCATTGTTGAAATACAAACTTATTTTTTTTCTTTACTCAAATTTCTAATTCCAAGCATAAACATAAAACAATATTAAAAATAAACAGCTTCATTTTATGAATAAAGAAGTGAATCTAATTGAAAAATGCCTAAGACATTACAACTTGGGCGATGATACTTAATTTCACACTCTAAAAACTGCTGGAAATAAATTGCAAAAAAAAAAGTTAAATTGAAAAAGTTCAAAAATTTCGTCAAAAATTGGGGTATTTCTGGTCAAAAAAAATTGCTCCCCATCGTAATATATTCACTAATGCCATAATTTTGGAGTATTTAATATTTTACACTTTTTATTATCTGTATTAGGTCGCTTTCAAAGTTCAAAATCGGTCCGAAAAATCAGGGGAAAAAACTTTTTTTTTTTCAAAAAATAACATTAAGCACGTCTGGGATTGATCAAAACTATTTTGATTTTTTGTAAAATTCCGTTAGGCCGATGCAAATATTTAAAAAAGTTTTTGTCCCTCGGCCCTGGCCGAGGTCAAGGGGGGGGGGGGGCAAAAAAATAAAAAAATTAAAAAATTTAAATAAAAAGCCATAGTCTTCACATTTGAATGAAAAAAGTGTTTTAAAATGCATTTTACACTAGTTCAGTTGTTTTGCAATCATTAGTTTTCAAAAAATCTAAGATCTGACAAAAACAAAAATTGTATCGAAAAAAAAAGATTTTGCATCGAAAATTTTCAAAAAATCTTAAGATTTTTTAATGAACCCAAACATGCTGAAAATGATTTTAAACGCAGGAGAATGTATTTTAATTTGATTTCAGCTGGTTGCACTTGAATTTTCATTGAAATTTTGAAGTTTATTGTAAAAATATTTTTTTTGCCCCCTGATTTTTCGGGCCAATTTTGAAGGGGGGGGGGGGGGGGTGACAAAAACTTTTAAAAATATTTGTACCAGCCTTATAAATAAAATAAAATGTTTTTTTTCGGCAAAAAAAATCGTCAATGCTTTGATATTTTAATAACTAAAAATTGCCAAACAATTGAACAGGTGTAAAATGCATTTTTTAAACACTTCTTTCAAATTAAATGTTAATACCATGGCTTGTAATTTCAATTTTTATGTATATATTTTTAATGACATAAGCTTCAAAAAATATTTGCAGCGGCCTAAATGTTTTTAAATCTCAGAATTTAAATCAATTGAATCATTGAAAACGTGAATTTTGGATGTTAAAACTTAAATTTCCGGCGTGTTGTTCATCATCTTGTTCATCTTTGTTTTATTAAATTTCGAAAATGCTTGAAAATGCATAATTGTAGAAATTTGGACATATTTACTTGAATCTAAATCTTTATGTGAGTATCAAGCAATACTTCCAGTTAAAATTTCATTATTTTAACAACATAAGCGAGAAAAACAAAAATACGGACACACATTGAACACTTATCGAAACCCTCTACAACCCAAAAATCAAATTTTCAACCAATTTTTGATCTTTTAAGAGTATTGGAAAAAGGAACTCTTAAAATTTAATCAAATTTAGGGCTGGAAGATTGACTTGTTTTAGATGACTTTTTCGATGTTTTTTAAAAATGTGTTTTTTTTCTGGAGTCAACTTTGCCTGCGTTTTCCACCAAAATTTTCTATATTTCAAGTATCTAAAAATGTGCAATAATTTTTGTAGTGTTCCAGACTATGCTTATTCACATTTTTTTACAATTTAAAATGACAATGGTATCGTTTTATATTAAGAAAATGTGGAAAACGTGCAAAAAAAAAATTGTCAGTAAAAACAAGTAAAAACAAAAAAGGCAAAAGGTAGAAGAAGTAACAAAAACTAAACAAGATAAATGTATGAAAAAAAAACTTAAAAATGGAACCAATTATCATAGAACAAGAAAAGTGTAAAGAACTAAAGTGCTCAAAATGCATCCTGAATACGCGAAAAATAAAAATCCTCAAAAAAAAATGTAGGCATTACAGGGTTGAGTATCAAGTTGGAGAACGGCTTAGGAAAATATAAACAGGAAATAGAACAATGAGCTTCAATTTGCCACATTAATAAAAATGCATAAATTTTTTTTTATTGTGCTCCGGATGACTGATTTAGAAAAATCAAAACATTTTTTTAATTTGTCAAAATAAGGTCGCTTTAAATTTTTCTTTTTTTTCGCTAGAGTTAAAATCACATCAAAAGTTCATAGTTCAAAATTTCAAACAATAAAAAAAAGAACTAATAATAGAATTCAAAAAGCGTTATTAAAATGCACCAGTCGTAATGTTTTGCAAGCGTCAATGTCCAAAATAACCGAGAATTGACAAAAAAATGTTTTTGCTGGAAAAACAACCATGAAAATTCACAAAATGGAACGTGCTATTTCGGTTATTTTCAGTTGGTTAGATTTCTGTTTCCATTCAAATTTTGGAGGTTTTTTTTAAATATAATTTGTATTGTTTTCTAATTTTTAGAGCCGATTTTTCGAAAAAAAATTGTCTTGAACAACAAAAGCTGATAGATATAGAATAGAATTTAGTCAAATCAAATTAAGCAAAAACCAAAAAAAAAATTAACCTAATTTTACTCTTTAAAGGAATTAAGCTGATTTATTTCATTTCAAAAATCACTTTGTAATTTTACGTTCAAATATTAATTCGTTGATCCTGTACGCTAAGTGCATTTTTTAATAACAAATAATGTATTTTTTTCCGGATTCCTACATTTTTTGAAGACTGTCATGAAAATTTAACAGAATAAACTGAAAGTTGTTTAGCCTTGTTGAAAACGATATTAGTGATATTTGCATGTCAAAACCGCAAAAGGTTATCTTTCGCCAAAATTGATAAAGCAGATCAACAAACAATTGTCAGTCATCAATTTGAGAAATGAATAGTGTTTGAATAAGTTGAAGTTTCTACACAGCAAAAAAAAATAAAAAAAATATTAAAATTTAAATAACGAGCCATGGTTTCAACATTTAAATGAAAACAGTGTGTTAAAATGCATTATACACCTGTCCAGTTGTTTTGCCATCACTAGTTTCCAAAATATCTAAGTAGGTATTGACGAAAATTTAATTTTTTGCGAAAATAGTAGTTTATGCAACAAGTTGCAAAAAGAGGATTTTTTCAGCACGAGTCGTACATTTAACCAACGAGGTTCACCGAGTTGGATAAATACAAAAAGTGCTGAAAAAATCAAGTTTTGCAACGAGTTCCATACAACATTTTTTGCAATTCCGAAAAACACCCATTGAGTGAAATTTTAAGTCAAATTTTCATGTATTTTATCAATAAATCGTTTAAATCAAAAAAATGTTGAAAAGTGTTACTTTTCGAAACAAGTGCTGAAAAGTTCAACTTTTCAGCACCCATTTCAGTGCTGAAAAGTAGAACTTTTCAGCATTTATTTTGAAAAGTGTTGCTATTCGATTCTGTTATTTTTGGTACAGAAAAGTAGGCTATTTCGTCGTTCAAGAATGACAGGAAAAGTAAGTAGTTTCACGACGGAATTGCAAAAATATTTTTTTTGCGGTGTTGTACATTGGAATTTCATAAAAAATCAAAACATTTTTAAACAAGCCCAAACATGCTAAATATGATTATCAATGCAGAAAAATGCATTTCAGATTGTTCTCAGTTGATTAGACTTCTATTTTCATGGAAATTTTGAAGTTTTTTTTTGGGAATTTTTGTTTTGCCACCTGATTTTTCAGACCAATTTTGGAACGAATTATAAAATTGCCCACAATATTTTTGAACTTTCATATTTATCAAACCAATGGTTAACTTTTGTGAAAACGTCGTTTGAGAATGACAGGAAAAGTAGGTAGTTTGACGACGGAATTGCAAAAATAATTTTTACCAGTGCTGATTATACAAATATTTAGGTTGGGAAAAATGGTTCAAATCAAAATAAAATGTTATAGTTGATAAAATGGCACAAGTGCGCGAATTAAACTCAGTTTGACGAGCAATAAGCAAAGTGGAAGTGATATCAGTGTAACATGAGTGATTAATAATACTAGTATATGGAAGAGATATTCAAATTTCGTGAAAACTGCCGAAATAAATTAAATTAGTGTGTTACAGTACAGGAAAAATACTGAACAAGTTTGCAATATTCCAAGAAAAGCTGATTTCTTTTTTTAGTTTAGTTCAGTTTTGATAAATTTTAAGGAATTTTCATCAGTTGAATAAAAAATTAAGATTTCAGAATTTTAAATACTGAGAAAAATATCGGCAACGGCCTTAGTGGGGTTAAAATTTAAATTTTAATTTTGTGGATTTTTTTTCATTGCTTTAGAAGGGCTCAGTCAATATTCCATTTGTAAGAGATTTTAAAAAATTACTCATGAATTAAAACAAATCATATTAACTAAAATAACGAGTTTATCTTGATTTTTCTCAAATTAAATGGAATATGTTAATCGTTTTTTTAATTGCTGCCATATTTTTCAACTGATTACTGATATTGTCAATGAAAATGTTGTGGTGTGTTTGAATTCAAAAATCCGTCCCGCCAACCTCCAAAGACTTCGAGCACGAACGCTGCAGCAGCTGGCGGCGGAGCGGTTCCATTCGACCAACCCAGCGTTCCCTCCCGGTTGGGGAGGTTCTTACGCTAGAGTAGCCGCTTCTGGGAGCGGTACTTCACCGGGACAAGCAGACGTTACCGGAGATGATCTCTTCACGCTTCCCGAGTTTTTCGCTCTTGCTGGAGAGATGCTCACGCGCTTTCGTGCCTGCCGGAACAAGGCAGAACAATTCCAAGCTCTGAGTGAGCTTATGATGAAGTATATCTACAACGGATAAGCTGCCTTGTGCAGCGAAGTTTTTCGACGTCAAAAGACTAAACAAACTGTGATCTAGTTTTAAGCTTTTCTATCTCTATCCTTTTCCTTAGCAAATTTAGAAGGTTTTTTTTAAAAAATAATTTTTCCTTCTGTTGGCAAATCAATTGTTAGAATATCCAATTACATCAAAATGAACTATAGTAAAAATCATAGTTGAAAGGTACTCCAAAACTCTATTAGGTTATAAGAATTACGAAATTGTGAATTGATTATTTACTAATAAAAACTAATTGAATTGAAATTGAATTCAAAAATCAATGTTCTAATACACTGAGCAGCAACTTTTACGTTTTTGACCAAATTTCATGAAAAATCACTAGCTCTAGTAATCAGTGAATTGCCTCTGTAAAAAATAAGTTAACACAAACAATGCTGCGTACCACAATTTGCAATATCCAAATGAAAATTTGCAGAACACAAAATAAAAGAAAAAATTCTCTCAAAAATAAATAAAGAAGGAAACCAAAAAGTTTACACCAGAAGTTAATTGTAGAAAATTAGACTTATATAAATTCTTCTCTACCACTTGCACCTCTCCCAATCAGAAAAGTAGTAAGAAACAAACAACTATAAACTAAGCTTTTTCGCTTCTTTGCTTCAACTGAGACTTTAAACAAAAATATTTTTTTTTCGAGATTTTGTTTTAAGAGATTTGCTTTTTTTTAAATTGCAGTTTTCAGCATTTTTGGCGAAATTTTCGAAATTCAAATAATAAAAGAAACCATAGTGAATAGGTGTTGAAATCTAGCAATAAATAACCTATAAAATGAAAATTTTAATTTCATGCCCAATTTTTAACAACAATTCGAGCAAGAAGTATAAATATGCCACTGAAAAAATAAATGAGATATCAATAAAATTATGAAAATGGTCAACAATTAATAAAGGGCAAAAAAGTATAAAAACTGAAGTTACAAGCCTCCAAATAGTTGTATGATTTCAGAAATTCTATGTTTTCTCGAGAAATCTTTTGCTAAAATAGATTTTCAACGCAGGAAAATGCATTTTCAATTGTTATCAATTGATTTCCCGTTTATTTTCATTGCAAATTTAAAGTTTTTTTTTAAATGAATTTTGTGCTCCCTGATTCAATTTGCAAACTTTAAAGGAGGCCTATACGATATTTTTCTAGCAATCTGACTTTTTGAAACAATTTTGAAGGGGACAATATTTTCAAAACAAAACTATTGCCGAAGTTAACGCAGGCAATTTTTTATTGTTATTGAGTTTTTTATTCTGTTTTCGTTGTTTTTGTAACAATTTTGAATAGTTAATGTTATGTACAGTTTTTCAAAATAATCAAAAAGAATAAAGTGTTTTAAAACTAGAAGTTTTGTTTCAAATCTCAGCAACTTTCAATTAGCAATTTCATTTGCTTTATATTTATACTGTGACCACAGTTCTTGACATCTCCAATTATGATTCTCTCTTAGCACACTCACAAATTTCCAGAAGAAAGTAACAATTCTAGCTCCTTTCCCAATCGCTCAACTTTGGTGAGAAGCTTTTGAAAAGCTCCTCAACAACAACAAAAAAAGTCTCTTTTTTTTATTCTTCAAACAGGTACCAACTGCGGTGGCATCCCATAAATCGTTCCCTTTTTAGCACACACACACACACGAACACACCCACGAAAGTTAGCTTCCAGTGTGCGGGGGACGAATAAATAAATAAGAATTTATATTCATATGCAATTTTACATCCAGTTGGCCAGCCACCACAGCCAGGCCAAAGGTTGGGGCTTCCGCTCTGGTGGCGGCAGCGGCAGCTGAAGTGTGTAACAACCATGGTGGCACTGTTGCGAAAAAACAAATCATCGAATTTGATTAAGGAAACATCGGAAAGGACTTCCTGTAAAATTACATGTTAAATCATGTAAATTTACATGATTGCATTTTTTTAAGTTTTTGAAGCCAACTTCAAATGTGTTTTCCAAATTTCATGAGAATTATGCTAAAGTGTAACAAAATGCCTGTAACTTTACCAGCCCGGTAAAGTTACACCCACTTTTGTGCGAGTGTAACCGGGGTGGATCACCAGGTGCTGCCTTTCGTCACCCGGCCTCGTTCGTTCAGCACCTAACTAACTGCAAAGGGGATGAAGAAAGGTGGAATATATTCATATTGTATGGTAATTTTTAAAATAAGAGAGTGCTAGGAAGGGGGGGAGGGATGGATGTTGTTGTTTGCTTCCACTGACTCCAGAGGCGACTTCCTACTACCTGGTACTACTGTCATGCTCAATATGTTTCTCGCGATTTGTTGGAATTCTGCTTGGAGAAGGAGGAGGGAGGAGGAGGCAAAATTGCAATATGAATTATGATGATGGGCTTTGGTCGCGCAAACCATTGCCATTTTGCCATTTTGCGCCGGAGAAAGGGATCTATCGAAGTGCGAAATTATGCTGAGTGTCTGTGCACACTATTGATACTGGCGTAATTCTCTCCGTGTCCAGGGAGGAGCTGCTAGTGGTTGGGATTTGTAGGAGAGTTGACTTGGAATTGCATTGAATAAATTACTGGAATGTTGTTGATAATGTGGTGGTGTTGATTTGGTTGTCAAAACCGAAGATTTTCTGTAATTAAATATGTTGCTTTCAAATTTTATATTGAGAGAAAGAATCATTTTTTCATTGTTTACTGCGAAGCAATATTTTTTTGAAATTTTAATATTTGGTGGTTCATTATTACATCTTTTTTGTGTAATTTTACCTAAATTAATGTGTACAAAAGTTCAATAGAAACTGTAGCAAATTTTACAAGTTTTTGATGTCAAATTACACAATTTTGTGACCAGACATCTTTTTTATAAATAATTTTAGATAAAATTACACAAAAATAAGGAATATTTAACCATTAAAATATTTTCAAACTTAATTTTAATGTAGACAAAAAATATTTATCCATAATAAAATTGAGCCACAGCTTAATCACAAAGCTTCTGTCAAAGCACTGTAAAACTTCTCAATACTTATCTGAAATAACAATTTTGGGATAAGGATTTTGGGTCAAAAATGTTTTTGCTAAAAAAAGGAACAATTTATGTTGACTATTTTATAGATAATTTTTAAAAGACCATCAACTCTCGAATTTTACAAATTCGGAACACAACTTTTGCAACTTTTTTCAAACTATTGGAAAAAAAATTTACCTTCGTTATTCTTTTCAGCTTCTTGTAAAAATGTTATTAGAAATAAATTCAAAAACTGTTTAAAAAGATAAATGTTATAAAACTAAAAAAAAAATAGTTGCATTCATGATGTAGTTTGAAACTCGATAAAATCTCACTTTTAAAACAAAAATCTTAACACGTCACTTTGCGTTTTTATTAGCATAACGATTATGAATTTAATAATGTTGTGTTTTAAACAGTATTTGAAATCATTTTATTTTATTCTGAAAATAACAAAAAAAAAAGTTTTGTAGTGCTGCAAAAGTTTGCTTTACTTAAGCAAAGTATACCTACATTAAACCTTAGCTAAACTTTATTTTTATTTTACGATTTAAGATGTTGTGTAAATAAATCGTTTTCCATGGGTCATACTTGAAAAATACAAATATCAATCTCTGTAAAAATAATCAAGGTGATATTATACCTGGGAATCATTGCTTCTTTTACGTTAGAAAGAATTTTACCTCTAAACGTGTGTAAAATTGCCACTTGTTCGCTGAAATGCCAATGTTTCAGTCTAAATTGACGTAAAATTACATCATAGAGGAGGTAATATCAAACCTGCCGATAATGCACCTTCCAAATTGACACATTTATGGCTGTGAATACATCCGTACACACAGTAAAAAATAATGTAAATATGGAAGCTGTAATTTTGGAAAGTTGAATATTACCTCTTTTATGATGTAATTTTACCTCAATTTAGACTGAAAAAGTGACATTACACCAGAAAAGTGGTAAAATTACACATTTCCAGAGGTAAAATTACACCTTTTTTTCTGACATAAAAGATGTACCCCTTCCCAGATGTAATATTACCATTATTTTTTTTTCTGTGCACACAAAAATAAGTAGTAATCCAGCTGCGTGTAAAAGGCTTGGGTGCAAAATAAATGTTGCATTATGTTGTGAAATTCTATGTAATATTACACGCTGAAGTATGTAGCCCATCAGTATGGGAAACCGACTCGATCAAAATGTCAAGCACAGCAATGAAATTTTAGAAGGTTTAAAAATTACCTCTTTAATGATGTAATTTTACCCCTATTTAGACTGAAAATGCAACATTACACCAGAATAGAGGTAAAATGACACATTTTCAGAGGTAAAATTACACATTTTTTCTGACATAAAAGATGTACCTTTTTCCAGATGTTATATATTTTTTTTCTATGAGCTCATATATACGTTTATCCTTCCCATTCTTCATCGGCCTGATGGACGAGCGGGCTAAGGCTCCAGTTATTACTGTGGAGCTGGGATTGAATCCCGTCGGCTGAATTTTTTTTTGTTAACAAAAATTGTACATGCAGTGTGTAATATTAAGAGTCTTTTTGACGAAGGTGATGTGCATGCTTTTCACAGTAAAAAATAATGTAAATTTGGAAGCTGTAATTTCGGAAGGTTGAATATTACCTCTTTTATGATGTAATTTTACCTCAATTTCGACAGAAAAAGTGACATTACATCAGAAAAGTGGTAAAATTACACATTTCCAGAAGTAAAATTACACTTTTTTTCTGACACAAAAGATGTACCCCTTCCCAGATGCAATATTACCATGATTTTTTTTCTGTGTTGCATGCGATTTTACCATTGGATTTTTTGCTTGGTTGGTGAACATCCAATTACGTCAATTATCAACTTAACAATATAAATAGAATACAAAATATGTTATTTTGAAAGCTCATTTAATGAAAAATATATTGCAAATTATTGAAGAAATGGAACAATAAAAAAAATCAACTAATCAATGAATTCTATTGTTAAAAGTATTTTGTAAATTTAGACTATTGCAAATTTTATTAATATCACAGTAAAAAATGTGTTTTCATTTCATTTTTTCATTTTTCTACCTTAATTTAGACTGAAAAAGTGACATTACACTAGAAAAGTGCTATAATTACACATTTTCTAAGGTTAAATTACACATTTTTTCTGACCCTTCTTACTTGTAATATTACCACAACACAGTAAAAAATTGTGTAATTTTGGAAGGATGAATATTACTTCATTTCTGATGTAATTTTACCTCAATTTAGACTGAAAAAGCTACATTACTACAGAAAGGTGGTAAAATTACACATTTTTTCTGACATACCCCTTTCCAGATGCAATATTACCATGATTTTTTTCTGTGAAAGCAAAAAAAAAATGGAATGTACAAAATTTGTTTGGTTGAATATTACCTCTTTTTTGAGTAATATTACATAAAAAATATGAACCTGATGAAAATTCACCAATTCCTGATGTAATTTTACACTTTTTTTGACACAAAATCTGTCACTTCTTCCTGATGAATATACACATAATTTTTTTATGCATTACTTTTTTTACTGTGTAGCTATTAATAGCATAACCATCAATATTGTTAAAAAAAAGCTTTACACTCGATGACTAGGGTTAGTGATTTTTTAGAGATTTTGCGGAATGCGTGGAATTTGGTTCTTACATTGAGAACCCGTGAAATTCTTTGGTGTTCGCTCAATGCGTCACATTTCTCAAATATTCTACCCGTAAAATCAAATGCAAATAAAAAAAAACTTAATTTCTAATGTTAAGCTTGTTTGCCAAATATCAGTACAATGAGAGGAAAAAAGTGTAAAAAAAAGTGGTAAGTTGAATATTACCTCTTTTTTGAGTAATATTACATAAAAAATGTGTAAAAATGTGAATCTGATGAATATTCATCAAAAACTGATGAAAATTCATCATTTTCTGGGGTAAAATTTATCATTCTTTTTTTGCCACTAAATCTGTCACCGTTTCCTAATGAATATTACCATAATTTTTTTCTGTGTACGTTTTTTTGCAATCTTTATCTTTGTCCCAATTAAATTAATTTGCTAGATTTGTTTTCTAAAAATAAAATTTTATTTTTTAGATTTTTACTAAATTTATTAAATCATTTTCAGATTGTCGTAAATTGTTGCAATTTGGCTTGAAATGAAAAAAAACAACTTCTAAAGTCATTACAATCAGTTTACATGCGTTTGTTCGAATTTTGGCAGTAAAATTCATTTGCTCTACCCAAAACAATTATGAAAATTCGTTCAAAAAAAAAAAAAAAAACCGCAAAAGCTATGGCAGGTTGAATAACAAGTTTAGTTCCAAACTTAAATTGTGAACATTTTTCTGCATCTACAACTGGGCTATCAAATTATTCATTTGTTTGAAAATTTTGCCTTTTTTGTTCTCAATAATTATGCTTCCTTCGACAAAATAGAACTTTTTTTTCTAACATAACAGGAGTTGCTAGTTAAAAAAAGTTATTTGAAATAAATTCATTAAATCCAAGGGAATCAACACAACCTTCGAAAATGGAACGTCAAAAGTACCCAGTAAAAAATTATGGTAATATTCATCAGGGAATGATGACAGATTTTGTGTCAAAAAAATTGTAATAATTGTATCAGGAACTGGTGAATTTCCATCAATGTTGGTAAATTTTCATTAGATTCAAATTTTTACTCTTTTTTATGTAATATTACTAAAAAAGGAAAATGTTCAAGCTACCAAACCTTCCAGAATTCCTTCGTTATTTCTGTTTAAAGCTTTAAAATATAAATTAAATAAGGTGAGGAAGGCAAAAAGCATTTTAAATGCTTCACACTTTTGAAGAAATTCAAAATACCGTTTTTTCAACAGGCAAAAACGAACTTTGAAGAGTCCGCTTGTAATATGAAAAACTGGAATACAATATGAGAAGAATTGCTTAGAGCCTTGCAGAGCTTGGCAGGGAAGTATTTATAGTACACAGCAAAAAAAAAAGTTGAATTTTGGAATCTTAAAAATTTGGTAGGTTGAACATTACCTCTTTTTTGAGTAATACTAACTAAAAAATGTGTAAAAATGTGAACAAGTTCTCTATATTATTATTTTTTTGAAGTTTAGTTCAAATGATTACGCTAACATTACTTTACATGATTATTTAAATACTCTATATGTTTACTTGTTAAAAAACGACAACAGTTCTGTCTTTTCAAATTTTTTCAACAATTTTTTTGTTACGTCAGGAAAAATCGGGTTTTACATCAAAAGTTTTTAGTGATTATAAAACGAGATCATAAAATGAAAATCATAAATTTAAAATCATCAAGCTGTAAAATTTGATTAAATGGAAATTAAATTAATGAAAATTAAGCTTAATTTAAACTTTATATCAAGTTGGTGAACAAAAATCTTTTCATACAAAAACGTCTTCTTTAAATCGTTAATGACTCGTCAGGGTTAACTCGGATCGTTTTGCGATGTTCGACAAAGTTGTTTGTCATACAATTTCGCATAAAAATCTCACACCTGACAATGATCTGACACATTTATCGTCACCTTCTGGAGGAATTTAGAAATGTCTGCTTTTTCCCATACATTTTTTCGAATTTTCCCATACAAACTTCAACGATGAAAAGCGACTCTTAACCGATTTGGCTCAAAATTGGTACAGTTACTGTTTTTTACCTATAGAATTGTAGAATCAATATTTTTTGTAGTGTTAAAGACACCAAAAATGTTACTACAGAAATCTTTGGTAAAAGTAATGTAAATTCACAGCACAATCATTCATGTGTCTCCTTTAATTTCTATTGGCTGTTTAATTTCCAAGGAGACGCATGGCACTTTATTCTTAGTTGTCAAAGTAAAAACCCTCAATTGTTGAATTTTCATTGACCAAGCTTGTTGATTAGTGACTAACATTTTCATGATTATTATTTTCAAAGCGAAAATTTATAACATTAATTCAGAGCAGATTTTAAATAAAAAAATATTAAATTCATCTCTTTCACGATTGGTAAAAAAACCTGTATCGCTTCCAGCTATGATAATAAATTGATTAAACGAAAGTAAAAAATTACTCACAATGTACACGTGTGCAACACGCGTAATAATCACGCACAACAGCAGATTGCAGCAGCAGCAGGTTAAAATAATCCCATCCAATCGATTGCCAATCAATTTATGTAAAAATATTCATAACCACTAAACATTGGACTTTCCACCTGGAGGACCTCCCTTCTCTCCACCCTCCCCCTCTTTTTCACAAAATTGCAAAATCCTGTAATCAATCGCACTCGCAAACCTAGAGGGAAACAAGCAATAAAAAATAGTCCACCATAAACAATACCTTGTAAAAAAAAAACCGTGTCCCGCAAAACCAGAACAGAAATCCTAACCTCAATTCCGCCTCCCCTCTTCTGAAGCCGGGGCGGCACCTAGTGGCCGGATATCGACACTACACTAGTCATATCGGAAGTTAATGGAGCGTAAACCTTCCGCAATTCATAACTCTTGGCCGCTCCTTCCCCCTCGATCCCTGCTTTGTTCGTCTGTTCTTTGCTCTCCATTACGAACAAAACAAATAAAGAGCGTAAAAATACTGTCATTTTACTGCATTTCTCCGGGTGCAACCCGTTCAATGCCATTCGTTTTGTTTTCTCTCTCTCTCTTTGTGAGTGTTTTGGATTTTTTCCAGCAAAAATATTTTATTTTTCTGAAAATCAAGCTCAAACAAAATTTTGCCTACTTTTAGGCGATTTCCTTTAAAAAAAAACAACGACATCTGGCGATAGTTTTGCAAAACCCTCAATTTGCCGTCGGCCCTCCGTTCGATTTACACAATTTTGGCAATGTCGGCACAAAAACAATGAAATAAATTCTGCTGCTCGTCACCCTCTGTGTGTGTGTTTCGACAATAAAAAAAAATGGCTTCGTTTGTAACTGAACCGTTGTAAAAGGAAACGATAATTTTTAAAAAGTACTTTTTTGGCATGCTGGGATTGGGGTGAAATTTTGAGAGTAAACTGGAGATACATTTAAACTTTAAAGTTAAAAATAAAGAAAAAAATGAATTTCTTTTTTCTGTTCAATTGCCAAGATTTTTTTTTCGCTAATCTCTACTCTTTATTTAGGCCGATGCAAATCTTTTTCAAAGTTTTTGTCCCTTGGCTCTAGCAGGGATCGAGGGGAGGGCAAACAAATAAAAAATAAATAAATATTGAAATAACAAGCCATAGTTTCTACATTTGCATGGAAAAAGTGTTTAAAAATGCATTTTACACTAATGCAGATGTTTTGCAATCATTAGTTTTAAAAAAGTGTAAGATTTGACGAAAACAAAAAATTTAGTGAAAAAAAAAAACATTTTGCAATAATAACATGGAAAATTTTCAAAAATTCTAGAGATTTTTAAATCAACCCAAACATGCTAAAAATGATTCTAAACGCAGGAGAAAGCATTTTAAATTGATTTCAGCTGATTGCACATCAAATTCCATTAAAATTTTGATGTTTTTTGAAAAAATATTGTTTTGCCCCCTTTTTTTTCGGGCCAACTTTGACCAGCATTATGTAAAAAAGAAAGCAAAACAAAGGTAATTTGCTTATAACAGGAAAAATTAACATAAACGTTTTAACGGTTCTAATTTTTTTTTAAACCTCCACCCAATTTCCTGTTTTTCAATCGTTTACCTCTTTTTAAACAACTATTTTTTTACAAAACTTGGTGCATAATTTTTGCAGATGTCATTTCTCTAAACAATATAAGAATAAATACCTCAAATTCTGACCTTATTTTCTTAAACAATTGGAAAAGTTTTAAAACTCTATTAAATTATGTTTGTTGATTCACTAAGTGCATTTTAATCACACGATTTGATTTTCATGATAAAAACACCACAAATTTTAGGAGTGGTGTTAGCTTTAAAAAAAGTGTCCACGTGGTTTATGGATGGCCCCTTAGGAAATTAATTATTTTGCCCGAAAATTTTAGATTCAATCTGGTAACGTAAATAGCAATTTATTTTGAACTATTTTTGATGAAATTTCATCAATTAATTTTCAAATCAATTGATTTCAAATCAAAATTCAAAAAACCTCATTTTTAAATTAGATAATTTTAAACATTTTAAATTATATTTAATTTATTATTACATAATCCAATAATAGAAAATTTAGATGAAACTTTACTGACGTTTTTTATTCCTTTTGAAAAAGCATTACAGGACATCTTTAAATTAAAATATTGTAGGTGTAATTTGATTAGTTTCAAGTAACTTTACTTGTACCTATTTTGAGGTTATTTTTTCGAAATTGACAGATATTGTTTAAATTTCAAGTTCATTTATGAATAGCAAAAATTTAGGAAGTAAAATTAAAATAAGTTATTAACCCTCTACTGCCCAAATTATTTTTTCGAAAATATTTATTTTTCCCGTGTTTAGGAGGTCATTTTGAGCAACTTTTGTTCTACGAAAAACTTTACTTCTCTTGTTTTATGTTTTTCTTGTTTCATTTTTAGAATTTAAATTTGCATTTAACTTGTTTAGTTTATGTTTGTTTTTGGTAGTATTTGGCCAACTCTTCCACCTATTATAATTACATTTCGCCTATCTAATTTTTTATGTTTTTACAGCCACTTTTTCAATTTTTTTCAATTTTTTGCATGTTTTTCACATTTTCTGCTATAGAATCGCACGATCATCATTTAAATTGCAAAAAAATGCGTAGAGGCATAGTCTGGGACACTACAAAAATTACTGCACACTTCTTTTTACTGAAAATATAGGAAATGTTAGTAAAAAACACTGCCAAAATTGACCCCTAAAAAAATGACATTTTTAAAAACACTAGCTAAGTCGCATAAAACAAGTTAAACTCCCAACCCTGAATTTTTCTAAAATTTTAAGAGTTCTTCTTTCCAATGCTTTTTAAAGATCAAAAATCGGTTGGAAAATTGATTTTTGGCGATTTTTTTAGATCGAAGCCCGTCTAAAGACGGGGTTAGGTTGTAGAGGGTTAACTGGAAAGAGCACTTACAAAATAAAACAAATTACAATAAAAGAAAGGTGAAAACAAATAAGAGGTTTAGAAAATTTTTACAAATAATGCAAGCATTTTATTCAGTATTTTTTCAGAATTTACATTAAAAAAAATTATCAAAATAACTTTTTTGAATTGCAGTTTTGAAATCATGTTTTTTAAACTTTTCGTAATCATCTATTTTTTAGAAAACTATATTTTTATTTCTCTTAGCAAATCTTCAGAAAAGAAATCAATTTTGATAAATTATTTTCATAAATTCAAAAAATATCAAAAGAATTTAACTATGTTCCAGATTGTTGTTTTGATATGGGACAAATCCGATGAAACACACGAAAAAAACAGTCATTTCCATAGTCAATCTGCTTTATATTAAAGGAAAATACCAATCAATTTGTAATAAATTATATTTTAATGCTATTGAGCAATCATTTACTTTTTGTTGTTGTTAAAGAAATTCCAATAATAAAACGCTTGAAAATTCTAGTTATACCTCTGAAAGACATTTAAAAAAAAATATTGCAGGTCTGAGAAATAATGAAAACACATAAGAATTGATGGTTATAAATCAATCAAAACGTTCAACCTGATTAAATTGGCCATAACAAATCTTATAAGAAACAGATTCTGTTTTTTTTTTCATGAGAACATGAAATTAAATTCTATGGATATTTTTTTTATAGAAGAGCCAAAAAAAATATTATCTGAAATAAAAAAAAATATTATCAGAAATAAAAAATTTAAACATTTTGTGAGTTTTAATTCGCTAAAATTTTTTATTTTTCATGTTATCGCTGCAAATATTTTTCAATGTTTATTTCCCCCGAAAAATCAGGCGGCGAAAAAATATTTTTTCAAAAAACTTTAAAATTATTATGAAAGTACTAGTTTAATCAACTGAAAACAATCTAAAATGTATTTTCTTGCGATTTAAGTCATATTTAGCATGTCTTGAATTTTGTATGGAATTCCTTTGAACAGTACAGCATTTTTTTTTGCGAGAGAAAAAAAATCGTTAATACATAGATATTAAAAAAAACAACTGGGCATGCGTAAAACGCATTTTGAAACACTATATGAATTACAAGTATTAATACCATGGTTGGTTTTTTATATTTTTATACCTTTTTTATCTGAAAAAAGTTTGATTTTGCGCTGCACTCTGTCCTATAAATTCAAATCCGAAATAAGTTTCTCACATATCAAAACCGAACTATAAGGGATTCATCCCGTTTTGTTGAAAAGTACATCATGTACTTCCGAGTGCTGCGCAAAATCAAACTTTTTTCAGTAAAGTCGCTGTATCTCGCCAATAGTTCATTTTAGTTTGAGGTCTACATTGATTTTTGTGTAAAATTGTCCGGGGAACACGATGGTGATAAAATAACACAAATAAAAATATAAGGAATTGGTCAAAACTGAATTTTAATACTTAAAATGATAAAATATAATATTAGTGGGCATTTAAGGGTTAAAATTTTATTTTTATCGAATTCCTTGGACAATTTTCTATAAAATGCAATCTGTAGAAAGTCTTTTGCTTAAATAGTTGCAAAGAAAAAAAAGTTTTTTAGAAAATCGCCAAAAAAAGAGGGCGGTGCCATAAATAGAGGGATGGTCCAATCAGCACCAAACTTGGGATTTCTGTTAACTATCGATAGATGAACGTTTCCTCCAAGTTTGGTCCAAATCGGTGAAGGTCGAGTCCAAAAGTGTACTCAGTTGACCTGACCCATTTATGAACATAATATGATTTAAGTCAATTTACTGATCTTATTGCTCTTCTGAATAGGTTAATTTTAAATTGAGATTTTTTACGTTTTCTTTAACCATGACCAAATTTGATAAAAATTGAAAATGGAAGAATTATTTTTAAACATTTAATAGTTAAGAGAAATTAAAGTTTGAAGAAATAAATATGGAGATTTGGCGCTTCTACCATGAGCATAAAAAAACTAACTAATTTGTAATATAAAAAGTTGCCAAAGGAATGCAATTATATTTCAAAACATGCTAAAATATATAAAAATTTTAAGCTGAAATTTTATAGAAAAAGGGTTTCAAGTAAAATCACACTTCAAGTTGGATTGGTTGAGATATTCCCGTTTCCCGGGATTTTTGTAACGAAAATTGGACGCTCTATTTGCAGTTATTAATGGGATAAATCTTAATTTTATCAAAAATTGTAAGTCAAATCAACTGAAAACAATCTAAAACGCATTTTTCTGCATTGATAACCATATTTAGCACATTTGGACTGGATTAAAAATATTTTGATTTTTTATGAAATTCCAATGTCTGCCATCCGTTTTTTTTTGCAAAAAAAATAAATTTTTGTCCTCCCTTCCAAGTGACCACGCACGCATCGATTTCTGCCCTCAAAAGTTCAAGGAAACCCCTCCCCCGCCGTAGGAAAAGAGCCCACCAGAATTAATGGCCATTACAGCGCAAACTTGCGCCAAAAGGGCTCCCAGCTCGCCCTTCCGAACAGTAATGCTTGCTCTCTTTTGGCAAGCAGTTTCCATAATTTTCAATTTGCCATCGTTCCAACTGTGCTTGGTTGGTTGGCGCTGAATTCTTGGTGGCATCTTTTTTTATGGCTTTTTCTATATTATGGTGATAAAATTTCTGGAAAAACAAATTTGCTGCTTTCGATTGAGTTGTCGCAATTCAAATGTTATTTTTTCTGAATAAATAGTACTTATTTTTTTAAACAACTTTTCCGATGAAAACATTAAAATAAAAATCACGAAAGCCTATTCATCATAATCCTCTTACAGTGACTTACCAAGACTTACAAGAGTCACTCGTGCTGGCTTTCCCCACTCGAGGCGCAAGTAATTGCTTAACTTATCTACGCCTGCATGACCTCCCCCCAGCAAGCACGCCATCTTCATCATCGTTCTCGCTCTCATAATGTGAGGAAAAATACAAAAAAAAACAACATATGAAAGAAAAGTAAGAATCTCTTTGATATAGCTTGCCACAGCTCACACCGCGTTAGGGCTTTTCCTGGACTTTCCACCACAAACACGCAATTTTCCACTTGGCTTTGTAGTGGCACCACCACCACCACCACCGTCGTTCGTCCTCTGTTGCTCGGGGTGAGTTTATTGAAAAAAGGTGGGCTATTTTTAACAAGATGAATTGATGATTGGTGAAAGTATGACAAAAATCATTTAAATTTGCAAATTAAAATTTTATAGGAAAAATGCTCTAAAATTGCTTAAAAATTCTTGTGAAAATAAAATTTAAAAATTTTAATAGATGTAAAATTTTATTAGAAGTTATGTAAATTTTCTCCTCCAAATTTGACACCTTTCGAATTTCAATTATAAATAAAGTCTTTAAATAGTTGCAAAAACAATCGATTTTTTTTAATTCCATTTAAAAAATATTGATTTTTCCTACAATTTTATAGTGATGAAACGGCCCACCCATCGTCATCGCAAACAACAGTGCTGAAAGTTCATAACATCACTCATTTGAGTGCCGAAAGGTCCAACTATTCAGCACTTGCATCGAAAAGTAATAGTACTTTTCAAAACTGGAAGTTACTTTTTAAAGGAGTGGTTGGTTCAAAAGTTTCCATTATTTTTATTTTCACTGGAATTTTACATAAACCGATCTGTAAAAATGGCCAAAGATTTTGTGACAGCAACATGAGTAATTTGACCTCATAATCCTTTTTTTCTTCTTCAAATTGTCATCTTTTCACTAAGGCCGTTGCAAATATTTTTGAAGTTTATGTCGTCGAGGGGGAAATAAAAAATATAAAAATTGAAATTACAAGCCATGGTCTTAACATTTGAAAGAAAAAAGTGTTTTGAAATGCATTTTACACCTGCCCAGTTGTTTTGCAATCATTAGTGTTCAAAATATGCAAGTATTGAAGAGATTTTTTTTATCGCCGAAAAAAAACTTTTTTGCGGTACTGTACATTGGATTTTCACAAAAAATGAAAATATTTTTGATCGATCCCAGACATGCTAAATACGAATTTGAATGCAGGAAAATGCATTCCTAATTGTTTTCAGTTGGTTACACTTCTATTTCCTTTAAAATTTTGAAGTTTTTAGAAAAAAAATTTTTTGCCCCCTGATTTTTCGGACCGATTTTGAAGGGGGGGGGGGGGGCGACATAAACTTTGAAAAATATTTGCAACGGCCTAACAGAAAAAAAACTTATGAAAGAAAGGCTCTTTCCCGACATTTTCCAGCTATTTTTTTTAAGAAGATTTTTTTCGATTTTAAAGGACTTTTCCGAACCAAATTTACCAGATTTTTTAGCTTTATTTTAAATAACCGCAAAATCCAAGCTGGAAACCTGGGAACAATATGATCAAATAAAAATCATTTCTTTGCAAAATTTGTCATGATAATTCCACATTTTTTGTCAATCTTTTGCCATTACACCATGACATTTTAAGCAGACAACAGTTTCCAGAACCATTTCCTTTAAAAAAAAGTATCAACTTTGGTTCAATTTTAGCCCAATTTTGGTAAACAAAAAGTGACTTTCTCCAAAATTTCTGGATATAATTACAAAGTACAAAAAATAATCATAGCTGTTTTCTAATATTGCTCAAGAATTTAACAAAAAAAAATAATTTTGTAAATTTTGAAGGTGTAAAACATAACATAATATTACATCATAATAGAACTAATATAACAACACCAAATATTATTCCTAACAAATTTACTTTTTTTTACTATCTGTAAAGTGTTTTCTTTTAACAAGAAACGAATGCAAAGTTTTAATGTTTCAATAATGATTTTGTGAAATCAATACACAATAAAAAATTAAAGTTTTGAAATGAGAAGGTTAAATATAACCTCTTCTTGCAGAGGAATAATAGCAGTTTATGCAACAAGTTGCAAAAAGAGGATTTTTTCAGCACGAGTCGTATATTTATCCAACGAGGTTCACCGAGTTGGATAAATACGACGAGTGCTGAAAAAATCAAGTTTTGCAACGATTTCCATACAACATTTTTTGCAATTCCGAAAAACACCCATTGAGTGAAATTTTATGTCAAATTTTCATGTATTTCGTCAATAAATCGTTTAAATATAAAAAAAATGTTGAAAAGTGTTACTTTCCGAAACAAGTGCTGAAAAGTTCAACTTTTCAGCACCCATTTCAGTGCTGAAAAGTAGAACTTTTCAGCATTTATTTTGAACAGTGTTGCTATTCGATTCTGTTATTTTTGGTACAGAAAAGTAGGCTATTTCGTCGTTCAAGAATGACAGAAAAAGTTAGTACAGTCGATTCTCTGGCTGTCGATCTTCTCGATATCAATATTGCTCCATCTACCGATGAATTCTTCAGTCCCTTCAAACTGCATACTTCGATTGTCTTTATTCCTCGATATTTTCTCTTGCTTGAAGGATCTCTTCCTCGACAGTCCCTTGGATTCTGTTTGCTTTAAAAATCTCTTCCGGTTGTCAATATTTTCACTATCTCATGGCTTGCATAGACATTTTTCTTTGCGAAACGAAGCTTTGAAAGGTGTTTGACATTCGCTTGTTTTTGTTTGCTGGATGTTGCCATGATTCTCTCCCATAGCTGGGTATCAAGAAAAACATATTTTCAATCGAGTCTTCATTTTGCATCGTTCTGTAAACTGATGATTCTCTTCCTCGACGGTCCCTTGGATATTGACAACCAGAGAGTCGACTGTAGTTTCACGATGGAATTGCAAAAAAAGAACAATTTTATTATTATTTACTTTTTCTGTAAAGTAATTTTTGTGTAAAAGCTTAATTTCCTGTAATTACAGTGCTCAAAACATCATTACAGCACTCATTCGAGTGCTTAAAGGTCTAGCTTTTCATCACTTGCATCGAAAAGTGATACTTTTTGAAATTGGAAGTACCGTCATCAGGAGTGACATTGGGTCTGGGGGGTGAGATTGGGTCATACAAATTTCAGCATTTTTGTATGACCCAATCTCACCCCCCCAGACCCAATGTCACCCCTGATGACGGTAACTTATAAAATGAGCAGTGGTGGAATGTTTAAAACATTTATATATTTCTTTAAAGCATATTGTAATTTTTTTAATTTTCATGCTTTTACTAATTCACTTGCTAGCGTGTGATAATCGTCAATCAGACGATCAATCGTCAGAGTTTCGAAAAGTTTTATTCCAAAATTTAGTAAGGAGCAATCATAACAATATTTCTGCACTTTTCAAAAGGCAATCACGGTGTGTTTCCTGAGCAACCTTAAGAATAAAAAAAATCATCGCTACTTTCAAATATGTAGTTAGTTTGATCGAGTAATTTCTAAGATATCTATTTTTAAGACTTTTTTTTAAATTTCGTTGATTAGGCCGATGCAAATATTTAAAAAAGTTTTTGTCCCTCGGCCCTGGCCGAGGTCAAGGGGGCAAAAAATTTAAAAATTTAAAAATTTAAATAACAAGCCATAGTCTTCACATTTAAATGAAAAAAGTGTTTTAAAATGCATTTTACACTAGTTCAGTTGTTTTGCAATCATTAGTTTTCAAAAAATCTAAGATCTGACAAAAACAAAAATTGTATCGAATAAAAAGATTTAGCATCGAAAAATTTTCAAAAAATCTTAAGATTTTTTAATAAACCCAAACATGCTAAAAATGATTCTGAACGCAGGAGAATGTATTTTAATTTGATTTCAGCTGGTTGCACTTGAATTTGCATTGGAATTTTGAAGTTTGTTGTAAAAATATTTTTTTTGCCCCCTGATTTTTCGGGCCAATTTTGAAGGGGGGGGGGGGGTGACTTTTAAAAATATTTGTACCAGCCTTATTTTATGAAATTTTTTTAGTAACCAAACCAAAAATGTCAATTAAGCAGGTAAATCAGAGCACACAAGTAATATTTGTACGCAAAATTTTGTAAAAATCCATCAATTCTAGTAACATTCATGTTTTAATATGGTTTTATAATTTTCATTTCTAAACCAATTCCACATATTTTAAAATTCAGTTCAAACTATTTTTTAAAATGTTAAGTGATTTGCAAAAGTTGTTTCTTGTATTATTTTGCACTCTACATCATTTGACAACTACTTTGTACAAAAGTCTAAGAAATTTTTTATGAAATAATTTGCTGGGCTGTGAAAATTTCTTATAATTTATATTTGAAGGTACCGCTAATTATTTTTTCCTTAAAAGTTTGTTCTACAAAACACGCCGTGCAATATTTTCTTGACATGTGCGACATCTTAAACTTCTTGAAAACACAAAGTACAAAACAAATCAAAGCGGTGTTTTATTCGATTTATACTTTTTAATAAAAATAATGTGCTAACATTGCTCAATAACGTAACTAAAAAGCTCAGAAATTCGTAAATTTTGAAGCTGTAAAATATCTTAGTGTAAAAGTTACGTAATGTTACTACAATTGGTTCTTTGAGAGGAATTACATGTAAAATTACAAATCTTTTCGGCAGTTTCATATGGAAGTGAATAAAAAGTGCTCAAATTTGGTAAAAAAATAGATTCGTTTTCAAATTCTTAAGCCCTAACAACGATATATGTATTGATTGGTAGGACCCTTAAGAAGACATACATCGTGTTGAAGTAGTCCCAAAAATTTCGGATTTTCGTCGTGAAATTGACGCAACTTTTGGTACTCAAACATTTATAGGTCATCGCATTTTAAAGTTATCGCAATTTTAGTGAAAAAAGTCGTTTTTTTGCCAATTTCGTCATTATCCCGTTTTTGCGTGCGGTGCGTCCAAAAACCCAGTTTTTATATTCAAAAATCGTAACACGGAATATTGAAAACATAAATTCACCATTTTTTATATGTTATGTATAATTTTCCGAGGAATTTGATAAAAATATTTTCAGATTTAGGCTCTTTGGTCCCGAGACCTTCAAAAGAGCATTTTATGTTTCATTCGACCTTTTCAAATGTTAGGCTAGACTTTTGAAACTTTTAACTATTTTTCCATAAAAGCCTATCTAATACCCTTTCGTTTGTGCTCAAGACAGCTAAAATTGGTTGAAATGAGGCGGAGTTTTTTTTTTTTTTTTTAAATGTGTTTTTGCAAAAATCTACCAAAAATGCCATTTTTTGGCCCACCCTAACTCGGCGTAGGTCACCCTAACGGCCAAACAAAAAAATACGAGTCTAATTATTTCGGCCAAGAACCCCCAGAAAAATGTTAAGCCAGATCGGAGAACAATTTTCGAATCATGCTATTTTCGTGGGGAATTGCTGCAAACAAGGTATGATTGGGTTTCAGTGAGAATTTTGTAAAATTTGCCATACACAGTTGAAAAATTGCGTCAATTTAAATGGTCTCATTGTAGATGAAACATTTAAATTACACATTATAAGGAGAAAAAACCGGCATAAATGAGTGATATTACACGTTTTCTGCGATAAAATTACAATAGTTGTGTTTAGTTTTGCATGTTTCGAAACGATTTTTGGTGTTTTTCTCACGTACACGGTAAAAAATTGTGACAGATTTTGTGTTGGAAAAAATGTGTAATGTTGTCTCTGAAAAGTGTAAATTTACATCACTTAAAGTGTTATTTTGCTTGTTCCACAACAATTGATGTAAAATTACATTGAAAAAGATGCAATATTACACCATCAAAATTTTAAACTTTTCCAAAATTATAATTCTTTTAACTTGTAGCGAAAGAAAATCGAATTAAAATCAATCCAAAATTAATTCAACAATGAAAAATGTATGTCAAATATGTAAATCAGAAAACTTTTTGTTGGTCATAACAAAACAAAATATTTTGTTCAGTTTGGCAGTTAATTTAATAATTATAATGACAACCTCTCTTATCCTCCTCTCAATCTCTCATTCTAAAGTTATTGAGATTTCTTATTCTAAATTAAGTGCGTTTGAACTATCTCTGCATTTTTTAAAATAAATAAAATTTATTTTTGATACTGCAATTTTGAAATGTTGAAAATTTATTACTAATTTTTCGTGGTTAAATTGGACTTTTTTTTTCTTATGTAAATTCTGTCCACGATAACCGTTGTAACATTCATGCTTCCTCATTTTTGTGCTCAGTAAAGTTATAAATGAGTTATTTCCTACAATTTCAAATTTTTTTTCCGTGATTTTTATTTTTTTTTTAATTTTGATTCTGATTCAACTTTGTCCATGCGTCCATGTCTCCATACAATTTTGGGGGCTGGTCATATAAAATGGGTATGTAAATGTAAGAATTTCTGTATCTGGAGCATGGTTTTCCGATCGATTTGCCTAACTTTTGGAAAGGTTAACAAATAGATAGTTTTCTGATTTCATAGTTTAGGTTTAGACCAAGTAATAAAATTTTAGAAAATATTTTTGTTGAAATCATCAGAAACTTTCGCAAAATTTCCATTTTTTAACATTGAAAATCGGATCAATAGTATCCGAGATATCGTCAGTTGAAAATTTAAGGCTAATTATGTAAAACTAAGAAAAAATCATTTCGATCGATTCGAACTCTTTATAAGGCTGTATCACAGAAAAATATTCTGAGTCTTTCAAAATTATTGTTTGAGGGGGTTTCTGTTCCCCCAGGAATTATTTTTTAAATTAAAAAAAAAACCTAAAAAATAGAAAACTTCTACTAAAATTATCTATAATTTTTAAACGGTTTTATGATTCGATTGCAAATTTAATTTTTCTATAAAAAATATTAAAATTAAATTGTCGAGGTTTTCGATATTTTAAAACACAATTAAAAAAAAATAATTTTCTTTAAAAAATAGTTTCACTCTAAAAAGATTAAACGTTTTTTTATGTGTTTTTTTTAAATGGCACAAAACAACAATTTTTGAATAATTTAATTTTTTGAAATAGTTTAGATGACAAAAAATGCAATTTTCAAACCAACCTCAACATTTGAAAAGACCCAAAAGGCATATCTTGACTTTTTTTTTTTGATAAGGTCCTATAAACAAATGTAAACATTGAGTGTATCCCGCTTACTCCGATGGACTTTGACATAAGGTGTGAAAGGGATACACTCAATGTTTACATTTGTTTATAGGACCTTATCAAAAAAAAGTCAAGATATGAAATGCTAGGGCTGACTTGTTTTTTTTTTCAAGCAACTGTCAAACGTGTGCAAATGAGCCATGTGGTGAGTTTGAAATGTCCATGGTGAGTTTCTGATAATTCAAATTGACCGTTAATTTGTTAATTGATGTTTTTTAAAGAAATTGACTTCTGTTTGTTTGAGTTTTTTAATTGAAAAATGTTTCTGGTTAGAAGTTTTCCTACATTTTTTGATAATTTCGAATTTCAAAATCCCGAATCCGCATCCTCGACGGTAACTCTTCCTTTTTCCTCAGGAAAAGAGCTCCTCCTTCCTCTCTTCCAAACACGGCGATGGCTAATCTTCGACGAGCAACAGCTTTCCCGTGGCGAGTGTGTGATAATAATCATCCCCTCTATTGTGTGTGTGCGCGAGCTTAAAACGTGCGAAAATTGGCATCCTTCTGTGCGTGCGTGTGAGTGTGAGGGGGGGGGGGGGGGGTCACTTCCGGTTTCCGTTTCGACGCCTGCTGCGCGAGTTCAAAAGCTTCTCCCTTTGTTTGTGCTGGTGCTCCGTGTTGGTGCAGCGCCCATGTCCATCTATCCATCATCTCCGAGGAGTGTCAGACACGTTTCCTTCCCCCCTTTCCCTAAATTCCCTGCGCAACTTCCGGTTTCCGGTCCGCTGGCCAGGTCTCACGTGCTGGTGCTGGTGCGAAAGTGAGTCTTCCTGTTGCATACAACTTCCCCTCTTTGAGGGTGAGAAATCACTCCTTTCTGGCAAATTAAATCCAACCACGAGGAGTTTCAAACAGTTTTACTTTAGTTGAGGGGGCGATCGAGAATTACGTAACTCAATACTATTTTTTGGTTATTTTATTGTCTGTTCATTATAAAATGTGATTAAGAAATTTCTCAAATGATTTCAAATATTTTGGACAACTCCAACAATTGAATTCTTCAAAAAATCAAAAACCGTTACGTAATTTGTGACCAAACCCCCCTCACAAACTTCACCTTCCAACCACGTGTGAGGAAGTTTTGAGGGACCGTTGCAGATGTATGAGCCGGAAGCCGAAAGTGACTGGTCTCCGAGGGTGAAACTCAAGGTGGTCTCTTACTTTTTAGCTGGCAACACTGCCGAAAAGCTCGACTTGCTGGAATAATGAATAAACAATTGCAAATGGGATGGTTTGGGAAGACTGGTTCATCCGCTAAATTTCCCACCGGAGTTGTGTGTTGGTCCACGTGGTTTTGAGATGGCAGCACGGTTTTTTTTTCGGGGTGGGAATGAGGTGGATGATGAATGAATTGATAATTTGAGTTTGAGATTGTTTTGGTGAGATCTTTTTTGAGTAATTTGTATTTCATTGAAAGCAGTTAACGAATTTAAAAAAAAACTTTATCTTTAAACCTCTTTAAATATTTTTTTCTTGATTAGGTTCAAACTGTGTGAGGTTTTAAAAAAATTACGAAATTTACAAAATTTACAAAATTTACAAAATTTACAAAATTTACAAAATTTACAAAATTTACAAAATTTACAAAATTTACAAAATTTACAAAATTTACAAAATTTACAAAATTTACAAAATTTACAAAATTTACAAAATTTACAAAATTTACAAAATTTACAAAATTTACAAAATTTACAAAATTTACAAAATTTACAAAATTTACAAAATTTACAAAATTTACAAAATTTACAAAATTTACAAAATTTACAAAATTTACAAAATTTACAAAATTTACAAAATTTACAAAATTTACAAAATTTACAAAATTTACAAAATTTACAAAATTTACAAAATTTACAAAATTTACAAAATTTACAAAATTTACAAAATTTACAAAATTTACAAAATTTACAAAATTTACAAAATTTACAAAATTTACAAAATTTACAAAATTTACAAAATTTACAAAATTTACAAAATTTACAAAATTTACAAAATTTACAAAATTTACAAAATTTACAAAATTTACAAAATTTACAAAATTTACAAAATTTACAAAATTTACAAAATTTACAAAATTTACAAAATTTACAAAATTTACAAAATTTACAAAATTTACAAAATTTACAAAATTTACAAAATTTACAAAATTTACAAAATTTACAAAATTTACAAAATTTACAAAATTTACAAAATTTACAAAATTTACAAAATTTACAAAATTTACAAAATTTACAAAATTTACAAAATTTACAAAATTTACAAAATTTACAAAATTTACAAAATTTACAAAATTTACAAAATTTACAAAATTTACAAAATTTACAAAATTTACAAAATTTACAAAATTTACAAAATTTACAAAATTTACAAAATTTACAAAATTTACAAAATTTACAAAATTTACAAAATTTACAAAATTTACAAAATTTACAAAATTTAAAATATTAAACCAGCCAAATTTTCAACCTTTAAATGTAAACTTGATTTTAGTGTGCGTGCAAAGAGGTACTTTGTCAGATTTTTAAAGTTTAAACTAACATTTTGTAGATTTTTCTGAAAAGACAAAGACAAGACAAAGACAAGACAAAGACAAGACAAAGACAAGACAAAGACAAGACAAAGACAAGACAAAGACAAGACAAAGACAAGACAAAGACAAGACAAAGACAAGACAAAGACAAGACAAAGACAAGACAAAGACAAGACAAAGACAAGACAAAGACAAGACAAAGACAAGACAAAGACAAGACAAAGACAAGACAAAGACAAGACAAAGACAAGACAAAGACAAGACAAAGACAAGACAAAGACAAGACAAAGACAAGATAAAGACAAGACAAAGACAAGACAAAGACAAGACAAAGACAAGACAAAGACAAGACAAAGACAAGACAAAGACAAGACAAAGACAAGACAAAGACAAGACAAAGACAAGACAAAGACAAGACAAAGACAAGACAAAGACAAGACAAAGACAAGACAAAGACAAGACAAAGACAAGACAAAGACAAGACAAAGACAAGACAAAGACAAGACAAAGACAAGACAAAGACAAGACAAAGACAAGACAAAGACAAATACAAAGCGTTTATCTGAAACAATCCACCCAATTTCGATTCGGGTCACCAATCTCAAGATTGGCACACTTTTTGCTCCAAATGTCCTCCAGATTGTTGTCAATAACACTTGCACAGTCCCTCGCTTCCTTGGCATACAATTTCACCAATCAAACAATCAACTGTGAGCAGAAAAAATTTGCCAAACTTTCGCCTCACCCCGTCAACGGTGTCGAGCTGGACCAAACAACACAATTCGAAGATCATTTTTCAGCTCGGGCTCGCTTGACTGAAGCCGTCCTGGTGGCGCCACTGTCAATCAAGCGTTTGGTTCAGCAAAAAAAAGCACAATTGTGTAAAAATCACTCTCCTTGCGCGAGTCAACAAAACTGCATTCATTTGTCTTTTTCCGGGAGGGAGATCTTGAACGATTTTCTTTTATTTTGATTTTTTTTTGCTGCTTCAAACGAAACAACAAACAGCTCAAGATAGCGGAGAGCAAATGTACTGTGCCAGGGCAAAAGTTGAGATGTGGCTGTAAATTTTGGGAGCAAAAAACAAAATGGGAAAATAGCAAAGCGTCACACCGTCAGATGGCGCTGACTTGGTAGAATGCGCCGAAAGGTAGGCAACTTATCTGGGCTTGATTTTGTTTTTACTCTAGATCATTTTTGTTAACCATTTTATAACGATCAATGAATCCATTACAGTCTCCATACAAATTTTACTGTTGCAAAAAAAAGTGATTTTCAAAAGTAAAAAAAAGTGCAATAGAAATTTCTGACATTTGTTAATCTCAATTTATGAAAAATGTTAAATAAAAAATGTTAAAAAATTATCATTTAAATTAGTTCTAAGCAGTAAAGAAAACTTTTTTTTAATTTTTTTGAAAAGTTAAAAATAAGCCTGGAAATATTTGAATATTGAATAATAACAAAAAAGATGTTGAGAAAATTGGACGGCTGTCAATTTTTATGACACCAATAATTCAAAATAATTTCTTTGGTCACAGGTTAGGTTCCCACAAATATAATGAATTCATCAAATAAAAATAAAGTTGATGAATTTTGGATGTGTAAATTCCAAAAAGAAAAATTATTGGCACATTCAATATCAATGTTGAAGCAATTAAAATATTCGTTATATTTATTTTTCCCATGATTTTCGAGCAAATTTTGTTTCTTTATTTATGTTGAATAAATCATGTTTTTTATTGCATAAGAGATTCCAACCAAATTTTTTCTTCAACATTTTGCTTTTTTTTTGAAAAAGTGTAATTTGATAACTATGAAATTTTTTGTTACTTTCTTTTTCAGATTATGAAAAGCTTGTTTGTATTAACTAGGTTTCTGTCAAATGAGGTGACATTTAGAAATAATACGAAAACTACCATAATTTAAATTAAATTTCAGTATTAAACTTTCTATAATTCCGAAAAAAATACACCATTCCTTAGTTTTGCTTATAAGGCACAAACTCTTCTCAGTAACATTTGATTGTTAATTCATATTTAGTTCTGATAAATCTGAAATTATTTTTTTTTGTGGACAAATATATTGTTTAAAACATTCATCAAAATCATTTTTTTTAATGTTCAAAACACACTCAATTTAGAAATTTTCTATGTATTTTTTTTTAATTTTCACTTAAGGAGCTATTAGACTATGGCAAAAAACAAACAAACTCGCACTTTGTTTGTGTTTGAAAGTTAACTAAACTCGCAATTTTTTTTTAGGCAAACTCGCAAATAAAGCAAAATGTATGCAGGATGACTGTCAAAAAAGTTGTTTGTTTGCTTGTTTTTGATAGTCTAATACGTCCTTTATTTTCCAAACTGTTCAGCATTTGATTTCAGAAAATTTAAACCAATTTTTTTCTTGCATTAAAAATCAGTCCAGTTGCTGTACACTTCACATTTTTTAAGAGCCAGTTTTAATCAAAAAATTTAAGAGGATTTATCACCTTTTGAAAAATTTAAAATGTAGTTTTTGAACTAAAAATAAATTAAATCCAAAAACCAAGTCAAATTTCTGTTAATTTTTTTTAGTTCTTTTCCCAAAAAATTGGGTACACTCTCAATTAATTTGAAAATCAACGCTGCGTCACGATTGTCATCTATATACAAAGCGAGTTAAGTTAAATTTCTAACCATGTTCTGGAAAGGTAAGGTTTGAAAAGGGCCGTAAAACATATTTTTGATTTTTTTTTTCACTCAAACTGAAGCAAAAAAAATCTTAAATCTTGATTAAATTTTCAAAATATCCTGTCTGCACAAAAACCTCAAAAAACATAAGTTGTTTTGAAAAAATATTCAAGAAATTCATTGTAAAGTGAAAAGGACTTGAAAAATCCAATTATTTTGCTTATTTTTACTTAGTTTTTTTTTAATTCAAATGCTGTTAACCAATAAAACATGTGTTTTAACCATCGTCGCACAATCATTAATTGCTTATAAATTACCGTAGTTTTTGGAAAAAAAACTAAAATTTTCAAAATTTGCAATATCAAACGAAGCGAAATTTGGTTTGCTTTTTCACAGTAAGATAGTTTATTTTTTTGAAGATACAAAAAATTTCACAAAATACCGTATTTTTTCGAAAGTACTCAAACTTTCAAATTTTGCAATATGGGTATCAAACAAATTAAAATTTCGTATGTTTTTCCAATTTATTGGAGTTTTTTCAAATTTACTCAATTTTTCACAAATTACCGTTTTTATTTCGAAAACACCCACATTTTCAAAATTTGAAAAAAAGAATTGTACGCGTTTGTATGCACTTTATTAGAGTTTTTTTTTATGAAAATTAAAATTTTCACAATAATTTTGAAAATTTGAATAGTTTTGAAAAAAAAAGATTATTTTCTGAAATTTGATCTCAAAAAAAAATAATAAAAAGTGAAAAAAACATACAAAATTTCACTTCGTTCGATACCCATATTTCAAGTTATGAAAATTTGAGTTCTTTCGAAAAAATATGGTGATTTGTGATTTTTTTTCCGCAAAAGACTCTAATAATTTCGAAATGCAATTTTTTTTCAAAAACACCCAAATTTTCAAAATCTGCCAAAAAAAACTTGTTTGCGTTTTCACTTTATAAGAATTTTTTTTGTTTATAACTAAAATTTTCACCAAATTTTGAAAATTTGAGAAGTTTCGAAAAATAGAGTATTTTCTGATATTTTTTCTTATTTAAAAAAAAATATATAAAAATGTGAAAAAACATATAAAATTTCGCTTCGTTTGCTACCCATATTGCTTTTTATGAAAATTTTAGTGCTTTCGAAAAAATATGATAATTTGTAATTTTTTCCACAAAAGAATCTATTAATTTCAAAATGCATTTTTTTTCGAAAACATCAAATTTTCAAAATTTGCAAAAAAGAAATTATAGGCGGTTTCACTTTATAAGAGATTTTTTCTGTTGAGAACTAAAATTTTCACAAAATTTTGAAAATTTGAGTAGTTTCGAAAAAATAGAGTTTTTTCTTAAAAATTTGTGTTATTTCAAAAAAAATTATAAACATGTGAAAAAACATACAAAATTTCGCTTCGTTCGAAAACCATATTTCAAGTTATGAAAATTTGAGTACTTTCTAAAAAAATATGATAATTTGTGATTTTTTTTCGCAAAAGACCCTAATAATTTCTAAATGCGATTTTTTTTCGAAAGCACCCAAATTTTCAGAATTTGTCAAAAAAAAAACTTGTATGCGTTTTCACTTTATAAGAGTTTTTTCTTGTTGATAACTAAAATTTTCACAAAATTTTGAAAATTTGAGTAGTTTCGAAAAAATAGAGTTTTTTTTTTAAATTTGTGTTATTTCAAAAAAAATTATAAACATGTGAAAAAACATACAAAATTTCGCTTCGTTCAAAAACCATATTTCAGGTTATGAAAATTTGAGTACTTTCTAAAAAAATATGATAATTTGTGATTTTTTTCGCAAAAGACCCTAATAATTTCTACATGCGATTTTTTTCGAAAACACCCAAATTTTCAAAATTTGCCTAAAAAGTTGATGCGTTTTCACTTTATAAGAGTTTTTTTGTTGATAACTAAAATTTTCACAAAATTTAAAAAAAAATGAGTAATTTCGAAAAAATAGAGTATTTTCTGATAATTCAAAAAAACATTCTAAAAATGTGAAAAACATACAAAATTTCGCTTCATTTGCTACCCATATTTCAAGTTTTGAAAATTTGAGTATTTTCGAAAGTTACGCTATTTTGTGATTTTTTTTGCCATAAAAAAACTGTATTAAGGTTCGAAACACTCAAATTTTCAAAATTTGTCAAAAAAAATTGAATGCGTTTTCACTTTATAAGAGTTTTTTCTTGTTGATAACTAAAATTTTCACAAAATTCAAAAAAATTTAGTAGTTTTGAAAAAAATAGAGTATTTTCTGATTTCTTTTTTGCTTAAAAAAAAATATAAAAATGTGAAAAAACATACAAAATTTCGCTTCGTTATGAAAATTTGAGTACTTTCGAAAACTATGATAATTTGTGATATTTTTCCACAATAGACTCTCATAATTTCAAAATGCAATTTTTTTCTAAAACACCCAAATTTTCAAAATTTCTTTAAAAAAAGTGTATGCGTTTTCGCTTTATATGAGTTTTTTTGTTGATAACTAGAATTTTCAAAAAAAATTAAAATTTGAGTAGTTTAAAAAAGTAGAGTATTTTTTTTGTTATTTCCAAAAAATGTAAACATAAGAAAAAACATACAAAATTTCGCTTCGTTCGATACCCATATTTCAAGTTATAAAAATTTGAGTACTTTAAAAAAATATGATAATTTGTGATTTTTTTCCGCAAAAGACTCTAATAATTTCAAAATGCAAATTAAATTTCGCTTCGATTGCTACCCATATTGCATTTTTTGTAAATTTTAGTATTTTCGAAAAATACGATATTTTGTGATTTTTTTTGCTATTTTCAACAAAAAAAACTGTAATAAGGTAAAGGAGCATACAAAATTTTGCTTCGTTTGATACTCCTATTGCAAATTATTAAAATTTTAGTACTTAAAAAAACGTTATTTTGTGAACAATGTTGAGTATTAATACGTTGAAACTTACTACATTTAAAAATATATATATATATATTCTTAGTCATAGCATTGAAAATTTATCATGATATGGTTGAATTAAATCGATTTTGGAATGATTTTAAATATAAGTTATCATTCACTATCGGCGATAAAATTAAAGCCGATAGAATTATCGCAATGACGATAACGTAAAAATTATCTATATTATTTTAAATGACAACCTTGATTAGCTTACTTTCAAAACTTTTCATTATTTTAAACTACTAGGAGGTAGGTTTGAAGTTTGACTATTTTTACAATCAGAATGATGCAGGATAAAATTCGTAAGTTTGACATTTTTGGAATAAGAAGACAACATCTTCTGTGGTTGTTGTGCACCTCTAGCTCGTATTTTTCGTTATGCTTAAAAATGCAAATTTTGTGACAAATAAAAAATTATAATAATCATCAATTACCAAAGTTTCAAGAATTTTCATCTTTAAAAACAACTTCTTAAAATATAAAAAAAATGCACCCAAAAGAACGATTAAATTCAAAATGAAATTGACTCCCTCCACGGTAAGGTGAAAGGCAAACGGATAAAACTTGCAACTGCTGTAAAGCAGCCAAATTCTGGGTGGGGAAAAACTGGAGGAAAAATCGCGCTCTCCACACACACTCACATGTACATACGTTTGCAATGACCAACCCGTCACACACACACACACACACACACGAAACAACAGTTTGCACAGAAAACTGTAAGCAAGCGCCCCAAAACCCACAATGAAAAATGTTTTCCCTGAAACAAAAGCTTCCTTGCCCTTGCCTCTTTTAGCTTCTTTTTTTTTGCTTCTTTTTAGAGGGAAAGCCAATTCAGCAGTCATATGTGCTAAAATGGGTTTCTTCTCTCTTCTATTTTCGGGAAGCTAAAAAGAAAAAAACGAAAAAAATACGACCACGTGGTCACCCGTTCAAGCCAAGTTTCACTCCATTCAAAGTTCATTCCGGAGCAACTTTTGCTTGCGCCAACTTTATCCAATCTGGTTGCTTTTTTGCCCTCCTTGAGAGAAAAGAAAAGAGAAATTTGCTTGACCTTCGCCCCGGAAGGTATGCAACACGCTAAACAAGTGCCACTTAATTCGCCTGGATGCAGGCAGCGTGCACAAACACAGCTCGCTCTTGTAAAATAATTAAACGGATTAGCGCGTCCGGACGGTTATTACGATGATGATTATTATTATAATCATGAACACAAAAAAAACACACCAAGTTAGTTGGCCATCGCTAACGAACCACGACGTCAAGCGAGTCGTAAACAATCGCCTTAATTGGTGATAATCGTGGCGTTTTTCACCCTCAACCCACTCGAGACTTGTAACAAATTTCTTTTCATAATTTACCTTGCGCTTCGCGCAAGAAAAACTGCTTCTGAAGACTCTTCTTCCTGAAGCTCGTGGAAAGGTGCTCGAGATGCAACTTGGTTTGGGGTCATTTGGCAATTTGGAAACAATTTCGTTACAAAAGTTGACACTCGGTTGCCTACCTCTGGGTGATTCCTTTTTATTTTTGAATGAGCCTGAAGGTAGGCAAATTTCAAACCTTGCAGCGATTTTAGTCAAAATTTACCCCCAAATTGTTTCTCGCGCAAGGAAAAGTTTGAAGCGTTTTTCATCGGCGCCTGGACTGGGACGATTTAATCTTCAAAAAAAAAAAAACGAAAAAATAACTGAGAGGTGAAAAGTTTTCCACCAAACACGTGTCAGTTCCAATATTGGGCACCATTTGGTTCCGCAAGAGCAGGGAAAAATTGAAAGGAGTGGGGAAATTCATTGGAGAATTTTCTAAAAAAGCAAAAAATAAACAGAAAAAATTAAAGAAAAGTGAAAATAAGCTAAATTATTAAAACATAAAAGATTAATTAAAAAAACAGTCAAATAAAAATGGCAGAAAGGATATTTAAAATACCGCAAAGTCAATGTAATCATAATATGAAACCTGAAATACCCAAATAATTAAAATTTATTGATTTCTTATAACAAAACCAACAATGCGAACAAAATTTTGAAAATGATAGTAGAAATCAACAAACCATTTTGTTTTTTTTTTGTTGAATTATCTTATTATCAATCAAATTCAACTCGATCTACTGAATCAATAAAATCAACAAGATATTCAACATAATCTTCAAATTCACCAAAACCTTGAAAATATCATTAAAAATATCTTACCTTATCATCAAAATCATCAAAATCATCAAAATCATCAAAATCATCAAAATCATCAAAATCATCAAAATTTACAAAATTTACAAAACTTACAAAATTTACAAAATTTACAAAATTTACAAAATTTACAAAATTTACAAAATTAACAAAATTTACAAAATTTACAAAATTTACAAAATTAACAAAATTTACAAAATTAACAAAATTTACAAAATTAACAAAATTTACAAAATTTACAAAATTTACAAAATTTACAAAATTTACAAAATTTACAAAATTTACAAAATTTACAAAATTTACAAAATTTACAAAATTTACAAAATTTACAAAATTTACAAAATTTACAAAATTTACAAAATTTGAGTAATTCACAGAGATTTCGATAATTCGATTTTTTTGTATTTTTTAATCCGGCTGAAACTTTTTTGGTGCCTTCGGTATGCCCAAAGAAGCCATATTGCATAAATAGTTCGTTCATATAATTTTCCATACAAATTTGGCAGCTGTCCATACAAAAATGTGTATCTTTTGAAGGAATTTGCAAATTTAAAATCTGTTTCTTTTGAAGGAATTTTTTGATCGATTTGGTGTCTTCGGCAAAGTTGTAGGTATGGATATAGACTATACTGAAAAAAAAATGATACTCGGTAAAAAAATTTGGTGATTTTTAATTTCACTTTTTGTCACTAAAACTTGATTTGCAAAAAAAAAACATTATTATTTTTTTATATGTTTTGGAGACATTCAATGCCAATTTTTCAGAAATTTCCAGAATGGACAAAAAATCTTTGACCGTGTTATGACTTTTTGAATCAATACAGATTTAAAAAAACATCGAAATATTGGTCGCAAAAAATTTACATCTTCATTTTTCGATGTAAAAATTAATTTGCAATCAAAAAGTTCTTTAGTGAAATTTTGATAAAGTGCACCGTTTTTAAGTTAAATCCATTATTAGGTAACTTTTTTGAAAATAGTCGCAGTTTTTCATTTTTGAAAATAAGAGCCCATGTTCGCCCACTTTAGAAAAAAATTTGAAAAGCTGAGAAAATTCTCTATATTTTCCTTTATTGAACTTTGTTGATACGACCCTTAGTTGCTGAAATATTTCCATGCAAAGGTTTAAAAACAGGAAAATTGATGTTTTTTAAGTCTCACCCAAACAACCCACCATTTTCTAGTGTCGATATCTCAGCAACTAATGGTCTGATTTACAATGTTAAAATATGAAACATTCGTGAAATTTTGCGATTTTTTCGAAAACAATATTTTCAAAAACTTTAAATCAAGACTAACATTTCAAAAAGGCGTAATATTGAATAATTGTTTCTTTTTTTTCTTACAAAAATATTTTTTTTCAAGAGTGGGCAAACATGTGCACTAATTTAAAAAAATGAAATACTGCGACTATTTTCAAAAACGTCACCTAAAAGTGGATTAAACTTGAAAACGGGGCACTTTATCAAAATTTCACTGAAGAACTTTTTGATTGCAAATTTAATTTTACATCGAAAAATGAAGCTAAAAATTTTTGCGACCAATATTTCGATTTTTTTTAAATCAGTATTGATTAACAAAATCATAACTCGGTCAAAAAAATTTTCTGAAAAGTTGGCATTTTATGTCCTCTAAAACATATCACAAAATGAAAAAAAAAAAAATGATAGTGTTTTTTTTGCAAATCAAGTTTTAGTGACAAAAAGTTAAATAAAAAATCATCAAATTTTTTTTTACAGTTTAACTTTTTTTTCATATCCATACCTACAACTTTGCCGAAGACACCAAATCGATAAAAAAAAATTCCTTTAAAAGATACAGATTTTTGAATTTTCATACATAATTTTTGTATGGACAGCTGCCAAATTTGTATGGAAAATTATATGGACAAACTAATGATGCAAAATGGCTTCTTTGGGTATACTGAAAGCACCAAAAAAGTTTCAGCCGGATTAAAAAATACAAAAATTAAAATTGAAGTAAAAAGACCGATTTTGTAGAAAAATGGTCATGTGAGAAACTTATTTTGGATTTGAATTTACAGGACAGAGTGCTGCGCAAAATCAAGGTTTTTTTTTCAGTGAAATCGTTGTTTCTCACCAATAGTTCATTTTATTTTGAGGTTTACATTGATTATTATGTAAAATTGTCCGGGGAACACGATGGTGATAAAATAAAAAAAATAAAAATATGAGAAATCGATCAAAAGTGAAATTTGAAACTTAAAACGTTAAAATATAATATTATGTGTCATTTTTTTTTTCGTCAAAAAAGAAGGTCGAGTCCAAAAGTGTACTCATTAAAGTAAACCATCATTTATGCAATGAAAATGCAAAAAATCACTTTGTTGGATACCATAAAGAAATATTGTTGAAATACGCAACCTTCGGTACCCTAACATGTATAGGTCATCGTTGAAATTTTGAAGTTATCGCAGTTTTAGTGAAAAAAGTCGATTTTTTCCCGTTTTCGTTATGTTCCCATTTTTGCGCGTGGCGCCTCGAAATCCCCAGTTTTTATTCTCAAAAAATCGTATCTCAGAGTATCGAAAACATAACTTCACAATTTTTTGATATGTTATGTGAAATTTTTCGAGGAATCCGATAAACATATTTTTAGACATAGGCCATTTGGTCCTGTTATGTTACGAGCGGGCGGTGATACAAGAGATCTAACCAGTTCGACTTCCAGTTTTAGAATCAATCTTTATTTTTGTCATGGACTTAAACTACCCTGCTTAAGTCTAGTTACATAATCATAATGTACTCACGTTAAATCTACATAACGTACAGAAAGAGATGGCGAGAGTCAGTCATACAAGTTATTTACCTCGAAGCACTCTTCGGGTGGTAACTTGTAAACAGCCGAATGCTCGGTGCCTGTTTGTTCAACATTTGGTACCCATAAAGAGGGTCAGTGTTAAATATCAACAAGGAAACGAGTGTTATGCTGATGATCGTGTTACTGAATTTGGGTGACAAGTAGGTCGCCCAAGAAGTAGAACATAAATAATTGTTCTGCCTCAAACTTTGTAATATGAGTCAGCAAGAACTGACACTAAACTTGTGTTGACCCACTACAGTTTCGAGACCTTCAAAACAGCATTTTAAGTTTTTATACGACCTTTTCAAATGTTTAGCTAGATTTTTGAAACTTCTTACTATTTTTCTCAAATCACCTTTCTTTTGCGCCTAAGACAGCTAAAATCGGATGAAATGGCGCGGAGATATGATTTTTGTGAAATATGACGAAAATTGCCATTTTTCAGACCACCCTAACACGGCGTATGTCACCCTAATGGCCAAACAAAAAAATACAGGTCTAATTATTTCGGCCAAGGAACCGCCAGAAATTTTTTTTTTCGGATCATGCTGTTTTCGTGGGGAATTGCTGAATTTAAATAAATAAGACATAGGGGATTTTTAAAAAAAAAACTTCCAAATTTTAATAATAATTGATGTCAGAAAACTATTTTAACCCTTTCAGGCTTAAATTTTCAAATAAATAATATTTCAAGTTAAGGATGGATAAATGATCCTGAGGACCATACGAAAATTATAGGCTACTTTAGATTATTTTGATTTTTGGGTCTTATATGACCCATCAGGCCTGAAAGGGATAAATGCACGTTTCGGCATAATTGTTTTTAAGCATGTTTGGGCATGTAAAAAATATTATAAATTTTTTTAAACTCTAAAACTGCAAAAAAAAATCTAAAAAAAATATTTTCGTCAATACTGAGATATTTTGAAAACTTATTCTCTCATTTTTTTCTGAAAAATATACTTGAAATATTTCAAACTACTCTTAATTACACCCTTTTCTACGGAACCATCTCCAGCGGGGAGCACATCGTCCTCATCGCCATCTTCCCCCGAAAAAAAACCCTTCCACACTGATAACAGCAGCACCAAGGACAGTGCAGTATAGATGGTTGGCAGCACATATGAGCCGGAAGTTAGTGAGCGGACAGTGCCGGTTATTTTGTCGTAAAACCCCCTTCCCTGCCTTCGATAATGGGTTCTTCCGCCCAAGTTGGGCGCTTTTGTTGTGCAACATAACCAACAAAAAAAAAGGAAAAAAAGAAAAGCAAGAAATCGCAGTCAACTTTTGAGGGGTTTTCCGCGCCGGGGCCAATACAGTAGAACTAATAAATGTATATTTTGGCCAGCTGCCAACCAGCTTCGGGGGTAGAGCTCCTCCTAGCAAACTGCCAAGTGGTGGCCAGCCTGACCAGCTGTGACGATGAAGGGGGGGAGCTTTCTCCGCCCAAAGTTAGTCAGCTGGTGGTGACGATAAAATCGAGTTGTGGTAGCTACTTAAGTTGTTATGAAAATTACTGGAAATTACGAATTTTACGACGTATTTTATGCTGAATTTTGTATCTCAAAAACTAAAATTTTAATTTTTTTAAACCGTTGAACACATTTTGATCAACTTTCTTTTCTCTTCCTCTCTTTTTTTCCAGGTTAGTTGTCACCCTGCCGAGCTCGTCATCGTATACCATTCCACAGTAAAGCGAGGTTTACAAATTCCCAATAAGTTTGCTCCGTGCTTCGTTTTTTTTTCCTCAAGTCTACAAGCTGCTGCATCTTGTCCTGATTTTACAGGCCCGGGGTTTCAGCTTGCCACGAAAGCAGATATTCTGCCACGATTTTAGTTGCAGCAAACAAGGTGACCTAAACCACAATTTTACCATTTTTTTCGAATTTTCGTTAGTTTATTTTATTTTTGAAAAAAAAAAAAAATTTCATTTAAAAATGACAACAAATCCCAAAAAAAAACGTTAAATGGTCACCCTATCCCACCATTATCACCACACCAAGGACAGCAAAAAAGTGCTGCTGCTGGAAAATAAGTTGGTGCCAACCGATCTGCTTCCTCAAAGCTCAACGATGGGAAGAAACCAAAAAAACATCCAGTCAACTTTCGAGGCAAGATTACACTGGGAGCCGGCTGCACTTTTATTATGTGTATCGAAATGGCGACGCTGTGGCTTGGTAGAATTTATAAAGTCTCATCGGTTTTTTTTTTTCTTATTTTGGTGAACTATTTTCGCGTTCCTTGCCGTTGGTTGTAAGTTGTGTAACTTTGGCTTGGCTTGGTTGTTACTTTGGTCGGGTTTGGGGTTGCGTTCAGATAAAGTGTTTTCAGAGTTTTGATTAACTAAATTTGATTCAGTTTTAAATTTAAAATACATATTTAGCTTCAATAATAAAATCTTAACCACAGACAAACAGGTTAAAATCTCATTCAAAAGCCATCATTCAAAAATATAACGGTCAATTTAAACCACGACCATTATGAATTCACCACAGCAAACGACTGACAGTGGCTTGAAACGACACAGAAAAAATGATTCTGAATTTTACATATATAATTATGTAACACTTTTTCACGTCATTAATCTTTCAAATTTACATGCAAATCGTAAATTTGCAACAAATCATACGTAAAAACATGATTTTACATCAACCGAGTTTACATGTCGACGTCGTCGTGCTATCTTGTCGCACCCGCCATTTCGACGTTCCGAGAAAAATTTTGTAAATTTTGTAAATTTTGTAAATTTTGTAAATTTTGTAAATTTTGTAAATTTTGTAAATTTTGTAAATTTTGTAAATTTTGTAAATTTTGTAAATTTTGTAAATTTTGTAAATTTTGTAAATTTTGTAAATTTTGTAAATTTTGTAAATTTTGTAAATTTTGTAAATTTTGTAAATTTTGTAAATTTTGTAAATTTTGTAAATTTTGTAAATTTGTAAATTTTGTAAATTTTGTAAAATTTTGTAAATTTTGTAAATTTTGTAAAATTTTGTAAATTTTGTAAATTTTGTAAATTTTGTAAATTTTGTAAATTTTGTAAATTTTGTAAATTTTGTAAATTTTGTAAATTTTGTAAATTTTGTAAATTTTGTAAATTTTGTAAATTTTGTAAATTTTGTAAATTTTGTAAATTTTGTAAATGTTGATGATTTTAATGTATTTAATGATTTTGATGATTTTGATGATTGATGATTTTGATGATTTTGATGATTTTGATAATTTTGATGATTTTGATGATTTTGATGATTTTGATGATTTTGATGATTTTGATGATTTTGATGATTTTGTTGATTTTGTTGATTTGGTTGATTTTGTTGATTTTGTTGATTTTGTTGATTTTGTTGATTTTTATGATTTTGTTGTTTTTGTTGATTTTGTTGATTTTGTTGATTTTGTTGATTTTGTTGATTTTGTTGATTTTGTCGATTTTGTTGATTTTGTTGATTTTGTTGATTTTATTGATTTTGTTGATTTTGTTGATTTTGTTGATTTTGTCGATTTTGTTGATTTTGTTGATTTTGTTGATTTTGATGATTTTGTTGTTTTTGTTGATTTTGTTGATTTTGTTGATTTTGTTGATTTTGTTGATTTTGTTTATTTTGTTGATTTTGTTGATTTTGTTGATTTTGTCGATTTTGTTGGTTTTGTTGATCTTGTTGAGTTTGTTGATTTTGTCGATGACAATCATAAGAAAATCAAAGTCTACAAACAAATCAAAACATCAAAAAATCAACAAAATTAAACAACCAACAAAATAAACAAAATCAGCAAAATAAACAAATTCAACAAAATCAAAAATTCAACAAAATCATAAATTCAACAAAATCAACAAAATCAACAAAATCAACAAAATCAACAAAATCAACAAAATCAACAAAATCAACAAAATCAACAAAATCAACAAAATCAACAAAATCAATAAAATCAACAAAATTAACAAAATTAACAAAATTAACAAAATTTACAAAATTTACAAAATTTACAAAATTTACAAAATTTACAAAATTTACAAAATTTACAAAATTTACAAAATTTACAAAATTAACAAAATTAACAAAATTAACAAAATTAACAAAATTAACAAAATTAACAAAATTAACAAAATTAACAAAATTAACAAAATTAACAAAATTAACAAAATTAACAAAATTAACAAAATTAACAAAATTAACAAAATTAACAAAAATAACAAAAATAACGAAAATAACAAAAATAACAAAATTTACAAAATCAACAAAATCAACAAAATTAACAAAATTAACAAAATTAACAAAATTAACAAAATTGACAAAATTAACAAAATTAACAAAATTAACAAAATTAGCAAAATTAACAAAATCAACAAATTCAGCAAAATCAATTGTAACATTTTAATTAAAATACAGTTTTTTGATAAATTCTAGAGTTAAAAAAAACTAATCTGGTAAAAATTAGTGCAAAATTTAATATATTAAGATAGCCATATTTCTAATAATTGAAATTTTAGTATTTCTATTCGTTCAATATTTTGTAAAAAAAAAAGTGAACTAATTACTGAAATTTACAAAAAAAAACTAACTTAATCCACCTATGTGGTTGATGCCTTCCTCAATTTTTACCAACAATGGGTAATATGAGTGGTTTGGACACATATTTCAGTTATTTTTTTAGGTCCAGAAAAATAAGTACACAGATATAACTTCAGTTGTCATAACTCGAGACAGGGTTGCCAGATCTTCAATGTTGTGGACTCGTTGGAAAGGTCTCTCGATTATCTAACCAACGATGGGTTGGATGATGGATCCGGACATCGTTTACATGCATTTAAGTGAGATCCGGCTTCAAAAAAGTACATAAATATCACTTAAGTGGTCATAACTCGAAACAGGGTTGCCAGATCTTCGATGTTGTGGACTCGTTGGAAAGGTCTCTTGATAACCTAACCAACGATGGAATGGATGATGGATTCGGACATCGTTTACATGCATTTAAGTGAGATCCGGCTTCAAAAAAGTACATAAATATCACTTAAGTGGTCATAACTCGAAACAGGGTTGCCAGATCTTCGATGTTGTGGACTCGTTGGAAAGGTCTCTTGATAACCTAACCAACGATGGAATGGATGATGGTTCCGGACATCGTTTAGATCCGGATATATGTGAAAACACATTTGTATACATAACTTTTGAACTACTTATCGAAACTTCAAACAATTCAATAGCGATGTATGGGACCCTAAACCAAGTCGAATGCGGTTCAGCCATTGCTGAGAAAACTTGGCAAGATTTTTGAACACATACATACATACACACACACACATTCACACACACAGACATTTGTTCAGTTTTCGATTCTGAGTCGATATGTATATATGAAGGTGGGTCTTCGAGCTTTTAATAAAAAGTTCATTTTTAGAGCAGGATTATAGCCTTACCTCAGTGAGGAAGGCAAAACATTGCAAAATTTTGAAAGTTGTCTTATTTTGCGCAGTACTATTTGGAAAAAAAATTAAATCTAGTTATAATATTTACAATAATGTACAACTACAAAAAAAAAACCTCAATTTACTGCATTGTTGATTCACAAGAGAAAAAACTAAGTTCGATTCCCGTTCAAGCTTAACTTAGCTACCCGCATTTGACCGGTAGTAGAAAACATTGATGGATTTAGGTAACCAAAATGGCCAAATAGAATTCTTTACCTAAAACAAACTCGCTTGCCTTTTTGGTAGAAATTAAGAAAATTATATTTTGCCAGCATGCTTTGTAATTTTTGATGTAATTAATTGATGATTGATACAAAACAGAAGCGGACTAATTTCATTTAACAAACATTTTTTCTCGTAAGTACGACTCCCAGCTTATTGAGATCAATTTAGTGCTGAGTTTTGAATATGTCTTATTTTAACAGCTTTAATTTTTATTAACTAACAACATGCTGCTGACGCCGTTCCTTCTCTGTCTAACGGCCATAATAGCTGCCAAGCTAGACAGTAACAATTTCACCGAATCTCCAACCGGTGGTGCGTTAAAGTTCGGATCAGCCAGCGTCAGGATGGGCGAGGCCAAAATCATCGCGTCCATCAACTTGAGCAACTTGGAGCGAGTTTTGGAAAAGCTCACCAAACTGGCCAACAACGTGACGGCGGAGCTGGACCGCTTGAACCGGGCTTCGGCGGAGCGTTCGGAAAAGAAATCGCCGGAGGGGAAAGCGGTGCGGCGATCTAGCAAGACGAGGACTGATTTTGTTGCTGGGAACAGCAGTCAGTTAATCATTGATTGTAAAATTAAGGAAAAGCTCACGAAAATTGCCAAACTGCAACGAGAGTCACTTTTTAGGTATGACCATGTTGATCCTGCGGCAAGGTTGATATTGCTAACGGCAAACATTAATGCGAGGAATGAAGTTTTGGAGGAGGTTCATGATATTATAAGTAATTCTAAGGTAAATTTATATAAACCAGCAAAAAATAAAAAGGGGATTGCAAAAAGTAAAATGATTAAGATGTAAACACATTAGACATAATACATAAGAAATGTAAGAATATTTTAAAAAGTTGGTGAAACTAACAAACAAAGGAAAAATCTCTTTAAAAAAAAACAACAAATTTATTAAAATTAAATTCATTGCACATGCTTTGCATAAATACAGCTTGATCATTCAATTACAATCTTTTTTCCTAATTTATTTTTCAAATGCTCGGAACTAGTTAGGCAGATTTTAATAAAATTCAACAGGTTTAAAAAACGGAATTTTATCTTTTAAAAAACCTCAATTCAATAAATGAACAAATCAAACAACCAAATTTAAAAAAAATACAAATTGTATTATTTTTTATTGATATGATGAAAATTATCAATGTTCTTTGAAATCGCCCGATTTCATGCATTATCATTTTGTATATTTTTTGTAATTGGCTCAAACTTTGTGGGGGCCTTTCCTAGGACCAAAGAAGCCATTTTGTGTCATTGGTTCTCCCATACAAGACTCCACGCAATTTTGGCAGCGGTCGATGTTGATGAGAACGGTTTTTACCAATTTTTAAATTACCTTTCCTTCACAAAAAGAATTTTAGGGCACAAAATCCGCAATTTCTTAGATTTTTTTGATATAAAATTGTTCGAAAAAATTTACTCACTTTTTTTGTCTACTTACTAATGTGAAATTGGATTTTCGATTGAAAAAAACTTAAAAGATTTATTTTAAATATGTTTTTTTAGTCATTGACTCTAAATATTTTGTTTTAACAAAATCGAAAATTCATTTTTTCGATATTTTAAAGAAGTGTACATGAGTAAAAAATGGAACATTTGTAAAATTTTCTGTTCTCCCAGAATGAACATATTTTGACTAACTTTTCAACATATTTTTTCAATAAGATCAAAAATTTTCATAAATGTTTCTTTTTTTCATATGGAAAATTGGTCATAGGGAAGGTTCTAACAAAGTTTGAGCCAAATAATAAAAAACAAATAAAATCCATTTCATGCTTTGTTCATGTAATCCGGATGGCAAATTTTCAAACTGACACAATGAAATTAATTAACCTTATTTAAACTAAAAGTCTGCAATTGAAACCTCTTCAAGAAGTTTTGATGAAACTAAACAAACTAAGGTATTACATTAAACGTGGATTTTCAGAAAACAAAAATAAAATCTGATTTCAACAAATTTTAAAAACCACCAATTATTCAAAACTAACTGAATTAACTGGTAAATTGCTTAGTTAAAAAGTTGACAGGACAGTTAAGTTTATTTTTTTTACATATTTTAAAGTTTTAAGTTTTAAAATATTGAAGTTCGTTTTTGTAACCATTATCCTTTCTAATTATAATTTGATGATAATAATTATCCGTGTTATTCTAAATCAATTTTACAATTTATACTAACTAATCAAATTGGAAAAAAAATATTCACGAAGTGTGACTTTGGACTAACCTTAAGCTTGTTGCTCAACTTTTCTATCTTTTTGCCCAGCTGGTTGATAAACTAAGGCTGGTATAATTTTATTTCAATTTTTTGTACCATGGCTATGGTCGAGTTTGTTAAAAAAAAACCTAACAAATATCGTTTCCTTTACGTTTTACGTAATTTTTTTCTGATCTGTGGTCCCAAAATTGAAAATAAATGCAAAAATATTTAAATTGCTTTGTTTGAATTAAAATGCAAAAAAAATCGTTATCCTGAAAAGTTAACAACAGATTATTCAATTTTTAAAATAACTTCCGTTCTGAGTAGTTTAATTATTCCAGATAAATGAAAGATGTTACACATAACAAGAATCTTTATTCAGATTTTATTGAAAAACTGACAGAAAATCAGTTATTCAGGGTGGTACGACAGAACATAATTACTGAATAAATTTGAAAAAAGCTATTAATTGTCAATAGCATTTTTTGTATAGAAACTTAACAAATAAATCAATCGACAAACGGAGAAAACTTAAACAATAAAACATGTATTTAAAATTTAAAAAAAAACAGAATGTATTAAATTACTTGGTTTCAATCGAAAACGAAAAGAGAATGGCAAAAAGTAAAAAAAATAATATTATTAAATGTTCTCATCTAATTTTTTAATTCACAAATCCCTGATGAAAGTTAGTAGAATAAACATATTTGTAATATCCTCAATTAGTAAACATTATAAAGCAATTTTTAAAATTGTTCAATATTTTTGTGATATTTTGTTTGTTTTGCTTGATAAGTTTTTTTTCTTGATAAATAAGAATCATCCTTTATTTACATTCTTGTAACCCAAACAAATGAAAATATTTAACCCAACAAAACAAGGTTTGAGGGTAGTTATTCAGGGTGGCCACTCAAATCCCATTTTCAAATTCCTGACTTTTCCAGAAACTCAAATAATTGGCATTTCTTATGTAAAGAATGATTTCAAACAAAATAAAATGAAAAAAATCACACTATTGACATTTTTCATAAAAAAACAGAAACTTAACAACAAATTTCTAAATTAAAATAAATAAAAAAATACTTAATAAATTGCAGCACTCATTATTTTGATTGAGAATAGAAAAATAAACAGATTGGAAATAACCGAAAACCAAACAATACCTATAATTTCAATGCTTTTTTTATAAAATTGGTATAGATTTTGACGCATCGTTTCAACCCTAGTAACATTTTAAGTTTTAAGTAGGCCATAAAAGCCCATATAGGCCGTATGAAGGTTTCCAGAACCATGATAAAACCTGTAAGTTTAAAAATGTTACTAGGGAATTGGAAATGGAAAAAAGTTAAAGATAACCTAATTTAGAATTGTGTATAACTGTTATTATTCTTTTGAAAAAAAAAAAAAAAATAGAAAAATATCAAGGATATTCCTTTGAAAAAGTTTTTACTAACTTCCCTTTTTGATATTGTGAATTTTGATATTGAATTTTTCAATCAATGTTGATTAATCTTGTTATAAGTATTATATTTACAGTACAAATATATATATTTTTTCCATTCAGAAATTCAGTTAGAAAAGATTCCATGTTTTACCACTTATTTTATGCGAAAAGTTTGGAGAGACAAATTCTTTGTATTCAGAACGCCAAACTGATGGGAAATCGGACGAGCTTTCCAGTGAAAATATTTTCGAGTTTGAAAAATCAAGTCTGTCAAGTAGAAATTGCCAAAAACCACCAAAAAAGCTATTTTTTCAACATTTTTATTTTTAAAACCACTGTATCTTCACAAGGATTGGACATCGGGCAATGGTCAATAAGGAGACTTTTATGTAAAATTTTCTGGAAAATCGATTTCCACTATCGTTTTTTACAAATTTTGACGTTTAGACCACTTTATAAAAATACAGTTATAGTAAAAGATTTTTGTATTTTCTTAGGAGAGACATACCTTCCTGCATTTTTCGTGAGTATTTTTAAAACATCTTAGGCTATTTCCTCAAAAATTTTTAACGAAAAAAAATCGTGACATCACCTTAAAATTTATTTTTAAAACTTAAAAATTGAAAAATCTCATAAAAGTGGCGTGTATTTTTCTTTCAGTGTATTTTTTTCAGAAAGCTCGTCCTATTTCCTACAAGTATGTCTTTGACCATTTTTTGCTACGATGCAATGACTTCGAGATACAGTAATTTTTAAATTACAAAATACAAAAATATTCAAATAACTTACGCCCTTCTCAAATGTCATTGTTGAGTACAATTGGCTTCATATACACAAAAATGGCTTATTTATCATTGAAATCGGAGAGGGTCGGGTACTAAAGTATCAGAAAAAATCCTGATTTGAGCTGGAATTGCTCAATAATGTTTAATTAATTTTGTTGTTGTTTTAATTTAGATGCTTTCACTGTTTGAAAAGCAGAAATTTACTAAAAAAATCTTTTGATTAATAGTAAATATTATAAAAATTTGTGTAAAATGCATTCAACATTTATAAGAAATTTTAATGTTTTAAATATACTATTCATTCTCAAACTGATTGCAATAGAGAAAGAAACCTTAAATTCAAAGAAAGTTACTTAATAAGAACTGAGAAGATTTAATTTGAAAATTGAAAATAATTTTCTAACAAGTTTTCTTGGGATTCCCGACTCTTTGGAAAAAAATAACAAATTCCTGAATTTTTCCCGATTTTCGGCGGATTTTGGTGAATTCCCGACTTTTTCCCGACTTGAGTGGCCACCCTGACTTGAAAATTGAACAAAATGTTACAAAATTATTCAAGAGATAGATATTTAAAGAAACTTTTTATGAAATTTATTCAACTTGGACAAAACAATAAATTTAATAATATAATATTTACTAGATAATTGAAGTTCATAATTTAAATAACTTATAAAAAATAACATTAAAACACTTTTCTGCTGCCTATAAACCTACAAAAACCCAACTTTAAATTTATTTTCCCTCAGTAAATATCGTTACACTCCAAATGGGGCTGCTGCTTCAGCAATCACCCAACAGTAATACAAAATCCAATTTATTGCAACTCCCCCCTCCCCTTCTCAAACTAAAAAACAAAGCTACCACGTGTGTGAATATCCGCCCGTCGAACGTTGGTTTAATGTGCAAAAATACGCAAACTTTTTCCCGACCCATCTCGAGTTAATTTAATTGGCTCCTGCCAGTTTGGCCGCGGATGTAATTTCGTGCTGCATACTTTTAGGGGGAAAAATAGGAGGGAGGGGGGATCCTCGCCGAAATTAGTCCAAAGTGTGATAATTAAATTTAATAAGTTTCCCACGTGGCCTGCCCCAGAAGGCCGGGCTCTGTAACAACTGTGTGTATGTTGCCTACTTTCGGGATGATTCGACTGAGGGTTGCTTAGGGGAGGGGGGAGCGGATTATGATTAACGATGATAAAGTGGAGGTTGCGGTTTTGTGGTGGGTGGCACTCACACATACATACTCTCACACGTGGATTTTGCAAAATTGTAATGCATCGAAAGAGAGGGGGTGGAACTGCTGTTTTGTTTACTTTTGGAAAAGTTCACCGCGAAATAGGTGGAAATATGCGAGAGTCGACAATTTAGTAAATGGTTGCATACTTTAAGGTCAAAGGTCGACTAGAATGGCTGTCGCGATGTAGGCGTTTTGATCATGGGCGTACCTAAAAATTGTTTTAGGGGGTTGGCATAATTTTAGGCTAATAAAATTAGTTTTTTTTTACGAAAGAGTATTTTAAAATCATTAATTGATTTCAAAAACAATCAAAATAAAATGAAATCTCCTAAAGGTATGCAACTACCCCTCTGTCAAAACTCCTCAAACCCCTAAAGTTATACCCATTGCACGACAACCACCCCGGAAGGGAGAACTCCCCACTCAATGGGGAGGTACGGCCTTCACCAAAGGACCTTTTCCTTCTCGCGTGAGCCTTGTCGTCGTGACAGACGACAAAAGAGACCCTCCCCCCCCCCCGCCTTCGCGGTTACTGTCGAGTGTGGTGGAGCCGCCCCCCCCCCCCCACAGGTCGTATAGCATTCATAACTCGTGCTTATTTATGGATGCCGCCATCATCGGGGTTGAAATTTACGGTTACATTTACATGCTAACATTACACACACACCGACGTGTGAGCACTGCATTTGTTGGAGGGCGTTTTGTGATGGGAAAATAGTTGCTTGTTGGTGGGGGGGTTGGAATTGTGGTTAGAAAAAAAAATTATATGGAATTGATTTCTGAGAAGAACTAGGAAAAAAAATTCAGAAAATCTTCCTTTTAAAAAAATTATCCACACGAATAAATCTGTCCACATTTAGAAAAATAAAATTTACGCGATTATTTATGCATGTTTTAGTGATTCAGTTTTATTTATTTTCTAATACGTATTCTACTTCGATATTAGTTCCAATTTCCAATTTCCAATTTCCAATTTCCAATTTCCAATTTCCAATTTGCAATTTCCAATTTCCAATTTCCAGTTTCCAATTTCCAATTCCCAATTTCCAATTTCCAATTTCCAATTTCCAATTTCCAATTTCCAATTTTCAATTTCCAATTTCCAATTCCCAATTCCCAATTTCCAATTTCCAACTTGCAATTTCCAACATGCAATTTCCAATTTCCAATTTCCAATTTCCAATTTCCAATTCCCAATTTCCAATTTCCAATTTCCAATTTCTAATGTCCAATTTCCAATTTCCAATTTCCAATTTCCAATTTCCAATTTCCAATTTCCAATTTTCAATTTTCAATTTCCAATTTCCAATTTTCAATTTCCAATTTCCAATTCCCAATTCCCAATTCCCAATTTCCAATTTCCAATTTCCAATCTCCAATCTCCAATTTCTAATTTCCAATTTCCAATTTCCAATTTCCAATTTCCTATTTCCAATTTCCAATTTCCAATTTCCAATTTCCGATTTCCAATTTCTTATTTCCAATTTCCAATTTCCAAATTCAATGTTCAACATTGCATCATTATCTGGAAGTCCGTAAATCTTTCAAGTTCTTGCTTTTTCAAAGATCAAAAATTGGTTTAGAAATGGAATTTGGCGATTTTTTAAATCGAAGCCCGTCTAGAGGCGGGGTTGCAATTACAGTTAAGAAAACTTAGTCGTGTCAAAATATAAATCCACAATCAAGTTGATCGATCTCTTCGGTCAATTTTGATCAGTGTGCCAACCAACCTCAATTTTCTCCCCTTTACCAAATCAAACGATGATGATGATGATGATGACGGAATACCCTGGAAATCGAAGTAAATCTGTAGCACTTGCGAGAAAAGTTTGCGATCTCGTTTTTTTTCTGGTGGCGCCAAATTGTGGCCCCACGGAAACGGAGAGTTTTTACAGTTCCGAGCGCCTGAAACGCTGCAGCCGGCAATCCTGTGGTAAGAACACTCGCCACGGTTTTGTGTACCTTGAACTTTATCGCTTTGTTTGTGTGTGCTCTGGATGTGGCTCTTCGACTTACACGTGGAGTGCAGTTGAGTGAATGGTGCCAAGAAAGAAAACGGGGGTTGATGGGGTAAAGTGTGCAATTTGTGGAAAATTTGTTTTTTTTTTTAATTTAGAAAATAAATCTTACAAAAAAACGATCAAATAATTTAAACTACCTTTTCCGCGTATTTTTCCCTCAACAAAATTAAATAAAAATGAGTAACAAAAAAACGAAACGACTTCATAAAGCAGGTAGCCACGGGGAAGCAAATTTACAAACGTTCCCGAAAACAAACAAACCAAAAAAAAATAAACCATCCAACCGGAGAAAAGTGTAGTAAAAGTGCAAAACGAGTTGCCTCGGCGAGAGGAGGAGCGCGGGAGGGGAAGTTTTCCAGGAAAATCTATGTCAATTGGCAGCGAAAGTGCTTCCACCAGGGGGAGGATGCTTTTTTCTCTCCTTTTCCTTGAGTTTTCTTCAAATTGCAACAATAATAAAAACCGCAGATGACTGTTGGGAGAAACAGTTGAGGGTTATGATGTTAAGAGGTGACTTTTATGTTTTTTTTCTCTAAAATTAAATTTTTACTTAAATTCAATTCAAATTCAATTAAATTCAATTCAAATTCAATTCAAATTCAATTCAAATTCAATTCAAATTCAATTCAAATTCAATTCAAATTCAATTCAAATTCAATTCAAATTCAATTCAAATTCAATTCAAATTCAATTCAAATTCAATTCAAATTCAATTCAAATTCAATTCAAATTCAATTCAAATTCAATTCAAATTCAATTCAAATTCAATTCAAATTCAATTCAAATTCAATTCAAATTCAATTCAAATTCAATTCAAATTCAATTCAAATTCAATTCAAATTCAATTCAAATTCAATTCAAATTCAATTCAAATTCAATTCAAATTCAATTCAAATTCAATTCAAATTCAATTCAAATTCAATTCAAATTCAATTCAAATTCAATTCAAATTCAATTCAAATTCAATTCAAATTCAATTCAAATTCAATTCAAATTCAATTCAAATTCAATTCAAATTCAATTCAAATTCAATTCAAATTCAATTCAAATTCAATTCAAATTCAATTCAAATTCAATTCAAATTCAATTCAAATTCAATTCAAATTCAATTCAAATTCAATTCAAATTCAATTCAAATTCAATTCAAATTCAATTCAAATTCAATTCAAATTCAATTCAAATTCAATTCAAATTCAATTCAAATTCAATTCAAATTCAATTCAAATTCAATTCAAATTCAATTCAAATTCAATTCAAATTCAATTCAAATTCAATTCAAATTCAATTCAAATTCAATTCAAATTCAATTCAAATTCAATTCAAATTCAATTCAAATTCAATTCAAATTCAATTCAAATTCAATTCAAATTCAATTCAAATTCAATTCAAATTCAATTCAAATTCAATTCAAATTCAATTCAAATTCAATTCAAATTCAATTCAAATTCAATTCAAATTCAATTCAAATTCAATTCAAAATTCAATTCAAAAAAAAATTGGCAGGCAACCTTATAAAAATTCGAAATATTTTTTTTTATGAAAAAAAATAATCTGCCAACTCCGTAAAAAATAGAAACTTGTGTGATTAACAAATCTTCTCATAATAAAAAGTCATAAAAGTCATGATGAGCCTTGCTGTACTTGTTTGGACAAATATTTTGAAAGACAATTTAGAAAAGTTTTCTCAGTTATCGAAACTTAATTATTGTTAATGCAAACTTCGAAGTGAAATGTTGATAGTTGTTGTGTACTGGCAACACTGCCTGCATAACAGGATTTTAAAAGTTTTTTTTTAAATTATTAAATTATTATAATTTTTTAAATTTTTAAATATTGCTTTATTTCTGTATTAAATTTAAAAATCTTTGAAAATAACCCTGAAATTCTGATTTAAAAGCAAACCTTCATCCACAGCAATGTGTCAGACATCATTATAAAAGTCAGTTGAACCAACCCAGAAAAACACCCAACACCAAAATGATTCAACCTTTAGCCAGTCAATGCATCCATCTTTCTTTTTTTTCTTCTTCTGGAAAATGAATGAATGCTCGTAATCGGCCAGCAAAACACTCTCCTTCCGACAACCATTAATCAACCAGAGAAAGCAACGAGCTACTAAGCAAAAACTAGATTTCGTGGTAAAAGTTCAAAGCTTTTGACAGAGGTCAGCAAACGTGAAAGTTTTTTTTGAATAAATTTTTTTCGTAAATTTTAATGTTAGTTAATTTCAACGTTTTAAAAATTTTCATCAAATTTATTTAAAAAATACGTCTGTTAATCTGTGAAGCTTCCCCCCTAAAACTGACGTGGAAAACCACACCAATCCCTGTTTACAGACTCCATCGTTTCAGCTTTTTTTTTTGTTGTTTTACCCCTCTCGATAATGAAGCGATCAGCATTGCGAGTGGGAGAGAGTTTCCAAAGTGGGGTCGGCCCCGCCAAATCAGTGAAATCAATTAATTTGCCACTGTGTTTGAGTTGTACTTTACTGCTGCCTCAAACTTCTCCCAACCTCTGAGGTTGAGATGAGCTGGCTGAAATCTCATCCTTGAAAAATGGTGCAGACGAAAAAAAAGTGCTGAAAAGTGTTGTTTGATCGGGGAAACCTAGCATTGGATCGCAGGTTTTTTTTTTGCTTGATGAATTTGACTTGATGAGATTAGTTAGTGGGGTTTTTCAGCTAAAAGTGTGATTGATTTTTACTCTAGTGCCAGATTGATTTATGAGCATCAAATACCATTTCATCTCATGAAACTGAAACATACATTTAAAAAAAAGTTCTAAATCCTTACACAAGACAAGTTCTGTAACTGGTCATCCGTGCTGTGAAGGCTCGATTGGATCTCAACCTTGAGGTCATTTTCTTCTGCCATCAGATAGATTGGTAACTGTTTGTTCATTTCCCAAGGATTGTGTTATTCTTGGGGGATGAGTTTTGGAACAGATCGGAACTGTTCTTATTTGGGTTCAAATTTGAGTGGAGTATTTTTTCAAGTTCCCCGAGTTTTAATTTTCATAACGAAATTATTTTTATTTTTTAAAATTTCTTAATTTATCATTCTATCAATTTATCAATTTATCAATTTATCAATTTATCAATTTATCAATTTATCAATTTATCAATTTATCAATTTATCAATTTATCAATTTATCAATTTATCAATTTATCAATTTATCAATTTATCAATTTATCAATTTATCAATTTATCAATTTATCAATTTATCAATTTATCAATTTATCAATTTATCAATTTATCAATTTATCAATTTATCAATTTATCAATTTATCAATTTATCAATTTATCAATTTATCAATTTATCAATTTATCAATTTATCAATTTATCAATTTATCAATTTATCAATTTATCAATTTATCAATTTATCAATTTATCAATTCATCAATTTATCAATTTATCAATTTATCAATTTATCAATTTATCAATTTATCAATTTATCAATTTATCAATTTATCAATTTATCAATTTATCAATTTATCAATTTATCAATTTATCAATTTATCAATTTATCAATTTATCAATTTATCAATTTATCAATTTATCAATTTATCAATTTATCAATTTATCCATTTATCAATTTATCAATTTATCAATTGATCAATTGATCAATTTATCAATTTATCAATTTATCAATTTATCAATTTATCAATTTATCAATTTATCAATTTATCAATTTATCAATTTATCAATGTATCAATTTATCAATTTATCAATTTATCAATTTATCAATTTATCAATTTATCAATTTATCAATTTATCAATTTATCAATTTATCAATTTATCAATTTATCAATTTATCAATTTATCAATTTATCAATTTATCAATTTATCAATTTATCAATTTATCAATTTATCAATTTATCAATTTATCAATTTATCAATTTATCAATTTATCAATTTATCAATTTATCAATTTATCAATTTATCAATTTATCAATTTATCCATTTATCAATTTATCAATTTATCAATTGATCAATTTATCAATTTATCAATTTATCAATTTATCAATTTATCAATTTATCAATTTATCAATTTATCAATTTATCAATTTATCAATTTATCAATTTATCAATTTATCAATTTATCAATTTATCAATTTATCAATTTATCAATTTATCAATTGATCAATTTATCAATTTATCAATTTATCAATTTATCAATTTATCAATTTATCAATTTATCAATTTATCAATTTATCAATTTATCAATTTATCAATGTATCAATTTATCAATTTATCAATTTATCAATTTATCGATTTATCAATTTATCAATGTATCAATTTATCAATTTATCAATTTATCAATTTATCAATTTATCAATTTATCAATTTATCAATTTATCAATTTATCAATTTATCAATTTATCAATTTATCATTTTTTTTGAATTTTTAAATTTTTAATTTATAAACATATCAATTTGTCTACTAATAAATTCATCAACTTATTAGGCAATTATTTTCCAAAATATAAGTTTATTTATTTTAAAATCTTATTTTTTTATTATCAATTTATGAGTTTATTGGATAATACCAATTTTATAAAGTTCAAGTGCAGCAGCATTTTCAAATAAAAAAAATAAAAAAAATAAAATTTCGATATTCATAAAAAATAAAAATAAATCACTTACTTGCGATAAAAATCTAACGTATTTATTTTTTAAATATGCTAGAAATACTTCTCAATATTTTTTCACAAGGTCCAATTGCAAACTTTTCAATCGATTGAATTTATTTAAATTAAATCAGTTTATGAATTACCAACATCAAACATACTTAAATTGTTCATCTGCATCTGAAAATTCTTTCTGTTAAAAAAAATCAAGTAGGTTTCAGAGGTCACGACTAAAACAAAAACAAAATAAATAAAATAAAAGTTATTAATGATTCAATAGAACAAAAAATCCTCGAAAAGCTTAGCTTGAAGAGAAATCTTATAAACAAAATTAATTAAAAGAAAAGCAAAAATAAATTAAAAATTGAAAAATTGAAAATAGATTAATTTAAAATTAAATAACAAGAAAACTAATAATACAGCAATTCCCCACAAAAACAGCATGATTCGAAAAAAAAGATCTCCGATCGGGCTCAAATTTTTTTTCTGGGGGATCCTTGGCCGAAATAATTAGACCCGTATTTTTTTTGTTTGGCCATTAGGGTGACATACACCGTGTTAGGGTGGTTCGAAAAATGGCATTTTTCGCCGATTTTCGCAAAAACCACTTTTTTCAAAAAGTCATATCTCCGCGCCATTTCATCCGATTTTAGCTGTCCTAGACGCAAAAGAAAGGTGATTAGTTTGGCTATTTGGGAAAAATAGTAAAAAGTTTCAAAAATCTAGCTTAACATTTGAAAAGGCCGTATGAAAACTTAAAATGCTGTTTTGAAGGTCTCGGGACCTAAGAGCCTACGTCTGAAAATATTTTTATCGGATTCCTCGGAAAATTTCACATAACAAATCAAAAAATGGTGAAGTTATGTTTTCGATACTCTGAGATACGATTTTTCGAAAATAAAAACTGGATTTTTCGACGCGCCACGCGCAAAAATGGGAAAATGACTAAAACGGGAAAAAATCGACTTTTTTCACTAAAACTGCGATAACTTTAAAATTTCAGCGACAACCTATAGATGTTATTGTACTAAAAGTTGCGTCTTTTAATTACAAAAATTTTGGTACCCTAACATGTATAGGTCATCGCTAAAATTTTTAAGTTATCGCAATTTTAGTGAAAAAAGTTGATTTTTTGCCGATTTCGTAATTTTTCAATTTTTGCGAAAACATAACTTTACCATTTTTTTGATATGTTATGTGGAATTTTCCGAGGAATCCGATAAAAATATTTTCAGACATAGGCTCTTTGGTCCCGAGACCTTCAAAACAGCATTTTAAGTTTTCATACGACCTTTTTAAATGTTAAGCTAGATTTTTGAAATTTCTTACTATTTTTCCCAAATAGCCAAACTAATCACCTTTCTTTTGCGTCTAGGACAGCTAAAATCGGATGAAATGGCGCGGAGATATGACTTTTTGAAAAAAAGTGGTTTTTGCGAAAATCGACGAAAAATGCCATTTTTCGAACCACCCTAACACGGCGTATGTCACCCTAATGGCTAAACAAAAAAATATGGGTCTAATAATTTCGGCCAAGGATCCCCCAGAAAAGTTTTGAGCCCGATCGGAGAACTTTTTTTTTTCGAATCATGCTGTTTTCGTGGGGAATTGCTGAATAACAATATAACAAGAGCTCAAAACAAAAATTCATCAAAAAAGTAAAGTGATGAAAAGAAGTTGCTTAAATAACACTTGCAGCAATTTCAACAGAACAGAACAAACCAAAACGGGTAAGTTTCTTTAGGGGCCATCCATAAACCACGTGAACACTTTTGGGGGGGGGGGGGCTCCATACAAACAAGTTTTTTTTTGTATGAACATTATCTACGATGGGGGGGAGGGGGGGGTCGAGGTTAAAAAATGGATGGTCCCTTATCAACCAAAGTTGCTAAAATAATAAAAAACATAAAATAAAATAGTTAAAAATTGATTTAAAAAAACATCTGAAATTTTAATTATTGATTGCATATGAAAACATAAAGAAAGAAAAACAAATGCACATTCTAGAATTAAAGTTGCTAAAAATTTGAAAAAATCAAGAACCAAAATATGGAAAAGCAACATTTAAAAAAGTAACAACAGCAAACTTGAGGAAAACTTAAATTTATCACAAACCAGAGTTGCTCAAACGAAAAAAAACCAAAACTTCTATTTTAAACAAGTCAACTCTACAATGACATTTCACCCTTTTAGCTGGATCCTCCACCTTCCAGTAAAATCTACTCCAATTCCACCAGAAATCCATCACAATTGATGGTAGAAAAACAAACGACCGACAAAGAGGGGAAGAGTACTCAGAGTTCCAGCCGACAGTGAACAGTGACTCCGGAGGCAAGAAGAAGATTGAACGAGTGTAATTTACATGGATCATGCGGATTGGGATTGTGCGCTTCCACCTTCACCCATTCAGGCTCGCACACTCACTGCGAGCTCTGAGCCAGGGCTAATCCACCACCACCAGCATCGTCCTCGTCGTCGTTTTTCTGGTTCATGCTGAAAACCAGTGTTGCCAGGATGAATTCCGCTAGCAGTGTGAGGGTGGCTTCAAGTTGAGATTTGCTAATTACATGGCTTTTACTGTAAATTTACATGTTTTTCCAAAATGCTTTTTTTGTTGCCAATTTCTCAAAAGCAAAAGGAATTGTAAAACAAACACAGATTTCTAGGGGACACCCGACACTCCCCCGTTGGTCGACGTGTTATCCTGTCGATTTGGTGCAGGCATTTTTTTCCTGTTCTTCATCCAGCTTGGCATATTTTAGAGTTGATTTTGGTGGCTGCACCATCGGGAGAATGCAACTGAAACTGGCCAGCAAAAAAAAAAAAAAAAAGAAGAGAAGAGAAGGAAAAAATGCTAGCGATGTAAAACGCAACACAGGTACTGGGGACACGTGCTCGGAAAAAAACGGAAAGGACTCCTCTCTCTCTCTCGCCGGTGAGGACTATGTTTCCAATTTTCGTAACCGTGAGACAGTAACAAGACAGGATGTTTTGGGAGATCGGAAAATGGAACGCTGGGAAAAGTCCATGGAGAAATGCGGTTTGGAGATATTATCATCAATTTTAAGATTTTATGTAATTTTAATTCTTTTTAATGCAAATAAATAAATATTGATTAACTATAAAAGAATTTAACGGATGATTCTGTTAAAAAACAGAAACTCACCACTGGATCATTGAATTCACCACAGCTAAAGTTGCATAAATCTCGACTAGATGGCTCCAGAGTAGAGTGAGCGATGAATTTAAAGGAAACATGTTGATGATTTTATGTCTGTTTGCCTGTGGCACTCTACATCGAAATGTTAAAATAAGTTCATAAATCCAAATTAAATTTTAATATTTTGTGAAAGTGTAACTGGATCCCATTACCAAAGAGTTGCATCATTTTTGTTTGATAATCGGGATACATTGAAGACTTTGTTGACAAATCATTAAACATTTAAGAGTATTTTTAATATTTATAGTAGTTTTTATTTAGATTTATTTTTACGAGAAAGCAATTCTTCACCATCTTTGAAAAAAATGAAGGGAAGGAGAGACAAAAACTTGAAATAATTTTTGCAATAGCTTAACTTATGGTTTTTTGAATGCTTTTAAAATTGAAAATTTTAAAATGTGCCGTGAAAATATTTAAATTATTTAAGTTTACAAATTTTCCCCCATTTTCTCTGGAATCCTCTCCCTCCCCTTCCAATATCCAGGTACTCGTCGAGCATTAAAGCTACCCACCGGGTAAATTCGCTGAAGCGATAAATTTTAAACCATAAATTTTCCATCCCGATTGAGATTTTTGGAGGGCAGCGTTTTTTTCTCAGTTTCGCTGCAGCACATTACGAACTTCTGGTGGTGGTGGGGGAAAAAATGTAAAATTTATTCGGGACATTCCGAGACACTTTTTTTTGCTGCTCTACGAAAGGAAACAAATGACACGGCCGAAGCATTGAGCGATTGCCTACTTGCAGGCGCTTCCAGAGATGCCAATCACGTGCGACAATCGCCTTAACCTCAAAACCGCAAAACCTGTCACAATTGGCGAGTCCGTGTGACGCACTTTCAGCTTTGTGGTCACTTGTTTACACTTGTGTGGGTGTGGGTGAGTGTGTCGAAAGCCGATCAATGTCATCCTGTGGGTGCGGTGGGTTCAACTCGCGAATGGTTTTACCCCTCTCGTGATAAAAAGGGGTGGAAAAAAGAGGTTGAAAAAAGGAAAACATTATCGGATCAAAGGGAAATATCGCAAGCCAGACGTCGCGCGACGCTGGAGGGTGCTTCTGGTTTTGAGTGCAGTGTTGGACATGTGTCTGGCTGGGTTTTTTTTTTTGGTTCAAAATGGCAAAATGACTTGATCTGGTTGTTCAAGCATTTTCGAAAGAGCACTCAATTACGGACCTCAAGATTATTATGGAATATCAGTTGTTGAACATCGAATTTGGAAATTGGAAATTGGAAATTGGAAATTGGAAATTGGAAATTGAAAATTGAAAATTGAAAATTGAAAATTGAAAATTGAAAATTGAAAATTGAAAATTGAAAATTGAAAATTGGAAATCGGAAATTGGAAATTGGAAATTGGAAATTGGAAATTGGAAATTGGAAATTGGAAATTGGAAATTGGAAATTGGAAATTGGAAATTGGAAATTGGAAATTGGAAATTGGAAATTGGAAATTGGAAATTGGAAATAGGAAATTGGAAATTGGAAATTGGAAATTGGAAATTGGAAATTGGAAATTGGAAATTGGAAATTGGAAATTGGAAATTGGAAATTGGAAATTGGAAATTGGAAATTGGAAATTGGAAATTGGAAATTGGAAATTGGAAATTGGAAATTGGAAATTGGAAATTGGAAATTGGAAATTGGAAATTGGAAATTGGAAATTGGAAATTGGAAATTGGAAATTGGAAATTGGAAATTGGAAATTGGAAATTGGAAATTGGAAATTGGAAATTGGAAATTGGAAATTGGAAATTGGAAATTGGAAATTGGAAATTGGAAATTGGAAATTGGAAATTGGAAATTGGAAATTGGAAATTGGAAATTGGAAATTGGAAATTGGAAATTGGAAATTGGAAATTGGAAATTGGAAATTGGAAATTGGAAATTGGAAATTGGAAATTGGAAATTGGAAATTGGAAGTTGGAAGCTAGAAGAAGATTTAAGTTAGAAGTTTAAAGATTGAACTTTGATTTTGTTCAACCAATCTGTCATCAATCAGGAACGAGTCCACGAAAAGAGAAAAATGTATTGGTCCAATTTCTCGATGATCATCGCTGTAACCGCACACTCACACACTATCTTCTCTCTCTTTCTCTCCCACGGTCCCCCCATAAACCAAAACAACGCTCCGTCTCTTTCCTTCGCTCGAAGATCTCCGGGAGCGCCAATTCCGGCCGAGAAACTCCAAAGGCCCTTAAATTTTGCACCATTTATATAAATCTGCGGTCACGAGAAATAATGGCGTCACATCTGCTGGAACAAACCCTGTAGGAAAAGCTACGGCGCACACACACCCTCGGTAGGAGAACGTCCCTATTACGGGCGCTGGTTTGCGGGTCGTAATTTGTGTGCGCCCCACTTCAATCTACACGTGTCCACGACCTAGAACTTTGGAAGCTGCCTCTGGCGAGGACCTTCGACCCCGCCATTGGAAAAAAAGTCCACGTTGGGGCGATTCGCTGGGAGGGCCTCAAGAAGAAGAAGACGGCAAAAAATATTAATAGACCAGTGGTGCGGCTGACCTCCTCTATTTATTATGATAATTTAGCTTACACACAGGCGAGCACACACACTCACACGTGTATGCAAAATAAGCAACGTGGTCGAGCACATATGTTAAGGGTGAGTCGCTTCTTTGGGTTTTTGGGGGCTAGTAGAAGGAAGAAGAAGAAGAGAGGTTTTTTTTTGGAAGAGACTCCCTTAGGCAAATTTTACTTCATGTATATAATTCAAAATATGGTTCCGGAAAGGGGAAGTAGGGAAGGCGATGTGGACAACTGGAGCAATGCATATTTTATCATTAATTGTGGTTCAGTGGCTTCGATCGACCAAGGGCAGTTTTGGCAACGTTTGCAGAGTTGATCGATTAATTGCAGCCATTTTAAAGGAATTGTTTTGGACCTTTTTCAAATTTAAAACAATAATAATGGCTCTGAAATTATTAAACTTAAAACATTAAACATTAAACATTAAACATTAAACATTAAACATTAAACATTAAACATTAAACATTAAACATTAAACATTAAACATTAAACATTAAACATTAAACATTAAACATTAAACATTAAACATTAAACATTAAACATTAAACATTAAACATTAGACATTAAACATTAAACATTAAACATTAAACATTAAACATTAAACATTAAACATTAAACATTAAACATTAAACATTAAACATTAAACATTAAACATTAAACATTAAACATTAAACATTAAACATTAAACATTAAACATTAAACATTAAACATTAAACATTAAACATTAAACATTAAACATTAAACATTAAACATTAAACATTAAACATTAAACATTAAACATTAAACATTAAACATTAAACATTAAACATTAAACATTAAACATTAAACATTAAACATTAAACATTAAACATTAAACATTAAACATTAAACATTAAACATTAAACATTAAACATTAAACATTAAACATTAAACATTAAACATTAAACATTAAACATTAAACATTAAACATTAAACATTAAACATTAAACATTAAACATTAAACATTAAACATTAAACATTAAACATTAAACATTAAACATTAAACATTAAACATTAAACATTAAACATTAAACATTAAACATTAAACATTAAACATTAAACATTAAACATTAAACATTAAACATTAAACATTAAACATTAAACATTAAACATTAAACATTAAACATTAAACATTAAACATTAAACATTAAACATTAAACATTAAACATTAAACATTAAACATTAAACATTAAACATTAAACATTAAACATTAAACATTAAACATTAAACATTAAACATTAAACATTAAACATTAAACATTAAACATTAAACATTAAACATTAAACATTAAACATTAAACATTAAACATTAAACATTAAACATTAAACATTAAACATTAAACATTAAACATTAAACATTAAACATTAAACATTAAACATTAAACATTAAACATTAAACATTAAACATTAAACATTAAACATTAAACATTAAACATTAAACATTAAACATTAAACATTAAACATTAAACATTAAACATTAAACATTAAACATTAAACATTAAACATTAAACATTAAACATTAAACATTAAACATTAAACATTAAACATTAAACATTAAACATTAAACATTAAACATTAAACATTAAACATTAAACATTAAACATTAAACATTAAACATTAAACATTAAACATTAAACATTAAACATTAAACATTAAACATTAAACATTAAACATTAAACATTAAACATTAAACATTAAACATTAAACATTAAACATTAAACATTAAACATTAAACATTAAACATTAAACATTAAACATTAAACATTAAACATTAAACATTAAACATTAAACATTAAACATTAAACATTAAACATTAAACATTAAACATTAAACATTAAACATTAAACATTAAACATTAAACATTAAACATTAAACATTAAACATTAAACATTAAACATTAAACATTAAACATTAAACATTAAACATTAAACATTAAACATTAAACATTAAACATTAAACATTAAACATTAAACATTAAACATTAAACATTAAACATTAAACATTAAACATTAAACATTAAACATTAAACATTAAACATTAAACATTAAACATTAAACATTAAACATTAAACATTAAACATTAAACATTAAACATTAAACATTAAACATTAAACATTAAACATTAAACATTAAACATTAAACATTAAACATTAAACATTAAACATTAAACATTAAACATTAAACATTAAACATTAAACATTAAACATTAAACATTAAACATTAAACATTAAACATTAAACATTAAACATTAAACATTAAACATTAAACATTAAACATTAAACATTAAACATTAAACATTAAACATTAAACATTAAACATTAAACATTAAACATTAAACATTAAACATTAAACATTAAACATTAAACATTAAACATTAAACATTAAACATTAAACATTAAACATTAAACATTAAACATTAAACATTAAACATTAAACATTAAACATTAAACATTAAACATTAAACATTAAACATTAAACATTAAACATTAAACATTAAACATTAAACATTAAACATTAAACATTAAACATTAAACATTAAACATTAAACATTAAACATTAAACATTAAACATTAAACATTAAACATTAAACATTAAACATTAAACATTAAACATTAAACATTAAACATTAAACATTAAACATTAAACATTAAACATTAAACATTAAACATTAAACATTAAACATTAAACATTAAACATTAAACATTAAACATTAAACATTAAACATTAAACATTAAACATTAAACATTAAACATTAAACATTAAACATTAAACATTAAACATTAAACATTAAACATTAAACATTAAACATTAAACATTAAACATTAAACATTAAACATTAAACATTAAACATTAAACATTAAACATTAAACATTAAACATTAAACATTAAACATTAAACATTAAACATTAAACATTAAACATTAAACATTAAACATTAAACATTAAACATTAAACATTAAACATTAAACATTAAACATTAAACATTAAACATTAAACATTAAACATTAAACATTAAACATTAAACATTAAACATTAAACATTAAACATTAAACATTAAACATTAAACATTAAACATTAAACATTAAACATTAAACATTAAACATTAAACATTAAACATTAAACATTAAACATTAAACATTAAACATTAAACATTAAACATTAAACATTAAACATTAAACATTAAACATTAAACATTAAACATTAAACATTAAACATTAAACATTAAACATTAAACATTAAACATTAAACATTAAACATTAAACATTAAACATTAAACATTAAACATTAAACATTAAACATTAAACATTAAACATTAAACATTAAACATTAAACATTAAACATTAAACATTAAACATTAAACATTAAACATTAAACATTAAACATTAAACATTAAACATTAAACATTAAACATTAAACATTAAACATTAAACATTAAACATTAAACATTAAACATTAAACATTAAACATTAAACATTAAACATTAAACATTAAACATTAAACATTAAACATTAAACATTAAACATTAAACATTAAACATTAAACATTAAACATTAAACATTAAACATTAAACATTAAACATTAAACATTAAACATTAAACATTAAACATTAAACATTAAACATTAAACATTAAACATTAAACATTAAACATTAAACATTAAACATTAAACATTAAACATTAAACATTAAACATTAAACATTAAACATTAAACATTAAACATTAAACATTAAACATTAAACATTAAACATTAAACATTAAACATTAAACATTAAACATTAAACATTAAACATTAAACATTAAACATTAAACATTAAACATTAAACATTAAACATTAAACATTAAACATTAAACATTAAACATTAAACATTAAACATTAAACATTAAACATTAAACATTAAACATTAAACATTAAACATTAAACATTAAACATTAAACATTAAACATTAAACATTAAACATTAAACATTAAACATTAAACATTAAACATTAAACATTAAACATTAAACATTAAACATTAAACATTAAACATTAAACATTAAACATTAAACATTAAACATTAAACATTAAACATTAAACATTAAACATTAAACATTAAACATTAAACATTAAACATTAAACATTGAACATTAAACATTAAACATTAAACATTAAACATTAAACATTAAACATTAAACATTAAACATTAAACATTAAACATTAAACATTAAACATTAAACATTAAACATTAAACATTAAACATTAAACATTAAACATTAAACATTAAACATTAAACATTAAACATTAAACATTAAACATTAAACATTAAACATTAAACATTAAACATTAAACATTAAACATTAAACATTAAACATTAAACATTAAACATTAAACATTAAACATTAAACATTAAACATTAAACATTAAACATTAAACATTAAACATTAAACATTAAACATTAAACATTAAACATTAAACGTTAAACATTAAACATTAAACATTAAACATTAAACATTAAACATTAAACATTAAACATTAAACATTAAACATTAAACATTAAACATTAAACATTAAACATTAAACATTAAACATTAAACATTAAACATTAAACATTAAACATTAAACATTAAACATTAAACATTGTTAAATTGAGAGAAGTAGATATTTCAATAAAATTCATTTATTTAAAACTATGTACTATTGAGATCAAGAAATCGTGATTACTAGATCTACTATCGACAAAATATTACTGACGATTGAGAAAATCTCGATTTGCATTCGAAGCTTTTTTTATGTAAAACTACAAAAATCCAAAATTATAGGAATCATACAAAAAGTCGGCAACTCAAAACTTCTAAATTTTATGATTTAAAATTTCTCAATAACAAATAATTTTTAAATAAAAAGAACAAATCAAAAATTTATTAGCATTTTTGGTTTTTTTTAATGTTTCAATATACTTTTTGATATTTTATGGGTAATTCTCTACCAACTCACACGAAATCGGGAAAAGTTGCCCCGACCCCTCTTCGATTTGCGTGAAACTTTGTCCTAAGGGGTAACTTTTGTCCCTGATCACGAAACCGAGGTCCGTTTTTTGATATCTCGTGACGGAGGGGCGGTACGACCCCTTCCATTTTGAACATGCGAAAAAGAGGTGTTTTTCAACAATTTGCAGCCTGAAACGGTGATGAGATAGAAATTTGGTGTCAAAGGGACTTTTATGTAAAATTAGACGCCCGATTTGATGGCGTACTCAGAATTCCAAATAAACGTATTTTTCATCGAAAAAAACACTAAAAAAGTTTTAAAAATTCTCCCATTTTCCTTTACTCGACTGTAAAAAATTTTGGAACATGTCATTTTATGGGAAATTTAATGTACTTTTCGAATCTACATTGTCCCAGAAGGGTCATTTTTTCATTTAGAACAAATTTTTTCATTTTAAAATTTCGTGTTTTTTCTAACTTTGCAGGGTTATTTTTTAGAGTGTAGCAATGTTCTACAAAGTTGTAGAACAGACAATTACAAAAAATATATATACATAAGGGGTTTGCTTATAAACATCACGAGTTATCGCGATTTTACGAAAAAAAGTTTTGAAAAAGTTGGTCGTCATCGATCATGGCCATTCATGGTCACCCGCGACAGACACGGACGACGAAACAAAGAGAAACGCAAAAAGTAACTTTTTTAAAACTTTTTTTCGTAAAATCGCGATAACTCGTGATGTTTATTAGCAAACCCCTTATGTCTATATATCAAAATTTTTGTAATTATCTGCTCTACAACTTTGTAGAACAATGTCGCACTCTAAAAAATAACCCTGCAAAGTTAGAAAAAACACGAAATTTTAAAATGAAATATTTTGTTCTAAATGAAAAAATGACCCTACTGGGACAATGTAGATTCCAAAAGTACATTAAATTTCCCATAAAATGACATGTTCCAAAATTTTTTACAGTCAAGTAACGGAAAATGGGAGAATTTTAAAACTTTTTAGTGTTTTTTCGATGAAAATACGTTTATTCGGAATTCTGAGTACGCCATCAAATCGGGCGTCTAATTTTACATAAAAGTCCCTTTGACACCAAATTTCTATCTCATCACCGTTTCAGGCTGCAAATTATTGAAAAACACCTCTTTTTTCACATGTTCAAAAATGGAAGGGGTCGTACCGCCCCTCCGTCACGAGATATCAAAAAACGGACCTTGTATTCGTGATCAGGGACAAAAGTTACCCCTTGGGACAAAGTTTCACGCAAATCGAAGAGGGGTCGGGGCAACTGCTGTGTGAGTTGGCGGAGAATTACCCTTATATATTTTTTTTTCTTCTTTTGATGTTTTACCATTTTTTTGGAAACAAAAAAACATTTCTTTTATTTTAGAATTTTTTAAATGGTTCCATTTTTTATTTCTAAGGCAAATATTTTTAAAAGTTTTTGTCATCCCCCCCCCCCCCCCCCTTCAAAATTGGCCCGAAAAATCAGGGGGCAAAAAAAAATATTTTTACAATAAACTTCAAAATTTCAATGAAAATTCAAGTGCAACCAGCTGAAATCAAATTAAAATACATTCTTCTGCGTTTATAATCATTTTTAGCATGTTTGGGTTTATTAAAAAATCTTAAATTTTTTTGAAAATTTTCGATGCAAAATCTTTTTTTTCGATACAATTTTTATTTTTGCCAGAACTTAGATTTTTTGAAAACTAGAGATTGCAAAACAACTGAACTAGTGTAAAATGTATTTTAAAACACTTTTTTCATTTAAATGTGAAGACTATGGCTTGTTATTTAAATTTTTATATTTTTTTATTTTTTTGCCCCCCCCCCCTTGACCTCGGCCAGGGCCGAGGGACAAAAACTTTTTTAAATATTTGCATCGGCCTAAGATAAAAAAAGAAAATTTATGTTAGTTTTAAAAATTATGCAAAAAAAAACAATTGGTTTCTTTGAGGTCATTTTTTTAATAATAAAATTTTAAAAGATATTATTTATAATTCATTTCAAATTTTTGAACTTTTGAAATTGTTTTCTTCTAGAAAGTTTAAGAATTCCTGAAATTTTATACTTGTTTAAATGTTATAAGGTTTTCAAAATTTTAATTTCTTTTGAAAGTTCATGTTTTTATTTTCTTTTTCAAATAAAATGATCAAATAATCAAATCCATTCTTCGCTTTTTTCAATTTTTAAAAATTCTATTATTTTTGTCTATTTTCAAAAAAAAAATCTTGATTTTTTAAAACATTTCTTCAATTTTATACTTTAAAGATTTTATTTTATAATTTTTAGTTGTTTAAATTTTTTTTATTTGAATTTCATATAAAAAATGAATAAATGATTTTTTTTCAATCCAAACCAAATTAAAATTAGGAACTTAGATATTGTTCCTAATTTAAATGAAAGTTGTTATTAATTCAATTGATAATTTTTTAAGGTTTAATATTTTCTTAAATTTTATACTTTTTTGAATTATTATATCATTGATTTATCTTTAATATTGTTCGACTTTTTTTTTTGAAAATAAAATAAAATATGAACTTATGTTACTAATTTACTTTATTTAAAAAAAATAAAAAGCTCATTTTTATATTTTTGAAATCTAAAAAAACCTTTTTTGTTTAGTTTTTGTTTGAAGTTTAAAATTTTACTTTTTTGAAATTTTTTAACAATTTTATTTAAAAAAAAATATTTTTGGAATTTTTAAAGGCATAAAAATTACCATTTCTATAATTTTGGATATTTTGAATTTAAAAAAAATATTTTCACTGCTTTCGCATTTTACCTTAAATAAAAACGATGTCTGTAGCTAGAGAAATCCTGGAATTAAATTAGTATGATTTCCTGTTTTTACTTCGATTTTTCTGGCTCTAATTTTAAAAGTGTTTTGATTGAAGTTAATTCAAACGCGTTGAAAATTCCACCTCACCTTGACTGTCAAAATGATACCTTTCAACACTTCATTCCACTTGTCAAATTTAAATCACCACTCCCCATTTCCCATTTCTTTTACATCCTTCCTGTCTGCAGGCCAAAACAGCAGCAGCGAAAAAAAACCTTAAATTTTTCAAACATTCAAAATGCGATTTCACGTCCTCAATTGGCCTCCTGCCTGCCCGCTAACTGTTGCCAGCCGTTTTACTGACTGCCAAGGTGAAAAAAAAATAATATAAATAAAAATAACAAATTTCACATTGGAAACGCGAGGCAGAGCCGCAAAAAAAAAACGATTGCCGGAATATTTTCATAACAGTGAACACGTGCCTCCAGGGGGAGCTGGAACGAAAAAAAAAAACAACAAACAGGTATTTGCGCCTGCCAATATGCAACGCCACCGCCTGCACCACCGCAGACACACTCCTGAAGGTAGGCAGCCAGGCCAACTGACACAGCGAAATATGGCAAAAATATGCCTTTGATGGTTTGGTTTTCCAAATTTTTGCACTTTTCCAGTGCTTCCTGTTTCACCGCCTCTCCCATCGCTGCTTTCGGTTCAGGAAATGTAAAAATATCGACTCTGGTGGCGCGGAGAATCGATGAGTTCGTATTTTTTCTTCTTTTTTTTTGGCAGGGACGAAGGAGGGTAGCTGGTGGTGACAACTTTGATGCCAAAGGTCGCGAACTGTGAGGTTTAATCGGTGGCTATTTTTGGATTTTTTGAAAGAGCAAAACAAAACAAGTTTGCACTAAAAGCGCCATCTAGTAGTCACTAGCCGAAATGAGCCTGAATGTATGCAGCAACGCGCTGAAATTGTTCGAAAATTTGAAAAAAAAAGTGCATTTCCGATTAAAATTGCGTGACGAACGTCGAAAAAAAAACCTCAAAAAAAAAGAGAGTGGAATTTAATGACATTTCAACAACGAAAAAAAAAAATCACGTCACCCCCAAAATGACGTCTGATGAAGGGTCGTCGCGCGTTGATTTCTGAGTGTTGGATGTAACAACACCACCGCGTTAAAATGTGTGATTGTGGTGCCAAAAGAAGCACAAATATTAAATAATGAATTTAACATTTTCGCGAAAAAAAAATACAACTGTGTGACACAAAAGAATTCCGCTGGCATTGATGTGACCTGTCTGTGTGTGTGTGAAGGCCAATTTAATGATTATACAAATTGGACGAAATTAAATCAATTTGATTGAATTCGGTTGGTTTTTTTTGTGTTATTTAATTTTGCTAGCCACAGCAAATATGACATGGACGTAATGACTTAATGGGAGTTGACTGACAGATGGTTGAGAGCGAGGAACAAATAATATTTTTGTACGTAATTCAATTTTGAGAGAAATAGTGCTAATGCAATTATGGGTTTGAAGTTTGTCTTATTTAAAAAAATCACTGAAGTTTTGAAAAATAACTGATTAAAAATTAAATTTAAAAAAATCTTAAAAACTATTCAGAACCTTTTTCAAACTTAATTCATCACTAAAATACTTTCAGATAGGGTAGCCAAATATGAAAACTATTGGACTCATTGGAAAGGTCTTTATATCTACTTTCTAAAAATATGTTATGGAGCGGTTTTATCTAACAAATTAAAAACTATCATCTCTTTTAGCAATCTTCCGGACACTTGTCGAAATGTTTATTTTTTTCAGCATAACTTTTAAAGTACTTTGCTAATCTTAATAATTTTCAACATGAGCTTATGGGACCCCAAGTTGGATCGCCAGCCAGTCTCGAGATATTTGAGCGACAATGTTCTATTGACATGTAAACACATTCAAACATACATTTGTTCAGAATTTGATCCCAAGCCAATTGACATACGGAAAAGTGGGTCAAGGAGGTCGAATAGGGTCCTAAAATGCAGTTTAAATTTGTGATATTATTGCTCATAACGATAAAGCTTATTTTTCTGAGTACAATGGCTCTTTGGACGACCACAAAGGATTTAAAATGGATTTTTAATTGAATATAAAAAAATTACTTCATGGTCCTTCTTGACAGAAAAAGTCCTACTTGACTTGACAGCTCGTTCCAAGGAGACCATAGTTTATCAATCGAAAAAATGTTGGCTTGTCAATATTTTTTTTTGCAATGCAATTAAAAAAGTCATTTTGAAATGGTTTTTAATCGTGATTTTTACCGTTGTATATAAAAATCTACATAGGGCTTTAGTACCCAATTAAGCAGTTCATTGATTTTAAAGCCTTTCTTCAGTAAGGTGAGGAACGCAAAATAATTGTCTGTATCTTTTTTAAAGGCTAAAAACGGTTTCAAAAATATTTGCCATGATCCAACCAATAAAATTTTGATAAATTTACTTGATTCTACTGGAACGGAATCGAAATTACACAATTACCAAAATTACATTTCAATTAATATTTATTAAGCGGGCTCAAATATTAATATATTCGGTTTCGTACTTTGATGTTTTTTTCAAATATTTTCTTTCAACAGATTTTAATTATTTGCGATATTTGAATTATCATAGGTTTCATTTAAAATCCAAAACCACAAATCTAGATTTTTTTTATTAGGTCCTATACATATGAAGCACAATTGCTTATAGGACCTTTAAAAAACTCTAGACATTGTGTTCTCGATGCACTTAAAAAAAGTACAATCCATGTAATCATGAAAATAAACCTATGACTTTCACTAAGTTTTCGTATTGAAATCATGGATCGAGAAATTTGGTTTTAAATTTGTAACAGCAACTTAAAAAAATATCATTAAATTTATAAAATTCTGAAGCCTTAAAAATGGATAAAAATTTCAAATTCAAAATTCCAAAATTCCAAAAATTAAAAGAAAATAATATTTTTACAAAAGAATTTTTGAAAATTGTAAAAAATCAAAGTGTTGACCTTTTTTGGTATTTTAAATATAAAAAAAATGAATTGTTTTTTCTTCATTTTTTAAAAATTTAAAAAAGTCAAACATAGCGCAAATTTTGAAAAATTTAAAAAATCTTCTTTTTTATATTCAAAAATAGAAGAAAATTTTAACAATTCAAAAGAACTGAAAACATAGCTTTTATACAATTCTTAAAAAAATAAAAAAAAAATAACCATCAAAAGGTCAAGATGGAATCAAACATAAAATTATTATAAAATAACTTTTATAAATTTCAAGCATCAAAGGGCTTTTTTTTTATTGATTGAAAAAAATCAAACAAAAAATTTTATTTTTTCTAAAAATCTAACTATTAAACATTTTCTGATATTAAGAATAATTAAAAAATGTGTTTAATTCCATTTTCAAAAAGAAAAGAAATTCACATTATGAAAGTTCAAAAGAACGTAAATTTGAAATTTTTTAAGAGAGCAAACAAACTTAAAACTCCAAAATAAAAATCAGAAATCATTTATTTTTGTAAAAAATATGTCAAAATCTCTTTTTATTATTATTTTTCACTATCAATTCTTACCAAGCTATTAATTGCTCGATAAGGGTTGAAAACGCTTTTTAGAAGCTGTAATCTAATGATTGAAATAAAATAAAAGGTTAAAGAATAATCGACTTTCAAAAAACCTTTTCTTGTTAGTGTTTACATTTTTTTCAAACAAGTTCAGATATTTTATATCAGCATACAATTTTGAATCATATCTGTGAGATTTAGCATTTTTGTTCAAGCAAATTATTTGATTTATTTCTGTGAGTTTTGCAGTCTAGCAAACGTGATCAGTTCTTTACTTTTTATAAAAATTTATTTTATTATTGCATTATTATTACATTATTATCCTTTCATAAAAAAAAAGTTGGATCGAGTGATTAGATAGCACAGCAGCGAAGAAATACATTGAAACATACAAAAAAGTTATTTTTATGCAATTCGGCGAAATGTACCAGTTCCACATTTTGAAAACTGCACCAAGTTTGGCTAAAAAATCAAAAAAAAACTCTTTTAAACGATTTTTGCCAAATCGAAATTTGAAATTGAAAAAAATAATTTTGGAAAAAAATTCAAACATTTTTTTTAATGAAAATGATCTGTTATTAGCGAAGTTATGGAAGAAAAAGTACTTTTTGCAATTCCGTCGTGAAACTACTTACTTTTCCTGTCTTTCTTGAACGACGAAATAGCCTACTTTTCTGTACCAAAAATAACAGAATCGAATAGTAACCCATTTCAAAACAAATGCTGAAAAGTTCTACTTTTCAGCACTGAAATGGATGCTGAAAAGTTGAACTTTTCAGCACTTGTTAGGAAAAGTTATACTTTTCAACATTTTATTGATTTGAACGATGCATTGACTCAATGCATGGACATTTGTCCCATGATTCTGTCCAAAGGGTGTTTTCGGAATTGCAAAAAATGTTGTATGGAACTCGTTGCAAAACTTGATTTTTCATCACTCGTCGTATTTATCTAACTCGGTAAACCTCGTTAGATAAATGTACGACTCGTGCTGAAAAAATCTTCTTTTTGCAACTTGTTGCATAAACTACTATTTTGAATTTTTTAATTCATGAAATCAAAAAAGGCACAAATAAATTGCCCTTTGAATTTTTAGTTTTAGTTTATTAACAACCAAAAATTCAAATTTCATAATTCTGTAACAATTTTCAATTCTATTGATTGCTCAAGGGACCATCCATAAACCACGTGGACACTTTTTTGGGAATCTGTAAACCCCCCCCCCCCCTTCGTGGACAATTGTCCATATATAAAAAATCTTTTTTGTATGGATCGTGGACAACCGCCACACCGCCCCCCCCCCTAAAGTGTCCACGTGGTTTATGGATGGTCCCCAATCATGTTTTGAACATTTTGTGAAACTTTTAGTTAAGAAAAAGATAAACATGGAATTTGATATTTGAATCAAAATAAGATATAAAAAGAGAGACAAAAGGTGGACAAATTGTTTTATTTGGGAAAATAAACAACACATTACAAAAAATATACACATTTTAGATTTGAAGTAATAATTTTTGAACAATTGTTCAGTTTAAGTTAGGTTTACATAAACCCATAAATAATTTGAACATTTGTTTTATTCAACTTTTGACAACACTTTTTGCTATAGTTTGACAAAGTCTGAACAAATATTCAAATCACAAAATTTACCAAATTATTTGAATGTTTAAGCTTTATAATCATAGAACATAGATAATTTTTCATATTCGAGCTCTTCATAACTCTGCTGAAAACAAAAATAACTTAAAGTTTCTACAGAAAAAAATTGAGTTTGAGTAAATTAACTGCCTTTTTTCACCGAAAATTCGTCAAAAATACTCATAATCTGCTGAGATGTCTTTTTTTTCACTAGAGCAGATGGGATGGACTGTTATTTTACATGCTTCCAAAAGCTGCCAGATTTTTTTTAGTGTGTAATGAATTGATAAATATCAGCACAGTTAGAAAAATATATAATTTCAAAATAAACACTTTTGAACAAATTTGACAAATAGAAAGCTGTGTCCTATCCCTCGCTTGGTACCAGATTAAAGTCCAGCATGAAGCTGTCAGATTCAATCTTTCTGTCAGACTAAAGGGTAAAAAACAAACAACCCAAGATACTGATATTGGTGAACACATATTAGCCAAATACAATTTTGCTGTATAAATATTTTGTCAACAGAAAAATTAATTTCAACTACAAAAACAATTTTATCGAAAAAAAAATCAATAAAAAAGTTTATTTTTTCTATTTTTGTCTACTTCTAATTTTAACCAAATTTTTGGGTATTCACCTGAAGAAATGTAATTTTAATGTAAATTTACACAATATTTCAGGTAAAATCATACTTTTTCTGTCTGAAAGTCTGTCTTCACGATTATAAATACAGTTTAAATAAGCATCAATAAGTCTTTCTGGGAGCTGTGAAAAAAAATAATTTAACCCCAAAAAGGACGAACTTCTCGTCACATGCAAACAATGATCGAGCTCGAGTGTGTTGGTAAATTTTTGACTTATGGAAACCTGTAGCAGATGTTTGTTTACCAACAAATTAAAAAAAAAAGTTGTTGATTTCTAGGCCCAGTGCAAAACTGTGATTTAACTCAAAAATGACGAACTCCCCGTCACAGTGTCCTGATGTAAACAAAGATCGATCTTGAGCAGTCATTGTCCCTGCAAGATATGTTAACTGTCATCGAGGGGTCTAGAAAAAGAAAGCAGATTTCTGATGCAAACAAACCAACTTCGGGGCGCCAAGGTTTGGATGTGTTAATAAATTTTCGACTGAAACCCATATGAAAGAAATTTGACATCAAATAAATAATAAACCAAACTGTTACCATACCGATTGATCGGAAAGCAATTTCAATTTGTCAACATTACGCCAGTCCACCAGCGTCAGCAGTAATTACACACACAATTCCCACCCTTGATTCACCTTGATCGCGGCCATCGTTTTTAATTATGTAATGCATTATTAATTTGCACCAATTTATGGGCCACCGCCGATCGGAGCTGCAAAAACACAACCAATTTTAATTAGCATCTCGCGCCAACCCTGCTTCAACTGTCAAATTGACAGTAGGCGCCGCAGGCGCCAGGGGTAGGACGCACACATTTTCATTAGCTCCAGTGTCAACCTAATAGTAGTGAAAAAAAGTGAAACGGCTCTGTCCACTGTCGGAGCTTTATTTATGGGAACCATCTTTAAACCGCAACCGCCGGAACTGTCGGGAACTCCCGGAGGGAGTCACGGGGCGGGTAATCAACTATTAATAGCAAATTAATGAGACATTATTTGGCCTGCTATTTTGATAATTATGTAAATAAACCCGGGGAAGGTCATCATCAATCGAAGCCCTTTAATCGCTGCATTCCGACCGGAGGTCGGTTCCGGATCGCGCCACACGTGTCCAAATAAAAGCCTATCGCGTGCGATATAATGATAGAGTTGGAACGGCCCCCACCCAAACACACACACGAGCAACCGCGTGAAATGTTAAATATTTAAAATAAATACACCGGCTCAATTTTTGACAGCTCGCCAAATCCCACCCCTTGCCTCTACTGTTGTTGTGGCCAACTGTCACCCGCACCAGTCAATGACAGCCTGGGGGTGCGGGGCGATTCGGAGTCCGATTGTGGTTTTTCATCCGCTGGAAAACCGCATCGGAATTAACCCGATTTTGGGTGGGGTTTGGTTTGGGGGGCAGTGTTGCCAGACCGAAGTGGCGCGAGCGCGGTTTGAATCAATATTTAACGTTCGAGTGCGCGGGATTATTTACTTTTCAGAAATCGGAGTTTTGGGGTCGGATTTTTTTCTCTCTGTTTCCGAGTGATTCGCGCGGATTTGGGGTTCCAGCGAAAATTACAGCCCCGCTGAATGCCAACCCTTTAACAATCGATAAGTCATGCAAGCGTGCAAACATTCGGGCGCGAATGACAATCTGGTTCTGTCTCTCTTTCTGCGAAAGAGTGATAAAATAATTAATAGAGTGGTTGGGCGTGAAAAATTAATATCGTAATCAGTTGGGCAAACATTTAATGGTGATCCGCGCGAGAAAAAATATGGCCGAAGCGTTTGACAGCTGTTTTCGCTTTGCATTATCGCGATGATGCGCGATAATCGCGACCTTTATCGCGCGGTAATCGCGCTCAGGCAGCTTGAATTGTTTCTGCTAAAGTGGCAGGAATGCGGTTGTTTTGTTTTGATTTTGACAGTTTTGAAACTGAGGAACCAGTGATGCCATAAATTTCAAAATTCAAAATTTATGCAAAAAGAGGAAATATGTCAAAAAAATAGTCCATTATCCTCATGTCAGTTGCTATCAGTTTGTTTACAACAAATTTACCAGCAAATTCAAAGTATGTTTACATGGCAGCTGGACGTTAGTTTGCATCAGATTTCCTATCTCTTTCTAGCAAAAGTTTTTTTGTCTGGCGACTTCAAGCTGTTTTTTATTCACTGTCAGCCCGATATGTCAGCCAACATACTTTGCAGGGCTGTGACAGCTCAAGATCGATCATTGTTTACATCAGGACACTGTGACGAGAAGTTTGTCATTTTTGGGTTAAATTATATTTTTTAACTGAGCTAAAATTTACTAACACATTTACACCTCTGAGTGCCACAGAAGCTGGTTTATTTACATTAGAATCTGCTTTTTCTTTCTGGCTAAAGTTATTTTTAAAGCCTACCGCCCGATGACAGCTAACATATTTCGCAGGGACAGTGTCAGCTCGACAACTTTGTTGACATTATTTTTTAACTAAAAAATGACGAACTCCTCGTCACAGTGTCCTGATGTAAACAAAAATCGAGCTCGAGCTGTCACTGTCCCTGTGAGATATGGTGGCTGTCATCGGGCGGTAGGCTTTCAAAAGCCTGCTAGAGAAAGCAGATTCTGATGTAAACAAACCAACTTCTGTGGCACTCAGAGGTTTGACAGACAGCTGGGGGTTTGTTTGCATCAGGTTTGTCATCTCTTTCTAGCAAAAAGTGTTTATCAGACGGCTCCCAGCTTTTTTTTTTGACTGACTGCCCGATATGTCAGCCAACATACTTTACAGGGCTGTGACAGCTCGAGTTCGATCATTGTTTACATTAGGACACTGTGACGAGAAGTTCGTCATTTTTTGGTTAAATTATATTTTTTTCACTGGGCCTAGAAAGCCTTATTCCAAATCAAAACAAAACTGTGTTTTTTGCAGAGTCGTCAGAGTTATCATCAAACGTCAAATATAAACTGACATAAGGCTTTCTAGTCAGAAATTCACCAACACATTCAAAGTATGTTTACATTACAGCTGGAGGTTTGTTTGCATCAGGTTTCCTATCTCTTTCTAGCAAAAGTTTGTTGTAAGGCGACTTCTAGCTGGTTTTTTTGACTGACCGCCCGATATGTCAGCCAACATACTTTGCAGGGACAGTGACAGCTCGAGTTCGATCATTGTTTACATCAGGACACTGTGACGAGAAGTTCGTCATATATGGGTTAAATTATATTGTTTTCACTGGGCTAAAATTTACTAACACATTTACACCTCTGAGTACCACAGAAGTTGGTTTGTTTACATTAGAATCTGCTTTCGCTTTCTAGCAAAAGTTGTTTTTAAAGCCTACCGCTCCATGACAGCTAACATATTTCGCAGGGACAGTGACAGCTTGACAGCTTTATTGACATTATTTTGCTTGGATTTTTTTGTGAAAAAGGCTTCTGTAGGCCCAGTGAAAAAAATATATTATTCAACTCAAAAATGACGAACTTCTTGTCACAGCATTCTGATGTAAACAAAGATCGAGCTCGTGCTGTCACTGTCCCTGTAAAATATGGCGGTTGTCATCGGGCAGATTCTGATGTAAACAAACCAGCATCTTTGGCACTCAGAGGTTTGAAAGACTGCCAAAACTGTCAGAATTAATAAGGCTTTCTGGTCAGAAATTTACCAACACATTCAAAGTATGTTTACATGGCAGCTGCGGGTTTCTTTGCATCAGATTTGCTATCTCTTTCTAGCAAAAAGTTTTTGTAAGGCGACTTCTAGCTGTTTTTTTACAGACCGCCCGATATGTCAGCCAACATACTTTGCAGGGCTGTGACAGCTCGAGTACGATCATTGTTTACATTAGGACACTGTGACGAGAAGTTCGTCATTTTTGGGTTAAATTATATTGTTATCACTGGGCCTAGCCTTATTCCAAATCTAAACAAAACTGTGTTTTTTTGCAGTGTCGTCATCAAACGTCAAATATGAACAGACATAAGCAGAATGCGTTGTTTGTTTACACTTCCTCTCCAAACCTTTTAAAATTGTTTTACTAGATTTCCAACCGTAATCTGCCACAAAATCAACAAAATCTAAACTCGTTTCCCTTCTATTTTTGTTTTGATTACAGAAAGACGATATCTCATCTAGTGACAGTGCAAAAGGCAATGGCGATTGTCAACTAGCTTCACCAGGGTAAGACGAAACTTCAAACAACCCAGCGAAAAAAAACCCAGTGAAAAAAAACCCTTCAACCCCAGTAAATACCACCTGGCCCTGGCTCCGGTCAGGCACCGGCTTGCTCATAACGGCTCGATGACTTTTTAATTTCCTTTTACCTTTAGCGCAAACTAAAAAAAAAGAAAAACAACAAACAAACGACTTCTGTTGCCATCCGGAGCGCGCGCTCTGGAACCGATTGTTGTGCCCTGGAGGGCCATTCACCGGTTATGCCTGTTTGTGTGGGTAATTTTCCACCACCAGGTTGGCTGTGCCCAGAGTAACGTTGAATGTTTACCTTTTTTGTGGGGCATTGAAAGAATTAACTTGAATTGTAAGCAAACAGAAATGAAAATTTTGTTGGTTTTAAGAAAAATAAAGGTTTTTGATGATTATAAGCATCAGTTTGTACCTTTTGCTCTAATTTCTTGATGAACAAAAACAAAAACAAATGCTCACTCAATTTATGTCAAAGCTAGGGTTACCCAAAAGTGAGTAGCGATTTTTTGACAACTGTCAACAGTCCATCCTGCACGATACTGATGTAAACAACAAACTGACGTGAGCGCGATGGACGGTTTGTTTACATTTTTTCCTTGAATTGACCTTCAGAAGCAATCATTTCAAACCAAAATAAGACAAGACTAAATTTTATATTTGTCAATTATAGAATACTTTTAGATGAAATGTCAATCTGTTTTCAAAACTTGTTTTCATCCTGTCTGCATCATGTTCTTGATCAATTTCTCAAAACAAACAAGCATTCGAACTATGTCAAAGCTAGAACTACCCAAAAATGGGTAGCGATTATCTGTCAATTGTCATTTTTTGTTTTGCGCTATCTTTTCTTAAAAATTGACCACAAAGCCAACATTAATTTAACCAATTTCATCTGTCAATTTAAGATATTGCCATTGCAATAAATTCAATTGCGTTTAAAGTTTTTCTAACCCAACTGTCAACAAAACCCTGCCAGCCAATCAAACTTTTTTTCCCTTCCAAAAACAAAAAAAAACTAATAAATTCCCGTTTTCCAGCTATTTTGCCGTTCCGATCGTATCAATTTTCTATGCAAATTCGCCGTTCGCTTTCTATTGCGATCTAGACGGGTTGATTTGGAAAACAACAACAACAGCGAAAACCAAAAACAAACACAAGCCCACACGCGCTCGCTACCCCCTGACAGGTTCATCTGTCCATAATCTGTCAAAGCGATGAGACAAACAACAACAACAACGAAAAAAAAACGCCGTGGAAGGGATAAACCTCGCTGAGAGCAAAACAAACGAACTGGCGAGAATTATCACCCAAAACTGGGGTGGTTTGTGTTTTGAGTGTGTGACGAGGATGATTTGCATATTTACAAACGTGGTGGGACGGTTGGCGTTGAGCGTCCGAAGGGCGCTTTTTTGACAAGCTTTTTTGAGAGCGTGTAGATTTGACAAGCTGTCAAAATTGTACACGCTTAAATTTATTTATTTTCGTCAAATTACGTCGTTATCGTCAAAAAAGAACCTACTCAAAAATGAGTAAATGGACAAATGTCAGATTTTGGGTAATTTAAACTACGAGCTGAGTGAGTTCTACTGAATGCTAGTACTCACTCAAATCAGACATTTCTTCCTGAGTTGTTTGACGTTTATTTTTGACAGATTCGCAAATTTCTGGACACTCAAGTGCCTCCCGCCAAGCGCAGATTAGAATTGGCAAATTCCAACCTCAAAAAAACCAGCCAAATCATCCCTTTTACGATCGTTTTTTCCACCATCAAACCACATTTCGGGCCTTTGTTTGTTTACCTTTCTCTTGGCGCGCGCGCCCGCCTACTGCGTGGTTATCGCGGCGTTTGTTTTGTTTACAGTAGGCGGCGCTGCGATCGCGCTAGGCGAGGTGTGAAATTTAGACGTTTTTGCGATGACAGAAGGGGGTGCATCAAATCCTAATCCAATCGGACGGTGCGAGACGATAACCGGGGTTTATTTTCGCTGTCAGACGCCGCTAGATGGCAGCACTGCCGCAAATGTTATCTTAACTCGAATAATACGGTTTCTTTCCGCTTTTTTTCTATTGAACGATTGTAACGGGCAAGACTCGGAGACTCTGATTGGAGCTGAAGCGGAAAAAGGGGAATAAAATCGCATGAAATTTATCGCTTTCTGCAATCGCGTTTGAAGCAATTTAGTGCTGGCGCGGAGGAGCAAAGGATGTTTACAAGAAATCGCGCGAGCTGCATCCTTTTGCACATCTCTTCGGGACAATCAGGACAACGGAAGCAGCTTCCGTCACGATCCATTGTTCGGCCACAGACAACAGAAACGCACGCTCAAAAATTCTTAAACAATTTATTCTGTTTAGTTGGCACCCCTGTAACGTTTGACAGCTTGCTACACGCTCACCAAAAATGACTTACTTTTTGTGTGAAATTTACCCACGTCCAATTGTCCACTACTGTTTTCCGTGCACAGAAAAATCGAATGCTGAGAAATCCATTAAGGAGTACATCACCGCTGCTCGGCGGAGTGGGTTCCCGCGATGATTATTATTTCTACTTTAGTGCTATTTATTATCGGACGGAAGGCTTCCTCCTTCTTCAAGACTTCGACCGAGCCCAGATCAGAAAGTGACAGGAGCGAACCCACGCCGCACACACCCTTCGGTGTAAAGTTGTTTTTCTCTTCCGCGAGTTTCCCCGAACTGTTACCAAGATGTCACCGCTGGTGGCCACCGCGGAAGCGGATGTCGGCGCTGGTCGCTCCATTATCTGCGCCGGTGGGCGAACATTGAATTAAGATGTTCTCTCGCCATGGTGACGCCATGGTACCGTCGAACGGGGCGAGGTTGGGACACAGTTTTGACGTACGTCAGCGCAATGTTGACAGCTATTGTTATAATTTCACCCAAAAATGACGTACTGCTCGTCACAGTGTCCTGATGTAAACAATGATCGAGTGGCTGTCAAACGAAATTTGAGGTTAAGTTACTTGAAAAGATGTAAACAAAGTGCATTTTTTCTGCATGTTCTAAATAACACAGTTTTCGTCAAAACCTAATCTACTCAGAGATGAGTAAAGGGGGCAGCTGTCAGATCTAGAGAAAATTTTACTCAGATCTGGGTGAATATCACTCATGGTACGTTCGTTTGAGGGCTAGTTCCACACTGAGTGCCGCACTCAGAGCTGTCAAAGTGTTTGCTTGAAGAAACTCGCGCTAGTTCCGCAGGAGTTTCACCGCCATCTTGGAACTGAAACTCTAGTGCCGCACTCGATATTTTTTCAGTTTCATGCGAGTTCCATGCACACTGAAAAATGATGTTCGATTGAACCAAAACTGGCACCGACGAGTGCGGCGCTCAGTGCCGCACCGGCTGTTCAAACGAACGTACCATCAGTGTTCGTTGAATTCTGAGTAAAATTCACTCAAATCTGACAGATGCCCCCTTTATTCATTTCTGAGTAGGTTCGGATTTGACGAAAACTGAGTGATTTAGAACGTGCCTGTAGCTATGAAAGTCAGTTACATTTTTGAGAACTTTTGACAGGACTAACCTACCCTACTGTCAACACATTTTCAAAGAAATTTGAGGTTCGAATCCACCAAGTCTCGGCAGTACGCCATAGGAATGCGTTTGTGTGCGTGGATCATCCCGTGCCACTAAAACTAAAACAATAACAAAAGAACATGCTAGGAAAAGCGTAACATAAACAAAGTCAGTGACGTTGACGTTGAGAAATATATTGCGATTTTGACAGCCGCACTACTAGTCAATTCGTCCAGTAATCCGATCATAATATTTACGTTTTTTGACATTTGAGCCGGTGTGGTAAAAAAATGGTAAATATTATCATCGGATTAGGGGAAATATTTCATTTCTCAGCCTATTGGTATTATCGGCCTATCAGCACTTTGATCACGAATTATAGCTTTCATAAAGTGTTTTTGACTGTTCCAAAGTAACAAATAGCTCAAATAAAAGTGAGCAAGCAACTCTCATTGTTGATGTACCTGAAAATGTTGATTTAAAAGCGGAAAACTGCAAAAGTATTGAGAATTAGTCGATCGCCTCAGAATGATTAAAATGGATATATTTCCTCTACTAGATGAATCTCAAGTACCTTAGGTAGAAAGCCATGCCCCGAATATCATAAACAATGCGAAATTTTGACAGCTAACGACACCACAGTGACGACCAGGGCTGCGGAGTCGGGTCATGTTTTAAACGACTCCGACTCCGACTCCGGCTTTTTGAGATAAGGTGACTCCGACTCCGGCTCCGGCTTTCAGCTCCAACCGACTCCGACTCCGACTCCAACTCCGGCCTACCACCTCTAGCTGACTCCGACTCCGGGTTATCAGAAATATTCGGCTCTGACTCCGCCTCCGACTCCAGCTCATAAAAATTAAGCCGACTCCGGCTCCGACCCCGACTCCAGCTGTTCGAGTTTTGACGACTCCGACACCGACTCCGACTCCAGGTCCCCAAAAAGACCCGACTCCACCGACTCCGACTCCGACTCCACAGCCCTGGTGACGACCATCTCGAACGGAAAGTGAAGGAGGTTATGCCATAATGGTGGTTACCCGATTAAGTAACTTGCAATAAGTTCTACGGAGAAATTTCAAGCAAAATAATGAAAATTGACCAAAGACGAAATGTAAACAAATCGACTGTCTAGTTAAATTAAGAGAACGGACAACTCAAATCAACAGTACCAATCGAAGCACGAGAACTGTCAAACGGAGATACCAATCAAGCAAAAAGAGGCAAAAGACAATGGATTTTGCTCGATTGGTAGCTCCGTTTGACAGTTCTCGTGCTTTGATTGGTACTTTTGATTTGAGTTGTCCGTTTTCTAATAATCTCCAGCTTCTCTAGTTTAAGTCAGTTGATGTTTACATTAGGAACGAGAAGGATAGACAGCTTGTTTACATTTTGCCTATGGCCTGTTTTACATTGTTTTGCTTCATTTAAGGTTGGTACCATCAGCAGGGGCGAATCGGGACACATGGGATGAATTTTGACAGCTGTTTAGCCTTGTTACTGCACAATATTTGGGTTATTTTTACTGGTTTCGGATAGAACAGACAAGGAACAACAACGAAAATAGTGTGTCGTTTTTTAATGTCAAGATTTTAAGTGCTCTTAAAACTGCTGTCTCTATTCATCCCAGTTGACGGTAACTCTAAAGAATGTTAAAAAATAGCAAAATTCCGCCCGATAACGTCACATCGACAAAGACCACCTTCAGCTTAAAGTGAAGGAAGTTTTAACAAGAGCTGTCAGCAACTACTTTCAGAAATGTTGACAGCTGTTATTGCCATTTTGATGGCTATCCGATTGAGTAACTGTAAAAAAAAAGCTACAGCTAACGTCTCCACAATGCCGACTATCTGTCAACGTAAAGTAACGTAGGTTATGGAAGGAGCTGCCAGCAAGTGCCTTGAGCAATGTAGACAGCTACTGTTGACATAATGGAGCACCCGCAGTCGAGCAGTTTTTGACAGTTCGCTCCATAAGAAATACATTGTAGAAAAAAGCAAAAACTGCTCGAATGGAAATGCTCCATTGGCAATGGAGCACCCGCAGTCGAGCAGTTTTTGACAGTTCGCTCCATAAGAAATACATTGTAGAAAAAAGCAAAAACTGCTCGAATGGAAATGCTCCATTGGCTGATGCACGAAGTGATTTGTTTATCTTCTTTTGGGGGTACGCAAACGTCAAACCATACAAAATTATTGCCGGATTTAGATCCGGAAAAAGATCCGGAAGCAATTTGTATTGCTTTGACGATTGGTGAGGGTAATGAAAAGTTTAATTATGTTCTGCTTGCAGAAGACAATAAGTTGTTTAGGATAAATTTAAGGTTAGATAACCCTCAAAAGATGTAAAAACAGGACAATTTTGACAGATAACGTCGCATCGGTGACGCAAACCTCCAACTTAAAAGGACGGAAGTTATGGAAGAAGCTGCCAGCAAAGTGTTTCAGGCAATGTTGACAGATATTGTTGCCATAATGGCGATTTCCCGAATAAAAAGTGGCCAATAAGTTGTTCAGAGAAATTTAAGATTTGATAACTCTTAAATGATGTAAAAACAGTACAATTTTGACAGATAACGTCGCATCGGTGACGCAAACCTCCAACTTAAAAGGACGGAAGTTATGGAAGAAGCTGCCAGCAAAGTGTTTCAGGCAATGTTGACAGCTATTGTTGCCATAATGGCGATTTCCCGAATAAAAAGTGGCCAATAAGTTGTTCAGAGAAATTTAATATTTGATAACTCCTAAATGATGTGAAAAACAGTACAATTTTGACAGATTAAATCACATCAGTCAAGACAACATCCAGCTTAAAGTGACGCAAGTTATGAAAGAAACTCACAGCAAGTGCTTTGAGAAATTTTGACCTCTATTGTTGCCATAATTTGATTTGATTGAATGAAACTATCAGTAAGATGATCAGAGAAATTTATTTTTTGATAACCCTAATAACATCATGTAAACAAACAGTTCAATTTTGACAAATAATGATGCCACGGTGACGACCGCTTCCAACGCCTAAAAGATGTAAACAATATATAGTTTGACAGCTGACGTCGCTAAATTGGCGACCACCTCCGTGGTGAATGCTATAAAAGAAGTTTCGCCAAGTTCTGTTTGACAATTTGACAGCTATCGTTGCCATAATGACTCATTACCGAAAGAGTAACATCCATCAAGTTGTTTAAAGAAAATTTGAGGTTAGATCACTACCAAAAAATGTAAATAAAGTGTGATTATGACAGATGACGTCACTATAATGAAGGCGTAGTCTAAAGTGAACTGGTTCAAACTATAAAAGAAGTTGTCAACAAGGTTGTTTGAGAAATTTTGACAGTTGTCAAAACAGCCAACAAACTTTTCAAAGAAATTTGAGGTTAGATTACACCCAACTTTTGACAGCTACCGTCACCACAACGACGCCCGCGTACAAAGTAACCCCACTCTACCCCCTTCCTCAAGACGGTTCTTTTCCTCGGGAAACGACCTGTTGTTATCGTCAAGACGGGCACTCCTTCTCTGGACAATGAGGGGGCTTACACCGAAGGAGGGAGGGTCACACTTCCGGGAAGTTGTCTGACAAGCTGGCGGAGGAGTAGAGGTTGGGACACGTGCCTCCTGCTTCGTGCCAGCATGATCCAGAACAACAACAAGCGTTCAAGGACGTTTGCGGAAGATGATGCATTTGAGATGCAAGGGATGCGAACCGAGTAGAGAGAGAGAGAGCGAGAGATTGAGGATGGAAAAGTAATTCAATTATGGGTTCGGTGTTGCCAACGGGGAAGGTTTATCCCTGGGTGCAGAATGGAATGACACTTGACAGATTTATGGAGGATTTGCGGGCTGACTTGGCAAGACCGGCGAGGACAATGCGAAGGCATTATCGGAGTGGGTTAACGGGACTGGATTGCTTTTTTTTGTGTAACGAGATGACCTTCTGCTGGAGGAACCGTTAAATTGCACACTCTCAAAGAGGGAAAGCAAATTGTGCGTTGAAAGCGCAGCTTTTGCTGCACGGGTTGGGCCAGCTGTCAAACTTTAAGTTAAAGCTGCATTTGGAACCAAAATGTCACATGAAACGCGCAGCGTTGCCAGAAACTTTTTCGTCTTTTCTCAACTTGGACCAGTTCCCAAAACGCAGACATCACAAAAGAGTACACAAGAAATAAACTGTCTGGAGCAACAACAAAAACCCCCGCCTCAAAATGCACAACCAGGCAGTTAGTGACCTCGAAGCTGTCAAAAGGCCACGGGCGGCTGCGGCTGGCAGTGCTGCCAGCGTCTGAGCAGCAATGCACAGCTCCGTTTCTTCAGAGGACATCACTTGCATTGAGGAAAAGTTTTTTCCTTTTTTTCGGCAAGACGACTTTCGTCTTCCTTTTTGGGTTGGACGCACAAAAAACACAAACGATAAAGACTGCTCGTTGGAAGGGGAAGAATTGTTGTTACACATTTCGCCGGAAGCGGTGAGGGAAGCGCTTTATTTGATTGCTCTTTATTTGTCCTGTAATGTAATAAATCTGGAGGCAAGTGGCCGCAATGTTTGGCTTTTATCTTTTCGAAAACAATGAAAATTTTGCTACGCGAAAAAGTTGACAGTTTGGCTGCACTGCCACTGACAGCAGCAAACTGTCAAAATGCACGCTCAAACTTGAGTTTGAAACAGCCATTTTTGCTGCATAGGTTCAAAGACCGCTTTACAACGCTACTTCCGCATTCCGCAAACGAGTTCCACACAATCTCCTCCATAAATCAAAGAAAAAAAAAGTCAAAGCAATGTGACAGCGGCACTTTGAGGAGGAAAAAAACGAAGCCAAACCAGACCGCAAGGGAAGATTAACCGTCATCAAGCTGGAGCAGGAGGAAAAAAAGTCCGGAATTCTTGACGACGGCTGCCGAGGGGTGCAGAAATGTGAAAATAAATGATAATAACGTAATTTTGATGCACGTGGCGACGTGAAGTCTTGATGCGTTTGCAACCGACTTGGCGCCCAGCTGACAGCTGCAAGCAGACTGCTTTTTTGTCGATTTGTTTTCAAACTTGGATGAGCTGTCAAATTACCCATTACACGCTCGCGAAACATTACCCAAATTTGGGTTGAAGCCTGCTTGCGTCAACACGTCACGTTCGAATTCATCAAAAAATCTACGCAGAGATTGATTTCAATTAGACTCCATGTTCATTGCATGCCCGCGCACAGCTGTCAAAAACCGTGTTCGGGACCGTCTGTCAACATCCGGCTGCGAACCCGGGCATCTTTCCCTCACGTTCAAAAAATATCCGAAACCTGCTCGTTGATGGAAGTCGTTTATTTTGATTGCTTTATTGAAAAGTGCGACCGGTCGAAACTCCGGACTTCAGAGCATCGATTCTAAAACATAACCTCTCCCCCTCAAAAAAAAATGTCGCACGTCCCACCATCAAAGTCATCGCAGGACGTCATGACGCGACGGAACAAAAAAAGAATCTGTCATATTTTTCGTCGTCCGCCGCTCTAGGGCAAGGCCAACTTGGACCTGACGGTCCAGCACGACGACGCAGTCGTTGACACATTGTTTGTGTAATTTGACAAAGCGCTGAGCTGTCTTCTGCCGAACGAGCGCGATTTGTTTTGAAAAGAAGTGTCCGGATTTGGTGTTTGCAATAATAATTGATATTTAGAAGGGTGTGTATTGTGTGTGTTTTGCATCGAACTGGTGGTGTTTGTCAAAACAATGGCGCAGAGCGGTCAATATTTTGACAGGAGGCAACCAATGTGGTCGTCCGCGCTGGAATTATTATCGCGATTTTGGTGACGTGCGATGGCAGCACTGCAGCAATGGTTTAAAATGGGAATAAAAGTAACTTAAAAAAGAATTAATATCAAATATTTTCTTCTTATTTTAATATTCTCGTTCGAGCTGTCGCAAATTAAACTTAACGGTACACATCAACCAGACCTTTTGCACCAAGAATAGTGTTAAAGACATTTTAGTATTTTAAAAACTACGGGAACCATCGATATAATTTTTTATTCATCCCCTAAAGTACAGTTGACAACTTAATTTACGACAACATTTGACTATTTTTGCAATCAGATTGTTGCAGGATTGGGTCCGTCACACCAATTTCTCATTACTGAATTCAGTTAAATTTACTGAAATCTGAACTTCTGAAATTTTCAGTAAATGAAAACTTGCTGAAATTTCAGGAAACTTTGACAGCTCCATACAAATTTTAACTGAAGTTCAGCGAAAAACTAACTGAAAATTTCAGTAGTGCAGTTTTCAGTAAATATTAACTGAAAACGAACATCAGAACTTGCTGTGTAAGTTTGACAAGAAAAAAATAATTATAAAAATATAAAATTTCCATTGAAAGACGTTTGAAAATTGATTTGTAAACAATTTAGTTTTCATTGCATATATAAATTTTTGTATGCGCTCTTTTAGGCTTTTTAGAAAAAATTATAAAAAGCCTAAAAGAGCGCATGATTAAATGATTAATTCTAAGACCTATTGAGTAAAATTTACAATCACGTATTTTTCATTTTTTAACAATTGCAGCAATTTTTGTTATGCTTGCATTTTTTTAATCTTTGAAAATAAAAAAATGTAAAATAATGTTTGGAAAATACATTTGAAACTTTAAAACTAAACATTACCACACAAATTTAAAATTAAAGCATTCTTACGATTTCAAGATAAAAGGATAATTGATATTGAAAAAAATATATAATTCTAAAAACTGAAGACAAACAAAAAGATATAAAAAGATCTATTAAACAAGAAAAGAAACAAATTTACAAAACAAATTTATGCTTTTTTATACCAAAATTGCTTTTTTCAGGAACATCAAAATTTTAATGGTAGAATAAGTTCAGAGTTTTTTTAAAGGTCCTATAAACCTATGAAAAAGAAAAGCTTGCAAGTTCTTTTCAAAAAAAACTCTAGAAGTCTAATCAATCGATAACAAATGAAAATGGAAAAGCATTTTTCTGTGTTAAAATTCATGTTTACCATGTTTGGGATCGATTTAAAAATAAAGCGAATTTTGTAAAAATACATTAAAAAGATTTTTTCTCACAATTTTTTTTTCACCGATATTTAATTATTTAGAAAACAAATGATTGCAAAATATGTGCGCAGGTGTCAAATTCATTTTAAAACATGTCTTAAAAAAGTTTTTTTTTATAATTTTTGGTTTTTTCGTGCATATTTAATGTTTTTCCAATGTATCAAAACCTTTTTTTTGTTAGAAGAAATTATTTATTTTATTTTCTTAAATAAATTCTCTTCTTATCATTTTTATCATTGGTTTATATAGAGAGTTTTGAAATTAAAAAATCACATTAATTTTAACTTTAATTATATTTTGTTATTAGTCAAGTAGAAATAAATATGTTCAAATCTTTAAGTTATTAAAAATCTTTAACTAAAAGTTTTTAATTGGCTTTTCTTCGTTCGTTAACAGTTTTTGTTAAATTTAACGGTACACATCAATCATAGCTTTTGCACCCAGATTTCTGTTACAGACATTTTAGTATCTTCAAAACTACGGGAACTATCGATATATTTTTTTATTCATCCCCTAAATTACTGTCTTCATAGTTATTTACAACAAAGTTTGATTATTTTTACAATCAGATTCTTGCAGGATTGGGTCCGTAAGTTTGACAATTTTGGAATAAGAACAAAACAACTTCCTTGGTTGCTGTGCACCCTTAAAGACCTTCATAATTTATTATCTTAGAACTTGGAAAATGATTATTTTGTAGAATGCTATGTTTTCAGTTTGTTCCTGTTGTATTTTTGGATTGTTTTGGTTTAAACTGATTTTAAAAGCTGGTTATTTATTTGAATTTTCTTGCTCGAAAAATATTATTTTTAACTTATTTTGTGAATATCTGAATTTTAAACATTATTATTTTTATCACTTGTTTGAATATTTTTTTAATTTCATTTTGAAGTTAAAAATTAAAAAAAAATTATTAGAATTTTGAAATTTTCAAATTATTAATCGGTGAATTTCAGAATTATCAGATTATAAATTTCAATCGTTAACTTTTTTTTAGTTTATAATCTTCATATTGTAAAATTATAGAATTTTAGAAAGCTAATTTGTTTTTATTTTACTATTTCTAAATTAAATATATGTATTTTATTAAATTTACGTTAATAAAGTTAAAAATTTAGAACAAAACTTTGAAAAATTACAAACTTTGACATTCAGATTTTCGAGAAGCAGAAAAGTTCAAAATGTATTTGGAAGAAGAAAATTTAAAAAAATCAATTTTGATCAATTTTGGATTATGAAATTTTAGCAAATAAAATTTCTATGACTATTTAAAATCATACCCTGGGATTCAATAAAAAAAGAAAAATAATATTTTTTGTTTTATAATTATCATATTTATAATTATTTATTTAGTTTCAGCGGTTTTTATCAATCTAAGTTCAGTGTCTCACTTTTTTTTTGCAATCAGGAGGCATTGAACTAAAATTGGTCTCATTAAAAAATTAAAGAAATAACTAATTTAAAAATATATAAATTATACAATTTAGTTGAAAAATAATAAAAATTCTTAACAATTTTAAATAAATTTGTTTATGAAAAACATAAAAAATATGATAAAATTATCATTGAATTGAAGAAAATAACAAAAATCAATATTTTATTTTTTTATGATAAGAAGTTCTGAAAATGATAAACTCAAAAAAATATTTCGGTTGAAAAATCATAAATTAAAAATTAATCATCACAGATTAAAAATGTAAAACTTTCAAAGTAAAATGAAAATGTATGTAATTTTTGCCTTCCTCACTGAGGTAAGGCTATAATCCTGCTCTAAAAATGAACTTTGAATCAAAACGTCGTAGACCCACCTTCATGTATACATATCGATTCAGAATCGAAAACTGAACAAATGTCTGTGTGTATGTGTGTGTGTATGTATGTATGTGACCAACAAACTAGCTCATGTTTCTCGGCACTGGCTGAACCGATTTGACCCGAACCTGTTGCATTCGACTTGGTTTAGGGTCCCATAGATCGAGTTTTATACAGATTGAAGTTTTGATAAGTAGTTCAAAAGTTATGCATAAAAATGTGTTTTCACATATATCCGGATCTCACTTAAATGTATGTAAACTATGTCCAGGTCCATCATCCGACCCATCGTTGGTTATGTTATCAGAAAACCTTTCCAACGAGTTCAAACATTGAAGATCTGACAACCCTGTCTCGAGATATGTACACTTAAGTGATATTGATGAACTTTTTTACTCCGGATCTAAAAAAGAGATGAAATTTTTGTATCTGAAAGAGATGAAATTTCATATCAGCCATTGTTGGTAATAAGTGAGGAAGGCTCCAACCATATAGGTGGATTAAGTTAGTTTTTAAATTTAAAACTGCAAAATAAAAAAAATCATATTTATTCAAAATAAAATTGAAACAAAATGTTTAAAACATAAATATTCGTAGAGAATAAAGTATTTTTTTTTTCAAACCTGTCGGATAAAAACAGATATTGAAAGCAGTTTAGAAAAATCTTATAATTGAATTATTCAAGAAACATAAATACATTCATTTATTTGAAAAATATGTTTTTATGTATGTTAATTTAACGTTTGAAGTAATTCAGTTTATGAAATCTTAAAATTACAAACATAAAGCAACATTACAGTTTAAATACTTTAACAAATTTATTTTAACTTTGATTCAATAAATTCAATTGCCAGGCATGAAAGTTTATAAAAAACATGTTTCTTATCAAAATACATTTTTTTTTTCAATATATGAACTTTCAAATTAATTTAAAATTAGGGGAGAGTGGGGAGACTTGATCCCCGGGGACACTTGATCCCAAGCCTGTATCTCGTCAGCATGTGGGTAAAACAATTAGCTTTGTTCTAGAAAATTGTGCGAAATTAACTAAAACTCATTGTAGAAAACAAAGAAAAAATATTAAAAAATGTTTAGATTCAATTACACACATTTTTCTAAAACGAGCTACAAAAAAACATCCAAGAGATCTTTTTTTTCTTTGTATTGATATGTATAGAAAACACTCAAAAATTATTCAAACAAATATTTTTTATGCATGAATTGTTTGATAAACTTATCAACTTCAAAACCCTTACGCATTTGATATTAAATTTATCGTCAAACTATTTTTACAATCAATTGTTTAAAAAAGTGCGTTTAGGGAGACTTGATCCCTGCATTTTTACAGTCACTGGAATCAGCTTCAAGATTAATTAATTGAGCTGGGTTTTCATACATAGTTTCCTTTAGTATAGTTGTACATAACTTACTGCAGTTTGAACCTTTTATCAAAAGTTTTGTAAACAAAAATTTCCAGCTTTTGTAAACATGCTTAATTTTGGGCTAAAAAATAATATTTTAAGTTTTTAAATATTTAACATACTAAACTTGTTATATTTTGAACACAAACGTACAGGTTTTATGTGAAATTGCTGTGACTTATAGAAAATTAAAAGTTTGGATGAATAAGAAACATTTTGCTTAAGATTTCTTCAAAATGTTGAAAGGGGGATCAAGTTACCCCTAACATTTTTAAAATGCCGGTTTAAAATATTTTTTTAAAACGCTTGGCATGATTCGAAGAGTTCATCTGATGAAATATCCTTATAAGCCAAACATAGATGAATGTTTAAGCTTTCAATTCATGCAAAAAGTTTATAGTTTTGTGAGAAATTGACAGAGTTATGTGCGATACAAAAAAAGGGGATCAAGTCTCCCCACTCTCCCCTAATCAAATACAAACTTATGATAAAAATGATAATCTTTAAAATCCAAATATTCAAGAAAAATAAAAAAAATCATTTCTTTGAACAAGAAAATTAAACCAGTCATATATTTTAAAACATTGAAAGTAAAAATCTTTCAAAAATGTTAATTAAAATTCAACTACAATTAAATAATAAATTAATTGAAGAATTCGACCATTCATAAATTTTAAAAACTGCAGATTGAATGATAAACATTTATTTTAAATTCAAAAGATAAAATTAAATAATAGGAAAATATTTGTGACAGTTAAAAATTTTAATAAATAAATTGAAAAATTCACAAATTAAAAAAAACCCGAATTTATATGAGTTAGTCAGTTTATTCACATTGAAAATTCAAACATCGAAATATTCGTAAGGATAACTAATCAACGGTTTAAAATTATTGAATATAATAATTAATGAATGAAGAATAATCTCAAAATATTTAATTAATCATTTTAAAATTTTTGGAATTTATAAATTAGTTTAATGGATTTTGATTATTTTTTCATTGGGTCAATAGAGAGAGAGAGAGAGAGAGAGAGAGAGAGAGAGAGAGAGAGAGAGAGAGAGAATTATAGAGAAAATTAAAAATTAAGTGTGAAAAATAATTGGTGATATGACTAAGTGAGAACACGTGAATGCATTGGTAAGAGTGAGTGAGACAGAGAGCGAATGAGTAAAAACCATTTTTTAAGAGAAGAAAAGCGAAAATTAGACAAAAATTACAAAAATGAAGGTGAACAAAAGTGAGAGAGTGAAAATTTGTGAGTGAGTTAGAGAAATGAAAAATGAAACAGCAAAAATAGGTCAGTTAGTGAAAATGAGTAAGTCAGTATGTTATTGAAAGAGAGAGTTCTAGATTAAATAACCAAGTGAACGAGAATAAAAATTGAAATAAAAAGCAGTTAGAGAGCATTCAAAAAGTTATGTAACAGCGAGACAGAGTGAGCAAATAGTAATTATTCACTATTTTTGTGAGAAATTCATAGAAAGGAAACTCAAAATCAAATCGGCATTGTTGTAAGATGTTTTGAAAAAAATAAAAAAAATCCTGATAAAGAAAACACATATTTCAAACAAACAAATTTTAAGTCTTCAATCTTTAATTTTACCAGAATTTCTGTTAGTATTGTCCATGACAGGCAAAAAATACTCGACCTAACGCTTGTAACGCCTGTCAAAAGTCAAATATTACGTTCAGTGCTGCCAGAAAAAAAAATGCATTGTATTGTACAATTATATCTAAAACCCCTGTTTCAAACCGTGTTCATTTCTAAATCACTATTCAAATCAAAACTACACGATTTTTAATTAGCAAACAAGTTATTTCCCCCATCCCTAACTCCACTCCAAAACACCCAATCCAAAGCCCTGCTAATCCAGCTGCTGCGTGGCCTCCGGGCGCACTCCATTCGAATCAATTTCCTCTGCAACTATTAATTTTATGATGTTCTGTCTAATGTGCCACCTGTCCGTGGCCTCCCTCCCTCTTTCAGTTGGTACTCACCAAAATGTCAGAAAATGTTTAAACAAAAAAAACGTAACGCATTTGCTATTTTCACTTCCTCCTACACCGCATTACCCCTCAGGAAATAATAACAAAACAATTATTCCATAATTAATCAGATTACAATCTCGCCGAAGGCGAGGGGGGCAACCAATAATTCATCCTCCAGGGGAAGCAAATTGATGATTTTAGTGGGTGCACTGCTGTTTATCTAGCTAAAATTATCAGCGCCGCTTTTTGCATTAGTTTTGTGGGTCCGTGCGTACTCAGCGAAGCGCTATCGATGTGTAAATTAAATCAAAATAATTGAGATAATTTCTGGGTAGGTGGGAATGTTTGGAAGAAGGTGGGGAGGAGGGGGGGGGGGCACCAATAAAACTGTCACCAAGTGGCCGTAAATTTCCACGCAATTTCAATTGAAATGTCATTAGAAAAATGTAAACATTGGCGGTGTAACGCCCCTGGCGTTTCAGCTATCAAACAGGTACACGGTGAAATTGATTTATCAACTTGAAGCGAAATTTGACGTAACGCTCTAGTCGTTACACCTGTCAAAATTATACACTGTGATTCAAAAAACCCATCTTTGAAGAATTTGTTTTCGTTTAACTCCAAAAGAAGCAAATATGAAGCCTCCACTCAACACTGAAGCGAATAATAACCCATAAATTGGGTTAAATCCCACCTGTCAGTTGGAGAGATTTATTTACTGCCCTCGGTCAGGCTGCCCTTACAGCCGGTCAGTTTATCCACTCGACGAAGTATGGTAATTCACACGTCCGGTGTAAAATATTTTATTTACTCAGCCGGCAAAATCCTCCCAGCTCCGAGGAGGCCACACACATTTTCCCCAAACTTAATCCACAGTTAACGAAGTAAACCTTACCCCCACCCAACAAAAAAAATTATCTACCCAAAACTGAGTCCAACTGAAAAGTGCAACGCAAATCCCCCCTTCAGATCTTCATCACCCTGGAAAACTTCCCAAAAGGCAAATTTCTCCACATCTCCACTGCTCCTCCAGAAAAAGTGCCGGCAAATGATCCACAACAATCTAGCCCATCTTTTGGGGTGAAATTTGAAGAAAGGGGGTAAAGTTTACCCTAGCTCTGCTCCTTTGGGCTTTTACCCCGAAAGATGCATCGCACACTTTCCGGAAGAGTTCTGTTAATCAGCTTAGTGAAATTGTGCTGCTCCTGAAGAGTGCCACTTTGAGATGTAACGATATGTAAATAGTCTTAGTTCCTTTCGGAATTGGTGCCATTTCTTGGGGAATTCTTGAAATTTGGCAACACTGCTTCGTTTTTCAATTAGAAAAGATAACTTGGTTTGACTAAGTTTGACAGAAACCCTGTTAAAATTGCTGAAAGTTTTCCTAATTATCCAATTTGGCAACACTGCTTAATTTTTTTTTGAAATTGTGGAATATTTTCAAATTGGCATCATTTCTTAGTTTGACAGCTGTTAAAAAACACTGCTGCAGCTGTAAAAACTCTGTCAGGAATCGTAAAATTTGATAAATTATTCCATTTGACAACACTGCTCCGTTTGACAGCTGTAGAAATTCTGTCAGAAATGCTAAAGTTTCGAGAAATTCTGCTATTTTGCAACAGAATTCTGAGTTATTCTGGGCAGCTTTAATATTTCTGTAACTTTCGGTAAAATTTGGTAGAATCTACCCACCTGGCAACACTGCCAGTCACGTTTGACAGCTGTAAAATCTTCTAGAATTGAATAAATTCTGTGGAATCCCCCATATTGGCAACACTTTATCCTTTTCCTACAATTTGGCTAAACTTGGTAAAATTTCTAGAAATTGTGCTGTTTGGCAACACTTCTTAGTTTAACAGCTGGAAAATGAAGCAATTCTTCTATTTGGCAACACTTTATAGTTTAACAGCTAAGAAAACTCTGTCAAAATTAGTGAAATTTTAAAGAATTCTTCTATTTGGCAGCACTGCTTCGTTTGACAGCTGTTAAAACCCTGTATAAATTAATGAAATTTCAAGGAATTATTCTATTTGGCAACACTGTTTCGTTTTGTGAAAAGTTGTGAAAACTCTGTCAGAATTGTTGAAAATCTCAAATAATTCTAAAAATTGTCAACACAATTTCATTTGAGAGGTGTAAACTCTGTTAGGATTGGTAACATTTGGAGAATTCTTCTTGGCAACATTGCTTGGTTTCGCAGCTATAAAAATTGCTTCATATGACAGCTGTGGAATTCGTCTTTTTTGCGAAACTGTTTAGATTGTCAGACTTTGAAATTTCTTTTTGGCAACACTGCTATGTTTGGAAGCAGTGAAATGTCCGACAGAATTGGCAAAGCCTCGAGATTTTTTTTCTTTTTGGCAACACTGATTTGTTTGACAGCTGTGAAAACGTTATTAATATTTGAGAAATTTTGTAAATGTTCATCAACCAAGCAACTGAATTGTTTGACAGCTGTAAAAAAATTGGTCAACATTTCGAGAGAATTTATCAATTTGGCAACACTGCATCAATTTTGTCAATATTTATGTAACTTCGACCTTTTTTTTGTAATTTGTAACACTTTTTTGATTGATAACATTAAAGATTCTGTCAGATTTTTGAAATTTAGCTGAATCCAACAATTTGGCTGCACTGCCTTGTTTGACAACCACAAAAAATACTAAATTTGATTATACTTTGTGAAATCCGTCAAATTTGAAATATTTCTATGTTTGGCAGCTACAGAAATTTTGTCATAATTGATGAAATTTTATACAATTCTAAAATTTGGCAACACTGCTTAATTTTTCAACTTCAAAAACTCTGTCAGAAAAAGTTGAGTTTGACGAATTCTTATATTTGCACCACTGTATTGTTTGACAGCTGTTGAAACTCTTTCAAAATTTGCAAAAATTTCTTCCAATTATACTGTTTGGCAACACTTCTTGGTTTTACACCTGTGAGAACTCTGTCAGCTGTTGAAATTTTGCCAAAATGGCTAAAATTACTTGGAATTCTTAAAATTCGCAACACTACTATGCTTTACAGCTGTAAAAATTTCTTCAAAATTGATAAAAAAAGTCGAAATATTTTTAAGTTTGGCAACACTGCTTCATGCCCAGCTTTACAATTTATCAATTTATCTATTTATCAATTTATCAATTTATCAATTTATCAATTTATCAATTTATCAATTTATCAATTTATCAATTTATCAATTTATCAATTTATCAATTTATCAATTTATCAATTTATCAATTTATCAATTTATCAATTTATCAATTTATCAATTTATCAATTTATCAATTTATCAATTTATCAATTTATCAATTTATCAATTTATCAATTTATCAATTTATCAATTTATCAATTTTTTTATTTATTAGTTTTTAAATTTTTTATTTTTTTTATTTATTAATTTTTAAATTTTTAAATTTTTCAATTTTTAAATTTTTATTTTTTTTATATTCTATTTTCCTATTTTTCAATTTTTCTATTGTTCAATTTTTCTATTTTTCTATTTTTCTATTTTTCTATTTTGCTATTTTTCTATTTTTCTATTTTTCTATTTTTCTATTTTTCTATTTTTCTATTTTTCTATTTTTCTATTTTTCTATTTTTCTATTTTTCTATTTTTCTATTTTTCTATTGTTCTATTTTTCTATTTTTCTATTTTTCTATTTTTCTATTTTTCTATTTTTCTATTTTTCTATTTTTCTATTTTTCTATTTTTCTATTTTTCTATTTTTCTATTTTTCTATTTTTCTATTTTTCTGTTTTTCTATTTTTCTATTTTTCTATTTTTCTATTTTTCTATTTTGCTATTTTTCTATTTTTTGATTTTTTATTTTTAATTTGTCAGTTGTTGAAATTTTATTTGTTTTAATTTTTTAATTTATCAATTTAACATTTTTTTAATTTATCAATATATTAATTAATCAATATATCAATTTATCAATTTTCAATTTTTCAGTTTTCAATTTTTCAAACTTTTAAGTTTTTTTTAATTTTTCAAATTTTTTAATTTTTCTATTTTTTAATTTTCCATTTTTCCATTTTTTCAATTTTTCAATTTTTAAATGGTTTAGTTGTTAAATTTTTGATTATTAAGTTTTTGAAATTTTATTTGGTTTAATTTTTAAATTTTTAACAATTTTTCTATTTATTAATATATTAGTTTATCAATTTATTTGTTTTTGAATTTTTGAATATTTCAATTTTTTATTTTCAGTTTTCGTAATTTTGCTTTTTTATATTTTTAATTTTTTAATTTATCAATTTGACAATTTTTGTCAAAATTAACGAGTTTTTGTTTTGGATTCCATTTTTTTTATTTCACGCAACACTGTTTAGTTTGACAACACAGTCTGACAACACTGCTAAGTATGACTTTCTATTTGGCAGCGGTGCTGTGAGAACTCTGTCAGAATTGGAAAAAAATCGAGAAATTCTCTAGTTTGGCAACACTGCTTTGTTTGAAATCTGTCAAAACTCTGTTAGAATTTATTTTTTTAGTTAAATCTTCTATCTGGAAACACTGTTATGTTTGAAAGCTGGTGTTAAGTGATAAGAATTGATGAAGCTCTAAGAATTCTCAATTTGGCAACACTGCCTTGTCAAAGCTGTTCAAATTCTCTCAGAATTTGGATCCAAAATTAAGCTTAAATGTTTGATGTTATTGTTCAAAACGATAAAGCTTTTTTTACCAGCACAATGACACTTTGTACGACAACAAAGAGTTTAAAATGAGTTTTCATGGCAGAAAGTATCTTATTTGACTTTTTTTTCCAAGGAGACCATAGTTGATCCATGGTAGAATGTTGTCTTGTCCTTTTATTTTTTTGCATTTAAATCATGAAAAGAGATGGAAATTGTTTTCTTAGCGTATTTTAAACTGTTTTACTTACAAATTATTATAGGGCTTAAAGACGTAAAATTTTAAATAATTATTCTGCTTGGCAACACTGCTTCGTATTTGTAAAAATTATGTAAGAATTTGTAAAATTTTGCGAACTTTCCAATCTAGCAACTAGCAGTTTAAAAAAATATTGAGAAAATAATATTTTCAAAACTATTTAAATGTTGGCAACCTTGCCACATTTGACAGATATTGTAGGCGATGAAATGAAAAAAATAGTTCTTTTTCAAATCAAACTTAAAATTAGTTTTATTTCAAAATTGAGAAAAGAAACAAAACTGGCAACCCTTCTCCGACAGTTTGACGTTCTACACGCCAAACTTTGCCTACCCACAAAATTGCTAGAACAAAGATAACGCCGATTTTGAGGCACCTCTCCGTCCTTTTCCCTTCCTCTCGACACAGCTTAACATGCCAAAACTTAATGCCTTGGTAAACAGCAGATAAGCGGACGAGCCACTTCCGCAAATTGTTTGAGCAACTTCTTTCGGGCTTCACTCTCTCTCTCTCGAATTACATCGTTGTAATGTTCTGCTCTTTGAGGATTCATGGTTGAGTTGCACCCTCCGGCATAAACAATGGAAATTATGGCAGAATCCATATCCATTACAGCGAAGCGCACACTTGGTGTGTGTGCCTACCTTCGGGCGTAACTTTCAATGCAAGTTTATTCAGGTAGCTCGAGAGTTAACTTTTCCTCCCTTCAAAATTGACTTTGTTTCTTTGAGTGTGTAGGCGCAGTTTCTTCAAAGTTTTGAGGAGCAAGTTTTCGGGGTGTCGATTCCTGGCAGCACTGGAACGTCGAGTAAATTGAGTTTGTTTGCAAAAGTCGATGTTCTTCTTTGGGGGAAAGTTTGAAGGAGTCGGCGTTACATGATACGGAACAGTTTGAAGCGATGCACTCTTGCCGGAGTCGAATTATTGGCTTCAATTTTGAAATTCGTTCGTCATAATCGTTTATTCATCACTTGCTTTAAATTGCACCTCTTGGTCGATTCTGGCAAGGGAAATCGTGCATCAACAAGTGAATTCCTTCGTAAATATCGAAAAGAAAGAGCTTTTTCTTGAATTTCTTTGGCAGTTTTCTTGAAAAGACAGGCTATCCCTTAACTTGAAAGAAAGGTTACCCAATTTTGGGTACTTTCAACATATACATATTTTGACAGCTGCTTAATCGAAAGTTCTCTCGAATTGTCACACGATGATTACTTTTTTCTGAGTTTGGCAACACTGCCCCAAAAACACGACCTTTTCCTGTACTTTCCCATCCCTATTGCATTTTTGTTGAACCACTCTTCGTTCCGATTATCAGTTGAATACCTTTCCCCCTCCAAACCGTCTTCTTCCAACTATGTTCCCGACCCCAACTGGGTTAGAGTTTTGTGTACACGTGTAGGTGTTTGTGTTTGTGCAAGCTCTCTCCTCTTGTACCCTCTCTCACGACGAATGAATGGCATGCAACTATTCCAAACATCCAACAGTTGGCTTTCACCCAGGTGAGCCAAACCGCCCCTCCCCTCCACCTCTTAACTGCAACCGTTTTATTACACCTGCAACGTAATTTTAAACCCCGAGCTTCCGGGGTTATCAGGGTGGTTCCTCCCTTTTGTTTGCGAATGTTGGCAACACTGCACTGGTTGGAATTGTCAAAGGTTAGATGTTTGCGTTCTTTATGATGATTTTTTGGTGACGGAGGGGCGGTACGACTCCTTCCATTTTTGAACATGCGAAAAAAGAGGTGTTTTTCAAGAATTTGCAGCCTGACATGGTGATGAGATGATAATTTGGTGTCAAAGGGACTTTTATGTATAATTGGACGCCCGATTTGATGGCGTGCTCAAAATTCAGAAAAAAACGTATTTTTCATCGAACAGAAAAACAAAAGTTTTAAAATCTCTGCCATTTTTTGTTACTCAACTGTTGAAATTTTTTGGAACATGTAATTTTAAGGGAAATTTAATGTATTTTTTGAAGCAACAAATTTTTTAACTTCAAAATTTCATGTTTTTTTCTAACTTTGCAGGGTTATTTTTTAGAGTGTAACAATGTTGTACAAAGTTCTAGTGCAGACAATTACAAAAAAATGTTTTATAAATATAACGGATTTGCTTGTAGCCATCACGAGTTATCGCGATTTTTCGAAAAAAGTGGTATGAAACAAATTTTTAACTTGAGCTATTTTTCGATACTTGTGCAGCAAATATCAGATTAAGGCTATTACAGCTAAAATAGGACATTTAATTTTGTATTTGTATTTATATCTTATAAGTAAGGAAAAATATTGTAAATTGTACTTCAGCTCATACATTTTCTTTGTTTTTTAAGAACGTCACCCAGAATTTGGCAATACCAAATCAAACAAAAGTTAAACTTCGTTGCAAATACCATATTTGGTCGAATTTTGTTATATTTCTAATTTTTAAGGTTTGAATTCTTACCAACTCAGAAAAAGTTTGGCTGCTTTGAACTGAGTTATTTATACTCAAAATTTATTTCCAACTTTTCCATTTTTTTATATAAATTGAATAAAGATTTTCAACAAAAACTTTCAGGAAGTATGCAGCAAAACGTTAATTATTTTGATGATTTCTGTAACACAAATCGGATTCGGGTTTTTTTTGATTTTGATTCTTAACTCAATCTTTTTTTTATAATTTCAATGCTTGTTTTATTATAAAAAAGTTTGGTTGAATAAAAATAGGCCTCAGTTTGAACTAACCTTTTTTTATTAAATCGAGCATTAAAACTATAAAAAATGTCTACTCAAAATGTGACACAGGTCACGTTGCCTCAAAATTCTGATTTGTTTATATGTGATGAAAATACCTATAATATTCCGTAAAAATCTCCTCAAATGCAAGCCAAATACCAAATGTCGGACTTGGTTTATTTTTAGTTGTAAATAAGGAATTTAACTCATTTTTTCAGAGAAAATATACTTTCAAAAAAATGAGAGATTATTTCGTCAATGATTTATAAATCTTTCTTTTTTGTTACTATTTTTTTCAACACTTAGTCAGACTTCTTGCAGAAAAATTGTGACTATGATCAACCATTTTCAAAAGAATTCAGCAAAATGAATTTTCTAAAAATTTAGTTTGGGCAGACTAGAGTAGTTTTAAAACCGATTTTTTGAGTGTACAACTTTTTCCTATTTTTCAATAATTTTGATGAGATTGTCACTCGGATTTCAGCAGAAACAAAACATGCTCAAACGTTAACTGTTCTGATAATTATCAGAATTGAAATATTTTCACCAAAAACCTGATCATCACTGACTGATGATTCATCAGTCAGAATAGTGTTTTGAGGTGTAAACACGCTTCAGATCCTTTTCGAGTTTTCCATTAAAATGCCACTCAGATTTTATCCAAACAACATAAGGGTTTCAACAACCTTAGATTTCTGCTATTTTTACTAAAATGTGACATAAGAAACAAGCTAGAAACTCTTATTTGACAAATTCTAGATATAGGGAACAAATTCAAATAAATCCTCAAAAGCAAGTTATGATTTCATGTTTTTTTCATTTTGATAATTTCAGCATAAAATGTGCAATTTTCCATATACAATATTATAACGTGTTCATCTTTGACGAAATATGAGCAGATTTTGAAAAACTTGATGAATTATATTGCTCTTTTAAATATTTTTACTCTTAATTTGACGTTGCTTTCAAACGTGTGAAATTTATAAATAAAAAAAAATACCTGAATCAACTAAAATTTAACAGCAAAATTCAGAATAGAGTTATCTTTACTCAAAAATCGTGTTGTTCCACGAAGCTTTTTTTTGATAGTATTTTTCGTAAAAAATGGCAGTTACGAGTTAAACTGCCAATGCCAGAATGGAGTAAGCTTGAGTAAAATATTTTGTTTCTGTCTGAAAACTTATTTCTGATATTAGTGATATTTAATGAGGATCTCACTAGTATTACAGCAAATCATTTCAGAAGCAAATCTGAAGTAAATAAAATTAAAAAAAAAAACAAAATGAAGATTTAAGTCAGATTTTATCAAACCTTGGGATTCTCAAATATAAGCGTTTCAGCAATTTCGGATGTGGGTTTATTTTACTCCAAATATGACAAAATGCAAGGGAACTTTTATTTTTCTAATTCGTCAAAAGCTCCTCAAAAGCAAGCAGCAGTTACCAAATTTCTTATTTCGATCATTTGGACACAAAACAAGTTAAGACGAAATAAGAGTGCATTTCGTAAATCTGAAAGATGTCCATTACTCATTTTTACACAGATTCCACCAAAACTTAAAAAAACTCTGAAATAAGTACAACAGCAAATGAGCAATTTTGACACTTCAGAAAGAAATTTTAAACAATCCGTATCTTGAGAATGGATTTTATTATCAAATTGATGCCTTCGGAAATGTGGTAGATATTGTCTAGGACTTTCAAAAAAATATATTTTTTTCAATTCGTTTTTTACGCAAAAATATTGAGTTGCTCGAAAAAAAATTGTGCAAAATCTCATTTTTGAATTTGTTTCAGATGTTAAAAAGGGCATGTTCTGAGCTATGGCACAAGCTGGGAAAAATTCATTTGGCAGTGTTGCCAGTTTTTCGAGTGAAAAATCATATTTTTTCACTAAAGGGGAAAAATGCATTTTTTTTATTTCTAGATGTAAAATCAAATTTTCAATTGAAAAATACATCACAAAACCTTTTTTATCTTGCAATGTTTTCAAGTTATAGCGACCCAAAAAATCGTTTTTTTTAAAACAATTTTTAGAGAATAGCATTTTTTTAACTCGACATTGAAAATTTGACCACGTAACAAGTTTTTTATTCACTTAATCAAAATCATTCAAAAATATTAAATCATTTCTTACATTGTATGTAATTTTTTTTTGCTTGCTGGATCTTTTCTTGGGTTTTAAAAATGGAATACACAAAGTTTCATCCAAATAAAAAAAAAGAGAGAGAGAGATTTGCAAATCTAGACCAGGAAATTAATTTAAAAATAATATAAGGCTTTCTAGATATAAATTTACCAACACATTCAAAGTATGTTTACATGGCAGCTGCCGGTTTGTTTGCATACGATTTGCTATCTCTTTCTAGCAAAAGTTTTCCGTTATGCGAATTCTAGCTGGTTTTTTTGACTGACCGCTCTATGTGTCAGCCAACATACTTCGCAGGGACTGTGACAGCTCGAGCTCGATCATCGTTTACATCAGAACACTGTGACAAGGAGTTCGTCATTTTCGGGTTAAATTATATGTTTTAACTGGGCCTTGAAAGCCTTATGAGCGTTTTCAAAGATTGTTAAATTTCAAACAAGCAATCACTGAACTTGTTTGAATGTTTAGTTGAGTTTTTTCCAAATTTGATATTTGATACAAAGTTTTTTTGACAAAACCAAAACAAACATTTCATATGGACGTAACCTTGACCAGATATTTTGTCTTATTTTAAGTAATATTTATCCAAAATTTGACATTTGGATCAAATTGAGACTAGAAAAATTGAAAGAAGTCTTCTTTACGCTTCAAAAAAGTATTCTTCTTCAACAACAATCAGCATGAAAATGCACGAAACGTGAGCAAAACCAATCAATTATTTGGACACTTGCTTGAAAATCAGATAACGATTTAAAATATTCTTGATCTGTATTAAATTTTGACAGTTGGTTAGTTAGTTGTTCAGTTTGAGTAATGAAAATCCTAAATTTGATTTTCCCCCATTTTTTTTTTTTGTAAAAATCAAACGTTTGGGTAAAAATTAAGTTTTACTTGAATATTTGATTTTATTGGATTAGAACCACCCCAAAAGCACGACTCTCTGCACGTCGATTCCCTTCGCAAAAAAAAAGAAACCCAGAATCGTAACGACCCTAGAGGGGACGCCACAGAAGGTGGCCTTTCCTAAGCACTTCCCAGCAGCTCGAACGAGTGCCGAACTTATTGGCATTGGATGTTGAGCAAGGGTCGCAGGAAAAAAAAATGTACCCGGTCGTGATTGCAGTGTGGTGCACACGTGTGTCTGCATCCAACGACACCTTGACCCAGCAGCAGCTGGCAACACTGGCGTTACGCAAGGTCGTGAAGGTTTTTTTAGCTCTTTTTTTTTCGAGTTGGAATTTATTACTTAGAAAAACAATGTGCTTTATTCGTACGCAATCCGCAATAAGCGTGTAGAGTTGACACGCTGTCATTTTCCTGCACGCTCATGGTGGGTTGATTATAACCCCAAGGTCGCGCAGAGCTTCGCTCTGCCATTGTCACGTCGGACAATCGCTGTCACCGTGTAACGCTATCTAGTTTCGACAATCTGTGCACTCCCCGAAAATGTCGTCCTTCTGTTCGGCGCACTACAGCGCTGCCATCTGGTGGCGAAACTCTTGCTGCATACTTGCAGGCGCTCTCGTACCGCGAAACCTTGCTTTTAATTTTTAACTGATATATAATTTCATTATCAGCCCAAATTAATCTTTTTATTGCCGAACGACATGCAACACCTGCCTCTACCGTTCGAAGCCACCACACTGATCTAGATAAGTTACCTCGAACGGCGGGTTGCCTACCTTCGGTCGAGTGTAATTGAGGGTGTCGCGCGCATACGTTGCATCATAGAAAGTGGTCGTCCCAGCCCGAACTAACTCTATTAGCGATTGTTTGAGGGGGGGAACCCTACAACAGCAGCACCGTCTGCTTTTACACGGTCGCCTAAAGATAGGCAGCCACCACCGCCGGACGACGGCGGTGCTAATTGTCATAATTTTAGCGGGACTCTGTAACTTGCGAACGGTTGGCGAAATTGACGGTAGATGGCGCGCTCTTTTCCGGGGTTTTTCGGAGGTTGGCCAGAGCGCGCTGATGTTGTTGTTGTTGCTGCTGTTCAACAGGGCGTTAATTTGCCTTAATCACTGCTGACAAATATTGACCGCGCCGTGTTGTGCTAGCGATGGATATTGTGGAGGAGCAGGAACAATAGGGGTAACGCCAGACGGGGCGATTCTTATCGGGACAGACTTTTTGATGGCTTTTTAATTGAGCGTGTGTGTGTTGCGTGGCAAAATGCGGGGTGTTGATAGCGATGGTGTTGGACTGTGATTCTTGGCGGCGCGCTGTGGGTCAGCTTTTGTGTGTAGCAAGACAGAAGAGAGACAATAAAATTAATGGCTTGTGGAGTTTATCTGCAAGGAATCGGTCACGGGAGGGTTCGCTGGTGGTTTTTTTTACAGTTGAAGTGAGTTTGGTGCTGAGTATGTGATAATTGCGTTGAATTAAAACTCCGTCAAATATCGTGTAAAGAAAATGATAGGTTTTACGTGTCGGGGAACATTGCACGCAAGATTACTCAATTTTAAAAGCAGTTACGTAATATTCTTTTAAAAGGGCTTATTGTAAATGGCAATTGTTTTTTATCGAAAACGTATTTTTTTTTCGCTTGAAAGTCAAATTTCAATACTGTAATTTTTTTACCTGTCTGACAAAAGTCCTCAAAGGGGTAAGGGGGTTATGCTACAGGAAATTTCATTATAAAACTAGACATGATTCTTCACTGTAAAACTTTTGTTATTTTTTTTATTTTGGCTTTGCAAACAGATTGATCAATTTAAAAAAAATCAGGTTCACCTATTCAGTAGTTTATACTATCAATGTAATTTATTTAAAGGAAACTTAAATATCTAATTTACCCTATTTTACACTCCCAAAAATCATCGGAAGTTAAGTTTCGAATGATTTAAATGTGACGAACTTTATGGATGAAGCTTTGTGGTGTTATGGTCCTCGTGAAAATTGCATATTTTCATCGAAAAATTCACAAAGCCTAGGGGAACTATACCCTTTCTCAGCCTATTTCTATTATCGGCCTATCAGCACTTTGATCATGAATTACAGCTTATATAAAGTGTTTTAGACTGTTCCAAAGTAATGAATAGCTCAAATAAAAGTGAGCAAGCAACTCTCCATTGTTGAAACATCTGAAAATGTTGATTTAATAGCGGAAAACGGAAAAGTGATGAGAATTGGTCGAACGGCTTAGAGTGATTAGAATGGGCATATTTCCCCTACTTATTAAAAACACAATCTAAAAAATAACCTTTTTTTCTTAAAATTATTTTTTCATGAAAAATCGAAAAAATTTGTCTGATATAGACACCAATTAACTGTTTAGTTAGAAATATAAGCAAATAATTATATGGTAATCGGTGCAATTTTTCAAAATTTTAGAATTGTTTTCAATCATTGATATTTGAATATTTTATTTGGATTTTGTGTGTATGTTTTATACCATTTGCTTTCAAACACTGGCAATAATCCTATGAAAAATCATCCAAACATTAAAAAGTAATAGTGTTTTAGAATCAAGATTATAAAGTCACATAAAAAATTTCTTTAAAGTACGTATTTTCCAGTAATTCGAAAATGCAATTTTTTCTCGAGAAATACTTTAATAAAAATAATATTTTTCGTGAAATACTCAACATTTTAACAAAATTTCGTCTATTTGAAAAATATTAAAAGTTTGTTTTTTTTTCAAAATGGTCTTTTTCCTGTATTTTGAAAATGCTTTTTTTTTTCTCGAAAAAATACTCAAAATTATGGTTTTTGCTTTACGGGTATCAAATGATCCTCATTTTTGCTTACATTTCGAAAGTTATAACACACATTTTTGAAAATATTAAAAAATTTCGCAAAACTACGTATTTTCGATTAAATACAACAAATTAAAGGTTTTTTCGATAAGGGTTTCAAATGATCGGGAGTTTTTCATACACTTTGATAACAAAAATATTTTTCATGAAATACTTAAAATTTTCACAAAACTTCGTCTTTTTGAAAAAATACTGATTTTTTTTCAAAATGGGTATAAAATGTTTGAGAGTTTTTCAATCATTTTGATAGAATTTTTATTATACAGCAATTCCATTTGAAAAGAGCCTAAACCAAAAAAAAAGTTCTCCGATCGGGCTCAAAATTTTTCTGGGGGTTCCTTGGCCAAAATAATTAGACCCGTATTTTTTTGTTTGGCCATTAGGGTGGCCTACATCGTGCTAGGGTGGTTCAAAAAATGGCAATTTTCGTAATTTTTCGCAAAAACCACTTTTTTCTAAAAATCATATCTCCGCGCCATTTCATCCGATTTTAGCTGTCTTAGACGCAAAGAAAGGTGATGAGTTTGGCTATTTGGGAAAAATAGTAAAAGTTCCAAAATCTAGCTTAACTATTGAAAAAGTCGTATGAAAACTTAAAATGGCGTTTTGACCGTGTCTGGACCAAAGAGCCTATGTCTGAAAATATTTTTATCGGATTCCTCGGAAAATTTCACATAACATATCAAAAAATTGGCGATGTCGAACCGTACGTTTTGGAGATACGATTTTTTGAAAATAAAAACTGCGTATTTCGACGCGCCACGCGCAAAAACGGGAAAATGACGAAATCGGCAAAAAATCAACTTTTTTCACTAAAACTGCGATAACTTTAAAATTTCAGCGATGACCTATAGATGTTTGGGTATCAAAATTTTTGTAATTGAAAGACGCAACTTTTGGTAGCGCCTTAGCCCACTCGGCCATCAGACCGATGAAAAGTTGTAAGGATAAACGCATATATGAGCTTGATAATTCGATCAAGTAGGTTTCCCATACTGCTGGGCTACATATTTCAGAGTGTAAAATCATATAAAATTGCATAAAATAATGCGATATTTATTTTACACCCAGGCCTTTTACACGCAGCTGGATTACTACTTTTTTAGCTGTGAAGGATTCTTAAATTTTGAAAAAGAGTACCGTTAAAAAAATGATTTTTTTTTTGTTCCTTTCTGATTAAAAAGTTAGTAAATCTATTTTTGACTAATTTTTACGAGAGATTTTTTTTTAAATTGTTAATTATATTTATATGATTTCCACAAAAAAAATTGTCTGGAAAAAAGTTTGACAAAATCGATTATTTTTAAACAAAATTAATTAAAAGATTTTTTTGTAGATTGTGTTTTTTTGTAAACAAAATAAACAACATTCCATAAAAAAATTTCCACGGATAGAAATCAATTTATTTTAACACCGCCAGTGGGGGTGACATTGGGTCAAAGTAATTTTTTACGTCAATCTAATCTAATCTTATCTTATCTAATCTGGTTTTGAGTAAATTTTAATCACAAATTAGGAATCTATTGCCATAATAGATCAAATTGTTACACATTTGCAACGATAATAAGTAGGCTTTGTGAATAATAAAGGTAAAATTGAGAAGGTAACATTTGGCACCTAAACAACATTGTACCATAGTCGGACAGAGCAAGTAATTTTAAAACACCATGCGTCTCCGTGAAATTCTTTCAATGCTTATGGTATTTTTTTATAAGTTCATGGAGACGCATGGTTTTTAACAAAATTAAATTCTGCTGGAAATCTATACAATACGTTCTTGGTTACAATTATATTCTCCGGTTTGAAATGTTGTTTTTTTTTTCTAAAGATTGTATAGATAAATTACTACAGTAAATTTATTCTCGTAAAAAGATTAAAAACGTAAAAATAATCTTGAAAATTGCTACTTCAATTAATTAAATTAAACCTATGCAAACAATCAATACATCTAAACTGTCCCTACGACTCCAATCTGGAAAAACACATCAATTTCAATTCTAACAATCGCTAATGACCCGCCACGATCCCACCAAACTATTCCCACCAATCACCCACAAACTAAGCAGCTCTCTCTCCCCTGCGGGGACCCTCAAAATTTATCTACTCCCCAAAACCAACAATCGTCGAAAACCACTTCATAGCTCACAGTCTCACGACCAGCGGCAAGCCAACCAGGTTCCGCTCAGTTCATATCTTCGGAGCCCAAATAATCCGGAAAAGCGGGCAGCACTGCTAACAACTTCCCAACTGCCCTAAATCCTGTCATCCGCAATCTTCCAGCGCCGTAACTTGGTTCTCCCTTAACCTCCTTCAGAAATGCAACAAGTTAATTCCATTTTCTCAACCAGCAGCAGCAAACCCAATTTAAGACAGTGTGAGCGAGAATTTCTGGAAAAGTGGAAAATGCGGAAAAGCGAGCGCAAAAAAAACTTTTTCCCCAGCTGGCGACCAGTGGTCGCATCAATTATCGAAACAATTTCTTCACCCTTCCCTTCCGCTCTCGCGTCGGGAATTCATCCTCTCCGAACACTTCCGGCGCATTCAGTGTGGTCAGTTACAGCGGGGGGGGGGAAATTCGGAAAGCAATTTTGAAGGGGTGAGGAACTGGGTTGGGGGGGGAGCAGGAAATAAGTCTGCGAAAAGATGGAGGAAAAGTGCACTCTTGGTTTGGAAAGGAAAGGACACGCTGGGAAAAGAGCAGTTGAGATGGATTTTTTTGCTTTTGCAAAAAAGTTTTCTGAATTTAAATTCACTACTTTTGCTAAAAAAAAAAGTAAAAATTGCCATAAAATAACTTTAAATCAGACATAAATTTAAAAATCATGTCAAAAGTATCATTGAAAACATGGGACTATTTTTCTCAGTGTAACCAATGCGTTCTCCATTACACTAACGAAAAAAGTGGTTCTGAAGCATTTGAGTGACTTTAGCTAGATATTTTTCCAAAGCAAAATATGGCAAACAGACTCAGCATAGACCAATTTATAAGATAATGCGTGAGTCATTTTTTGAAATATTAAAACAGTCATCATAATTAGTCATTTACTGAAATATTCTTGGAAAAATTAGAAAGAAAAACAATTTGCATGATTTTTAAGAAATATTTTCATGTTTGTCCAGTTCCAATTTCAACCGTTTTTTTTTATTTTCCAAGAAATAAAAGACAATTATATACAAGCTCATTTGTCAAAACCCAGGTTTTAAAAAGTACAGTCCAGACTCGATAATTCGAATCTTTGGAGGTTCAAATCACAAAAAAAATATATTTTTTTCATTTTATAATTATTGATTGTCAGCTCAATTATGAGCCCTTAACTGTGATAAAGTGATTTAGAATGTTAAAATCAAAGATGGTGGCCAAAATGAAACATAAAAAAATATTTCGAATTTAATAGGCAATCAACTTTTCAAGTTTTACTAATATGTAGTCGCACAACTCGATTAATCGGATAATCGAGTCTTGACTGTATTATTTTCCGATACAAGTGCTGAAAAGTGGAACTTTTCAGCATCCAAATGGATGCTAAAATAAAAGAGTTTTGAAAAGAGTTTTCAAGTTTCCGAAAAACACCCTTTTTAGTAGAATTTTAAATGAATCGTATTTGGCTTGACTTAGTTCTCAGTTTGATGTGTCAAAAATCATACCAATATTGAAAAGAGTTACTTTAAAGGGCAGTTGAAGAAACGATCAACTTTATCAAATTTATTTGAATACTGAAAAGTACAATTTTTCAGCACTTGAATTAATTAATTATACCGTAAACCAGGGTGACTTTGATAGGATTTCAAATTGTTTTTGGAATATTTTACAACAGGCAAGGTTTTTCTCAAGATTATTATTTTTAAAACATGTACTGGGGTAGGCCACACAAAGTCCATGAACAATTTTGGAAAACAAGTTTTTTCAATAGTGTTTAGAAAAATAGTTACTTTAAAAATTCTTAGTTAAAATACCGGGGTGACTTTGATAGTCATAGTTTTTCTTGTTAAAATCATGTTTAAGATGTTCAAACTTTATTTGTACGTTAAATGTACCATCACTAAAGTAGCTGATATAGTTTTTAAGAAAAAAAAATCAATGTTTATATTTAGTTAGCTAAGTTTATAATTTTTTAAAGAAAATACATATAAATTTTAGGTAAAATTGTTAAAAAGTCGGGATTTTGCCTAAAATTTGTTAAAACTAGTTCTGTTTATAAAATATTCGACTTATATTGCATTTTATACTCAAGAATCACAAGTTTTCACATTTTATATGAAATTTGTTCAACTGAATTTGCTTGTAAATTAGGATATTGTTTTTGAATTGTGTTTCAAAAACACATATGATTTATTATTTACAAACTTTTTTAACGTTCTCCTAGTGGAAAATTGTCCAAGGAATCTGAAAATGCATTCCATTCCGTTTTCCGATTCAAAATCATGTTCATTGAGAAAATCATGACACTTTGAGAAGTTTAAAATAATGAATTTCATCAACATTTTCTTTATTATAGTTAACTAACTTTTTAAACTTTTCAAAATTTTATGAAAAGTTCTTCTTGAAGTACTTTGAACACTTCTTTACCACAGTTAGTATGATTCTAAACCATTCCGTAAGTATTTTAATTGTACTCTTCATTTTGCGGAAAAATCGCCAACCTATCAAAGTCACCCCGGCTATCAAAGTCACCCCGTTTTACGGTACTTTTCGATTTTGTTATTTATGGTGAAAAAAAGTAGTCCGTTTCATTTTTCGAGATTGAATTAAAATTGAAAGCGAGATTTTCTGAAGAAAAACATTCAAAAAACGACTATGAACAACAATATACAAAATAATTATCAATTTTTATGAAAACTTATACGATTTCATTGGCGAAATCAGGCGGTTTATTTTATTAAATATTTATAAATTTTATATGAAAACATAATTAAATCAGATCTTAGCATTATTGCAATTAAATTTTGCAACATATTAAAAAAAGGAAATAATATTTTAGATTTCACAAATCTTTGAAAAAATCATAATTCTAACTTTTATTATCATTAAAAGGCTGGAATATTTAAATCTCAATATTCGAATTTGCTTTAAAATAGTAAAAAAAATATTTTTTTGATTTTCATTGGATGATTGTTAAAATTACTAGTTGGAAGAAAAAACAGTACTTAATTTTTTATCATTTAATTTCTTTTAATCCATCTCAAGCCAGAGTTGACAAAATATTTTAATTTGTATTCATCGAAAAATAGAAGAAATCACTTTTCTTGTGAATATTGTTACATCATAACAGGGCTGCCATCCATCTGCCACCGAAGATAATGTTTTTTTGTAATGATCATTCTATTACATTATTTAAGTTATTGAAACAGCTAAAAACAATTTAAAAAAATACTCAAGTGCTCATCATCTCAGACAGGGTTGCCAGATATTAAAACAATTTAAATTGGGGAAAATATGATTTTTGACTTTTTTTTTACCAAATTCCAAAATATTTTAAAAAGTCTGACATTTATCATGACAATGTTGCCAGATCATCCGTTGTAGAACCTGTATGAATAGTAAAGAAAAATTGGAATCACATTTTTTTAAATAAAAAATATCATATAATTTAAAAAGGTGCTCATAACTTAACCCTTTCAAGCCTGATGGGTCATATATGACCCAAAAATGAAAATTTTCAAAACTAGCCTATAATTTTCGTATGGTCTTAGGAATCATTTTCCCATCATTAGATTAAAAAATATTTTTTTGAAAATTCAGGCTCGAAAGGGTTAAGCCAGTGTTGGCAGAAATTAATAATAAAAGTTTTTAGAAGATAGATATAAATGTATTTTTTTGATTTCCATTAACATTTAAAAAATAATTTGACATTTAAAATTGTATGTCACAGTTGTAACATTCCAAAGAACTTTCTAACAATCAAAAAATTGCAGTTATTACAATATTATTTACGTACTCACAAGTTCAGGCAGGGTTGCCAAAGTTATTAGAAGCTAAAAAATCATCAACAAATATAAAATTAATATTTCTATAACAAATTCGACCATAAATTCGAGTCTGCAAAGAATATTTTCCAAAATTAAGATTAAATATTGTGACCATTCTAGGGGAAATTCTCGTATGTTTGGCAGGTTAAGCACTCGCTCCTAACTCCATCCAATTTGCTGATTTTCACTATTCAAACAACTAATTTTGCAAAACTTTTGATAGAAACTTGCGAGCTCACTTCTCATTGAGCTATTTATCACTCGATTTCAGTTGAAAACGCTTTTAATTAGTTTTAATTGAATGTCAAAGTTCAGACCTGCCAACATTAGAGGCATGCTGGAATTAGATGCTGTTCCCCTATGTCAAATAAGACTGTGTCAAATATTATGCCACAACATAACTCAACCAATCTATAAACATCAAACCATAATGAATAAAAAGCAACTTTAAAAAGAATTTATCTGTGATTTTTTTTAAATTTTGTTATTTTTTATCAGAATAAAGCTTTTTAAACGTCAAAAAAGGTACTTTCACCACACATTTGGTATCAATTTTTTTATAATATTTTCGAATGGAAAGTTTGGTGAAATGGGTTATGTTATTGGAACAAAAAATTTTTCTACAAGTTTTCAACAAAATTTGTTACAAATCTTTTTAGAAATATTGTCTCAACCGTGTTTTTCGAGATTAAAACATTTTAATGTTTTTTTTTTCAACTTTTTTTTGTTATTTTTTTTTGAGCATTTCCATACAAGTTTCTTCTCAAAACATAAATCCATGCCATTGTTATAGGTTAGAGCTGGTTCCAAAGTTTTGAATACTTTTTTTTAAACTGGCAACACTGCCAATAAAAATGTATGTTTAATTTTCAAGATTTTATTGGTAATTTATTTGATACCTTTTCTTGATTTTGAATATTAGTGAGGCTGTTGCAAATAAAAAATCGCAAAACAAATTTCGTTGAAACTTAGGTTGTTTTGAAAATTATTTTTTGCAATTCCACTGTGAAACTGTCTACTTTTCCTGCCCTTCTGGAGAAACGAAACGGCCTACTTTTCCCTACCAAAAATAACAGAATGGAAAATTAATACCTTTCAATAACAGTGCTGAAAAGTTCTACTTTTCAGCACTGAAATGGGTGCTGAAAAGTTGAACTTTTCAGCACTAGTATCGAAAAGTAACATTTTTCAATATTGTTTTGTTTTGAACGATGAATTTACTAAACACAAGAATGGTTGACATAAAAGTCCATTAAATAAGCGTTTTTCGGAATTGCAAAAAATGTTGTAAGCAACTCGTTGCAAAACTTGATTTTTTCAGCACTCGTCGTATTTATCCAACTCGCTAAACCTCGTTGGATAAATGTACAACTCGTGCTGACAAAATCTTCTTTTTGCAACTTGTTGCATAAACTACTATACAAACCGAATTCAACGAATGTTGAAACTCTGGCTTGTTACTTAAATTTTATATTTGTTTTATTTTTTTACTTTGGCCAGAGCCGAGAGACGAAAACCTGTAAAAATATTTGCATCGACCTAAAAACGATCTTATAAAATACAAAAAAAAAATCTCATTCTGGGCACATGACTATATGCGAAAATCGGTTCTTTTTCTTTTCAATCTTTTGTTTGATGTAAAAACTAAACATTGATCATGCAAAAAAATGCTTCACAAACACTTCTGAAAAAAAATCTATTTTAAATCAACTCAATTCTCTATCAGTGTTGCCAAAAATATTTCATTCAAATCATCTTTATTTGCTTTTTTATATAATGTACTTTTGTTATCTCAACTAACTGAAAATAACTTCAAGCAAATAATAATTTGGCTAAAAAAATGGAAATAAATCCATTATTCTAAAATGTGAATTTTCTACAAAATTCAGGACATAAACTGAAACTGTATAAAAAATAAAATAAGAATATAAAAATAAATCAATATCGTAAACAAAAAATCATATTTTTGGTTTCAAAATTTAACTAAAATCTTAAAACTCTCAGCTTACCAAAATTGCTAAATTTAAAATAAACGTTTAAGCTTTGGATTTTAAAACAGTTTATAAAAAATCAAAACCTTCAAATATTTTTATCAAATTAAAGACATTTCAGAAGATATTTTCAGCTCAATTTTGTTCAGTGCATCAATTCAAATAGACGTGTAATTTGACATTAACAAATTTATAACTGTTGCCAACCACCCTTCCATTTCAATCTCTACTCTATGTTTACACAATCTTACACCAGTTGTCACGGTCCAATAATCGTCAAAATTTCCAAAGATCTTATCTAACAGAATGTAAGCCAGAAGTGCCACATGCCACTTTCCTCTAGTTTTTCTCTTCCAATGAACAAAAAAATATGTCCAAATTGGCTTCCGGCAGCCCCTCCCCCCTCCCTTCGCACGAGCAAGCAGTGCGGAGAGATCAAAGCTGCCAACACTGGTCGACCTTGACAGAGACTGGTGCTCCTTCTCCAAACGGTCCGGAAACTGAGAAGCGCTCAATTCAATTTGGCCCCCCTGATTGAATTGGACGCGTTCGAGTTTTCGTTCCGTAGTACTTTTTGATGTTTTTTTTTTGTTGTTGGTGCTGGCAACACTGCCCCCAGAAAACTAAAGCGAGTCTCTTTTTCGTTCTTCAAATCTTGCAGGCGACCAGCCGGCGACGCCACTATATTGTAAGCCAAGATTACAGCTGGAGGACGCCGGAAATATGGCACTCGCCAAATGTTTCCCAACCAGCTGCCAACACTGCTGTCAGTTGCGACGGCGACGATTGTATGGCAGGCTGCCCCTCGTCGCTAGGTAGCGAGGTTAAAAATTGAACCACCAAATTGAAACTGCCTAATTGAAATCATAACCTGTAAAAAAATAAAGTTGTGAATAAAAACCTTAAAAAAGAGAGCTTCAGTCTAACATTTCAACATCAAAAATCATCGCGAGACGGGTAGACCCCACCCCTGTAATTATCGTCTACTGCAAGAATAAGATAATAATGTTTAACCGTGTAAACAATAATAATTTTGGTGTGCTTAAAGTTTAGCGTGTAAGAACCGGCCAGCCTGCCATCGATCTGCGGAAAGTTTCAATCAACCATTACGTCAACACCGAAAAAAAACATTCAATCAATCAACCCAACATTCATTCTCCTCAACTCTGCAGCGAATTTGACTAACCCGCACGCAGTGTGTACTTTTGACAGCTGTCAAAATCTGTAGTTTTCTAGCGAAAAAGGTAAGTTTTTTTCTCTCAGTGTTTACACCGTTATGGTGAACTGTCAAGTGCACGCTCCTTCAAAGTGACCCATTTTTTGGGTTATTTCACCGAACTGTCAACCCACACTCATCCGCGTTCCATTCTGTTTGCTCACTTCGCAGGTTCCGTCGCGCGACCGCAAACGTCAAAACCATGGGCAACTGTTGCGCCGTGTGGCGCCGCATTTTGACAGTTCCCATAACGGTGTACCGGTAAGGGCGGGCGGGCCTTATTTTGACAGCTAGCTGTCGGTAGTGACGTTTAAATTAGTGTGCACAGCACCGGTTGCGGGTAAATTACACGATAAATAATAACCACTCGATCGAGTTATGACCTTTGAGTTTACCCAAAACAACTGTTTGGACTAACAAGCTGCAACATAAACTATCAGGTTGTGCAACTCAACTCTGAATTTACGCAGCAGGGGGTTGAGGTTAGAATCGACGGCAACAAATCACCGGCTTGCGCCACCGCACACCATGCTGTCAAACTCCTGGGAGTTTGTAAAGTTACGCACTCACACGCACACAACTTTAGGCATCCAATAGTTTTGTGTGATAATTTTACAGAGTGGATTTATGACACACCCTCTGCCGCAGCCTCCCGAAAACCCGCACACAACTGTCAAACTGGACCAAATTAGATTTATCAAAACAAAGGAAAAACTGCTGCGTTCGCAGCAGTAGGCCATGGTGGAGTCATTTTGGGGTTTCGGAATTATAACCTGTGCATCGAGGCGGAAGCTTTGAACAGGTCGAATGAATATACAACGTCGCATTTGTCAATGTTATTTTGACACTTTCAAAAGTGAGGTTAGCTCGCTTGTTACTGTCAACCGGTGCGTGACAAGCAACTGGAAGCCTACCTCGACTGGGTAAAAATTAATGGCGGCTTATATTTTTGCCTACATACCCACACACACACACACGTGTGCCTACTGCGATTGGTTTCGCCCTGCCGCACCCGCCACCTACCGAGATTGATTATAAACTATTAATTATTGAAACTGATCTGTAAATTTCGGCCTGTTTTCAAAATGGCAGCGCCATATTTATGGCACAAGTAATTAAATATCCCCTCGTCGATGGTGGTGGAGTTTTACGAGGTGTGACCCCCTCCTCCCCTCTCCCCCCTCGTTCAGGGGAGATGTCAATTTGTCAACTTTGACACATGTACTGGCGGTGACCACAGAACAGAACCACCAAGGTGAGGTTTGTGGTGAGAGGCGTGTGATTTACCGGTGGCTTAGAACTGTTGTTGTTGTTGTTTTTGTGGGGAAGATTTATGGCGGCGGCAGCGAGACCTGTCAAACTGGGATGAGCGATTTGATTAGCTCGGGGCAAATTGAGTGACTTCCATAAATACCTAATCCAGTCTGGGTGCAGGAGTTGGACGGATCAATCATAATTATTGGTGGGACGCGTGCTGTTTGGGGGGAGTTTTGACAGTTTGCCGAAAAAGAGAACTGCCAATTGACAAATTTGCTTCGGAATAAAGGCGTTTGACAACAAACGCCATTATGGTGTCTCTTCTTTTGTCACTTTGATGCCATTATGGCATATCTACGTCTGACACGTAGCTGTCAAAACACCTCTCTGCACGCTTAATTCAAATAGCTAATTTTCTGAGTAATTTTCACTCCATTTTTCGTCAAAACAAAACAAAAACTCTGGAATTAGTTCTTACTCATTTCTAAAAAAAAATATTTATAATTTCTTCCTAAATTTTTATCATTAAAAGCTGGTAATCTTAATTTCGAAATTATTTTATTTCCAGCTGAAAATAATTTTGACTTCCACGTTATTTTGATTTTGACCCTATTGGAGTCAAAATAACTAAAATAATAGAAAAATTTAAAATGAACATCAACAATAATTAAATCACAAAAAATCTATTCATTCAAATTTATTAGTGCGATGAGAAGCGAGAACTGAGCTGTCAAGGTGACAGTTTCTTGTTATTAAGTATTTAATCTAATCATAGCATAAACATTGTTTGACATGTATTGTGGCGTCTGTCTGCTACACCTGTCAAAAGAGGTTAATTTTTTTTGACAAATTTATAAATAAAGCAACTGACAACAACTTTTTTTAATAGGAACTTAGCTCTTGTCACATGTATAACCCTTAGCTGTCAGAAATCTTCTGTAACAGATGTTCTGTTCGTGTTCTGAGCAAAGGTTCAGTCACGACAAATTCTAGCAGATCTGATTCAGCCAGAATCTTGCTAGAACGTCGTGACTGGGGGCTCTTCCGATCATACATAATTATGGCTGCTGCTGTTTGAAGCAGTTTTGAAAGTTTGCTATAATTTAATCTGCATTCGGGACCATTCATAAACCACGCAGACACGTTTTTGGAAATCTCAAACCTTACTTTTAAAAATTGCAAAAAAGGAAGAAAAATATCACAAGAAAAATTGCAAAAGAAAATAGCAAGAAAAATTGCAAGAAAATTGCAAGAGAAATTGCAAAAAAATGCTAGAAAATTGCAAGAAAAATTGCAAGAAAAATTGTGAGAAAAATTACAAGAAAAATTACAAATAAATTGCAAGAAAAATTGCAAGAAAAATTGCAAGAAAAATTGCAAGAAAAATTGCAGAAAAATTGCGAGAAAAATTGCAAAACAAATTAAAAGAAAAATTATAAGAAAAAATACAAGAAAAATCGCAAGCAAAATTTCAAGAATACAGTTAAACCTCGTATAAGAGCGCCTCGCATATGCAACTTTGCATATACGAGTCATTCCACCTGATTCGGTTTTGTCGCAAGAGTTGCATATGCGAGGTACAGGGCTTATGGGATTTTGGCTATATGGGAGACATAGGCTATATTTTTATAAAAAATCAACTAAACTATACAAATTTATAGTGTTTTGGAATCGCTATGAAGTCAGCTATACAGCTACACCAAATTTACATGGTTTACGATGTTCTAGATCATCCGAAACTTCGTCAAGTTAAGGCCTATGTGTTCAACGCCGTACAAGTATGAGGTAGGCGATTTGACTGTGGTTTTTGACCACAGATCATATCCGGATAGCCTCAGGGAGGTTCAGATACTAGTCTACTGGTATGTGGTGATGTTCTGGGTCTTCTGTAGAGTCCCGGGAGGTACGACCGATGGGTCTACCGCCGTAACACAGCAGAGGTCGGTGTTTTTTGACCTCAGATCATATTCAGATAACCTCAGGGAGGTTCAGGGACTAGTCTACCGATATGTGGAAATGTTCTGGGTCTTCTGTGGAGTCCCGAGAGCCACGCCTGAAGGGTCTACCGCCGTAATATGGCAGAGGTCGATGGTTTTTGGCCTTAGATTATATCCAGATAGACTCAGGGAGGTTCAGGGACTACTCTACCGATATGTGGAGATGTTCTGGGTCTTCTATAGAGTCGCGGGAGTTACGACCGACGGGTCTACCGCCGTAACAAAGCAGAGGTCGATGGTTTTTGACCTTAGATAATATCCGGATAGCCTCAGGGAGGTTCAGGGACTAGTCTACCGATATGTGGTGATGTTCTGGGTCTTCTGTAGAGTCCCGGGAGGTACGACCGATGGGTCTACCGCCGTAACACGGCAGAGGTCGGTGTTTTTTGACCTCAGATCATATCCAGATAGCCTCAGGGAGGTTCAGGGACTAGTCTACCGATATGTGGAAATGTTCTGGGTCTTCTGTGGAGTCTCGAGAGCTACGCCTGAAGGGTCTACCGCCGTAATAAGGCAGAGGCCGATGGTTTTTGGCCTTAGATTATATCCAGATAGACTCAGGGAGGTTCAGGGACTAGTCTACCGATATGTGGAGATGTTCTGGGTCATCTATAGAGTCCCGGGAGTTACGACCGACGGGTCTACCGCCGTAACAAAGCAGAGGTCGATGGTTTTTGACCTTAGATAATATCCAGATAGCCTCAGGGAGGTTCAGGGACTAGTCTACCGATATGTGGTGATGTTCTGGGTCTTCTGTAGAGTCCCGGGAGGTACGTCCGATGGGTCTACCGCCGTAACACGGCAGGGGTCGGTAGTTTTAGACCTCAGATCATATCCGGATAGCCTCAGGGAGGTTCAGGGACTAGTCTACCGATATGTGGTGATGTTCTGGGTCTTGTGTAGAGTCCCGGGAGGTACGACCGATGGGTCTACCGTCGTAACACGGCAGAGGTCGGTGTTTTTTGACCTCAGTTCATATCCAGATAGCCTCAGGGAGGTTCAGGGACTAGTCTACCGATATGTGGAAATGTTCTGGGTCTTCTGTGGAGTCCCGAGAGCTACGCCTGAAGGATCTACCGCCGTAATAAGGCAGAGGTCGATGGTTTTTGGCCTTAGATTATATCCAGATAGACTCAGGGAGGTTCAGGGACTAGTCTACCGATATGTGGTGATGTTTTGGGTCTCCTGTAAAGTCCCGGGAGTTGCGGCCGATGGGTCTACCACCGTAACAAGATAGAGGTCGGAAGTTTTCGACCTCAGATCATATCCAGATAGCCTCAGGGAGGTTCTGGGCTAGTTTACTGATGTGATAGGTCCTTTGTAAGATCCTGGGAGTTACGGCCGATGGGTCTACCGCCGTAACAAGATATAGGTCTGTGGTTTTTGATCTCAGATCATATCCGAATAGCCTCAGGGCCGTTACTTCCGGGACTCTACAGAAGACCCTAAAGATCATAACACATCGGTAGACTAGTCCCTGAACCGTCCTGAGGCTATCCGGATATGATCTAAGATCAAAATCCAGTGACCTCTGCCTTATTTCGGTGGTAGACCCATTGACCGTAACTCCTGGGACTCTACAGAAGACCCAGAACATCACCACACATCGGTAGACTAGTCCCTTAATCTCCCTGAGGCTATCTGGATATGATCTTAGGTCAAAATCCACCGACCTCTGCCATGCTACGGCGGTAGACCCATTGACCGTAATTCTCGGGACTCTACAGAAGACCCAGAACATCACCACATATCGGTAGACCAGTCCATGAACCTCCCTGAGGCTATCCGTATATGATCTGAGGTCAAAATCCACCGACCTCTGCCTTGTTACGGCGGTAGACCCATTGACTGTAGCTCTAGGGACTTTACAGAAGATCCAGCACATTACCAGAAATCGGTAGACTAGTCCCTGAAACTCCCTGAGGCTATCCGGATATGAACTGAGGTCGAAAACCTCCGACCTCTATCTTGTTGCGGTGGTAGAGCCATCGGCCGTTACTCCTGAGACTCTACAGAAGACCCAAAAAATGACCACACATCGGTAGACTAGTCCCTGAACCACCCTGAGGCTATCCGAATATGATCTGAGGTTAAAAACATCTGACATGTACTTTGTTACGGTGGTAGACCCATCGGCCGTAACTCCCGGTACTCTACAGGAGACCCAGAACATCACCACATATCGGTAGACTAGTCCTTGAACCTCCCTGAGGCTATCCGGATATGATCTGAGGTCAAAAACCACCGACCTCTGCCGTGTTACGTCAGTAGACCCATCGGACGCAGCTCCCGGGACTCTACAGAAGACCCAGAACATCACCACATATCGGTAGACTAGTCCCTGAACCTCCCTGCGTCTATCTGAATATGATCTAAGGTCAAAAACCATCGACCTCTGCCTTGTTACGGCGGTAGACCCATCGGCCGTAACTCCCGATACTCTACAGAAGACCCAGAACATCACCACATATCGGTAGACTAGTCCTTGAACCTCCCTGAGGCTATCCGGATATGATCTGAGGTCAAAAACCACCGACCTCTGCCTTGTTACGGCGGTAGACCCTTCAGGCGTAGCTCTCGGGACTCCACAGAAGACCCAGAACATTTCCACATATCGGTAGACTAGTCTCTGAACCTCCCTGAGGCTATCTGGATATGATCTGAGGTCAAAAAACACCGACCTCTGCCGTGTTACGGCGGTAGACCCATCGGTCGTACCTCCCAGGACTCTACAGAAGACCCAGAACATTTCCACATATCGGTAGACTAGTCCCTGAACCTCCCTGAGGCTTTCCGGATATGATCTGAGGTCTAAAACTACCGACCTCTGCCTTGTTACGGCGGTAGACCCATCGGACGTACCTTCAGGGACTCTACACAGGACCCAGAACATCACCACATATCGGTAGACTAGTCCCTGAACCTCCCTGAGGTTATCCGGATATGACCTGTGGTCAAAAACCACAGTCAAATCGCCTACCTCATACTTGTACGGCGTTGAACACATAGGCCTTAACTTGACGAAGTTTCGGATGACCTAGAACATCGTAAACCATGTAAATTTGGTGTAGCTGTATAGCTGACTTCATAACGATTCCAAAACACTATAAATTTGTATAGTTTAGTTGATTTTTTATAAAATATAGCCTATGTCTCCCATATAGCCAAAATCCCATAAGCCCTGTACCTCGCATATGCGTGCTTCGCATAAGAAACCCCCATATGAGGTGCATATGCGAGGTTTAACTGTAATTGCAAAAAATGCTGAAAAATTGCAGGAAAAGTTGCAAGAAAAATTACAAGAAAAAATTAAAGAAAAATAACAAGAAAATTTGAAAGAAATATTGCAAGAAAAATTGCAAAAAAAAATTGCAAGAAAAATTGCAAGAAAATTATAAGAAAAATTGCGAGAAAAATTGTCAGAAAAAATGCAAGAAAAATTGTAAAAAATTAAAAAAAAGGAAAAAAATTATAGAAAATTGTATATTTTTTAAAAAATTGTAATTTTTTTTTTAAATTGTAAAAAATTGTAAAAAATTGTAAAAATTGTAAAAATTGTAAAAATTGTAAAAATTGTAAAAATTGTAAAAATTGTAAAAATTGTAAAAATTGTAAAAATTGTAAAAATTGTAAAAATTGTAAAAATTGTAAAAATTGTAAAAAATGTAAAAATTGTAAAAATTGTAAAAATTGTAAAAATTGTAAAAATTGTAAAAATTGTAAAAATTGTAAAAAATTGTAAAAAATTGATAAAAAAATTTAAAAAATTATATTTTTTTTATAAAATTGTAAAAAAACGAAAAAATGGTAAAAAATTACAAAATAGTGTTAATTGTTAAAATTGATGAATTTTAAAATGTGTTATAAATTTTAAATTTCATCAATTTTAAACAATCGTAAAAAAAAAAAAATAAAAAGCTCATAAGAGTTGTAAAATTTGTAAAATGTTGTGAAACATTTGTAAAAAAATGACAAATACTGTAATATTTTTTAATTGTAAAAAATATATATTTTTTAAATTGTAAAAAATGTAAAAATTGAAAAATAGTGGTAAAAATATAACAAAATGGTGTAAAATGTAAAAATTGATAAATTTTAAAATTTGTTGAATCTGCACAATTGCTAAAGTTTGAAAAATTCTCAAAATAAAAAAAAATCATAAAATTAAAAACAAAATCAAAAGAATTAGAATATAATCAAACCTAAATTAAAAATAAGATTTTATTGTTTTAAATTATCAACAAGCACATAATTTTAATACTGCAAAAATGCCTTAAATTTCTACAAAATCAAATGTTTATGAAATCTATAAAAACAAATCTACAAAGCAAAAACATTTTAAAAACTTAAATAGACAAGCGATTAAAAAGCTTTATACAATTTTGCAATATTATCAAAATTCACAGAAATCAAATACAAATAATAGTTTTGATAGCTAAAATAAATTTGATGATCTACAACAATATTTTGTGTTTATTCCAAAAATTATAAAAATTGTTTTAGTCTGAAAAATTCTGATTTTTTTATTATCTCCAACATTCTTAAAAAAATATTAAATTTATATATTTCTTAAGATATCTTGATTTTTTAATGATTAAATAGCTAAAAAATAAACAATTTTTTTTCCAGGACTTTTATGAGAGAGATCCGGTATCAACTATGTATTGTTTGACGTTTGCGGAGGGTACCAAAAATATGTAAACAAGAATTACTTCGTGCATCAGCCAATGGCTTTTTTCCATCAATTGAGCTGTCTAATCTTGTTTGATGTTTGATTTTTTTGTTTCGGTTATGGTGAATCGATTGTCATACAAATGATTAATAATAATCTGCATCATGGCATCTGTCAATTAAAAGTCAAAAGACTGTTAAATCTCTTCAGTTATTAAGTGTTGTTAAGTTTTTGTCAGATTGTTGTCGTTTTTTCCGTAAAAGCGTCTAACGGTAGCCTGCATTATGGCGTTTTTTTCCATCTGTCAATTTGAACATATTGAGCTGTCAAAACTCTTCTGCTATTTAGAAAAGTGTTTATAGTTTATGAGCAATTGTTTATTTTCCTTTAGTTTGTCTTCTTTCTTTCTGTCAATTTGAAGACAATAAGCATAACTAGGTTGTAGTCGATTCTGTTGCCATAAAAATGAATAACAACATTGGCATTATGGCAAACACATGATGACTGGAAGCTGTCAAATTTCTCTTCTATTTTATATATCTCTATTTTATAGCAAACGAGAATTTTTCTGATTTCACCATGATGGCACCTGTCAAACGGCCGCCATTATGGCAAACCAACCTGTCAACTGTCTTTTGATCGCTCTCTTTTCTGCTTTCTCCTTCCTTCCAGCTCGTTGAAATTCCTGCTGCAAGTGCTCGACACCATGTCATCGCCGCCGACGATACCGCTGTACAGTGGCCGGTACCCGAACGGGTACGGGCCGCCCTTTAACGGCATCGAGCCGCACGAACCGCTCGACTTCCGCAAGGTCGAATCCCAGCGCAGGTATGTTTGGGCTTTCCACCGCGCCAAAAACGTCAAACAACCCCCCCGTGGTGTAAAACCATGAGAAGTGAAGTTGAGCCAAGTTAGAATCTCCTAAGAATCTTGTACATTTACCATGCGAGCTTGAATCAAGGGAAACACACACATACATATGTAACTAAGAAAACAAATCAAATCAAAACAAAGCTAAATTTTACATATAAACACGTGCGAAACATATTTGTAATAACAATCAAAGAAAAAAAAACCGTCAAACGGAAGTGAGCTAGATTATAACTAAAGAGTAGCGCAAATAACCCACAGTACTAAGTACCCTGTAAAGTTTGACAAGCAGTACTAATAAGCAAATACGATAATAATGAATGATAATAACGTGACAGTAATAAAAACAGTAGCAATCCAGGTTAACCAATTTATCAACAAAAAAAAATGTGTATTTAAAAATAAGTAAAAAGTAAGCAACTAACGACATATCTTCTACTCGTTCCCTCCCAAAAATGATAACCTAAACACTAAGCAAAATTACCTAATACCGAATAAGCGTGTACAAAGTGTGTAAACAGCCGAGAACTGTCAAGTAAAGCTAATCCACCTAAAGTAACCACGGTAGTGTCAAACAAGGAACAGTGTTAAGAGCGTGCTTTCGACTTTTTGGAACTATTTAACCCATTAAATTCGCTTCCGTAGAGTTTGAAAACGCTTCGCTTCCGGTAGTTTAACCATAAATTATAAAGTTTAAACCACAAAACCAAAACTACACAACCACACACAAACAAAAAAAAAACAAGACATGTAAATGATCCGTAGAGTTTCCGAGTACAAAACGAAATTAGCTAAACAAAAACAAAAACGATCAAAAGTATTTAAACGATTGCGATTGTATTGATAACCCAATTTAGTCGAATTCATAACTAGCCAACAACAATAGCCAACCACAAACATAACCTGTATAATAAATTGACAAGTTAACCCATCGCTAACCTTCCCCAAACCCCCCCTCCAACCCCGTGTAAACAATCGATCGATTCAAAACCCCGCGAGCGCGCACCCTAAAAGTGACGTTTCCCTTGCCCTGTCAAACATTCAATCAAAACAAGCTCATTTCAATCAACCAACAAAACTGGCAACACTTCCGCGTGCGTCGAGCTTTTTCAATCAACCATTACCGTTGCGCGCAACCGTCAAGCCCAAACATCCGACTTCGCGAATCCGAAAATCAAAACAAAACAAAGAATCGCACGTGAAACGTCAAAATTTGCGCCCACAACAACAACCGACTAGTTGTCCGGAAAGCCGTGGCCAAATATCACCAATGGCGGAGACTCTGCCCACCGATGACGCCCGGAGCAGTGTTTGCAGCAGTGTTTGGCTGATTGAGACCCCCGGACTGGCAGCACTGCTGCCGGCCGGTTCGGGGTCGCAACGCCGGATGGCTACCGGTGGTAAGTAACAATAAGTTTGTTTACATTTTTTTTGTGGGTGGGATATTTTTGACAGATGACCGATCTTGTGATTTGGGCGCCCCTGGTGGCGAAATTGTGAAACTTTTTATTGGGGTTGATTTTTCTCAGTGTATATTTGACAGTGTTAACCGCGATGTCGTTTGACAGATATCAAATCTAAATTGTGTTTCCTAAATTGACCTTGAGCTGCCTAGACTCATCGTAAACAATAACATTTGAACGAAAGTCAAACAAAAACTTACTCGTCGAAACGGCCGTGACACACGGCAAACGAAAACAAAACTCGCCTAAAATTACACTTATCAGCTAGCGTTTGTATACAGTTTTGGAGTAGGATAATTTTGTCAAATGACAGCTCTCTCTCAGCCATCTGGTAAAATATGGAACATTTTTGTCTCGGTAGATTTTTTCTGGGATAAACTTATCATTTTATCAGCAGCATAAATTTGACACTTAGATACTAATTTACTATACAATATTCAATTTTACTTTGAAACATTGTAGGAAATTTTGAATAAAACTTTCGAAATTTTTCCCATACTTTTTTTGTAATAGTTAATTTTCAAAATTGCCTTTTAAATTGGAAAATTCAAAACATTTGTAAAATTGAAAACAATTAAAAATTTAATATTTACAAGTTTTTCTCAAAAAAAAGTTAATAAATAAATTAATTAAATTAATGTTTTTCAATTGAAAAAAAAAACTGTACGCAAATATTTTTCAAAGTCCTGAAGGCTTGTAGTATTTAGTTTTTAAATATTTTTTTTGAATTTAAGGGTTTTTTATGCTTTTTATTATATAAAATATGAAACAAATAAATCAAAAAGTAAACATATTTTTTTAAATGTATGAATAAGGCTGGTACAAATATTTTTAAAAGTTTTTGTCACCCTCCCCCCCCCCCTTCCCTTCCTTTGCCCGAAAAATCAGGGGGCAAACAAAATATTTTTACAATAAACTTCAAAATTTCAGTGAAAATTCAAGTGCAACCAGCTGAAATCAAATTAAAATACATTCTTCTGCGTTTAAAATCATTTTTAGCATGTTTGGGTTTATTAAAAAATCTTAAGATTTTCTGAAAATTTTCGATGCAGAATGTTTTTTTTCGATACAATTTTTGTTTTTGTCAGATCTTAGATTTTTTGAAAACTAATGATTGCAAAACAACTGAACTAGTGTAAAATGAATTTTAAAACACTTTTTTCATCTAAATGTGAAGACTATGGCTTGTTATTTAAATTTTCATATTTTTTTTATTTTTTTGCCCCCCCCCCCTTGACCTTGGCCAGGGCCGAGGGACAAAAACTTTTTTAAATATTTGCATCGGCCTAAGTGAAAAATTAAAAAAACTTCAGAACCTTACGAATTTTGATAGTTTTGAATCAACACAAAATATTATTGAAGAATATTAGAAAATTTATTTGATTGATTATCAATACTTTTATTTCTTTGTAATTTTTAAGAAATTTGAAAAATTTATAGGAGTTTAGATTCCTTTCAATTATAACAAAAATCATAGGATTTTCTTTTTTTTTAATTTTTTACAGATTTAAGACCAGGTTTTAAAATTTAAGGTTCCAAAAATTTTAAACATCCAAACACGTGATAAAAATGGAATCGTCAAAATTGCATAAACGTTTAAAAAAATTAATCAATGATTTTTTAATAGTTTTTTTTTTAAATAAATTGGATGTTTAGATTGTTTTATAAAAAAAATTATTTTTGTATGAATTTCAGGCATTTGCTAATATGCCTATTTTAAATTTTAAAACAATAAAAACTTTTTTTTATTCCATTTGACATTTTTTTTAATTAACTTTATTTGCAATTTGATTTTTCTAATTTTTGGGAATATTTGAAGTTTTAACAAATTTAAAATTTATTAATTTTTATTTACTTTCTTCACAATTTTTAAAAGTTTTTTTTCCAATTTAAAATAAAATTAAACAAAAATACAAATAAAAAAAATAAAAAATAAATTACCTTTTTTGATTTTTTACATTTTTTTTTACACAAATTTTTACAAATTTTAACATTTTTCACAATTTTTTACAAATTTTTAAATTTGTTTACAAGTTTTTACAATTTTTTACAATTTTAACATTTTATACATTTTTTTTAATTTTTGCAATTTTTTGCAATTTTTTACATTTTTTAACAATTTTTACAATTATTTACAATTTTTTACAATTTTTTTAAAAAAAATACAATTTTTTAAAAAAAATTTCAATTTTTTACAATTTTTTACAACTTTTTACAATTTTTTACCATTCTTTACAATTTTTTACAATTTTTTACAATTTTTTCCATTTTTTTACAATTTTTTACAACTTTTTACAATTTTTTACAACTTTCTACAATTTTTTACATTTTTTTACAATGTTTTACAATTTTTGACAATTTTTTACATTTTTTTACAATTTTTAACAATTTTTTACAGTTTTTTACATTTTTTACATTTTTTTACAATTTTTTTCAATTTTTTTCAATTTTTTACAATTTTTTACAATGTTTTACAATTTTTTACAATTTTTTACATTTTTTCACAATTTTTTACAATTTTTTACAATTTTTTTATAATTTTTTACAATTTTTTACAATTTTTTACATTTTTTTATAATTTTTTTCAATTTTTCACAATTTTTTATAATTTTTTATAATTTTTTTTGCAATTCCACTGTGAAACTGTCAACTTTTCCTGTCCTTCTGGAGAAACGAAACGGCCTACATTTCCCTACCAAAAATAACAGAATGGAAAATTTATACCTTTCAATAACAGTGCTGAAATGTTCTACTTTTCAGCACTGAAAGTGGTGCTGAAAAGTTAAACTTTTCATTACTAGTATCGAAAAGTAGCATTTTTCAATATTTGTTTTGTTTTGAACGATGAATTTACTAAACACATGCATGTTTGACATAAAATTCCATTAAAGAAGCGTTTTTCGGAATTGCAAAAAATGTTGTAAGCAACTTGTTGCAAAACTTGATTTTTTCAGCACTCGTCTACTATTATAATTTTTTACAATTTTTTAATTTTTTTTACAATTTTTTACAATTTTTTACAATTTTTTACAGCTTTTTACATTTTTTTTGCAATTTTTACAATTTTTTACTGTCTTGGATTTCAAATTAATCTTCAGATGTGTTCAAAATTTTTAAAATAAATAAATATTTTAGCGATCGTAGATTTTATGCAATTTAACATTTTTGGAGCTTTATTTTTTATTTTTAGAATGATTTTACTTTTAGATTTTGTCATTTTTGAATAAAAGAAAATATTTAATGCTAGTTTTTATTAATTTAAAATTTTTCCTAAATAATTGTTAAGGAATCTTTACAATTTTTTTTAATGTAAGATTTTTTTCAAATTTTAAATTTTTTAATTCTAGAATTTTTAATGATCTCACCAATGTGCAGTTCCAACAAATTTAAAAATTAAACTTTTTTATATTTTACACATCTTTTACATTTTTCAAATTATATTTTTTCAATGAATCTTTAGAATTTTTGCCTTTTTTCCATTTTTAAGAATTTTATTTTTATCATATTTTATGTTTAATTTCAAGAATTTTTAAAGTTCTAACCATTGTGCAGCTTCAACAAATTCAATTAAATTCAAACATTTATCTTTTTTTACATTTTACATAACTTAAAAAAAATCAGTCTTAAGAATTTTTCACATTTATTTCCAGATTTTTTGGGAATTTTCAAAACTTTGCAAATTTTAAGAGGCTGCACATTTTTTTAAAACCTATTTAAAGTTCTCAAATTCAAAAAAAAAATAGAACTATTTAAACTTTAAAATTTTAAGAATTGTTACAATTTTACTCGGTCGGGCCCGCTCGAATAATCCTTAAAAGTGACCATGAACTGTCTTGATTCAACCCACTTCTTTGACAGTTGAACAACGTAAATGGGAACGGTCAAATTAAAGTTTGTGATTAAACGTCAATTATTTTTTGCAAGCAGAGATACAACCGAATCCTTAGCACTCTCAGCGAACGTCAAACCAGTTCAAATTTGCTCCGGAACAAACCACTTTGATCATCAGACAAGAAACTAAACCCCACTCTAACTTTAGGGGGGCTGCGGGCGAAAATCGGGCATCCCCAGTGCCAGTTCAGACCCTCTATCCAAGACTCAATCCGCGAAAATGTTGATTTTATATTTGCACACGCACACCAATAAACTTCGTGCATGCCAAAACGCACACTCTCTCTTTTTTCATAACGCGCGAACTGTCAAACTTTTTCGTTTGAACTTTTCAGTTGGCTAGAAAAAAAAAATGTTGTTCTGGTGTGTTTTGGTCGGCAGATTAAAGGTAAGTTTTTATCTTTCATTTTCATTCCACCATCACCATCACTACTACCGCACCGACACCGACGTAACACTCCATGTAAAAAATCTGCTGAAATGTGTCCCAGCACGACTCACCCCAATTACTTCCTTGGAATCACCCCTTGCCGATAAAAATATATTTCGCAACACTGCTTGACCCATTGTTTGCAAACAAAAGGTAGTTTATGAATGAATCAGCTGATTTGTGTTTACAAACGAAATAGAATCAGTGTTGCCTTGCTAATACATTTTTCGAAAAACCGTTTGACAGCTCACCGGACTTACCGGAGGGGTGATGCAAAGAAGGGTCATCTTTTTTACTTGAGTGTTACGTCGGTGTCGGTGACTACCGCCTCCAGGACACGGTCATCGAGGAGGAGCCGGAGTGGATGGCCGCGGAAGTGGATGGCCGCCGGAGGTTGGGCCAGCGGAACAGAGTCAACTTGGAGAACGTTGACTCGATTTTTGAGGATCGTTAGCGGCACCGCCCAATCCGGACCGTGCTCCAGTGATTGGTTCCGCCGTTCCAACTGGTGCTGGTCATCATGGTGGCCCGAAATCGAGCAGGCAACTAACTCCTGGCCCAGAACCAGCAGCACAAAGCAACACCAGCCGCATATTCCGACCCCGCTAGAGCTGTAGATTCACACCCAGAGCATCATGCAGAACGAGCTGCTGCGCATGATGTTGTACGAGTAGGCCGTCGAACCGGCCGCCGCCAACCCGGCCGTGCAGCAGTTTATCCCGTCCGCCTGCCCCAACATCCAGCGCAGTTTGTCGGCGCTGAGCCAAACGGCCGCCGGAGGGAAACAGTTTTCTGCGCCGCCACTGCAGCCGTCGGTGGGCCAACTAATTGTTCCCCGTCGGATCAACCGCAACCGAGCTGACCAACTCGAGGCAGCAGATGCAACCACTCACAACTTTAGGGACGTCACGCCGCCGGGTCCGGCCGAGGTCACTTCGGCATGAGTACCGTCAGCGGGAACCTCAACTGACCAGCGTTGGTTTGCTAGAGTGTTCCGCATTTTGTCCCATTTCTTCTTCCGAGATAGAATTGACATCTCGCACCCGTTTTGTTCTGCTTCATCTGCAGGAAAGTAGCTTTTATTTTACTATTCAAAGTTCAATGTTTTTTTTTATTTTATTTTATTTGAATGTCCCCCCACATCATTTTTTTTATCGATTCTTTGCTGTGTTTCGTTCCCTCGGAAAAAAACGGAATCGACGTAACACCTTATAATGTGGCCCTCTTAAACCTTGCGGTTTCGTCAACGGATCCACAGGCGTGTATCGTTCTTTTTGCGACAAGACTCCGCCTCCCGGGTCTCCTAAGTGTGAAGGTATGGCACGGGGAGAGGGCACCGAATACCTATATTTTATACTTAGAATTTTTTGCGTTTCGTTCCCTCAGTATTTCTTTTACGACATAAAGTTTCCATCATTACTAATTTTTTTTAATGATGTAGAAATTCCCAATTATATAAATACATCGATTCAAAAATACAAAAAAAAAACAAAAAATTACAGATACGAATATACAATTAAACAAAAACACTAAACAATTATTAATTTAATATTCTCGATTGCAATAAAAATATAAAAACATAGATTAAAAAATCAGCAAAAATAAAAAAAATTACAGAAGTTCAAAACTACAAAAATAAAAATTAGCAACATCATTTTTTTACAGCATCAAAACAGGAAACCATTTGTTAAGAAATTTCAACTAAACTTAACTAAATTTTAATTGAACATAAACAAATTACCAAAATTTTGATAATTTAACTGATTAATGTTACTAAAAAAAATTAAGTAAATTTCTTTAACTTTTGCAATTTTGAGTAATTCTTACTATAATTTATGAAAATTAACAAACTGAAACTTTTTCAGGTAATCATTTTAAATTATTTTACTTAATTTAATCTAAAGTTGACATAATTGAATTAATTTTAAATAAATTTAACTAGAAATAACTAAATTCTAACAAATTAAAAATATTTTAATCAATTTAACTAAATCAGAATAAATTTAACTAGATTAAAAATCAATTTAACTAAATCTTAATCTAATTCAAGTAAATTTAGAACAGCTCAACGAAATTTTGATAATTTTTAATAAATTTAATTATATCATATTTAATCGAACATTTAATGTTACTAAATTGAACCAGATTTAACTAAATTTAACTACATTTAACAAAATTTGAATAAAAGTAACTAAATTTAAATCAAATTAACTAAATGTTAACAAAATTAACTAAGTTTAAATTAATTTTACAAATTTAAACATTATTTCACCAAATTAAACAAAATTTTCAAAATTCATCTGAATTTTACAAAATTTAAAATTTTGTTAAATTTTGATTAATTAATGTAATTTAAGTTAAATTCTGCAAAATTAAGTAAAAATTAGTTTGATTATGTTATATTAAGTTAAATTAAGGTAAATTAAGTGAAATTTAGTTGAAGTTAAAAAAAGTTAAACTAGGTTAAATGAAGTTAAGTTAATTTAAATTAAAAAAAATTGTGAAATTAAGGTAAATTTAGTTAAATTTAGGAAAATAAAATTAAGTTAACTTATATTAAGTTAAATTAACTTAAATTTAGTTGAAATAAGTTTAATTAAGTAAAATTTAGTTAAATTTATGTAAATTAAGTTAAATTTAGTTTGAATTTGTTAAATTGAGTTAAATTTAAATAAGCAAAGAAAAAAATAAGTAGAAACAAGTATATTAAGTTTAATTAGTTAAAATTTAGTAAAAATTAAAAAAAATAAACTAGGTTCAATTTAGTTCACGTAAGTTAAACTAGGTAAAAAGTAGTAGAATTTAGTAAACTAAAGCTAAATTTAGCTAAATATGTAAAATTTAGTTAAATTTAGAAAAAAAAAAAACAAATAGCTGAAATCTACTAAATTTAGTTCAATTTGATTAAAATGGTTAAATTTAGTAAAATGTTGCTGAATAAAGAAAATTTTTGTTAAATTTAGTAAAATCTGCAAAACTTAGTTAAATTTAGTTATATAAAGTAAAATGAAGTTAAGTTTAGTGAAATTAAGTTAAATTTAATGAAATTAAATTAAATTTAGTTTTAAATTTGGCGAAATTTAGTTGAATTTGGCTAAAATTATTTAAATTAGGTAAAATTAAGTTGAATTTAGTAAAATTAAGTTGAGTAAAGTTAAATTGGGCTAAACTTATCTAAATGAAGTAAAATTATGTTAAATTTTGTTAATTTGATGTCAATGTAGCCAATTGATTCAAATTTAGTTATTTGTTTTAATTTAGTTAATTTTTTATTTAGTTTAGTTTATTTCAATTTAAGTTAACTTTTGTTAGAGTTAGTTAAATTTAGAAATTGATGATTAAAATTTTTGCACAATTGATTTTATTTCAGTTGAATGTAGTTAATTTTAGTAAAATATATGTGAAATTTTGTAGAAGTAAATTGATTTATGCTTAATAAGATTCAGTTTAATTGATGTAAAATTAGTTTAATTTATTTAAAATTAGTTTATTTGATTTAAAATTAGTTAAAATGATTAAAACGTAGTTAAATTGATTCATATTTAGTCAAATTGATTTTAATTTATTTTGATTTCAATTTATAGTGAAATGTCATTTAATTTTGCAAAACGTGTTTTTTTTTATTTCGTTACAGTTATTTACACTAAGTTCAATTTAGTTACAATGAGTAAAATTTAGTTACAATGAGTCAAAAGTAGTTAAATTCAGTTATTTTTTGTAAAATTTAGTTAAATTTAATAAAATTTATTAAAATTTAGTAAAATTTTACTAAAATTAACTAAATATTTTTATATTTTACAAATTTTACAAAATATAACATAATTTAACTGAAATAAAAGCAATTGTAAACAAATTTAATCATTAATTTCTAAATGTAACGAACTCTAACTAAAGTAAACTACATTAAACAAAATTGAAATTTATTTAACTTATTAAAAAAATTAACTAAATCAAAACAAATAACGAAATTGACATCAATTTTACTTAATTTTACAAAATTTAAATTTTTTTCAAACTTGATATAAATTAAACTATGTGTTACTATTTTTTTACTAAATTTCAATAAATTTTAAATAAATAAAATCAAATTGACAAAACTGAACATAATTTTACTTAATTTTACTCATTTTTACTCAAATAAAGATAAAATTTACTTAACTTTATTAAACTTAATTATACTTAATTTAAAGTTAAATTCAACTAAAATAAATTTAAATTTTACTTAATTTCACTAAATTTTTATTTATTTTACTAAATTCAACTTAATTTCACTACATTTAACTTAACTTAACGAAAATTTACTTATTATAACTAAATGTAACTTAAATTTACAGATTGAACGAAATTTTACTAAATTCATCTACATTTCGCTAAATTCAACAATTTTCAATCAAATTTAACTAAATTTTGTGAAATTTGGCTTTTTAATTTTTCAAATTTAAAATAAATTTAACTTTATTTAGCTGGATTCAAGTAAATGTTACCGAAATAATTCATTCAACTTAATATAAACTAATTTAACTTAAATTAACGTAATTTAACTCAGTTTACCAAAATTTTACTAAATTTAGCAATATTTAACACAATTTTACTTTATTTATCTTTATTTAACTGTATATTACTATTTTTAAGCTTATTTAAGATTATTTAACTTTATTTAACTCAATCTTACCTTAATTTAACATAATTTATTTGAATATATTTTCATTTAACTAAATTCACTATATTTAACTATACTAAGCAAACCCAATTTAATTTCATTTAATTTAATTGGGTGATATTTAACTTAATTTATCTAAATTTAACTAAGTTTAACTGAATTTAACTTAATTTAACTAAATTCACTTTATTCAACTTTACTTAGCAAACCCAATTTAACATTATTTATTTTAATTTAGTGAAATTTAATTTAATTTATCTAAATTTAACTTAGTTTATCTGAATTTCACTAAATTTAAAGTCAACTGATTCTTACTTAATTGTAAGTCAACTGATTCTTACTAAATATAACTAAATTTAACTGAAATAAACTAAATATTAATAAATTAAACTAAATGTAATTGATATTAACTAAGTTTAACTTAATTTTACTAGATTTCACTTAATTTAACTTAAATTTACTTGGTTTAACTTTATTTAACTAAATTTTGCTGAATTTAACTTATTGTAACTAAATTTAACTTAGTTTTATTTTATTTAACTAAATTTTACTGAATTGAACCAAATTTTACTAAATATAATAGAATTTATCTTAGTTTAACTGAATTAAACTTATTTTAACTGATCTTAACTCAAATCAATTTAATTTAATCTACCAAAATTTAACTAAACTGAAGTATTGAACTAAATTTAACTTAATTTAGCTAAATTTCACTAAATTTTACAAATTTTACTAAATTTTACTAAACTTTACAAAATTTTACTAGATTTACTAAATTTTACAAAATTTTACCAAATTTTACTAAATTTTATTATTTTTTTCTAAATTTAACTAAATTTTACTAAATTTAACTAAATTAAACTAAATTTATCTAAAGTTTGCTAAATTTAACAAAATGTTAATAAATTTAACTTAATTTAAGTAAAGTCTGCTCAATTTTACTAAATTTTACTAAATGTTACTAACTTTTACCAAACGTAACTGAATTTAACTTAATTTAACTTATATTTATTAAATTTTACTAGATTAACTAAATTTATCAAATTTTACCATTTTTTCTAAATTTTGCTAAATTTTTCTAAATTTAACTAAATTAAACTAAATTTCATAAAATTTAACTTAACTTAACTAAATTTAACTAAATTTCACAAAATTTTACTTATTTTAGCTAAATTTAACTAAATTTAACTATATTTAACTAAATTTAACTAAATTTAACTAAATTTAACTAAATTAAACTAAATTTAACTATATTTAACTAAATTTAACTAAATTTGTCTAAAGTTTGCTAAATTTAACTAAATTTAAAAAAAATAATAAATTTAACTAAATTTAAATAAAGTCTGCTCAATTTTACTAAATTTTACTAAATGTTACTAACTTTTACTAAACGTAACTAAATTAAACTTAATTTAACTTATATTTATAAAATTTTACTAGATCAACTTAATTTTACCAAATTTTACTATTTTTTTTCTAAATTTTACTAAATTTTTCTAAATTTTACTAAATTTTACTAAATTTTACTAAATTTTGCTAAATTATGCTGAATTTTACTAAATTTTACTAAACTTTGCTAAATTATGCTAAATTTTACTAAATTTTACTAAATTTTACTAAATTTTTCTTAAATTTACTAAATTTTACTAAATTTTAATAAATTTTATTAAATTTTACCTAATATTACTGAATTTTTCTAAATTTTACTAAATTTTAGAAAATTTTACTAAATTTTACGAAACTTTACTGAATTGTACTAAATTTTACTAAATTTTAATAAATTTTACTAAATTTTACCATATTTAACAAATTTTAAACGAAACAAAACTAAATTTTAATAACTAAATTTATTTTCTAAATTTAACTTATTTTTACTTATATATGAATTCATCTGAATTTCTTCAACTTAATTTAACTTCATTTAACTTAAATTAACTTGATTTAACCTTATTTAAATTTATTAAACTTAATCAACTAAATTAAACTAAACTTGACATTTAACTCAATTATTCTAAATTAACCTTAATTTATCAAAATTTACCTCAATTCAACTAAATTTTTATAATTACTACTAATTTAAAGTTATTTAAACTATTTTGGTTAGTTTTGTAAAATAATTTTATCAAATTCAGTTATTTAAACCAATAGGACCATTTTAAATTAAGTTGAACATATTAATTCAACTTTTATTTATATAGGCTAGTTTTAAATAGGTTAAGTGGCTTTTATTGTAATTTTAGAAACTCTTTGAATAAACATTTTAATCTGTTTTGTTTTTTTTTGTCACCCTAATTGTATTGATCACCCTAACCGCTCTAAACTGGATCCGGAAATACTAAAGAAGAAGAAGAAGCGCCCCCCATAATGCGCCCCGTTCCGCCATCGCTTTTTTGCCCGTTATCGTGGTCAAAATGTGCCCAGAACCGTGCCACAGACGGGCGTAACAGCTCGGCCAAAATGCGTAACGCCCGCCTAAATGTTGCATTCTGGCACGCAATGGGCCACAACGAGGGGAAAAAGCGTGCTAAAAATCGGGCCCGCTTTCAGGCAAAACGTCCCCGCTTTCTGGCCGTTTTCCGCCCATTTTTCTATGTGGGACTGACAACTACTCGTTCAATGACAACATTGTAAAGTATTACACGCACGTTTATAGTTATTCAGTTTTGCCTAAATTCTAACCTACTCAGAAATTAGTAAATAGGGAAAATGACAGATTTTTGGTGAATTTTAATCACAATTTAACATAAAATTACGAAAATCAGATATTAGTCAAATTTACCCAAATCAGACATTTCCCCCATTTCCTAATTTCTGAGTAGGTTAAATTTTGCCGAAAACTAAGTGATTCGTAATCAGTAATTACCTGCTCAAACACAAAAACAACCCACTTCCCACTGACCGTGTAATCACGTTGACAACCGCACACACGCTAAAACCACTCGCGCGCTCAAAAATTCCACTTTTCACCCGTCCCAAAAACTCCATTTCACCGGAAATTGCCGGTGTCTTCCTCGGAGCTGTCAGCGCGCGAACGAAGAGTTCGTGTCTTGTCTTGATGTCCTGTTCGGGGTTGTTACCCACCCCCCACCCCTAGTTCCCACCAACAAAAACAAAACAAGAAGGAAAAAAAACCAACAACACGATGATTTGTGTACTGTAATCGGAAATTGAGCTGCCTATTTCCAAGTCATCCCCCTTCTCTACCTTTGTTTTCACCCAGTGTTGACTTGTTGTTTTGCCGCCAAGAAGGTGGTGAAAGGTGGAAGGACAGAGCATGAAGGTGCATTTTCGGACCAGGTTAGGTTCACCCTTGGAAGTGACTGTCAGAGGGGCTTGTGATGTTGTGGGGCAGGGGGAAAATTGGCTCTTAAGTGAGCTGGTTTTGGGTTTTTATAGCATCCACGATTATGACGAACTGTCAAAATTGTTGATTTTTAACTGTAAATGACAGATGCTATAAAATTTTATGACGAAACGTCAAATTTTGGGACTCCTAAGAGCTCACTCAATTGCGATGACAGCTATTGGTTAACAAGAAACGTCTTGAAGAAGGCAATCAACAATCAACAAGAAAATTTGCATCGACGATTCGATCCTTCCCGTTGATTGTTGATTGAAGCCAATCAAGACAATGGTAAAAGGTTGTGATTTGTGAAAACTTTTTCCGCAAAAATAGCACGTGTTTTTTTGTGCAAAATAAAAAGGGGAAAGAGCAAAAAACATTCAATTCATTTCCCCCTCGCCAGACAGAAGCCCAGACGGGTAGGGTTACACACATTACAAAACCCCCTTTTTACTCGCTATTTTATTCACAGCGGGCGGAATGAAAAGCGCTCAAGAGGGTGGAAATAATAATTGAAAATGTAATATGAAGAGTGGCGGTCGTCAGTGCATTTTCACCGTTTTTTTTTTGCTACCCTGCCTCGTTGAAAGGGGGGCTTTTGTTGATGAGGTTACTTGAGGTATGTCTCGAAATTGTATGGCACTGTGAAAAAAAAAGATTTTTCTTCGAAAAGCAGTCAAATTGGCAACACTGCCATGAGGAAGTGTTAAATTGCACGCTGAATTCAAAATATTTAGACTTTTTTTTTATTTTAAAAGTTTACTAGCAACACTGGCAAATGTCACATACCGTTGAGTGAGATAGTATTCAAAACTGAGTAAGGTCTAACGTGAACTGTCAATTTTAAGGTTCACCGCCTACTTTTTAAAGCAAATACGTTTTTACTGCGAAATGTCAAACTTGGATACACCTCGAATCAAAAAGTCTTCGACTTTTATTGTTTACCTTTTAATTTTTTTAAACTAGCAACACTGCCGCTGTGCAATGTCACATGACATCAACTGAGCTGGTACTCAAAATCAAGTACGATCCAACTGTCATGTAGACAGTTCTACGGTAACCTTACTAGTAAACACCAGAGGTTACGTCTTATTGAAAAGTTATCTCAGGGTTCTTCGCCGTTTTTTGACAACAATATGTTGTTTACATTTTGTAAACAAAACAAATGGTTTGAGTTGGTCATTATGCCAATGCATCCTTTAAGAAATTTTGTATGTTTTTTTTCACTTTATTTACGAATTTTTGTAAAATACTAAAATTTTCACAAAATACCGTTTTTTTGCGAGAATACTCTAATTTTAATAATTTTCGAAAAACATTTTTTTTTATTTACTAAATGGATATCAAACCAAGCGAAATTTTGAATGTGTTTTCACTTTATTGAAGTAGTTATGTAAAATACTAAAATTTTCACAACAAACCGTATTTTATGATATTAATTTATTTTTAATAATTTGCAATATGGGTATCAAACGAAGCAAAATTTTATATGCTTATTTTTGAGAGTTTTTAAATTTAAATTAAATTTGAGTATTTTTGAAAAATTACGGTATTTTGTTTAAATTTTAGTATTTTACAAAACTACTTAATTAATGTGAAAAAAACATACAAAATTTTGCTTCGTTTGATACCCATATAGCTAATTTTTTTATTTTGGTAATTTAAATTATTTTAAAATTTGAGAATTTTTGAAAAAAAATGTATTCTGTGAAAAATTTTGTGTTTGCAAAAATTTTCACAGAATACATTTTTTTCAAAAACACTCAAATTTTTAAATAATTTAAAATATCAAAATAAAAAATTAGCAATACGGGTATCATACAAAGCAAAATTTTGTATGTTTTTCATATAAATTAAGTAGTTTTGTAAAATACTAAAATCAAAACAAAAAATCGTACTTTTTCAAAAATACTCCAATTCATTTTTTTAATGTGCAATTTGAATATCAAACAAATTAAAATTTCGTATGATTTTTCAATTTTCTAGAGATTTTTTTGGGAAAATACTTAAATTTTCACAAATTACCGTAATTTTTAAAAAATACTCAAATTAAAAAAAAAAAAAATTCCAAAACGAAAAATCAACAATATGGGTATCAAACGAAGCAAAATTTTCTATTTTTTTCACTTTATAAAGTAGTTTTGTAAAATACTAAAATTAACACAAAATACCGTTGTTTCGAAAATACTCCAATTAATTTTTTTAAATTTGTAATTTGGGTATCAAATAAATTAAAATTTCGTATGGTTTTTCAATTTTCTAGAGATTTTTTTTGGAAAATACTTAAATTTTCACAAATTACCGTATTTTTTTAAAAATACTCTAATAAAGTGAAAAATAAAAATAAAATCGCTTCGTTTGCAACGCATATTGCAAATTTTTAAAATTTGAGTATTTTCCAAAAAAAACGGTATTTAATGATTTTTTAAAATTTTACAAAAAAAAGTTTATACAAAGTGAAAAAGCATACAGAATTTTGCTTCGTTTGATGCCCATATTGCAAATTATGAAAATTCGAGTATTTTCGAAAAAATACGGTATTTTGTATTTTACAAAAAAAACTCTATCAATGTGAAAAAGCAAACAAAATTTCACTTTGTTTGATACCCATATTGGACACTATGAAAATTTGAGTACTTTCTAAAAAATTCGGTATTTTGTAAAAAAAAGTATTTTCCGATAAAAAAACATTTTAATGTGAAAAAGCATACAAAATTTCGCTTCGTTTGAAAGCCATTTCGCAAATTATGAGAGTTTGAGTATTTTCGAAAAAAAATACGGTATTTTGCATTTTACAAAAACAAACCAATTGATATGAAAAAGCAAACAAAATTTCACTTTGTTTGATACCAATATTGCATATTATGAAAATTTGAGTAGTTTCTAAAAAATACGGTATTATGTGAAAATTTTAGTATTTTCCAATAAAAAACTCTTTTAATGTGAAAAAGCATACAAAATTTCGCTTCGTTTGATACGCATTTTGCAAATTATGAAAATTTCAGTACTTTCGAAAAAGTACGGTTTTTTGTGAACATTTTAATATTTTCAAAAAAAAAAAACTTTTTTAATGTGCAAGAAATAGAATGCTCTATTAATGTGAAAAAGCAAACAAAATTTCGCTTCGTTTGATACCCATATTGCAAATTATTGAAAATTTGAGTACTTTCTAAAAAATACGGTATTTTGTTAACAATTGTGAGTACATATTTTTCTTTGAAACATACTAGGTTTTCAAAGAATATATTCTTAGTGAAATCATTGAAAGTTTTTTTTGTTTTTTTTTTTGTTATTGTTTAATGTTACATGACGTTAACTGAGTTATTACTCAAAATTGTGTTAGATCTAACATTAGCTGTCATTTTCTACAGTCCATCGCCAACTAGTGACAGCTAATCCGACTTAAAAAAAATACTGCGAATTGTCAAAAAGGCAACACACAACAAATCAAAAAGACTCAAACTTTTGTTGATTACTTCAACATTCAAGCAAAACAATGTAAATGGGCTTTAAATAACTTTCTAAGTGTCAACAAAGAGCCTGTCCTGCTCATGTCAGTTGATGTTTACATTAGGAAGTAGGATCAGACTCTTTGTTTACAGTTTGCCACTGTCAAATCTGAAAAAACTCACCCTAAATTAGTACCCAAAATTGAGTAAGATCCCTAAACTGTTTTTCTTACAGTTCCCCACCACCTTTTGACAGCGCAAACGTTGTTTACAACTCCAAAAGCCCCCCGAAAAAAAAAACCCGGCTGCAACCATGACAGCGTCATCGCGGTGTTGTCACTTGCCTCACTGCCTCAAATATAGCCTCAATAAAAGTGCAAGGCACTGCAACTGAGGAAAAAAACAACAACACTGCACTTTTTCCACCGTGGAGTACACGTGTCATGGCCTGTCATGATTGCCTGGTCTTGTTTTTCTCTCTGTTGCATCGGTTGCATTTTCCCCCCTCCTCTACCGCCTGCTACTCAGTGTCTGATTTGTCATTGGGAGGGTTGTGTTTTTGCACCTGCAGTGACATCCAAGGCTTGAGTGAGGTGACGTTCGGCGCGCGGGGTCGTCAACCCCCTTCGCCATTTTGCAGACTGGGTGAGAGCTGTCAAAACTGACGGGTTAGCTGTTTGGTGTCAAATTGAGTTTGAGTGGTTGAGTTTTGGCAGCACTGCAAGTGTCAATTCATTTCTTACCCATTTTTGAGTAGCTTTCTCTAACCGTGTTTTGCTTTGTTTACCTGTCAAAGATGCACGCTTACTTCGATTAAACTAGTTTCAAGTCGTAAAAATTAATTAAAACTCAAGCCAGTTTAATGTAAAGCTCAAACCACGACACGTTGTAATTAACAGCCCGTCTCAGCGCAATAAATCGCTCGTCTTATCCTTATCGCACCAAACACCTTCTCCCCCGCATGATAGCACGGAAATCCCTCCCAGTGTTATTAACTTTCTCACAATTTATGTTTATGTAAATTCATTACACAGCACAGCTCAGCTCCACCTAGCCGGTGAACACGCAAACTAACAACCTTCAAGTAATTGCTTGGATTACGGGGTTTCTCATGCAAGCGCAGAGTCGTGTAGAAGGTCGGGGATTTACTTTAAGGTTATGCTAGGAGGATGTCCTCGTGCTGACGCTGCTGACAAATGATCAAAATCTAATAACACTCATCTCCGGTTTGTGACACCGGTTTTGCTGGATCTCGTTGCGACCCTGGCAGCAAAAGTTGGTTGAACTCAAAGTTTGGTCGACTTTGTTGAGCGTGTAGCTCGAAAAACAAAACAAGTTACTTCAGCTGTCAAAATTTATACCAACAGGCACTGCCAACTGTTTGTTTTGATTCTCGCAACCAAAACAAAACCGTTTCAGCTGTCAAAATGTTGACAGTTCTCGTTACCAACGTTGTCGAAAGACCTCAAATTTCGAATTTCAGACCACAACGAGTCAAATTTTGCCCTGCTAGACCATTGTTAAGGGTTCCCCTTCCAAAGTCCCCTTAATCCGGCCCCCGCCTGGTGGTTGATAGATAACGTTTATATTTATACCAACCTCGGAGCAGGAAACTGCAATCGATTGCGACTGGCAACACTGCATCTGTCCTGCTGCAATAATTACGTATTTACAATGCAATTACCATGCTCGCTAATAATTAATTAGGTTCGGATTACGCTTTCATGTGAGAATCGCATGCGGAATGATTGCCGGAGATTGGAACTGCGCAGGAGGAAGATTGTCGGCACCGCCGGAACGGTATGATGATGATCAATCATTAGGACGATGCAAGAAAAGATGAAACACCGGTCGTCGCGGGCTATTTAGTGGCCGCGGGAAGGTCAATTAGGGAAGTAATTGAGGGAGCGATTAGGGCGATGTTCATTCGGGCACAAAATTGGTGGAAATTGGTGCTTCCCGAAGGGACGATGCGATTTTTTTCAGTTCAAAATTTTGTATCATTTGAACATTCAGCTGTTTAAAATGTAATTTTTCTAAAAAAAATAAAAAAATGCTTGAATTTCTAATATGTAGAAGTAAGCTGGCAGCACTGCTCATGACACTGTTACTATTCAAAATTGTAAGAATAATTTACTTCAATTAAATCAAATTAAAGGTAAAAAAATTGATTGACACATATTTAAAAATATCAAAAATCTTTTCTGGGAACACTGCCATTGTGAAAATTTAATCCCTTCGGGAAGTCGCGTGTTTTGGCCTATGTTGTTACAAGTGTCCTAACAAAGTGTGCACAAAGTACTATGTTTTGCATTTTTTAAATTGTTTAGAAAATTCCAGCACGATTCATTACTACCAAAACACGGTTTCAATGGCTCATGCGTAATAAATATTTACTGGAACTAGTGTTGCCAAAATTACTAAAATTTAAAAAAATTGTATCCATATTGTGTAAAATTTAGAAATCATTTTAATAGATCACAATAAAAATCCATCCATGCATTTGACTGTGAAGACATTTAAGAGTCTAACTATCATCAAGTTGAAAATGTGTTTTCTGGCAACACTGTTTGACGTTTGGTGTGTAAATACTGAAGATTGCACAACTTTGCATTCATCTAAGCTGACTGCCCTAATAAACAATGAAACGGTGAATTTTTAATTCCAAATTTTATATTCAACACGAAAGAGAGCGTTCTTTAATTACGTAACGCAGTTGGGGGGGGGGGAGGGGGTTGGAGGCCTTGTTGCGCTCCATACAAAATTATCAAAATTTGTATGGAAATTTTGTTACGAAGGAGTAGCCCCCCTCCTGCGTAAAATCCAATATTTTGCGTTACGTAATAAAAGAACGCTCCCAAAGTTGTTAGCGTGAAATATTCAATCCAGAGTATTTTAATACATTTTCTATGAAAGAAAATGTATTATCAATTTTCTAGCAGGGCTGCCAAGATCTCTATTTCCAACAGAAAATACGTTAAATCTTGTTTTCAAATCAATTTACATTTAATGCATCAAACTTCAATAAGTGTTGCCAGAAAAGTTTTTTTTTAAATGACTGTTTTCATTTGCGCGTAATTGTTTGATTTGCCTTCTGAGAAATTCTCTAGAATTTCGCGAATTTTCTCAACTCGTCGAAAAAACTATATTCCGATTTTTCAAAACACGACTTCCATTTGAAAAGGCTCAAATATGATGATTTTATCTTTTTGAAATTCTGGTCATAATTTTATAAATCTAAAATTTGTGTTGTGAAACTTTCACACTTACACTTTTTAACAATCTGATCAATGGTTTCCAGGATATCATCGATTGAAATTAAAGGGGCAAATGTGTAGACCTTAAAAACACTCATTTTTGGAAATTTTAATTTATTGCAAGGCCTCAGCAACCAAAAATCGGACAAACAATATCAAAAAACCGAAAATTGTGGAGAATTTTCTCAGCACTTCAAATATATTTTTGATAAAAGATTGACAAGGATGAATAAAAATTTAATATAGGTAATTTTGTTGAACAAAAATGGCTTTACCTAAAAAACGCAGCTTATCAATTTTTTTTACAAAAGTTTTTTTTTATTTAGAATTCAATTTTACATCTAAAAATGTTTTTTTTAGGTGTGCATAATTCTTCATTTGCATAATTAGGTGCTGAAAACGTAATTACTCTTAAAAATAAAAAAAAAAAGTTGAATTTTTATTACTAGTTAACTGGCAGCACTGCTCGTGATACTGAAATAATTCAAATTTCAAATTTGATCCAATTTTTGATTTTTTGCCTTGGAAAAAAGAAACTGGAAATTACGTGACAACAAACATTTTATTTTTTCAAAATCATGGCGACAAAACGTCCTTTAGCTCGAAATTTGCCGATAGCTCAAAATTTGCCCTTTTTTTTCTTTTAAAACATATAAAAAAAGGAAAAAAATCGAAGGGGGTTAAGTTTGTCCACATCAAACTTATTTGTTGGAAAGTTATTTAAAAAAAAAATACTTTATAAGGGTGTATTTTTTTTTTCTTAATGGTCCAAATTATAACCTACAACTAATTATAATTATTTTCAATTCAATTAGTGTTTATTAGAATTTAACAGTTCTGCTCCAGGATGTTACATTTGCAATTCACAGATTTGGAGAACCTTTCAACTGAGATCAATTCAAAAGCCTTTACAGGGAGGGTACATGTTTCTAAGTTTAGATTTTGCTCTTTTAGGGAAAATAAATTTTGAGAAAAAAAAACCCTAGATCTATGTTTGGCTTGAGACTAATATCAAAGTTGAATTATAATTATTTTTACAAGCCAAATTTGCATTATTCTAAGGGAAATTTTCACAAAGAATAGAAATAAAATATTTATCATCAAATCAAAATATTTATTTTCTGGCAACACTGTTTGAAGATTAACTTAGAAAACATTATATTTTTTTAAAAAAAATCTTATGATTACTTCTTATTATCACAAGATTTGATGGCAACTTTTCTAGAAGATTAACGCTATTTTTTTTCCTAGTTAAACCATTCATATTAAGTTTAAATCTGGCAACACTATTTAAACCACAAATAAAAATTGATGATATTTAAAAAAAATCATGACGCTTAAATACAACTCAAATAAATTCGCAAGCACTTTTCTACATTCGAAAATTAAATTTGAAACTTCTAGCACAATAAATTCTAAAACCGGGTTTTTATTTAATATTTATTTTTAATTATCACTCCTGAAGTTTTAAATTTGCTTCTTACCGAAATTCAGCAAAAAACCATACAACAGTTCCATATGAAAGTTACCCTAGTAACATTTTAGTTTTTAAGTAGGCCATAAAAGCCTATTTAGGCCGTATGAGGGTTTTCAGAACCATGATAAAACCTGTAAGTTTAAAAATGTTACTAGGGTAAAGACAAAAAAAAAACTAAGTGCTTCGATTTAGTTCAACTTTTGCCGAAATACTTAGAACCGTTTGTTTTTTGTTTGGCCATTAGGGTGACCTACGCCGTATTAGGGTGGTCCAAAAAAATGGTCATTTTCACAAATATCCATTTTTTTTTTCAAAAAATCATAACTTTGCTCCATTCTATCCGATTTGAGCTGTCTTGGGTTTAAATGGAAGTTAATTGGTTTGAAATTTTAAAAAACAATGTTTTGCTGGTTTCAAAAATGCAGCCTAACATTTGAAAAAGTCATATGAAAACTTCCAAGATACAAATTGCGCATTTTTAATACAAAATGTTTTTTGTGCATTAAAAAGTATTGGTCATTACTAAAGTTTTTGACTTATCGCAGTTTAAGTAAAAAATGTAGTTTTCCCGTTTTCGTAATTTTTCGTTCTTACGCGTGGCGCGTCGAAAAACCCAGATTTTATTTTCAAAAAATCATATCTGGGAATTCTGTTAATGAACCTCACCCATTTTTTGATGTGTTACGTAAAATTTCTCAAGTAATCCGATATAAATATGTTCAGATATAGGCTCTTTGGTCCAGACACCGTCAAAAGGGCATTTAAAGTTTTCGAAACTTCAAGCTATTTTTTTTCTTTGAAAGTCAAACTTATTATCTTTCACCCAAGACAGCTAAAATCGGTTAAAATGGAGAGAAGTCATGATGATGAAACTGTTTGATTGTAAAATCGAAGCCTTAAAATTTATTTATTTTTACCAATTTAAGGAAACACAATTTAAATATAAAATTTGCGAAAATATTACAAAAATTTATTGAATTACAATTACATAGAAATATGATATTTATGAAATAATTGATTTTATGAAAATGCATGAATAATATATTCAAAATAAGGTTATTCTTAAGAACATTGACGTCGTTGTCAATTTTCCGTAATGGTCGAATGTAATATTTTCGGCAAGTTCACCGAAAAATAATCATTTTACAGAATTCTCAGTCTCAGCCTTAGCCCTTAATATTCAATAAGCTTTGATTCAATTTGCTATTTTTAGTGCTCAAATTTTGGACACTTTCGTTAAAATCTGATCTGTGTTTACAAACACATTCAGACCATGTCACCTTGACCTTAGCAAAACACCAACACCTCCACATCATCAAGCTCGACCTCAGAAAATAATAACAAACCCGAAAAATTTACTCCCAAAAACTTTGTCACCCACAAAACCCTGCCCCAAAGAAACTGATCCTATCTCCAAATATCCCCAAAGTTGCCTCCGTCTATCTAGTATCAAGAATCACAGCGTGGCAAAATCTAAGCTCGAAAAAAACGAAGAAGAAGAAGAAGCAAAAATCCAGCCAAACTTTCCCAAAATGGGGTGAAAAGCTATCACTGGCAACTAAACTACTTTACAAAAGTCCTCTCTACCGCCCTTTGCTGTGCCCAAGTCGATGCCCAGTTCATGATAATCCCATAAATACCAAAAGGTTGCCCCCAGAGCTTTCTTCTTCACTGTGCCTTCTAACCCGGAAAATGCAACTGGAAAACTGTGAGTGTGTTTTTTTTCTCAACCCTCCCCCCGAGGGAGAGGAAAAGAATCCCGGTGTAAAAACTAGTTTGTTGTCCAAAAATTGGCAACACTGCTGCTGGCGCTGGTGTGACAGCACTTTCCAGAGCAAGGCTTGTCGAAGCATGTAAACCAGTTTTCTCCGCACAACTTTTGCGGGCAGAGGGATCTTCTCCGGTGGGGGAGGCTCCGTTACAAAATTCAGATTCTAATCAAATTCTCCGAGCCAGGAGGTTTGGTCAGCTCTGGGAAGAGAGGGGACTTTCCTTCCAACACATGTCGCCTTTGGGGCTAGGTTGAAAGCTTGCAGCTGCACTGGAGGAAATTTGTGGGAAATAATGGTTGGAAATGTTGAAAGTAAATTAGGATGGCAAGATGGCAGCACTGAAAATAGCCTATTTATTGTTGCAAAGTTCAACATTTCTCAGTTATTTCCATCAAATTTAGTCAAATACTAAATACTCTGATCTGAATTTTAGATGGTTCCATTCTCGATCTGTTTTTTTCAAATTTGGAATTTTTTTACTCATTTTTGGGCAAATCGAACAAATCTCGGAGAGTACTCAATTGTTTTTTGTTAGCACAATTTAACTTTCATTGAAATGATATTGTTGTTGATGATCGAAATCGCTCCCGATCTCTCAAAAAACATCAATCAGTAAAGGATTTTTTCATGAATGTTAGCTCAACTTTGTATTCCCTGACTGAAAAGTCCGTCAGTCGTCCGTCGTTTGTCGTCCGTGCAATCGTACGACGTCGCACGACAATGTCGTGCGACTTTCTCGCGAATGTCATACGTTTTTGCACCAAAATGTCGTATTTGTCGTGCGATCGATAATCGAAATTGTACGACATTGTCGTGCGACATTCGACCGACGTCGCACGGTTTTGTTATTTAGGATGTCGTGCTATTGTCGTGTGCTGTCATTTCGGATTTTTAGGTTATGTTGTTGTTGAAAAAACTGTTGTTTTGTTTTTTTATTTAATTTTTTTATTGAAACACACCTAATTTCACTATAATATTCACTTTTTCACTAAATTTAACTTCCGGATAGCCGATTCTTGGCTTGGCTTTCTTCAGATGGTCTCGGATTTTCCTTGACCGCAGCTTCCGGCTTAGATGTTGGTGTTGGACTTTTGCTTCTCGACGAGCTGATCAAAGTTTTACCCGGATGCGACGCCAATCTTGGATCTCAGACGGATTAATGGTCACCGGAGTACGAGATAACGTGGGATTGTGGAGTACGTGTTTGTTCCCTGAAAAAAGATAACGTTGACGTTTACATTAGGAATGACTAGAATAGCTTCTTAATATACACTGTGACAATTCCCAAATTACTTTAATGGGAAAAAATTTATAAATTAAATTCATACTTAAATAATAATTACACTCAACCCCCGGTGGTTGGTCATTTATTCGTTTGACACTTTTTCAGTTTGTACCCCGTTGGTTGGTCAAAGTCAAACTAAAAAGTGATGAACTGTCATTTTTTACACGGCGCTCACGCACACTATCAAAACAAACGCTTGATAGTGAGTGTGAACTCCGTGTAAAAGGGGTGTCAAACTAAAAAGTGACCCCGTTCGTTTGACAACAGTTGGTGTCAAACCATCGGGGTTTGAGTGTATATAAAAATTTCAGAAATGTATTTCAAACATTAAAATAAATTTAAAATTAAGACATTAAAAAAAATGATTTAAAATCGCAACTAATTTTAAAATCCGATATTACAAGAATTTAATTTATAACAAATTTTAGTATGTATGTTTGCTATTTTTTTAAATTTTAAATTGTTTAAAATTTAAGATTTTAAAATTTTTGAATTTCTAAATTCTTGAAAATATTTTAAAAACTCTAAAACTCTGAAGATTTTTAAGGATCATGCAATATAAAAAAAAATTGCAATTTGGGATATCTAATATTAAAAATTAAAAAAATATCATTCTGATAAAATTCTAAAATTCTAAAACTCTAAAATTCTAAAATCCTTAAATTCTAACATTCTAAAATTCTAAAATTCTAAAATTCTAAAATTCTAAAATTCTAAAATTCCAAAATTCTAAAATTCTAAAATTCTAAAATTCTAAAATTCTAAAATTCTAAAATTCTAAAATTCTAAAATTCTAAAATTCTAAAATTCTAAAATTCTAAAATTCTAAAATTCTAAAATTCTAAAATTCTAAAATTCTAAAATTCTAAAATTCTAAAATTCTAAAACTCTAAAATTCTAAAATTCTAAAATTCTAAAATTCTAAAATTCTAAAATTCTAAAATTCTAAAATTCTAAAATTCTAAAATTCTAAAATTCTAAAATTCTAAAATTCTAAAATTCTAAAATTCTAAAATTCTAAAATTCTAAAATTCTAAAATTCTAAAATTCTAAAATTCTAAAATTCTAAAAATCTAAAATTCTAAAATTCTAAAATTCTAAAATTCTAAAATTTTAAAATTGTAAAACTCTAAAATTCTAAAATTCTAAAATTCTAAAATTCTAAAATTCTAAAATTCTAAAATTCTAAAATTCTAAAATTCTAAAATTCTAAAATTCTAAAATTCTAAAATTCTAAAATTCTAAAATTCTAAAATTCTAAAATTTAAAATTCTAAAATTTAAAATTCTAAAATTCTAAAATTCTAAAATTTAAAATTCTAAAATTTAAAATTTAAAATTCTAAAATTCTAAAATTCTAAAATTCTAAAATTTAAAATTTAAAATTCTAAAATTCTAAAATTCTAAAATTCTAAAATTCTAAAATTCTAAAACTCTAAAATTTAAAATTTAAAATTTAAAATTTAAAATTCTAAAATTTAAAATTCTAAAATTCTAAAATTCTAAAATTCTAAAATTTAAAATTTAAAATTCTAAAATTTAAAATTTAAAATTCTAAAATTCTAAAATTCTAAAATTCTAAAATTCTAAAATTCTAAAAATCTAAAATTCTAAAATTCTAAAATTCTAAAATTCTAAAATTTTAAAATTGTAAAACTCTAAAATTCTAAAATTCTAAAATTCTAAAATTCTAAAATTCTAAAATTCTAAAATTCTAAAATTCTAAAATTCTAAAATTCTAAAATTCTAAAATTCTAAAATTCTAAAATTTAAAATTCTAAAATTCTAAAATTCTAAAATTCTAAAATTTAAAATTCTAAAATTCTAAAATTCTAAAATTCTAAAATTCTAAAATTCTAAAATTCTAAAATTCTAAAATTCTAAAATTCTAAAATTCTAAAATTCTAAAATTCTAAAATTCTAAAATTCTAAAATTCTAAAATTCTAAAATTCTAAAATTTTGAAATCCATAAATCATCCAATTCCGTTCGCGTTATTTTTAAAATTCCTAATATTTGATAGGCCAAAAGTTAATAGTTCTTAAAGTTATTTAAAGATTTTAGGAGTTTCAAGAAGTCTCAGAATTTTTTGAAAATTTCTTATTTTATTATTTTTATAATTTTTCGAATTTTTAAAGTTTTAAAAATTCAAAATATAAAACTATAAACAAATTTAAATTATTATTTTGTTTAAGAATTGTAAACTCATAATTTTTTGAATTTTTGAATTCTTAACTCTAATTCTAAATATGATGAACGACACTTAGATTTTGGAAATATAAGAATTTTAACAATGTTAGAATTTAACAATTTAAGTAGTTTAGAATTAAAAAATTTTAGTATTTGAGGTTTTTTTCAATTTCTGAATTTAAATATTTTAAAATTTCAGATTTTTTAATGAGAACTTTAAAACTTAAAATTTTTATGAATCATTAAATTCTATAATTTAATAATATTAACAATTTACACAAATACATGAATTCAAAGGAATTTTTAGTTTTCAAATTCTTGCATTCTATAATTTTGAAATACTAGAATTTTAAAATTAAGAATGAAAACTTTAGAATTTCACAGTTTTAGTGTTTAAGATTGTTTAAATTCTAGTAATTTTGATTTTTCTTTAGTTTGGAATTATTGAATAATCTAATCCACGTTAAGTAACAATTTTGATGTTTTGAGGTTTTGAATTTAATACAATTTCACACAAACACACACTTAAAACATGACTTACCAGTTTCATCAGGTATGTGCCGCCACCTCCCGCGGAAAGTAAAACACCAAACACCAACCTTCCTCGATCGCAAACCGGTTCCTTCCCGTCCCGTCCTCCTTCACGTCCTCCTCAACCGCCACGAAGACCGAAATCTGAAATACAAGACACTTTGATTCGGTCGCTCGCGCACCCCGGAACATTTCGCCGCAAAAAAATCACAATCTAGAACTAAACTTACCTATTATCCGTCGAAAATCGTCCAAAATCTTCGAGGCTCCTAAACCAAATCCCAAAAGGAAGGACAGCTGGTTCGATTCGGTTGCAATCAAGTCCGAACAAGATCAACTGAAGAGAACTGTCAAACTGTTTGCGTCGACGAAAATCGTGACGTCGAATTGAAGGAAAATCGATAGAAAAAACAATGTCGGGCATGTCGAGTGTTTGTCGTACGTTTGTCGTCCTTTCGACCAATCGATATCGAAACGGTAAAATCAAAACCGCGCGACAGCTTGTACGACGTGCGACATTTTTCAAACAGGGTTAGAGCGTCCAATTTCCCGTCCCGGGAAAAAAATTCCCGGGATTTCCCGAAAAAATATATTTCCCGTTTCCCGGGAAATATGTAAATTTCCCGGGAATTCCCGAAATTTAAGCAAAAATACACATTTCTATACTTTTTGGAACCATTTTTTTTAGATGTTCAGAGAAAAATAAATGAAGATGATTTTGTTTAATTAAATTAATTTTATTGCTCATATACAATTAATCAGATTATCAGACACTTTGATATCTGATAATATTAATTTTTGAAGCTACGGGAAAATTAAGTAAGCTTTTTCAAGAATATTTGGAATTATTTCTTATAAAATAAATTAAATTGAGAATTTTTACGTTTTTGTTTACCATGATCTAATGAATGAAAATCAAATTGGTATCTTAACATTTTTTAAATAGTTTTGTGCAAGAAGAATTATTTCAATTCGTTAAATATCTGGTATACAAGAAATTACAATATGTTGTAAAAGAAAAATGGAGCAATGGTGTAACAATGGGTGTTGGAAGGTTAAATATCAAAACATTTCTTTTAAAAATAACTTGCTTGCTCACTTCTTATTGAGCTATTTATCACTCTATTTCAGTTGAAATCGCCTTCAATGAGTTGTAATTGAACGTCAAAGTGCTGACCTGCCAACATAAGAGGTACGACGGAATTAGATGCTGTTCCACTACTCACTGTCTAATTACCTTGATAGCAAAATTAATTACATTATTTTTTGATTTATTGTACTATTGGAGCTTATAAAATAAGAAAAAAAAAATAACATTTTCTTGCAGTTTTATGATTTTTACATGCAGTTAAGCTGTTAATTGATCTTCACACTTGTTTTAGCCTTTCAGTCGCTGTTCTAAACAACTTAATTGCAACAGAACCAAGATCAAAACAATTTTCAAAAAATTTAAATTTCCCGGGAATTCCCGGGATTTCCCGGGGAATTGGTTGAAAATTTCCCGTTTCCCGGGAAATTAGTTGAAAATTTCCCGTTTCCCAGGAAATTTGTAACCCCGGTAATTTGGACGCTCTACTTTGTATACCAAGGTTGAAAATCGATAAAATTATCGCCGATAATATTATCATCTGACGACAACGATAATGGTTATCGTTATCGTTATTTTGATAATTCTATCGATAAAGGACGATTACTCATTTTTAAAATCTGTCTAAAATCAAATAATTCAATCAATTCATAATAAATTTTTAGTGCTTTCATTAAAAACATATTTTTTGATAATTTAGTATTTTTTCGAAGATACTCAAAATTTCGAAATTTGCAATATGGGTATCAAACGAAGTGACATTTTTTATGCTCCTTCAATTTATTGGAGTTTTTTTGTCCAACTCTAAAATTTTCACAAGTTACCATATTTTTTCGAAAATACACAAATTTTAAAATTTTGCGAAATGAGTATCAAACGAATCGAAAATTCGTATTCTTTTTCAATTTTTTAGATTTTTTTTTAAATACTAAAATTTCCACAAATTACCGTATTTTTTCGAAAATACTCAACTTTTCAAAATATGCAATTTGGGTACTAAACGAAGCAAATTTTTTTATGATTTTTCACTTTATAAGAATGTTTTTTTTTTTTTAATACTGAAATTTTCACAAATTACCGTATTATTTTTCGAAAATACTCAAATTTTCAAAATTTGCAAAATGTGTATCAAACGAAGTGAAATTTTGTATGATTTTTCACTTTATAAGATTTTTTTGGAATATTCTAAAATTTTCACAAATTACCGTATTTTTTTCGAAAATACACAAATTTTTAAAATTTGCAGTATGGGTATCAAACGAAGTGTAATTTTGTCTGATTTTTCACTTTATTAGATTTTTTTTGGAAAATTCTAAAATTTTCACAAATTACCGTATTTTTTCGATGATACTAAAATTTTCAAAATATGCAATATAAGTTTCAAACGAAGTGAAATTTGGCATGCTTCATACAAACATTTTGCGTCATTTGATACTCATATTTTGAAAATTTTATTATTTTCAAAAAAATACGGTCATTTGTGAAAAAAACAATATTTTTCAAAAAATCTAACAAATTGAAAAAGCAAGCCAATTTTCGCTTCGTTTTATACCCATTTTGCATATTTTGCAAATTTATTTATTTTCTAAAAAAAAACAGATAATTTGTGAAAATTTTAATATTAAAAAAAAACTATATTATTATGAAAAAGCAAATTAAATTTTAGTTCGTTTGATACCCATGTTGCACATTTTGAATACTGGGGTATTTCCGGAAAAATTACGGAAATTTGTGAAAATTTTAGTATTTAAAAAAATACTCTAATAAATTGAAAAAGCATATATAATTAAGCTTCGTTCGATACCAATATTGCAAATTTGAGTATTTAAAAAAACGGTTATTTGTGAAAATTTTAGTAAATTAAAAAACTCTAATTAATTGAAAAATCATACAAAATATTGATTTGTTTAATACCCATATCGCATATTTTGAAAATATGAGTATTTTCGAAAAAAAAACGGTAATTTGTGAAAATTTTTGTATTTTCAAAAAAAAATCTGATAAATTATAGTACATATTTTCAAAAAAAAATACAATGCTTTTCCAAAAATAATTTCATTTCAGGTAATTTTCATTGTCCTATAATTTTTCTAGATGTATAAAATTTACAATGGTCAACATATTCCACACAGAAAATAATACCGAAATTAAGTTAAATTTTCAACAATTTAAATTAAATTTTTTACTGTGTATTTAAAAAAAAGATCAATATCAATAATAAAAAATATCGATTTTAATACACAGGAGAACACAAAAAAAAACCCTAGGTCGATGGTCTCCTGCATAGATTTCGCTCAAATTTCGGCAATCGGCCTATTTTCATACAAAATCGACTTCTAAATGTTATGGTTGATCCAAGGAACATTTTGCAAAACGGATCTTGCTGTTACATTAAAAATCAAAATTCCAACCATTTACCTGCTTCATCACAAAGGAAAGGAAAGGACAAAAAGTTGGAATCATCTGAAAATAACTGAGGTCCTGTCAGCTGTCCATTGCAATTATAATTACATGAAATTTTTACAAAAATACATATTTTTCCATTATTTTGAAAATGCATTTTTTTTTCTCGAAAAAAAACTCAAAATTATTGTTTTTGCAATGTTGTGATTTTGCAATTCATCAAATGGTCGAGATTTATTCATAAATTTTGAATGTTTTAAAAAATTCTAATATTTTCACAAAACTATGTATTTTCGGAAAAATACAAAAAAAATTAGATGTTTACAATATGGCTTTTTATAAATTTCGAATGTAAAATCACATTTTTGAAAATACTTAAAATTTTCACAAAAATACGTTTTTTTTTTGAAAATACTCAAAATTTCAATTTTTAACAATGTGGGTATCAAATAATCGAAAATTTTACATTCATTTTGATATTAATATTGTTTTTTTGTAATGTTAAACATTTTCACAAAACATTTGAACATTTGAGAAAATACTAAAAATTATGTTTTTTTCACAAAATGGTTATGAAATTGTTGGGATTTTTTCATACATTTCGATGGATTTTTTTTAAAATGCTGAAAATTTTCACAAAACTACGTACTTTTGAAAAAATGCTAAAATTTTTTGTTTTTACTATTTGGGTATCAAATGATCGTTTTTTTTTTGTTAAAAACAAAATTATTTGGTATTTTTTTAAATATGTAGTTTTGATAAAATTTTGAATGTTTTCAAAAACTTGTGTTGTTACTTTTGAAAATTTCACAAAACTGCGTTTTTTTTTTAAATACGCACAATTTCAGTTTAAAAAAAATGTGTTTTAAAAAAATTATTATTAAATGATTGGGATTTTTTTCATTCATTTCGATGGATTGTTTTCAATGTGCTTAAAATATTTACAAAACTACGTATCTTTGAAAAATGCCCAAATTTTCAGTTTTTACTTCAAATGATTGGACTTTTTTTTATTAAAAACTAATGTTTTTTGTTTTTTTTTAAATAAGTAGTTTTGCTTAAATTTTGAGTGTTCTCAAAAATGTGTATTAATACTTTTGAAATATTTACAAAACTTTCCTATTTTTTAAAAATACACAAATTTTCAGTTTTACTCAAAACAATGTTTTTTTACAAAAAGATTATCAAATGATTGGGAATTGTTTTTAATGTGCTCAAATTATTCACAAAACTACGTACTTATGATTTTTTTTTTTCAAATTTTCAGTTTTTACTATATGGGTATCAAATGATCAGATTTGTTTTGTTAACAACTAAATTTTTCGGTATTTTTTTGAAAATGTTGTTTTGTAATTTGAGTGTTTTTAAGAATTTGTGTTATTACTTTTGAAATTTTCACAAAACCGCGTATTTTTTAAACAGTACACCAATTTCCACTTTTAATAAAAAAAATGTTTTTTTTTTACAAAATGATTACAAAATGATTGGAAATTTTTCATTCATTTCGATGGATTTTTTTAAATATGCTCAAAATATTCACTAAAACTACGAACTTTTGAAAAAACACTCAAATTTCAAGTTTTTACTATATAGGTATCAAACAATCGGTTTGTTTAAAAACTTTTGGTTTTTGTAAAAACTGAAATTTTGAGCAGTTTTTCAAAAATACGTAGTTTTGTGAAAATTCGGATTTTTTTTTTCAAAAAATTGTGTCATAACATTCGAAATGTTTGCAAAAATTTCGATCATTTGATAACCAGAAATTGGGTTCTTTTTTTCAAAAAATATGTAGTTTTGTTTAAAAAACTGAGCCGTGCTTATCCGAGGCGTGAAAACCGGGGCATAACTGTAAAAAAAAGAATTAAATTCAAATAAATGGTCAGGCTCCCCCTTGTCATTGTTTACATAAGTGTGAGCTCAAGGTATGTAGATTAGATACGGTAAGGCGGATTTTCGAACAGATTTTTTTTTCAAAGGGTTTAATTTAGCTCGAAGCAATTTTTTCGATTCAATTAGGCATACTAAACAACCCTTCAGAAAAGAATCCGGTGAAATTTGACCGGAAAATTGTCATATTTTCACTATTTTTGAAATAACTAACTATTTTGTGGTGTGAGCTAGCTGAGTTATGTTTCTTTGACATGTCATCAAAACAAGCTTCTGTCATAACACAAGCTCATGAAAAACAGCTCTTTTTGGAGATAGATTTCTAGCCAATTGGCTTTTTCCAATGCATAAGGCTTTCTAGTCAGAAATTTACCAATACATTCAAAGTATGTTTACATGGCAGCTGGACATTTGTTTGCATCAGATTTCCTATCTCTTTCAGGCAAAAGTTTTTTGTCAGACCACTTCTAGCTGGTTTTTTTGTTACTTACCGCCCGATATGTCAGCCAACATACTTCGCAGGGCTGTGACAGCTCGAGCTCGATCATTGTTTACATCAGGGCACTGTGACGAGAAGTTCGTCATTTTTGGGTTAAATTAAAAACATTTTTTGAGGTTAAATTTTGCCTCAAACTTCCCTGCGTGCCCCAAAAACTATCCGGCCAAAAACTTTCGACAGGACCCCGATGCTGAACGTGTTACACCCCGGCGCAGTTCCGGAACGATCTCCGGCTCGTGTATAATATTTCGGTGTAGGATATTTATTTTACGATTTTTGATTACAATATCCTCGTTCCTCCCCAAGAGGGGAGGGGGAGGCAAAACTCCACGTGTGCTTTCCTGAAAGGAGGTCGTATCACCTCCGTTCGGGGACCTTCTCCGGACGGGCGTAACAAGTACCCGGGATGCTGTGTACTATACCGACGTGGCGTGAAATGTTTATGGAGCCACTCTTTTTATGAACTCCGGGTTTGAGGGGGAGGAGGAGAGAAAATGGCCAGGTGTGGTCCCACTCTCGATAGTGGCTAGTTATTGTGTTTACCGGGAAGAACCGGGAGTAATCTAACCGGACGCCGCGCATTTTATGGTCACACTTTTTACAATCTTCGAGTTTATTTGAAGGTGGGAAGTCCGTAAATTTTAAAAGCTTTTGTTGTGAAAACACAAATTATTGAGCGGTCGTTAAAATGCGCGATGGCTGGTCGTTAAGCGCAGCGATAATGGCGAGCGTAACGCCTGAGGCGTTACGACGCTGTGGGTTTGACAGATGGGAGTTACGGTTGACAGAATTTGACAGATATTAACAGCAATCGTTTGTTTATTTAACACCCCACCACATCAATCACCGAATAATGCAGAATAAATATGCTCAATCTCCCGGTGGCAGATTGCATCCATCGCCGGAACCATCTCGCAAAACGTCACTCCGCCAAGTGAAACCCTTCAATCTCGTTCGGTCTCGATGGAATGTCGCGCTCAGAGTGTTGGGTAAACAGCTTTCCATCGCACCCCTGAAAAGCAAAAGAAAGAATCGCACAGAAAAGGGGTTATTCAGAGCAGTAATTCCCGACCTCGGAACCTCGCTATTTGCGTGGTTAAATCTGCACCTCCTCTAAACTCCGAACTCTCTTCCGGATGCCCCCTTGAAGCAAGAAAAGGTGGAAATCACAACAATCGAATCCGCTCAAGAGGAGAGCTCTCGCCGCCCTGAATGGAATAATAAATGTTTGTCAGTGGGAAAAGAGTGTGCAAGCAAAGCTTGCTTGGATGCTGCTGCTGCTTCCGCAGCAGTGTTTTGGGGTTAGAATCGAGCTGTCAATTTCAGCGCGCGTCTTGTTTTCAATTCTGTTTTCTCGTCCTCCTCCTCCTCCGGCATTTCTCGATTTCAATCGACACAGACACTTTTTTACATGTTGACTTCTTCAGTTCCGGACGAAAAATACGCGTCGACGGAGCGTTTCCCGACGAAGTCGGGCGAGGGGCCAATATTGACAGAGTGTGGCATCCTGCTCCACCTCCTCCTTTTGACGTTGATTTGTGTGCACTTTTGATCCATTGGTTTTGGAATCCTCTTCTCGGCTACCACTCTTCCGGCACCGGTTTCGAAGCGATCTCTGGAAATGTGATTTGGAAAACTGTGAAATCGATGCACTTCAAACGAAGGTTGTTTTTCTTTCGCTGCGACTTTCGGAGCGAATCTAATAGTGCTTGACGCTCTGACACGAACTCTTGCGAAGAATGCTGGGAACACTGAACCGGCGAGGGTTTGTAAATATCAACAACGTGAGAGAGAGTGGTGACAGACGACTGGCGGGAAGAGTGACGGATGAGGGGAGAGCTGTCAAAATCAATCTGCTGTTTAATGTGATTTGTACACGCTGATTCAAAATAACTCATTTCTGAGTTATATCAACTAAGATTTATCAGGAACTGTCTCTTCCCAGGAATTAGTTTTTTTTTCAATTCAATTTATTTTATTAGTAAATAATCAATTAACCATTCCGTATTTCTTATAACTTAATAGAGTTTTGGAGTTCCTTTCAACTATGACTTGAACTATAATTCATTTTGATGTAATTGGATATTCTAACAATGGATTTGGCAAGAGAGAAGGAAAAATTAAAAAAAAACCTTCTAGATTGAAATTAGTTTTTAAACCCTTTAAAAGCTAATTTCTTGGCAGAACCAGTTTCTGAAAAATCTCAGTTATTTTGAACATAAGATTAATTTTGACAGCTCTCCCTCCATCCGTGTTAATTGCTTATGTAAACAACTAGTCTCGGGATAGTTTTCAAAAGGACGCAATAGCCTATTTCAAGCAAAACAATGTCGATGAGTCAATGTGGATTTGTCAACAACAGGCTGTCCTACTCACGTCAGTTAATGTTTACAGTTGGAATGAGCAGGATAAACTGTTGTTTACAAATCCACATTATTGGATCATTTACTTAAAGCAATTCTCTGAGATTTCGGTCATTCGATTTTTTTGTAGTTTTTAATCCGACTGAGATTTTTTTGGTGCCTTCGATATGCCCAAAGAAGCAATTTCGCATCATTTGTTTGTCCGTATAATTTTCCTTACAAATTTGGGAGCTGTCCATACAAAAATGATAAATAAAAATTAAAAAATCTGTATCTTTTGAAGGAGTTTTCTGATCGATTTAGTGTCTTCGGCAAAGTTGTAGGTATGGATAAGGACTACACTGAAAAAAAAAATGATACATGGTAAAAAAAATGATGGCGATTTTGAATTTCACTTTTTGTTACTTATACTTGATTTGCTTTAAAACACTATTTTTATTTTTTTTTATTATTGATATGTTTTAGAGGACATCAAATGTCAACTTTTCAGAAATTTCCAGAATGTGCAAAAAAAAGTTTTTGAATCAATATACTGATTTAAAAAAATCGAAATAATGGTCGCAAAAATTTTTCAACTTCATTTTTCGATGAAAATCAAATTAGCAATCACAAAGTACTTTAGTGAAATTTCGATAAAGTGCACCGTTTTCAAGTTAAGGCCATTTTTATTTATTTTTTTGGAAAAAAGTCGCAGTTTTTAATTTTTTTTTTAAATTAGTGCACATGTTTGCCTACTTTGAGAAAAAAAATATTTTTGAAAAGCTGAGAAAATTCTCAACATTTTGCTTTTTAAAACTTTGTTGATACGTCCCGTTGCTGAGGTATTGCCATGCAAAGATTTAAAAACAGGAAAATTGATGTTTTCTAAGTCTTACCCAAACAACCCACTATTTTCTTTTGTCGCTGCAACTAATGGTCCGATTTTCAGTGTTAAAATATGATCTTTTCGAACACAATATTTTTTTAAAATTTTGAATTTAGACTAACGCTCTTTTGAAATGTTGATCTTGACTTTTTTTTTCAAATTACTGATTTCGAAGAGATCGGAAAATTTCACGATTTAACATTGGAAATCGAAGCATTAGTTGCTGAGATATCGACTTTAGGTGGCTATATCTTGAAAACGGGGGTCCTTATAAAAAAAATCTAAAAAAAATTGGTAATTTTTTGCATGTTATTTCGACTTTTCCAAAAATATATTTTTTTAAATATTCATAATTCGGCGGCATATTTTTTGACCCTACTTCTCTATGGCTTAAAAGTTGCGAGTTTTTGTCGCCTAAAACATATCAAAAATCTCGAAAATAAAAAAAAAACTTATTTTGGAAAATTTAGTTTTTGTGGAAAAAAGTTAACTAAAAATCTGCTAATATTTTTTTCCACGTACCTATTTTTTTCTCAATAGTCCTCAAAAAAACCTCCAACTTTGCCGAAGACACCGAATTGATCAGAAAATTCACTCAAAAGTTACATATGTTTTAATATTTACATACCATTTTTGTATCGACAGCTGCCACAAAATAGCATTTTTGGTCATAGGGAAGGTTCCCACAAAGTTTAGGCCAAATAAAAAAAATAAAAATAGTCGAAATCGCCCGATTTTGTAGAAAATTGGTCATTTGCGTACCTGACTATGTGAAATCTAAATAATAAAAAAATCTTAAATTTAGGATTTTTTCGAAAAGTTGGAAGGATTGATGATCTGGCAACACTGTTGTAAGATATCGCAACATAAGTAGAATTTTCAAATGTTATTAAGCCCAGATGCTGTAAATTTGGGGGAAAATGACTTGAAAGACCTTCTCGATAAGTCATGAATTTGGTAGGCTGGCAACACTGCCTTCATTTAAAATGGGCTCATGTGGCCATTTATTCTAAATACTATAGATTTTCACTTAATTAGATTTTTTAATATCCAACTCTCAAACTGTCACAAGTTCTAAAATTATCACAAAATGCCGTATTCGAAAATACTTAAATTTTCATAATTTGTTTAATAGTCATGATTTACAAAGAAAAATGTTGATGTATATAGTTAGTTTATTCTCACGATTTCACGGAACTCGTGAAATCCATGAAATTTGATACTTAACGTTATTTTTTTATTCAGTACATTGTATTAGTTACATTTTTTCAATACTTTAAACATAAAGTTACTAAATATTTATTTTTTATCAAAATTTTGTTTAGGTTTTTTCTTGCTTCTTGAATAAGTCAATTTTTTTAAATAAATCTGTAAGTAAAAAAAACATTTCTAGAGCTTTTTTTAAGGTCCAATAAAACCTGCTCGGCTCCAAATATAAACCAAATTTTCAGTTTTTTTGCTTTTTGGGCTCCCCGGACTCAAGGTGGTTTCAAAAAAGCATAAGACTGGAAATTTGGTTTATTGGACCTTTTAAAAAAACCTCCAGATTTTTAAGGTTGAAGAAAACGAAACAAATGTGATCTGGCAACCCTGTCTAAAGTTATGACCTTTTAAGTGATATTTATGAACTAGTTTTAAGCAAACCCATCGTTGGTTAGATAATCGAAAGACCTTAATGAACAATGATTTTTTATTATTATTATTGAGCAATTCTAGCCCAAAACAGGAATTCTCATTATTGAAAACAGAATATTTTTTCAGTGGATGGTAGTAACCTGGATAGTAAATTAGCTTAAATCTTTATAATAACGAGTTATTTCGAAAAGTGGTCAAACACAATCTTATGGGAAATTGGACTAGCTTTCCGGTAAAAATATTAACGAGACTGAAAAATCAAGTTTGTCGTATAGAAATTGTCAAAAACCATTAAAAAAAAACATTTTTTTCAACATATTTATTTTTAATACCGCCGTAACTTTACAAGATTTTTATGTAAAAATTGTCTGGAGAATTGAATCCCGTATTCAGACGTTTAGAGCACTTTTCAAAATAACAGTTTTAGTAAATGATTTTTGTATTTTTTTTGGTTAAGTTGCTCCATCCTGCATTTTTCGTGAGTCTTTTTGTATCATCTTGAGCTATTTTCACAAAAATTTTGAACGAGAAAAATCGTGGGCTCCCCCTCAAACTTGACTATTAAACTTAAAAGTCAGAAAATCTCATAGATGTGGCGTGTTTTTTTCTTTCAGTGTTTTTTATCCAGAAAGCCCGTAATTTTTATTTTATTTTTTAAATTCAAACAATATGGCTTTCTACTCTGAAATTTGCCAACACATGCAAAGTATGTTTACATGGCAGCTGGACGTTTGTGTGCATCAGATTTCCTATCTGTTTCTAGCAAAAGTTTTTTAACAGGCGACTTCTAGCTGATTTTTTTTGACTGACCGCCCGATAAATCAGCCAACATACTTCGCAGGGCTGTGACAGCTCGACCTCGATCATTGTTTGCATCAGGACACTGCGACGAGAAGTTCGTCATTTTTGGGTTGAATTATATTTTTTTTTTCACTGGGCCGAGAAAGCCTTATTAGGGTAAAATGCACAGCCAAAACCCAATGCCAATTTCAATTGCTTTTGAAAAAACGATATTTTTTATATTTAAAGAATAATTGATGTCAACTTTTGTTTGAATTTCTGAATGTTTTCAAATTGAGTTTATCATCTTAGCGAAGCAAGAAAAAAACAGCAAAAGAAAAACACATAAAACCCTTTGCAATTCAGTTTCAATTCAAAACTTCTCAAAAAAAATCTCCACCAAATTGCGAATTCATGAGCAGTAATCAAAAACGAGACAATTTGTCAAAAGCCTTTCCGCCAAGAAGTGTATGTGTGTGTGAACGCTGCACACTTTCACAAATCCATCGAAGGAAAACGAGAAAAAATCCCGTTGATTGAAATCGCACCAGAAGCTCCCCAAATACGGCAAAGTAAGGAGATTCCGCTGCCGAAAAGGTGGCGCCCAGAAGCCATCTGGCGCCCAAATCTCGCGCCAAAAAGGAGAAGCGCTTCCGGCGTGCACGAAAAAGCTAGACACGGGAATTATTCATTGAAAAATTTATCGCCGTTTCTTTTGCAGTGGGGCCGCCGCCGCAATATTGGCACAGGACTTTGAAGAAGTGCAACGGGAATGGTTGGCCAGCTTTTTTTTTTGGCAGGTGTGGCGAGAAATTTGAATCTCTTCTTGAAATTGATGAAAACAGGATTTGAAGCCAGCTTAGCGCTGGCAACACTGGCGTTCGTTAAGTTACTTTGAATTGCTTTTCTCGGCCAGAATAAAGGAGGAGGAAGTTTCAAGGTGAGGGTGGGATTACAAGCTGCCTCCCTTCAGGAACCCCTTGAATATATCAACAACATATATGGAGATTGTGGTTTCGAGTGGCAAATCCTTCGGACAGTCCACTTGGAAAACTTTTCCAACGCCCGCCCACACAATGGGAAACGTTCGCCTATTGTGTTCGAACAAAAGAGAGAGGGGGGATGGGAATGGCACTGTTGCCAGAGAGTGCCAATTTTGGGTTACCAACTCAATGCAGTAGCAGCAGCAGCGATGATGATGATGGTGGGTGTCGGTTTCAAGGATATCATCACCGATGATTATCTTTCCACGTCATTGATTCTGATGCAAGTTTAAAGTTTCGGTGCCCGGAATTGCTTCCGGATGGCCATTTTTGGAGGTAAGCTCTTTTTGCTGGTAATGTTCCGGACTCGTTACATGGATGATTCAACAGCTTGTCCGGTTAAATTTGATTTTATTGGGGAAAGTTATGTGGAATCGCCATCTGGCAGCACTGTTACAATTAATTTTTTCAATGATGATGAATAAAATCAAATTTTTGGCAGCGCTGCTAAATAAATATTTTGTTTAAGCTTTATTTTTTTTACCTGAAAACTACACAAGGTTGTGTAAAAAAGGTGGGAACTGAAATTTTTAAATCTGACAGCAAAGCCACTTTTTCAATGTGATGATAAATTTAAAAGGAATTGGCAACACTGCCTCAATAATGCCAATTTTCAAATATTTCAGCATTATATTCTCCCACTTTTTTCTATTGATTTTTGTGGAATTGCATTTTGGCAACACTGCAACTTTTTCCACTCAGCTCAGCCAGTTTGAGATCATCAACATGACATTAGCAGATTCCTCTTCCTAAAAAGATGACTAGTGATTGAAAAGACTTTATCACTATTGTTAGATTTGTCTAGAGTATTTTTTTGTTGAATCTGGCAACACTGCAACTTCTTAAGTGATGATAAATTAAATAATTTCTTGCAGCATTTCTATACTGAGCTTAACTTTTTACCATCCATTTTTTTCACTATTCTTTTTATGTTTTTCTTCATTAAATTTTGGTATTTTTATATAAATTTATCTTGAATAGTTTTTGTTTTATATTTAGGCATGTATCACAATCTGTAACCAAATTTTTATTGCTGTTTTGAATATTTGTTTTTGAAATTTGCTGCTTTTTTTGCTTTTTACACATTTTTTCATAAATTTGAACTAATAATTCAACTTAAAAATAACAGCATATTTTGACATAAAATGATGGGACATTAGTAAGAACACAAGATTATAGAACAAAGGTGGGAACAGTTAAAAAATAAACAATTATATTTTTGGATTGATATAATTCGCAAAATTTTCTTGACTACAACTTTTCTATTTTTAACGATGGTACATGAAATGTTATTTGACAGCACTTCTAACAAATGTCAACTTTAAAGAAAAATAACACTAAAATACCAGATTTTTAAATATTTTTCTGAGATTTTATGCAGAAAAACTCTGGAAAAAACTGAAAACAATGAGTGATGGTAAATGAAATGATTTCTGGCAGCACTACTCAAAATTGTCATTTTTATAATCATTCTGCCATTGATTTCATCGTTTTTTTTTCTGCGAGTTTGAGATTTCGACTACAGACAATGTCACTTAAAGGACAAGATTGTGTAACAAAGGTGGGAACAGACAGCATTGCTAATAACTCTCAACTTTCAAATACACACTGTTTAAATTGTGAATTTCTGTAAAGAATTTTGTTTCATGACAAAAAGGGACAGGATTTAACAACAAAGGTGGGAATTTACAAATTAAAAAAAAGTATTTTTAATTTAACACTAATGGGAAATATTTACTGAAGTGCAACTTGGCAACACTGCATCTTTTCAAGGTAATGAATGATGATTTTTTTTTTCTAGCAACACTGCTCCTGCATGTCATTTTTCAAATTGTTTCAAATTGGTGATTATTTTCCAAGGGATGATAAATGAAACGATTTCTGGCAGCACTGCTCACTGCTGACAACTTTAAATTTATTTTTCATTATATAATGTAGACGCATTAGTTTTGTTTTTTCTTCAGATTTCGACCTAAACCAATGTCATTGAAAAGACAAGCTTATGTTGCTGTTTTGAATATTTGTTTTTGAAATTTGCTGCTTTTTTTGCTTTTTACACATTTTTTCATAAATTTGAACTAATAATTCAACTTAAAAATAACAGCATATTTTGACATAAAATGATGGGACATTAGTAAGAACACAAGATTATAGAACAAAGGTGGGAACAGTTAAAAAATAAACAATTATATTTTTGGATTGATATAATTCGCAAAATTTTCTTGACTACAACTTTTCTATTTTTAACGATGGTACATGAAATGTTATTTGACAGCACTTCTAACAAATGTCAACTTTAAAGAAAAATAACACTAAAATACCAGATTTTTAAATATTTTTCTGAGATTTTATGCAGAAAAACTCTGGAAAAAACTGAAAACAATGAGTGATGGTAAATGAAATGATTTCTGGCAGCACTACTCAAAATTGTCATTTTTATAATCATTCTGCCATTGATTTCATCGTTTTTTTCTGCGAGTTTGAGATTTCGACTACAGACAATGTCACTTAAAGGACAAGATTGTGTAACAAAGGTGGGAACAGACAGCATTGCTAATAACTCTCAACTTTCAAATACACACTGTTTAAATTGTGAATTTCTGTAAAGAATTTTGTTTCATGACAAAAAGGGACAGGATTTAACAACAAAGGTGGGAATTTACAAATTAAAAAAAGTATTTTTAATTTAACACTAATGGGAAATATTTACTGAAGTGCAACTTGGCAACACTGCATCTTTTCAAGGTAATGAATGATGATTTTTTTTCTAGCAACACTGCTCCTGCATGTCATTTTTCAAATTGTTTCAAATTGGTGATTATTTTCCAAGGGATGATAAATGAAACGATTTCTGGCAGCACTGCTCACTGCTGACAACTTTAAATTTATTTTTCATTATATAATGTAGACGCATTAGTTTTGTTTTTTCTTCAGATTTCGACCTAAACCAATGTCATTGAAAAGACAAGCTTATGTAACAAAAGTAGGAATAGATAATTCACAATATCTTGGCATTTCATTCCCAAACCAGTTTTTTTGACAGGAATGATGGTATCAACCAAGGTTGTTAACGTTGTTAATAAATTTCTAAAATTGACTAAAATCAACCAAATTATGTTGAATTTACAAGCTTCTTCTTAGTAGATTTTTTTGATGATATGGTAAGTTTCAAAGTATAAATACTAAAACAAATCACAATATACCTTTTTTTAAGTACTATTATTTTATAATTTACAATATGGGTATCAAACGATTCGAAATTTTGCATGTATTTTAACTGTGTTAGGTTTTTTTTAATAAAAAAGCAGGTAAAATTTCACTTCGTTTGATACCCATATTGCAAATCATAAAAATTTGAGTACTTTCAAAACATACGGTATTTTGTGAAAATTTGAGTATTTCATTAAAAACACTCAAAAACAGTTCAAATGCATGCATAATTTCGAATCGTTTGATACCCATACTGTGAATTCTAAAAAATTGAGTATTTTCGAGAAAATACGGTATTTTGTGCAAATATGAGTATTTCATTCAAAAAACTTTAAAACAGTGAATATGCATGCAAAATTTTGAATCATTTGATACCCAAATTGTACATCATTAAAATTTGAGTTCTTTCAAAAAACACGGTATTTTGTGATTTTTTTTATATTTATACTTCAAAACATACCATATTATCAATAAAAATATTTACTAAGAGGGAGCTTGAAAATTCAACATAATTTGGTTGGTCGTCCGTTGAATAACGATAACGATACCGATAGATTATCGTTATCGTTCCGATGATAACGATCTGTGTGGTGCGAGCTTTGTCACCGTTTTCACACCAGCTCAAACTGTCAAAATTGCACCAGCGTTTCAAGGCTTTAAACGCTCATGGTATGGCAGATTTTCAAACCAGATTTATTTTTTCAAAGTTTTTTTTAATTTTATTAGCTTTTAAGGCTTCTAATGAGTTGATGAATTCTAATCCGATCAAAGAAATTGTTTGAAAAAATCGTTTACAATTTCAATAATGTTTAGCCTTTTGTAATTTGTGAATCAAATCTGGATTTGTTTCAAATTCTTGATGGCTGCGATCTGCGTTAAACGTGGTTTTAATTTTGCGAAATTCATTCAGTTGGTGGAGCAAAAGAACAACTGTGTGAAAGCATTTGAATATGATCATAAATAAGTTCATAGTGAATAAATTCAGCCCTTTTAAAAAACATTGTAAAACAAGTTTGATAAAATTTACATGATATCATTTAATATCTGGCATACCATAATTTTCTATGAACCTTGACCATAACTGACAGCTCGCACGACCTAGATAACGATAACCATTATCGTTATCGTTAGACGATAATTCTATCGATTAAAACCTTGGTATCAACGAAAATTTAGATTATATCATCCCCACCACACTTTTTAAAAGAATGAAAAATGACATGATTTCTGGCAGCACTGGTCACAACTTTCCATTTTTAAAATATTCGGTAAATTTTTACAAAATTTTGTGGACATCTTAATTTATAATTTTGCAAAAAAGGGACAGGATTGAAAGACAAAGGTGGAAATTAAGACAAAAAAAAAACCTTGACTTTTGATTTAATATTTTTGAGAAATGTTTCTTGAACTGCAAGGTGGCAACACTGATTTGTTCAAATGATTAGAAATGAAATTTCTAGCAACACTGCTCCCAATTGAAATCTTTCGAATTATTCTAGATCATATTATATTACGTTTATTTTTAAATTTTAATTTGATTTTGTTGGTGAAATAATACTAGAATTGCGATCTGGGAGCACTGACATAAGTTTTGAATTAATTATGTGTGGCAGCACTGCTCATCAATGTTCACTTTCAAACGATTCTGCATCATATTTCTTCAATGGTTCCTTTTTTTCTGCCAACTTGAAATTTGGGCTTAGACAATGTCACTTTAGGGCAAGATTGCTAACAAAGCTGGGAATAGAATTTAAAGAAACGATAGCCAATATTGCAAATTGGAGGCGTCATGTATTTTATTTTGGAAGATGATAAATTATAAAAAAGGTTATTGGCAGCCTGGTAATAATATAAGCTTTGATATTATTCATCGATAAGTTTTGAAAACAGGAGATTTCAGCTATAGACAATGTCACTGAAGGAAAAAATCTAAATAAGGGTGGGAATGGATTGAAAATCATTAATACTTTGAATTAATTTTATTTGAAAAATATTTTGTGAATTGCAAGCTGGTATTTCTGAAACAATATCTGGCAGCACTGCTCACAAATTTCAGTTTTCAATTTATCCTGCATCATAATTCTTTTTTTCGTTTTGTTCTATGAACTTAAGTCGAAATCTGAGCTTCTAAATGACACTAAGACACATGATTATGTAACAAAGGTGACAGCCTACAAAAAAATTATTTGATTTGTGGTGCTAATTTAAAAGGGAAATGTAATTTGACCACACTACCAAATTTAAGTATTTATTTTCGATAAGTGAAATGGTTGTTGGCAGCACTGCTCACAAATGTCAATAACACTAAGAGACAAGATTATCTAACAAAGGTGGAAATAGTGCTTAAAAAATATATTATTAGAATTCATTTTGCAATTTTTTGTTGGAAATGTTTTCTAAGAACATTGCCAAACTAATGTTTTGATAAACTAAATGGTTTTTGGCAGCACTGCTCACAAATGTCAAATGTGTTGTATCAAAGGTGGGAGTAGTTTTAAAAACCTTGAAATTTTGCTTTCCAAAACCAAAGTGATGGCACCAAGTGACTCCTACATTACATCACCCCTAAAAAAGGAAAACATTTCCAACTTTAAAGATTCTCTCAAAAACTGCAAAACAAGAAAGAAAAAAAAAACTTTCACAACTGCAATCAAAGCAGGAAAACCTTCAACTTTTCCTTCCAAGCAAAGAGTTTTACCGAATCCGGAGGCAAGTCAGTCCAAGAAAAAGGGGGTGAATTACTTGTGGAAATGTCTTCCACCCCTCTGGCATGACACATGCAAGAACCCTGGGAAGAAACTGTAACCTGGATCGATTGACCGCACCGGACTTCAACAACACTTGAGTGAGCACCGAGAACCGCAAGAGTGTTTACGCCCTGAGGTTTTCAAGCTTGGAATAATGTTGGGTTAGGGGGAATCGATTGTTTACTTTTTCCTTTTTCAAGGTGGTTTAACTTTAAAGGTGTTCCAAGTAACTCGATTGATAGATAATTCTGAGCTGTCAAAAAACTAGTAATCTGGCAACACTGCTGCCAGTTTAACCCAGCTAAACACAACTGTGTTTTGTTTATATGTGAATCCCAAATTTGCTCATCACAATTCTACTCAATTTTGAGTAGTCACGAGAAGACTCACCCAGCATCAAAACATAACCTAGCACAAATTCTTGTAAACCACCTAACCTCAAACAGCTTGCGCGGTGAAACCACTTTCGGTGGTGCTGGCAACTCCACCGCCGAGGAAGAATTAGCCAATTAAAGTCGGAATGTGGCCACAGGAGCTCCTTGCTTGAGTGCCAGAGACTCTTGCGGCAAAGTGGTTTCTAAACGTTTAACGCTTCGTAGAGCGAGGGGTAGGACACTTGTGTCAAAATTTCAAAAAAATAGTTGATTTTGAAAAACAATTTTGAAATTTTGCTTGCTTTCTACTAGTAAAAATATTGAAATTTCAAATTTTAAACATTTTTTAATTTTATAAAATTGAAACAACTGTCCTACCCCTCGTCACCAAATTTGAAGACGCGCGAAATTAGCGACCCGAATAATCAAGGTTGCCATGGTCATGTTGGCAGTTGTTGTTGTTTGCACTGTAACAGCTGGACTGCTTTGGGGGGTGACAAAGCCTCTGGAGCAAGCTTCCGGTGCGACCCAATTTTAGGGGGCGAAATTTATTTTGTTTGTAACAAGCGACTTGGGTGATAATTGTTTGCAAAACCAGCGGCAGTGTTGCCAGCTGGTGGTCCAAAAATTACTTTTCAAGTGCTTAACATTAAGCGAGTGTGTATTTGGAGTTTGACAGCTCTTTGTTTACGCGCAGAAAAAGGATCACAAAAAAACATTGTTTTTTTCATTAAATTGATTCTTTTCACATTTTTTTGCACCGGGCTTAGAAAACCTGTACCGAACGGCTTGTCAAAAAAATACACCTCAAACAAAAAACAAACAGTGCACCCAGAAAATCAACTAAACGATGTAAATTAGCCACTCGCATACAGATGTATGCAAAACAGTGTTGAGCGCTCGCGTCACAGTGCAAATAAAATGCATGCAATTAGCAAACACACACACTAACACAGCTCAGCGAGCATATGTTTTGGCTGCCGCTGCCGTGTTGCCAAACTGCAAATTGGCACCAATGATGTAGATGAAGCGATTCTTTTTTCTTCTTCTGTCATTTCACACGCTTAAAAGCGCTTAGAAGTGATGTGTTTTTTTCCTCCCAGCCGTATTTTTTTCACCGGGGTTGTTCCGCGCTGCACGTGTTTTTTTGCTGTTGTTACTCACACGTGTTTTTGTCACGCTGTAGGTGTGTGTTTGTGTTCTCCCCCAGAATAAATATGGTGCATTCGAGCGCGCAAAACCCATACTGGGCTCCTCTCAATTAAGAATGCAAAATATTTTTCCAAATGTGTTTAGCGAATGTTGTCGCCTCGGCTGCCGCCGGAACCGGAAAACCCTGAGGCCAACCCTCCTTCCCCTTGTTCGTTCATTTGTGTTCATGAATTCATCGTGAAGGCACGGCAAAATTGCTAGTTGGTTGGTTCGTTACGAAAATTTATTCTACACTCCACGCCACGCCACACGCCAAACTTTATTCCGTTCCCGGGGCCTTTTTTGTCCCCGCGCTAACTATAGTATTTTCACCCATGGTTTGATTAGTTTTTATTCTCCGCTCCGAAAGCGTTTACTTTGGGTCCAGCTTGGTTTTTTTTTTTTTCAAGAGCACTCTGTACATGTGTTTTCCGATTCGTAACTGCCCCGAGAGTGTGTGCGGGTTTGTTTTAGCCTTCAGGGTTTTTACACAATTGTGCAGAGAGGAGAATTTTGTAAATTTAATTCACGCCCCATTGAAAAACCCCCGTCCTGGGGAAAAAGTTTTTCCTTTTTCCGAACGGAGCGGGAAAGTTTTATTTGATTGCCGGGTCGGAATAAAATGGAATATGTTTGGCTTGCCAAAGGGGGGAAGGAAGTTAATTTAAGCGTGTAATGATAGTGGTTTGTCGAATTTGGTCCTTTTTTTGCTAGAAAAACTTATAAAACTATCAAAACTGTGAAACTGGCAGCACTGGAGATTCGTTAAAAACATTAAAATGACAACTCTTATTTGGTATGAAATGTTACTCAATTTTGGGTAAACTCAAATTATGAGTAAGTTCAGTTGACCTGGTACTCAGCTGTCAATCTGAAATAAGCCAATTTGTTTACACTAAGCTACTGGTGGTTTGACAGTTACTAAATGTGATAAACTGACGTCTGTCACTCGCACACTTGTAAATCATATGATTTTGAAAATATTTCTCAAATTTTAGTATTTTTGCCTTCCTCACTGAGGTAAGGCTATAATCCTGCTCTAAAAATGAACTTTTTATTAAAAGCTCGAAGACCCACCTTCATATATACATATCGACTCAGAATCGAAAACTGAACAAATGTCTGTGTGTGTGTGTGTATGTGTGTGTGTGTATGTGTGTGTGTGTGTATGTGTGTGTGTGTGTATGTATGTATGTGTTCAAAAATCTTGCCAAGTTTTCTCAGCACTGGCTGAACCGATTTTGATCGAACCAGTTGCATTCGACTTGGTTTAGGGTCCCATACATCGCTATTGAATTGTTTGAAGTTTCGATAAGTAGTTCAAAAGTTATGTATAAAAATGTGTTTTCACATATATCCGGATCTCAATTATATGCATGTAAACGATGTCCGGAACCATCATCCGACCCATCGTTGGTTAGGTAATCAAGAGACCTTTCCAACGAGTCCTCAACATCGAAGATCTGGCAACCCTGTCTCGAGTGATGACCACTTAAGTGATATTTATGTACTTTTTTGAAGCCGGATCTCACTTAAATGCATGTAAACGATGTCCGGATCCATCATCCGACTCATCGTTGGTTAGATAATCGAAAGACCTTTCCAACGAGTCCACAACAATGAAGATCTGGCAACCCTGTCTCGAGTTTTGACCACTTAAGTGATATTTATGTACTTTTTTGAAGCCGGATCTCACTTAAATGTATGTAAACGATGTCCGGAACCATCATCCGACCCATCGTTGGTTAGGTAATCAAGAGACCTTTCCAACGAGTCCACATAATTGAAAATCTGGCAACCCTGTCTCGAGTTATGATCACTTAAGTGATATTTATGTACTTTTTTGAAGCCGGATCTCACTTAAATGTATGTAAACGATTTCCGGAACCATCATCCGACCTATCGTTGGTTAGGTAATCAAGAGACCTTTCCAACGAGTCCAAAACATTGAAGATCTGGCAACCCTGTCTCGAGATATGGCCACTTAAGTGATATTGGTGTACTTTTTGAAAGCCGGATCTCACTTAAATGTATGTAAACGATGTCCGGAACCATCATCCGACCCATCGTTGGTTAGGTAATCAAGAGACCTTTCTAACGAGTTCACATAATTGAAAATGTGGTAACCCTGTCTCGAGTTATGACCACTTAAGTGATATTTATGTACTTTTTTGAAGCCAGATCTCACTTAAATGTATGTAAACGATTTCCGGAACCATCATCCGACCTATCGTTGGTTAGGTAATCAAGAGACCTTTCCAACGAGTCCTCAACATCGAAGATCTGGCAACCCTGTCTTGAGTTATGATCACTTAAGTGATATTTATGTACTTTTTTGAAGCCGGATCTCACTTAAATGTATGTAAACGATGTCCGGAACCATCATCCGACCCATCGTTGGTTAGGTTATCAAGAGACCTTTCCAACGAGTCCACATTATTGAAAATCTGGCAACCCTGTCTCAAGTTATGACAACTTAAGTTATATCTGTGTACTTATTTTTCTGGACCTAAAAAATAGCTGAAATATGTGTCCAAACCACTCATATTACCCATTGTTGGTAAAAAGTTAGGAAGGCATCAACCACATAGGTGGATTAAGTTAGTTTTTTTTCTGAAATTGAGATAATCCTTGTGAACTTTTATTGTTATCACTCAAATTTGGGTGAATTCCTTTTAAATTTGGATAAATTTTCTAATAAAATTTTCTCGGTTAAATTTACACTTTTTGAGATTACTCTTTCTCAAGTTTGACTGTTTTTCTACCAAAGATGTCTTAATAAATTTAAAAAAAAAACACAAATTTACACTTAAAAACGGAATTCGTTTACGATTCGAATTGAATTCCGTTTCCAATTGAATTCTGTCAAATTTAGTTTAGATTCATCCAAAGTTTACTGGGATTTTGTTTTCTTAATTTCAGTTAATTTTCATGAATTTAGGCAAATTTTCAACTTTAAGTAAATGACTCATGACTGAGTAAACTTCTTTCAAATTTGGATCGACTTCACTCCAATGTGAGTGAATTTCCTAAAATTTTATAATCATCAATAAAATGTTTTTTTTTTATTTTTAGGTAAATTACTCAACTGAGTAAATTCCTAACAATTTTTGATAATTTTTTTCGAATTTGTGTGAATTCCTAATGTGGTTTAGATTTAGTTCTCCTAAATTCGAGTTAACCCTCTACAACCCAACCCCGCTTCTAGACGGGCTTCGATTCAAAAATCGCCAAAAATCAATTTTTCAACCGATTTTTGATCTATTAAAAGCCTTGGAAAGAAACTCTTGAAATGCTAGAAAATTTTAGGGTTGGAAGTTTAACTTGTTTAATGTGGCTTTGCCAATGTTTTTAAAAATTTAATTTTTATGGGTCAACTTTGGCAGTATTTTTTACTAAAATTTCCTATATGTTAAGTAAAAAGAAGTATGCCGTAATTTTTGTAGTGTCTTAAACTATGCCTTTACGCATTTTTTTCACAATTTAAATAATAATGGTGCCATTTTATAGCAGAAAATGTGAAAAACAAGCAAAAAAAAATAAAAAAGGGACTGTAACAACATGAAAACATTCGATAGGCAAAATATTATGATAGGAGGTGGTAGAATAGGCTAAATACTACCAAAAACAAACATAAACTAAACAAGATAAATGCAAAAATAATACTAAAAATGAAACAAGAAAAACATAAAACAAAAGAAGTTAAGTTTTTCGTAGAACACAAGTTGCTCAAAATCACCTTCTGAACTCGGGAAAAAATTAAAATTTGGAAAAAAAAATCGCTCAATTTTGAATAAGTTTCACCAAAACTGTTTTTGTGTACATTTACTCAACTGCGAACATTTATTTCAAATTTTGGTAAACTGCACTCAAAATTTAGAAAGTTCTTTAAAACGTTTAAGGTTAATTCGTCTCAATTCAAGTCAGTCTTTCTCAAATTTGGATAAGTTTCATCAAGATTGCTTTAGAAAAGAACAAACAAGTCAATATTTTTAAAATTTGGGTAAATTTTAATTAAATTTGAGCAAGGCCGTTGCAAATATTTTTTGAAGTTTATGCCCCTCGACTCTGATCAAAGTCGATGGGAGAAAATTAAAAATAAAAAAAAATGCAAAAAAAAAATGAAACTACAAGCCACAGTTTCAAAATTTGAATGGAAAATGTGTTTTAAAATGCATTACACATCTGTCCAGTTTTTGTGGTGATGCACATTGGAATTCCATAAAAGTTCCAAATAATTTTAAACGAGCCCAAATATGCTGAGTATGATTATCAATGCAGAATAGCGCATTTAAGATCGTTTTCAGTTGATTAGACATTTGAGAAAAATATTGTTTTGCCCCCTGAATTTTTGAACCATTTTTGAAGGGAGGGCGACATAAACTTTGAAAATATTTGCAATGGCCTAAATTACTAAAACTGTTTTGCAAGAGTCCACCAAAAAATATCTCTCAAATTTTAATGAATTTGAATGAATTTCACCAAAACAAAATTATAAGTAGATTTGTTTCATTGAGTAATGTTTTATCGAATTTAAGAAAATTTCTATTCAAATTTAAGGGATTCCTGAAAAATGTTTTAGGTGAATTCTTCAAACATTTTGTAAATCTTTCGCAAATTTCACAGAGTTTCACCAATATTGTTTTTGGGCAAATTTGCTCAAATAAGGATAAATTAATCTCAAACTTGTGTAAATTTCACGCAAATTTAAGTGAATTTCAAAATTTGTGTTAGTGTCGAGTATCGTGCAAGCAGTGGTGTTGGGAAGGTGGATTTTTGTGGTGTTCTCTTTGTGCTATGTTCGTGTTCATGTTCGAGTCATGCATGCAGTGGGGGGTCATTATGGTAATTGATATTATTGCGCGTCAGTATCGTGTACGCAGCAGGGCCAGGAAGATGGTTTTATGGTTGTGTTCGTTTTGTAATGTATTTGTATTAAAATCTAGCATGTCTTTTTGTGGTGATGGTATGGTTTTGGTGGTGGTGGTGGTGGTGTTAAAAAAAACAAACGTTCAATTTACTAACATTGAGTCCAAAACCTCCCTACAAACATCTATACCACTAGGTGACGTAGAGATCTCTGCGCATTCTAGATAGATGTTTACTAACATACCTTCCAATCCCCGAGGTTAGCAAGGTACCGGCCAGGAGCCCGTTATCTTACTGGATAGTATTACACGCTCATCTAAAGAGGAAAACATGGTATCTCCCGTGTTGGAATATTGTAACCGGATGAGAGTCTAGTGCTATCATACGTTTAATTACAGTTAAACAGCAAGATAAGCGTTGTGCAGCCATCCGGAATTGTGCGACCTTTATTGCTAATGCTAATGCTAATGCTAATGCTAATTTCAAAATTTGTGTTAGTGTCTTCTGAGTTTTGAGTAATTTTTCGGGGTAAATTGTTTCTTAGTTTGTATGACTTCCATAAACAGTGTTCTTATCGCAATTGTAAGTAAATTTTTCGCTAATTTAAGTTATTTTGTTTTAAATTTGAGTAAGTCTACTAATATTGAATTTAAATAAAGTTGTCCTAAAAATTGAAAAAAAAGATATTAATATTATCCAAAGTAATCTTTTGAAAATTCAAAAAATGTGGTAAAAAAAATGTTTTTTTTTTTTAAATAAATCTTACATAAACTCACTCAATTTAGGATATTTTATCTCAAAAACAGTGTTTTTAAGGGAATAATTAATTTTGAGTAAAATTATCTCATACTTCAGTCAATTTCTCTCAAATTTTAGTGAGTCCACTTTCAATGTTTTGGGTAAATTCACTTGATGAGTTTTACCAAAAAATTTATTGGCCAAATCCACTCAAATTACACAGTTAAAAAAAAAACATGGTTAAATTGTATCTGAGAATGAGTATATATTTTCTGTTAGAAAAACTGTAATATTTTTCCTCTTAGCTTATCATTCCTTTGTTATCATTAAGGAGGTAGTTTTAAATATTTCAAATTTACAGAATAATACTATGTAGGCTCTAATTTCGATGATTTTCACGCAAAATGTTTTTGAGTAAATTCACTCAAATTTTGGCAAATTTTACTCATATTTCAGTCAGTTTAAATGAAAGTGTAATGACAACTCTTTTTCTTTTAATGGATAAAAATTTCTTCCAAATTAGACTGAGTTCCATCCTTTAATTTCTTGGTTAACTAACTCATATTAAGATTAATTTCTCTCAAATGTTGATGAGTTTAACCCGACGTGTTATGCAAAAAAAAACAGCTTTTTGGGCACATTAACTTCAATTTTGATAAACTTTATCCAATTTTTTTAAAGTTAAGGCATATTTCGCATAAAATTTTTGGTGAATTTGATTTGAAATTTTTCGTCTAAATTTGATTTAGTTTCATAAACAATTTTCAAAATTAAATAAATTTCAAAATTTGAGTAAATTACTCTAAAATTTAATTTTTTTTTTTCTCCCAGATAGATTTTTCTCAAATTCTAGTATGTCCAATTTAAGTGGTTTCAGGTAAATTTTTATTATATTTATATAATTTTCTCTCAAATTTAGTTGAATGTCATCCAATGTGTTGTTTGGTAAATTCTCCTAAGTTTGGGTAATTGGGTCCAAAAATGAAGCTTAGATTGCTGATATTATTGTTTACAGCGATAAAGCTTATTTTTCAGAGTACAATGGCCCTTTGTACGACCACAAAGAGCTTAAAATGGATTTTTAAATCAATTTTGAAAAATTAGCCTCGCGGTCCTTCTTGACAGAAAAGCTCCTACTTGACAGCTTGTTCCAAGGGGACCATAGTTGATCCATCGAAAAAATGTTGTCTTGCCAAAAAAAAAATTGCATTAAAATGAATAAAAAGTGATCACAAATGGTTTTTAATCGTGTTTTTTACCGTTGTACATAAAAATTTACATATGGCTTTAGTACCCAATTTGGGTGAGCTTCACTTCTTGCTTTAGTAATTCAGCGAAAGTTGCACGGTTTTTGTTGTGTGTGCATAATCAATATTAGAACAAAACAGTGTAAATGGACCAATTTGTTTGTTTTTAAAACAAACCATGCATTCTTCTCAAGCTAAATGTTGACATTCACTAACGTGAGCAAGATGTACTGTTTGTTTATGAACAGCGCATTGACTGACAGCTGTCAAAAGCACCAATCCACGTGATCGGAAATCGTTGAGCCATGGGGTTGAAATGTATCCATCAGTTTGACAGCTTGTTTTGACGTTTGAATGAAATCGATTTAATTCAAACTGTACTGATATTCAACAACGAATAAGACATGAAAGACTAATTTAAATTGTTGTACAGATTTCATCTGTCAATTTTCTATATTACACGACTTTTTGAATTTGTCCATTTGATGAAGATGAATAGAAGAATTTAATACTGGAATCTCATTTCAAATCTTCACCAGCTACCTTTTCTGTAAATAAATCTCCTCCTTTCCAATGACATTCCTCCATTCAAATCCGAGCGCAGAAAACTTTAATTAATTGATGTAACAAAACACGCTCCTCTTTCATTTTCCAACGCCCTCTCGCTCGAGGGCGCGCGCGACAAAAGCTCGAAACTTTAAATGAAAGGTAAGCGCTGAAATTGACACCCTCTTTGCCATTTCCGGCCACACCTCTCTTTCATCCAAAGTGAGAGAGACAAACAAAAAAATCGGTTCCCAACGAGCGAAAAACTATTTTCAATTTTGTTTATTATTCCAAGTGTCGATTTTCGAGGAGGATGCGCCCCCTTGAACCTTTCCCACCGGAAGAGGGCGCTCTCTATTGACACCTCGGCAATTGAAAACAGGAAATTGATTAAAATAGTTAAGCTCTTTTTTGTTTTCGTTTTCTGATTCGATTTTCGAAAGTGTGGAGTTAAAAACGAGCGGGGCGTTACATTGAGGAAGCGGGGGGCGTAACGCTAATTTGACGTTTCTGGAAGCGCAAAAGGGCGTAACGCAAATTTTCACGTTTTATTGTTGCGGTCGCGGCCGTGAATGGCCAACTCCCCCCTCCCCTCCAATTTTGGGTACACAAATTAGTTCCAGCTGGATTGGCCCAGTTTTCGGTTTATCACACACCCGTGGCCAAGGTCCCGCCCGGGGCTACGCAGCTGTCAAAGTGACGTAACGGGGGAGGTGGTAGCCACTGAAGTGGCTTCCCTCACGGGCTTGTGGTTGCGAATTTTCATCGGCCATCACACACACTGCGTGTGTGTGGGAAGGTCCAATAACCAAGTGACCTCCCCCCCCCCTCCCTCTCGAACCCACCCTCGGTAACGCCACTGTGTGGCCACCGAGAGAGGCCATTGTGCGCCATTAGTTCTGATTTAAAGCAAATATGTACACATTTTTACAACCGACTGAGCAGCTCGGACTCCACGGTGGTATCAGTTTTCGATTAACTTGGCCACTTGGAACGATGAACGGTAAGAGAAGAGGAGCAGGGGGCTGGGGCTCCGCCCCGCGGAGGATTATCTCCGAAATCCACGTGGAGGCAATTGGCAACACACTCGGCGAGTGCAACTCGGTGTGAATGGTGCGGTTTTGTAACATGACGCGTCAATTTTCTGTGCTGCAAGCACGGAGGGAAATTTTGTTGGAAATTGAACTTTTGAAAGTGCTGAAAAACATAAAATAGGAAATTTCTTTCATTAGACAGTTTGCGAATTATAATTCTAGGATTTCTAATCTTCTTTCCAATTAAAAATAAATCCGGAATTTTTTGACGTGTAATTTGAAGTCATTTAGGTCATTTAGGTCATTTAGGTCATTTAGGTCATTTAGGTCATTTAGGTCATTTTTGTCATTTTTGTCACTTTGTTATTTTTGTCATTTTTGTCATTTTTGTCATTTTGGTCATTTTGGTCATTTTTGTCATTTTTGTCATTTTTGACTTCCTTTGACTTCTTTTGACTTTTTCTGACTTCTTTTGACGTCTTTTGATTTCTTTCGACTTCTTATGACTTCTTTTGACTTCTTTTGACTTCTTTTGACTTCTTTTGACTTCTTGTGACTTCTTTTGACTTTTTTGACTTTTTGACTTCTTTTGACTTTTTTTGACTTCTTTTGACTTCTTTTGACTTCTTCTGACTTCTTTTAACGTCTTTTGATTTCTTTCGACTTCTTTTCGACTTCTTTTGACTTCTTTTTACTTCTTTTTACTTCTTTTTACTTATTTTTACTTCTTTTTACTTCTTTTTACTTCTTTTTACTTCTTTTTACTTCTTTTTACTTCTTTTTACTTCTTTTTACTTCTTTGTACATCTTTTGACTTCTTTTGACATCTTTTGACTTCTTTTGACTTCTTGTGACTTCTTTTGACTTTTTTTGACTTCTTTTGACTTCTTTTGACTTCTTTTGACTTCTTTTGACTTCTTTTGACTTCTTTTGACTTCTTTTGACTTCTTTTGACTTCTTTTGACTTCTTTTGACTTCTTTTGACTTCTTTTGACTTCTTTTGACTTCTTTTGACTTCTTTTGACTTCTTTTGACTTCTTTTGACTTCTTTTGACTTCTTTTGACTGAAGCGTATTCGAGATCTTGACAAGAGTTGACATTAGCTAATTTTTTTGAAATGCTAAACATTGTTGGCAATTATTGCCATTAATTGACATTTTGCAGACATTTGTTGGCATTTTGAAATATTTGACATTTCTTGTCATTTTTGCCTTTTTTATATTTCTTGACGTTCTATTTAATTTAAAACACTGACTGTTTTAAATTTCTGATAATATCATTACTTTTTTATATTTTTTGACATTTCTCAACATTATTTGACATTCATTGACTTTTTAGAAAATTCTTGTCTTTACTTGACATTTCTTATTTTTTCTTGTCCTTTAATAATGTTTTAAAAATGACTTTTCAACATTTCTTGTAGTTGCTTGATTTTTCAAACATTTATTGACTTTTTCTACATTTCTTGTCATTTCTCGACACTCTGTTCGAGTGCATGGGGTGATTGGTCATTATAATTAAATAATGGCATCAGTAGTGCGGTGCTTGTGGGGACGCGCAGTCCTGTTTTTTTCGTGTTATTTTCCGTCTCTTTTGTGTCGCTATTTGTGTACATGGGGTGATTGGATTTCTTCTTCTTCTTTTTTCATTTATTTTTTGTTCGCGCGTTCGTTGGCCGATGAATTTTATTTTTGTTCTCTTTAGATAGTTTTCGATAGAAACGATCCGATTTTTGTTTTTGAGACAAGCAAGTCGTATTGCTGGATCAAGTCCTTTCCATATCATCGAGGATCGGAAGGCACGTCGACGAATATGTTTTAAGGCTTATGATATAAAATAATGTTAAAGAATGAAGCCCTTCCTACATCACCGTTGATCGGAAGGCACGCCGACGGGGAATTTCTGGAGAATCGCGGTCGAATGAATACTATATTTAAATCCCTAGATAGGTATCTTTCCGCAGCCGGCTGCCTAAGATTTTTAAAATTTCAACCGATAAACAAATTGCTCATGGTCGCATCACCTACCACAGTGAATCCTGACCTCATACCCATCTAACTAACCCCTCAAAACTCATGTGATACTTTGTCGGAGACGCAGTCGATTTGGCGGTCCCATCACTCAAGTATCGGACTAACATTCCCATCCATTTCCCCGTGTCTTGCACTGGTCGTGGCCGGCGTCGGTATTGATCAGCACGATAGGGACCTTTGAAAATTGCGAAGGGGTGATGATTGGTTCCTACTTTTCATCTGTGGTCCACGGAGCAATGTTTGGGGGTCCTGGTCAATAACGAAGTAGCAGCTACGGGTAGACACCAATGCTATGCTATGCTATGCTATTTCTTGTCATTTCTCGACACTTCTCGACATTTATTTGATTTTCTAGACATTTCTTGTCATTTCTTGACATTTTTGAGCATTTCTGGCAATTTCTTGACATTTCCTTATATTTCTTGACATTCCATGAAATAAAAAAAAAGACTTTTTCAAATTTCTAGTAATTTCTATACTTATAATGATATTTATTTCCATTTCTTGATATTTGTTAACATTATTTGACATTTTAAAATTGTCTTGTCATTACTGGACATTTATTTATTTGTCTTGACCTTTCATGAAAAAAATACTTTTCCTAATTTGTAGTTTTTTCTTGACTTTTTCTAGAAATACTTGACATTTTTTAACTTTTCTCGACATACTTCACATTTTCTGTAAATTCTTGACATTTCTCGAAATTATTTGATAATTATTGAAATTTTCAGACATTTCTTGTAATTTCTCGATTTTTCCGTATATTTCTTGACATTTTTAGTCTTTTCTTGTTTCTTGAAATTTCATGTTGTCTTGACTTTTACTGCCATTTTCTGAATTTGAATTTTATTTCATGTGTACCTTTTTTACATTTCTTAAAAAAAATTCTACTTTTCTGCTAATTTCTTGACTTTTAATAAAATAAAATGATATTTTTTACAATTCTGAACATTTCTCGTCAATTTTTTTGAAATTATTAAAATTTCCAGACAATTCTTTCAATTTATTGATTTTTTTCTTATAATTCTTTTACATTTTTTGTGTTTTTTTGTCATTTCTGTAGGTTTCTTGAAATTTCATGAAATTTGAAAACAATATTTTTTACATTTCCAGTTTTTTATTGACACTTTTTGACATTTTTAGACATTTCTAAAAAAATCTTGTAATTTATTGAAATTAATGTTAGACTTTTCTACATTTCTAGTAATTTCTAGACTTTTAGTACCATTTCTTGACTTTTTTTACAATTCTTGACATTCCTCGACATTATTTGACGTTTCTAAAAAAATCTTGTCATTTCTTGAAATTAATTAAATGACTTTTTTACATTTCTATTAATTTCTTGACTTTAATAAAATTTCTTGACATTTTTTTTACAATTCTTGACATTTCTCGACATTATTTGACAGTTTTGACATTTCGTTTCATTTCTTCACATTCTTGGCATTTATTGTCAATTATTGACATTTCTAGACATTTCATGAAATAAGATGAAATGACTTTTTTTACGTTTCTATTATTGTGGATTTAGCTCGTAGGTGGATTTTCTTGCATCTTCTCACGGTCATTGGAAACGGTCGTGAATAGACCTAGGGGTTCCCAGTTGGAGTGAAAAAAATCAATTTATAGAAAAATTATGGATTAAAATTTTGCTTTTTTCTCACTTCTCCGACATCCGGAATAATTGTTTGAACATGCTCGCAATTTTTTGATTCGGTCGGAAAAATATTATTTTTCTTGAAAAAACTTTCATTTTTAATCACATGATCACCCCTAATTCTGGCTCGATGCCGCCATCATGCGATCGCGTGCTCCGTTTGTTTGTCAACAAAGCTGCAGCTGGATGGTGAGACGAAGTGAGGGGGGAAGAGATTTTGACATTTTTATGCCCGCATCTGGCCCGCCGCCTATTTCGTCGGTCACTGAGCCGCCGGTCGTTTTCAGTGACCGAGTCCAGCTAGGTACTGATCGTACAATAATTTGTTGATTTTTTCTGACATTTATATGCCTCTGTACATGAGAGTGCTAAGCTTGCTGGCATTCCTATCGTGTTAGCACAAGTGAGCACAGAGGCATCGGTTTCTTGACATTTTTTGACATGTCTTAGCAATTCTTGTCGTTTCATGACATTTTTTGACACTTGTTTACTTACTTTAGTTTTTTAACTTTTGTAGAGTTTTCTTAACTCTTGTTGTTTTGGTTGACTTTTGCTGGTTATTTTACACATTTTTCATGTTTTGAGTCATTGTTGTTTATTATTGCTTTGGTTTTTTAACATTTGTTTACATTGTAAGTTTTTATAGATTTTTTATCATGTTGACTTTTGCTTTTTTTCTTGAATCTTTTGTTCTTATACTTGTTGACTTTCGTAAATTTTTGGTGATCGTTGTTGACTTTTGTTTGACAGATTGTAAACAAGAATGTAGGGTGCGTTTTGCCTTCCTCACGTTACTGAGGAAAGGCTATAAAATCACTCGAAAAACGAAATTCTCAATTAGACCTCCTAGACCCACCTTCATGTATACCTATCGACTCAGAATCAAATTCTGAGCAAATGTCTGTGTGTGTGGTGGGATGTTGATCAAAAAATTGTCACTCGATTATCTCGACATTGGCTGAACCGATTTTGTCCGTTTTGGCGTCATTCGATTCGTCTTGGGGTCCCATAAGTCGCTATTAAAAATTATGCAGTTTTGTTAAGTACATCAAAAGTTATGCTAAAAAAACGATTTTAACAAAAGTCCGGAAGATTGTAAAAAGGGTGGTTTTTGTGAGAAAACCCGTCATGCTATACATTTTTAGAAAGGTATTAAAATGACCTTTCCAACGCGCCCAAGACATTGAAGATCTGACAAATCTACCAAAAGTTATAAGCACCTAAGTGTTATTTATACGCTTTTTGGAGGCCGGATCTCAGATATGTTGATGAAAACGTTGTCCGGATCTCTCATGCGACCTATCGTTGGATAGGTATTCAAAAGAGCTTTCCAATGCGTCTAAAACATTGAAGATCTGACAACCCTATCAAAAGTTATAAGCACTTAAGTGTTATTTGCGCACTTTTTCGAGGCCGGATCTCAGTTATTTTGATGGAAACGTTGTCCGGTTCTCTCATACGACCTATCGCAGGCTGGGTATTGAAAAGACCTTTCTAACGCATCCAAAACATTGAAGATCTGACAACTCTATCAAAAGTTATAAGCACTTAAGTGTTATTTACGCACATTTGGATTTTGGATAGCACCCTTTAAATGTGAGGAAGGCACCAACCACCTAAGGGTGGATTAAGTATCGTTTTTTTATTACGTAACGCGGTTGAGGGGGAGGAGATGATGAAGGCTGTGTTACGCTCGATATTTTAAAATTTGTATGGAAATGTTGTGTTCAGAAGGGTTCGCGGGTCTAAATTACAAAATTTAGCGTTACGTAAATAAAGAACGCTTCCATAGTAAACAGAATTTTCATTTGTTTTTGATTTAATGATCTGCAGATGATCAATTTAAAGCAGTTTTGGAATAATTTATTTGTGAATCGATCAAAATTTATTTAAAAATGTTTTTGTTTACAAATAACGCTTAGTACCTATTGCCAACTTGCATACAACTTTGTGTCATCATGTACAGCAACTGACAGCTGTCATATTGACTGTGTTGTCAGTTTTGTAGATTTCTGATAAAATGACAACGGAAACACAATTTTTTTATCGATTTATTGCATTTCTGACAGCTGTCACTTACACCGTGTAAAAAAAAGTCTCATTGAGTTTAAAATTAAATTAACTTTTTTCTTCCCGTGCACCCAAAAATCCCCCTTAATGCCGCATTACCGTTCCGGTCAATCCACGTAAATCCCCTTTCATGACACACACACGCACTCACCGTCGATTCCACGTGCCCTCCGGCCGTGGCACACGTGTGTAAACGACGCAAGATATTCACACACGAACTCTCGTTTCGCATTACGGACTCGTTTGTGTTTATTTTGCAGCTATTTATTAACGAATGAATTAACATTCCATTTCCCGGAAGTGGCCACGTGTGCGACCTTTTCGGGGGGGGAACAACCGCACAATTTCACACCAAACACGGCGTCGTCGCCGCGGCGTCCTTGGCCACCGCAGGTGGCGGCCTCTCCCGGTCGGCGCATTCCAGCCGGGCCCGGTTACAGCACAGCTCGACAAACGGTTCACTTTGAAGCGCCTTGAAGGCCACGATCGTGAGGGCGGCGGTGAAGAGGAGGGTGGTTGTGACTTGGCGCAGCGGGGAGATTCGGTGGAAGATCCAACCTGCGGTTGCGAGTTGGAAGCTGGCGTGGAGCAGCGAGGTTGGCAACACTGGACGATGGTGCGTGAATTGACAGTTGAGGTCGATGTGTCGGGCGCGGAGCAGGGTGACGTCGAAGAGGATGGCGCTGGTGAGGAGCAGGAAGTCCCAGCAGGAGGAGAGGAGGGTTAGGTCGTAGAGGTTGAGGTAGAGGACGGCGCAGGCGGTGATGAGGGTGCGGGTGGTGAGGAGGACGATTGGAGCGTGGGTTGTGGGGTGGGTTAGGGAGAGGGCGAAGGGGAGGTGTCCGGACTGGGCTGCTTGGATGGTTGGGTCGGATCCGAGGAAGAAGTTGTTCATGGAGCCGGCGCCGTAGCAGGCGGCGATGATGGGGAGCTCTGGAGCGTTGATTCCGACGAGGTGTTCGTAGAGGGGGATTAGGACGGTTTGGTTGGCGGAGACTACGTCGTGCGGGAAGCAGCCGAGCTCTTTGGTGGAGATCAGGATGATGAGGAGGGTGAAGGTTAGGGCGCAAAGGAGGAGGAAGTCTCGTTGGTTGGAGGTGATGGCGGCTTGGATGGCCGGCAGGTTGAACCAGACCTTCGCCAGCCAGAAGCTCATGAAGAGGGACTTCATGTAGACGGCGAAGGTCGCCGTGGTCCAGGGGACGCTGTGACAGTTCAGGGCGGTTAGCAGGGCGTTTCCGAAGAGGGCGCAGTACGCCCTCCAGACGGGGTCCAGCGGGACCATGCGTTGCTGCTGCAACAGGATGCCCAAGTACTCCAGAACGATGTCGGAGGCACAAACCGCCATGTAGTGGTTACCCAGCACGGACACCAGAAACTGCAGGTGGGCGTAAATGCTCGCCACCGGCGAGCCCAACGAATCCGCCACCAGCCGAAGCGACTCGTTTGGCTTAGCTGAAACGAAACATTTGTAAGGTTCCCAACTCAACGCCTACTGTGGTGAACTACCTAACCAAACCTCGCGCGAGCTAGCCAGGTAAACAAAGTGTAACGCCAGCACGGATCCATCGCCCGCGTAACGCAGGTAACCCCCGGCGTAACTGCTCCTCCGGAAGGTCCCCTCGGCCAGCTTGGATCCGACGCACAGCACGACACTGGCGACGAACGTCGAGATCAGAAACAGTCGACCGTGGACGTCCATTTCCGGGCGGGAACTAATTAACGAACTCTGCGGCATCGCGATTGCACCGTGTAAACGCAGATTGATTTCAGTGAGTTTGAAGGGTCGGGCGCCCTGTTTGCCGATAGATTTCCCTGTGCAAATATTTGGCCCGACGGATTACAACGGGATTGTGTGAGGGGAGAGTTGGGTCAAATCAGCTCAAGTTGGCTGTCAAAGTTTACATTGTTTTGATTTGGATTTTGACAGCTCACGTGGCACAGCTCTACTCAAGCCAGCTGTCACTTTGCTCTTGCGGAATCTTATCAACTCTTAAGTAAAAAGTTACTTTACGTTTTAACCCCAACTTCCCGTACCGAAAACCCCCCGAACCGATGCAGCAGATGCGCCTCCACGTTCCTTCCTGACTTGTGCAGTGGAAATCAAATTTAGAGCCGGAGTGGGCGCAATTTGCATGGATTATTGTAGTAAATGGTTAGCCAATATTGGAAGGCTTGCCGCGCCGCTCTTCACCCAAGTGTCAAATCTACTCTCTCTACTCGAGTGCGCAATTTAGAGGCCCGACAGCTCAAACGCGCTCCATCACTTGACTTGATTGGGTGCGATAACATTACAGTATTTGAGGTTACACCAACCTAACCTCATCATTTCGCCTTAAAAATAATTTCATTTCAAGCACCTTTCCGCACATTTTCATCACTTTTGACAGGTAAATCGCGCGCACCTAGCCAATCTGGCCACACTGGCAACCTCAAATGAAGCTTTCAACAGTCAGTCCGACTTCAATCATTCGCTGGAAACGTATAATAACAATAATAATCAGCAAAAGGTGATGACACGCGGCGTGATTGCAATCTGACAGACAACGAACGAAGAGTCCTTGTCAATCTCTTGGTTGAAATGTTTGATTGACAGCTGGAATTAGGCACAAATGGGTAAACTCCTTGCGGCATGCAAATCAAAACAATGAGCGTTAACGCCCTTTTTTTTGACAGCTCCGCGTCGGACACGCTAAATTTGAGTTGGTCAAACTTTTAAAATTCATCACCTGATCAGCAAAATAAAGTGCATTTTATTCCGCTGGCTCGAAATGCAATTCCAATTTCCAACAAATATTAAAACTAGGTAAACCTCTGTGCCATTGTCTGTTTGGTTAGACAGTCCACACTCCCTGCCCTGACTGACAGCCTCTCACTTACTCTCTCCCTCTCAATTTATGAGGTGGGCTTCCCAGCCACAACCCATTTGGTGTGCCATCTGTTTAACCATAATAAACATGCAATTGTAGATTTAAATAACCTCTATTGGAAAACGATATTTACCGAAACCAACGTGTCTCTCCAACCCCTCCTCCCCCCTTTCCAGTTCATATTAGAGTGCTGGCAGTTGAATTCATGTTTTTTTTTTTTTTTTTTCAAAAACGAAAATTTAAGCCTCACCGCCACCCCCTCTTCTGTAAAGCAATATTGATTAAACAAAGCAAGCCCTGGCCGTAAATTGGTGTTGATTTTCTCACCTGGACACACACACACTCGCCGCTCTGAACATAACCAATAAAGCATTAAACCTCTGCGGCGACGGGAGCGCTCGCGGTGGCCGAAATTGGCAGCGCAAACCGAGCTGTCAGTTTCTGGGTTGGAGGACGCGGTCATTTTGAATGATTCGTTTGTGAGTTGTTTTCACCGGGATTTTGACGAAAACTAGTTAGTTTTTTTCGAGTGATTTTATTTGAATCCTGAAGGAAGTATTAGACTATGACAAACTAACAAACTCGCACTGTTTGACAGTTTGACATTTCGCCTGCTTTGTTTGTTTGTCTACGTTTGTTTGAAGAAACGTCAGCCTGTATTCTTGCCCAAACTTTGCGTTGTTTGCGAGTATGCCGCAAACAATTTTGCGAGTTTGATAAACTATCAAACACCAAAAAGTGCAAGGTTGTTTGATTGTCATAGTCTTATACCTCCTTGACAAATCAACAAAAATCGGGTAAAATTCAACAACAACAAAATGAGTGCAATGGAAACACCTAAAACTAATTTCTCAGTTAAAATAACTCGTAAATTGTAAAAAGAAATTAGCGTGTAAAAAAGTAAACAAAACTAAATTTGCTTTGATTTGAGTAAAAAAACTTTACTCAAATTTGGGTACATTAATTGCTGTGAATTGTCACTTATGAGTCGTAAGCTGTAACTTGAGTCGTGATCATTATCATTGTCACTTGTCCCTTGTCACTTGTCACTTTTGTGACTTTTGTGACTTTTGTGACTTTTGTGACTTTTGTGACTTTTGTGACTTTTGTGACTTTTGTGACTTTTGTGACTTTTGCGACTTTTGTGACTTTTTTGACTTTTGTGACCTTTGTGACTTTTGTGACTCTTGTGACTTTTGTGACTTTTGTGACCTTTGTGACTTTTGTGACTTTTGTGACTTTTGTGACTTTTGTAACTTTTGTGACTTTTGTGAATTTTGTGACTTTTGTGACTTTTGTGAATTTTGTGACTTTTGTGACTCTTTTGACTCTTGTGACTCTTGTGACTCTTGTGACTTTTGTGACTTTTGTGACTTTTGTGACTTTTGTGACTTTTGTGACTTTTGTGACTTTTGTGACTTTTGTGACTTTTGTGACTTTTGTGACTTTTGTGACTTTTGTGACTTTTGTGACTTTTGTGACTTTTGTGACTTTTGTGACTTTTGTGACTTTTGTGACTTTTGTGACTTTTGTGACTTTTGTGACTTTTGTGACTTTTGTGACTTTTGTGACTTTTGATTTTTGATTTTTGATTTTTGATTTTTGATTTTTGATTTTTGTTTTTTGATTGTTGATTTTTGATTTTTGATTTTTGATTTTTGATTTTTGATTTTTGATTTTTGATTTTTGATTTTTGATTTTTGCTTTTAGACTTTTTAGTCGCGTCGTCTTTGGACGAAGATATTGAAGATTTTTCATTCAATATTCATGAATCGTGAGTCAGAATTTTCAATTACTAGTCACATTCAATACTAAAAATTCTTGATTGGTAAGTCGATGTTACTGATTTGTGAGTCAATGAGTTTTGAAATCAATATTTATGGTTTGTTAGTCGTGAGTCTCCTGAAATTAAAGTCGGTGTTTGATAGTGATTTTCCATGAACCAATTTATCGATTTGTGAGTTGAAATTCATGGATTTTGAGTCATCATTGAAGATTTGTTAGTCGTGAGCCGATAATCATGAGTTGTGAGTCGATATTCATGAAATGTGAGTCGATATTTATGATATGTGAGTCGATAATCATGAGTTGTGAGTAAACATTCATAAGATGTGAGCCGATATTCATTAGATGTGAATCGATGATCATGAGCTGTAAGCCAATATTCATGAGATGTGAGTCGATATTCATGAGCTATGAGTCGATATTCATGAGCTATGAGTCGATATTCATGAACCTTAAACCATTAGTTGTTGAATTGGAGTCGAAAAATCATTAATAATCATCAATGAGTTTCGAATCAATATTCACGAGTCATGAGTCGTGAGCGCCAACTCGTGACTCAACAAGTTAAGCATAAATCACGTCAACGTAGAATCACGCTCCAAGTTGGAGCTTCCGCTTGTAAGAAACAATCACCCGGAAATTGACATTTAATGACAGCAGTTTTCTCCTCTCAAAAAAAAAAACTCCCATCACTCAAAACTTTTTCCTTTCACCGCCACCAGATGGCTCTCACCGGTTGCATAGCAAAAGGCGTTTTCACTCTACACAAAACTACTCCTTCCCCTCTCCCTTCTCTTCCTCTTCAGCTGATAGATGTAAGTTAGATAAGTTTTTAAATTTTCATAAACACCTTCCCCTTCGTCGTCAGTAAATGCAGCTGTCAGCGGAAACGGAGCTTTCAAAAGAGAGTACGAAAAAAAATGCAATAAAAGTGCCGGTGCAGTTTTCGCGCCGCGCCAGATTGGCTGCAACCGGGCTGCAACACACTTTCGAGCGCGCCATCTAGTGGAGAGAGCGAAAAAAAAAACAAATTGTCTCTATTTGTCACGATATTTCAAAGTGGGGGAAACAAAAAAGCGAAGAAATGGCTCTCACTGCAGTGAGGAGGAAAATTTTCGGGTGGTATACTTTCAGGCGCAAGGGAGGGGGCCAAATCGAATCAATTTCGTTATGGTGACTCTTTTACAGCCAGAAGGATCGGAGACGGTTTTTTGACAAATCTGTCACCCGTTTCCGGACGGTGCTAATGCGGAAGGAGGTTTTTCATTTTTTTGAGTTTTTTCGCCGGATGGTGGGCCTTCTGTTTGGTCTTATGAAGCATCCGGAGTTGTCTGGAAGTGAGAAGAGAAAAAAAAAACGGAAGGTAAACGGAAAAACGTAAACTGATGAATGGGCAGAGTTGCCAGATTGATGGGAAATTTTTAAGGTTAAGAATTGAATTTTGGTAGGTAATTTCATCTTTCAAACTATTTAGAATTTGGAATCAGAACTCAACAACTCACAAATCATGCTAAATGAATCACTACTCATGACTAATGACTCACTACTCATTATTAACGACTCACTACTCATGATTAACGCCTCACAACTCATTATTAACGACTCACTGCTCAAGGCTAGTTGGTCACAACTCATGATTAATAACTCACAACTCATGATTAACGACTCATAACTCATGATTAACGCCTCACAACTCATTATTAACGACTCACTGCTCAAGGCTAGTTGGTCACAACTCATGATTAATAGCTCACAACTCATGATTAACGACTCACAACTCATGATTAACGCCTCACAACTCATTATTAACGACTCACTACTCAAAGCTAATTGGTCACAACTCATGATTAATGACTCACTACTCATGATTAACGACTCACAACTCATTATTAACGACTCACTGCTCAAGGCTAGTTGGTCACAACTCATGATTAATAACTCACAACTCATGATTAACGACTCACAACTCATTATTAACGACTCACAACTCATGATTAACGCCTCACAACTCATTATTAACGACTCACTACTCAAAGCTAATTGTTCACAACTCAAGAACAATGACTCACTACTCAAGAAAGATGACTCACAATTCATGATTAGCAACTCACGACTCATAACTCATGACTCACGACTCACAACTCGTTGAAAAAAAAACTGTCAAACTGGCAGTGTTACCAGCAAATCTTCTCACTCCTCGTCCCTCTCCATCGAATCCATAATGTCATCAACTCAATCCAACATTTCAGCGCCGTCGTTTCATTACGACACATTTGCACATTTCGTGAGTCGTGAGTGCCAATTTTTCTCCCTGCAATTCAAACGAAACAAATTCGGCTGGCAAGTAAAAGGCGCTTCTCTTCCTTCACTTCACAAATCGCTATTGATATGTAGATATCGTCGTCGAAAGACCCCGGAAGTCCTCCTCCTTTCTACGGTGTGGCGGCGAAAAAATGATGAATTTTTCAATCGTGTGCCACGTGTGGCAATTCTAGGTCTAGGGAAGGAGCGAAAGGTTTGCGTGATCAAAGGCCATTTCGATTATGAAGTGTCTGCTGAGCTCCACATAAACAAGTGATGCGCCCCTCGAGTTGCTTTTTTTCCTGTTGGCCCTGATTGCCTGATGAAAAGAAATAAATTTCCATTAGTGTTGCCACTTGAACGGCGTTGGCAGGTATAAACATGGGAAAGGGGAGGGGGCGTTTGAAAGGTGAAATGGGTGATTTTTTGGGGGATTGTAACGTTTTCCGTCGTTGGATGTCACTTTTTAAGATGTTGGACGTCATCAGACGGCATTTTATGGGTGTCAGACGTCTTCAGACGTTATCAGACGTTACATTTTTGTGGTTGGAAGTCACTGCAAATCATCGGAAATAACTTCACTGTCAATTGATAACAATTCTCCGTCATCAGACGTAATCAGACGTTACATTTTCTTGGTCAGTTGCCTTTTTCCAAAAAAAAACAGATTAAGCATTTTCATAGCCAGATGACACTTTCCAGTGAAAGAGATTAACATTTTCTGACGTCAGACGTCATCAGACGGCACTCTACGGTTGTCAGACGACTTCAGACGTCACATATTTATTGTTGAAAGTCGCTGTGAACAATCAGAAATAACTTTTCTGTGAATTGAAAGCAATATTACGTTATCAGACGTCATCAGACGTTACATTTTCTTGGTCAGACGCCATTTTCCAGATATCAGATTATGTATTTTCATAGCCAGATGAACTTTCCAGTGAAGAGTATACCATTTACTGACATCAGACGTCATTAGACTGCACTTTACGGTTGTCAGACGTCTTAAGACGTCACATATTTATTGTTGGAAGTCACTGTGCACAATCAGACATACCTTCTCTGTCAATTGATTGCAATTTTCCGTCTTCAGAGGTTATCAGACGTCATCAGACGTTATCAGACATCACATATTTATTGTTGGAAGTCACTGTGAAAAATCCTAAATAACTTCTCTGTCAATTGATAGCAATTTTCCGTCTGCAGACGATATCAGACGTCATAAGACGTTACATTTTCATGGTCAGACGCCAATTTCCTGAGACCTGATGAAGCATTTTCGTAGCCAGATGAAACTTTCAAGTGAAGAGATTAACATTTTCTGACGTCAGACGACATTCAATACAATTTTCCATCATCAGGCATTATCAGACGTCATCTTAATTTGGTCAGATACAATTTTCCAGAGGTCTGACGAAACACTTTTATAACCAAACGTTGAATTTCAGTGAAAAGGTAATATTTTTATGACGTCAGACGTCATTCATGACAATATTTGTCATCACATAGTCAGACGATACATTTCCAAAGTCAGTCGTCATCTTCCAGAGGTCAGATATCGAACTCCAGTAAAAAGGTAATGTTTGCTGACGTCATACGACATTTCTTTCGATTTTTTCGTCTTCAGACGTTATCAAACGTTACCATTTCTTTGTGAAACGCCATTTTCCAGAGGTCAGACAAAACATTTATACAGCAAGACGTTGAGTTCTTGTAAGAGGAAAATAATTATCTGACGTCAGACGTCATTCATGACAAATTTTCGTCATCAGACGTCATTTTCCAGACGTCAGATCTCGAATTTCAGTAAAGAGGTTTAACTTTTCTGACGAGAAACGACACTTATTACAATTTTCCGTCTTCAGACTATTTTTGGTCAGACATCATTTTCCAGTGGTCAGACGAAATATTTCCATAACCAGACGTCGAACTCCAGTGAAGGATAATATCTTTTTAACGTCCGATGACACTCATTACAACTTTCCGTCATCAGATGTTACCTTTTCTTGGTCAGACGTCATTTTCCAGAGGTCAGATGAAGCATTCTCATAGCTAGATGTCACTTTTCAGTGAAGAGGTAATAACTTTCTGACGTCTGCCAACACTCATTACAATTTTCCGTCATCAGACGATATCAGACGTAACCTTTTCTAGGTCAGGCGTCATTTTCCAGAGGTCAGAGGAAGCATTCCAATAGCCAGACATCGCTTTCCAGTGAAGACGAAATGATTTCCTGACGTCAGACGGCACTAATTTCGATTTTCTGTCATCAGACGTTAGCAGACGATACCTTTTCTTGGTCAAACGCCATTTATCAGTGGTCAGATCTCGAATTCCAGTAAAGAGGATATAATTTCTGACGTCAGACGACATTTCTTTAAATTTTCCATCTTCAGACGTTATCAAACGTTACCTTTTCTTCGTCAAACGTAATTTTCCAGAGGTCAGACGAAATATTAATACAGTCAGACGATGAGTTGTAGTAAGAGGTAATAATCATCTGACGTCAGTCGTGATTCATAACAATTTTTCGTCATCAGACGTTATGAAATGCAACCTTTTCTTGGTCAGAAATTGTTTTTCAGATGTCAGATTTCGAATTACAGTAAAGAGATTTAAATTTTCTGACGTCAAAGGACATTTATTACAATTTTCCGTCCTCAGACGTTTTCAGACGTTACATTTTTTTGATCAGACGTCATTTCCCAGAAGTTAGAGAAAGCCTTTGCAGAGCCAGACGTCGATTTCCAATGAAAATGTAATAATTTCCTGACGTCGGACGGCGCTCACCGTGATTTTCTGTCATCAAACGTTATCAGACGTTACTTTTTCTTGGTCAAACGCCATTTATCAGAGGTCAGATCTCAAATTTCAGTAAAGAGAGAATAATTTGCTGACGTCAGACGACATTTCTTTCAATGTCGTCTCCAGACGTTACCAAACGTTACATTTTCTTGGTCAGTCGTCATTTTCTAGAGATCAGACGTAGCATTTTCAAAGCTAGATGTCACATTCCACTAAAGAGCAAGCAAATTTCTGACGACAGACGACATTCATTACAATTTATCTTCATTAGGCGTTATCAGACGTTACAATTAATTTGTCAAACGTAATTTTCCAGAGATCAGACGAAATATTTATAAAGCCAGACTTTGCCTTCCAGTGAGAAGGTAGTACTTTTCTGACGTCAGACGACTCATTTCTTTTTTCAAACGTCTTTTGCATCATCAGGTATTAGAAAGATGCTGGATTCATTATTTGTTTACATTTATTTTTTTTTTTGATCCTTTTTCATAGTTTTGCTAGATCTGATATAACATTTTAAAAGGGCATAGCTATGAATGAAAACAAACTGTTCATCCAACCCACTCTAGTGACTGATCACACAAAGTGTAAGCAGACTTTGCTGTTTGTTTACATCCAAGTTTACGACCAATTGAAAATTGACAGTTCAGACGTCACTTTTCTGTCACAAAACGCCTTATTTTTGTCCTAAGATGAACCATTTTCGCTGTTTACGAAAATTTGAAGCGATCAAACGTCACTTTCCATAACCTCTTTCAGTCGTCCGAACTGTCAACTCTGATCAGTTTCTCTACACAAAAAAACGCACTGAAAAATTGAAATAACACACTTCAAACTCAATTCCCAAGTGATTTCGCGCACAAATTGAGCACTAAATCATCCCCGAACCCCAGCTTTCGCCCAACTTTTCCAATAAATCAAAACAGTTTGCCCGCAACCTTTACACGGTGCCAAAGAACTAGCGAAAAAAAAAACAACTTCCCAAACCCAACTCTACACCGTAATTAAAAACGACGCTCGCGCGCGTACGTGTTGATAGTTTTCGCTTGCTGGCAGCCTTTTATTGACAGATAATTTACCCCAAGCGCGCGCACACACACACATATCAATCGAACGTAAACAATCCACGTGTCAAGGGGGACGGAGGGGGAGGTGTCAAGTAACACCTGACTAATGCAGAGGGCGTCCCGTGGAGTTCCCCTCGGCACGTCACGAACGGAAAGAGTTGAGTGAGGTGATTTGGTGTTTTGACGTTTGATGTGTAGAAAGTACGCAGATTTGAGTACGTTTTAATAATGCTATGCTTAGAAAGCTGTCAAACTAGCGTTGTAAAGATTAGGAAAGTTCACAGATTTATTTTTGACAATTGGTGTAGCGTTGTTTCTACTCAGTTTTGGGTACCTTTAATCCGGCAAACTCGTTATCGCTGTCAAATCGATGGTTAACGAAACAAAAACAATGTTAACTTCTGGAGTTTTTTTTGAAAAGGTCCAAAAAACCAAATTTTCATTTTTTGCTTTTTGGGTGTTTTTGAATACCCCTGACTCAAGGCGGTTCTAAAAACACCCAAAAAGCAAAAAATGAAAATTTGGTTTATTGGACCTTTTCAAAAAAAAACTCCAGACTTGTGCTTTCGATTACTAAATACCAGTGTTAGTCAACAAAACAAAAAGCAGAATAATCTTTTGCTTTGACAGCTGTAACTATCGTTTTAAGGATTTGTAGGATTTCCAAACGTAATTTGATGTTTGGCATAGCATTGGTTCAACCCAATTTTGGGTAGCTTTCAAACGTCAAACTCGTTTACGCTATCAAACGGTTGGTAAACAAAGCAAAAATATTATTAGCTGTTAATAAATATCAGCTTGGCAATCAAATATTGTTCACCGAATTCGATAGCCAAAAAAACTTTTGTTGACATTTGGCGTAGCGTTGATTCTACCCAGTCTTGAGTACGTTTCAAATGTCAAACGTAATGTTGATGACAAATCGTTGGTCAACAAAAAATAACAACAGCATAACTTACGCTGTTTCGTAAGCAAATATCAGCATTTCGGTTGCTGTTTTGACATTTGACACTGCGTAGAAAGTAAGCAGTTTAGAGCACGCGTTGAAATGTCAAAGGCAACTTTATGAATCTTTCAAATGAATTTGAAATAATAAAAAATAATATTTACGTTTGCCGTTGCATAAAAAGTACCCAGTTTACGGGTACTGTTCAAACGTCAAAACGGTTTTAACGAAACAAAAACAAACCAATTGATTCTTTCCGTTCGCAAATACCAGACAGGCGGACCCGCAAATGTGTTTGCCCACCCCCTTCTTTTTTCCCACCATCAAAACAAATGTAATCCTTGCACGCGAAGCACGTACCCACCATCAATAACACGTGCACTCCATGGACGATATCGTTTTCTAATCCGGAGAGGATTGTTTTGTGTCATACCCCCTCGCCCTGCCCCTCGCAACTGTCAGCTTGCACGTCCAGGATAAGGTCCAGGACGCCACTATTTACATGTCAATTTAGACAAAAACCCATTCATCTGCCAGTCCGGGAATCCCCCTCCCGTCAAGCGAAAAAAAGAACGCTGCCACGAGCTTTGTTAATTCAGGTCACTTTGCCGTGTAATTAGACCGAAGTCACTCAATCCGGGTGACGTCCGTCCGGAAGTTGGCAGCGTCCCTCCGGGACGCCCTGGGGATGGTCAATTTTGAGAAATCCGGATCTCGCAAAACAAACTTAAACTCGAAAGTTGGTGCTTTCGCGAAACCGTGTAACTTGACAGCGAAACGTCACTTTGACAGCCTGGGGGCCATCCCTACATTGTATTGTAATCCCCGCGGCAGACAATCCCGAAAAATAAGTCAACTTCAACTAGCCTTGAAACTGTGGCGGTGGCGGCATCCGTCTCCGTCTGGCAACTCCATTAAAACAAAAACAAAGCAAAAAAAAACAGTCGTTCCGACTGCACAACAACAAAGCGAAACGCCGCCCGTGACGGCACCTCGAGGTTATCCGAAAATCCATCAATCCAGAAATTCCGCTTTTTCCTCCGGAGATTGCACCCGGTTTCAACGTCGAATTGTGAGGTTGCGAAAAAAATGGCGCCCAAAACAAAGCTGGTTGGAAATGTAAATGCAATTCGACCCGAAATCAAAGCAATCCACTTAACACGTCACACTCGGTGCTGCCATCTAGCGAGGATGAAAGTCGATTTTTTTGCCGGCGAGTTCCGTTGGTCGGTTGTAAAAGTTTTTCGGGTGTCGATAGCGACGCCTACCTTGACCTGGTGGGCGACCAACTGTCAAAATTGGGACGGAAAGAGGGGCGCAACTGTTTGGAAACAAGTTTTTGTTTGCGAACTGACCTTTGTGACCGGCAGTTGACAATTTTCGCTAGCTAACCATAATCTGTCAACTTCCAAACAAAACATAACCTCTTCAAAACCTTGGCAACGATATCTGAGGGCAAGCACTGATTAGCCCCACTTTACCCCACTGACAGCTGTCAATTGTGACAGCGCGCGCGCCGACAATGGTGGTAACCAAGGGATAATCCACTCCAACTTTTTTTGTTGTCTTTATGGTTATGAAAGGTTGCGAGGGAGCAGAAACGAACGAAGGTGCGCTCGAATCGCAAGAACAATGGAGTTCGGCAGCCTATTGTCACCTTCTCGGGAAGGGATTGAAACAGTTGGCGCTGGATGTAAACAAGTGACAGCAAAACGAGGGGTGCGTCACTTCTAAATTAACCACAAAAAAAATCTCTTTAATCTGTCAACTCTCGATTTGCTCATCCAGTAATCCCACCAATGGGTTGTAAAACACCCTCCCAGCATGTGAATTTAATCTGAAAATGAGCATAAAAATTACGCTCTTTCCCACCACCTCTTGTTTCCCGCGACCACACAAACAGCGCAATATGTCCTCGGGTGAAACAAGTGTGTAACACTATTGTGCAACTTCCTGTGTCGGTCCCGCGAGAGGTCGTGGCCACGGCAACACAACGGTGGTGTGATGAATGTAATTTGTTTCCGCTGTGTTTGCGGGAGGATTGTGAATCGCTGCCGGGGCTTCTGCCATTCTCTCATGAAGAGAATGGCAGAACAAACAAAAAAACGGGGCAGAAACAGTCAATTCTGTCGGTTTTGGTGGGATTTTGCGTTAAAAACCAGTCAAAAATGAGGTTTTTCATGCAAGCGTGTAGAGATTTGACAGTTCAAGCCGAATGAGCTGTCAAATTTTGCACGATTGTTTGGAATAATTACTTTTTGGGTTATTTCAGGTATCTAAAATTCGAGATTTTTGACAGTTTTTCACACGGAAAAATCTACATGCTGGTTTGGAAATACTTTTTTTAGTTTATTCCAATGATATTTTCACAGTTTTAAACCCTAGATTTTTGACAATTAATTTATTAGCCTTATACACAATTGGTTGAAATTATTCATTTATAGGTTATTTCAAAGATCTTTTCACAGTTCTCAAATTACATATTTTTGACAGATTGTATGGATGACACGAATACACGATGCCTTGGAATTACTACTTTTAAGGCGATTTCAAGAGCTTAACTTTTGACAGTTCAACAGCTCCACAATTTTGACAGCTCAGAATTACTGTTTCTAGAAGATAACAAGAAGCCTTTTACAGCTTCACAGTTTTAGATTTTCTAATCTACTAATCTAATCTAATCTAATCTAATCCAATCTAACAGCTTCACAGTTTTAGATTTTCGACAGTTTAATCGAAAGAGCTGTCAAATTTTACACGAAAAAGTATACGCTTGTTTAGAATTACTTCTTTTCAGGTTATTCCAAGGATCTTTTGACAGTTCTACAATTCTAAATTTTTGACAGTTTAATCTACTGTCAAATTCCACACGAAACAATATACACGCTTGTTTGGAATTACTTCTTTTTAGGTTATTCCACGGATCTTTTGACAGTTTTACAACTCTAGATTTTTGACAGATTATATAAATGAGCTGTCAAATTCTACACGATTGCTTGGAAAAACTTCTTCTAAGGAGATTTCAAGGAGCTTTTGACAGTTCTACAGTTCTAGACTTTAGACAGTTTATACACTGAAATAAAAAAAAGTACCAAATTCCTAAATTCTAGGAATATTGGCTCCTTTCCTTATTTAGTAATTGGGTTTTTTGGTTTACTTAATAAGAAAAGGAAGCAAAATTCCTAGAATTTAGGAATTTGATCCTTTTTTTTATTTCAGTGTAGGATTGAGCAGTCAAATTCTACACGTTTGCTTGGAATTACTTTGTCAAGAAGATATCAAGAAGCTTTGGATCAATCTAGATGTTTGACAGTTTAAACGATAGTGCTGTCAAACTACACACGAAAAAATCTTTACAATTCTAGATTGTTGACAGTTTAATCAGCTGTCAAATTCCACTACGAAAAAATCTACACGCTTGTTTGGAATCACTTTTTTTATGGTTATTCCAAGCCTCTTTTGATAGTTCTACAATTCTAGATTTTTTTTATCAAGGAGATTTTGACAATCCTAAATTTCTAAATTTTTAACAGTTTATAGAAATGTGCAGTAAAATTCCAAAGCTTGCTTGGAATTACTATTTCTAAAAGATATCAAGCGGCTTCCGTCAGCTTTCTAATTCTAGATTTTTGACATTTATGTAACCTGTCAAATTTTACACGCTTGTTTGGATTTTTTTTTTAATTATTCCAAAGATCTTTTGACAGTTCCTCCAAAGTGCTTCAATTTTAGTTTTTGACAGATTATAAGAATGAACTTTCAAATTCTACTCGATTGCTTGAAATTACTATTTCAAGGAGCTTTTGACAGTTTCACAGTTCTACACGCAAACTACTAATTTTTCGCCAATACCAAATCTACTCAGAAATGAGTTACTGAGTTAAATGTCAGATTTCATCGAGAAATTAAAAGTGAGAGTGTGTGCAATATGGAGTTAAACTTTCTGTGCAGCTGCTGTGAAGGTTCCCATGGCACTTCGAAAAGTTTAACTCCATGTTGCACGCACACACTCTCACTTTTAATTTCTCGATAGAATTTAACTGAGAATTCAACAAAAGTTGGGTGAAATGCATCCAAAGTTGAGTGAAATGTATCCAAATCTAACTGTTTCTTTTACTCATTTTTGAGGTAGGTTTGGTTTATGGTTTTGACGAAAACAGAGTAGTTATTTGAATTGAGAGTGTACATTTTTGACTGTTCTACAAGCAAATTCATATCACTCACCCAAGTAACATTTTTAAACCAACTAGCCACCACCAAGTTTTATTGAGGTTTTATTATAGCATCTTGATTGCTTAATAGTTTTATTTGGGCATTCACCGCAACCAACAAGCAAGAGCTAATTAATAAGTTCTAACAAGGTTTTATGCCTCGGGCATAAAACCGGGTGGAAATAAAAGCCGACTGGCTTTCAATAAGGTTTTATGAGAGTTTTAATAGAGGCTTGAAAACCAGATGGCAATGCCATGCCAAACGGTTTTATCGCATGCTTTGTTAAAACCTAGGGTGTTGTAGCTGTCAAGTGCCATTAGGCATGTAAAAAGCTCACTTAAACCCATAAGCTCCTAAAAGAGCATTTATCGCGGCCAAATAGCAGTGCATAAATATGGCGCTAAACGCGTGCTCTGATTGAATATGATTGACCGCCATCTTGATTGAAAAAATGAAAAACTGAAAAATTTGATTTAAATTTGATGAAAACACACATTTATGCTGAATTTCTGGTATGATTAATATGGCGATAGATGTTTAAAAATATTTTGAACATTTTTTTCGAAGAATTGCAATAAAATATTTTTTAACATTAAACAGTATGATTAAAAAATATTGATTTTTGATGAAGCGAGTTGAATTATTTGGCTCTATCTCCCCTACATTTATCAATAAAATTTCAACCGCAGCTGAATTTGAGCCATCAATTGCGAGAAATAAGCTTTCAAATTATTTGGATTACCTCTGATATCTATTATTTATCATCGCCATTTTTGACAACCGTCTCCATAATTTCATTTGGCAAGACGAAGACTTATTTTTGCCAAAATAAAACCTATTTGGCATAAGACGTTTGAAGACGTATGAAATGTCATTTTTCCATAACTCCTGACTAGGTTTTAACAAAGGTTTTATCAAGGCTTTGAGGATGTTGTTAGGATTCAGTTGTAAAGCCTTGAACTCCTATGTAGGTTTTATAAATAGGCCGTAACAACCTTTTGCGGAGGTCCTTTTGGGTTTTAAGTGGGGTTTATCAAGGTTCTGGGGAGTTTGTTACGACTAAGGGATTTTAATGTTGGTTTTGGCTGATAGGTTTTATAGCGGTTGTGACAGCTTTGATAAAGCCTAAAATGTTACTTGGGCAGTTTTCTTCAATTATCAAAATTGTGAAAAAATCACTCAAAAATCAACGAAAATTGAGTGAAATTCACGCAGACCTGATTGAAATTCACCCAAACCAGACAGTTGTCCAATTTCCTCATTTTTGAGTACTCTAGGTTTTTACGAAAACTGAGTGATTTGAACTGAGTGTGTATTTTTTGACAGTTCATTCGAACCGGCTGTCGGATTCTACACGCTTGTTTGATTACTTTCCATGTGAAATTAAGGAGCTTTTGACAGTTCTACACGCACCTTGAAAAACACCAAGTTTTCGTCAAAACAGAACCTGTTGGGAAATAAGTAGAAGTTAGAACTGTCAGATTCGAAAAAAAAAAACTTATAAATATCAACCAAAACTTAGAGCAATTCACAGAGATCTACTTGAAATTTACCCAAAGTGTCCCAACTCTAGCAAAACAATGTAATTATGTTTATGTCGAAGCATAAACAAAGAGTCTATCCTGCTCGTTCCTAATGTAAACATCAACTGATGTGAGCAGGATAACGTCTTTGTTTACACTTCAGTATTGGCCCATTTATATTTTTTTGCTTGGATTACTAATTTCCGTGTAAGTTCGATTTTACCGAAAATTGAGTGATTTGAAATGAGTGTGTAGAAGTATGACAGTTCATTCGAACGAGTTGTCGACAAGTTTGTTTTGAATTACTAGTTGGCTATTTCAAGAAGCTTGTGACAGCTGTGACAGTTCTGAAGAGGCAACATCTAAACGATTAATTGAAACTACTCATTAATTTCAACCAAATTACATGAAATTGGGTACTTCTTCGCTTGAATATGGCTTTCTAGGCCCATGGGCACTGCAGTGAAAAAAGTATAATTAAACCCAAAAATGGCGAACTTCTCGTCACAGTGTCCTGACGCAAACAATGATCGAGCTCGAGCTGTCACAGCCCTGCGAAGTATGTTGGCTGACACATCGGGCGACCAGTCAAAAACACCAGCTAGAAGTCGGCTGACAAAAAAAAACTTTTGCTAGAAAGAGATAGGAAACCTGATGCAAACAAACCTCCAGCTGTAATGTAAACATTAGGATGTAACAAAAATGACTTTTTGGCGGGCATTCAGGTGTTTGTTCCGGTGGGCATACTGAGCCTAAATCCCAAATATGAGCTTGATTGGACGTAACAGGAGCTGGCGCTCCGCCCTTCAATTTTAAATGGGATTTAAGCCGTAAAAAAAGATTTTTTCAAAAATGTCACTTTTTGAGGCATTTTGGCCACCAATGCGTTTACCAAAAACATCACTGCAAAATCAAATGGCGTCTCGGGCGTCGCGAGGTGCGACGCATATCTTTTTTGCCGGGGCCGATTTTTCGAAAAAAATGCCAAACTTTGAAGGTCTGTACCGAGCTCCAGGATGCTCCAAACTTCAATGTTATATATACCAAAAGATGCGCAAGGATCTGGCCTACACGCCAGTGATGTTTTTGGAAAACGCATTGGTGGCCAAAATGCCTCAAAAAGTGACATTTTTGAAAAAATCTTTTTTTACGGGTTAAATCCCATTTAAAATTGAAGGGCGGAGCGCCAGCTCCTGTTACGTCCAATCAAGCTCATATTTGGGATTTAGGCTCAGTATGCCCACCTGAACAAACCCCTGAATGCCCGCCAAAAAGTCATTTTTGTTACACTCTAGTAAACATACTTTGAATGTGTTGGTAAATTTCTGACTAGAAAGCCTTATTAGGTTTTACGCCGTCGCGGCTAACCTCAATCGTGAATTTCTGTTTGACAGCTCGCGTGCACTGTTTACATAGACTTAGTCGCGTTCGAACGGAAAGTGCTGGGTATCTTTTTTATTCAAAATCGGCTGAAATTACAAAAGTCAGGTGGTAAGTAAATTGTTAGTGAATTTATTTGCAAGATTTCAAGTTTTTTTTAAATTCATTGCAGGAAACCGAAGGCGAAGTGGGCGGCAAACTTGTCTACATGCTCGCTGAACCCGAACGAAAACGAAGCCGTGCTGCTGACGGAGATGGTCAAGCAATGCCTTGTTCCGACGCTCTGCCTGGAATGACCGATCACCAAGGACATGCAAGTCCCAGAAATCTACCGCACCGTCTTCCGACCGCTTATGTTCCAGCTCCAGCTCCCGAGGACATGGTCAAGTTCAATCTCGAGCGCTGCAACCTCGCCCTCCTCCACCAGCAGAACACCGGCAGACTCTTCATCGTCCTGTTTGAGAAGAAAAAGAAGCTGCTCTCGGAGGTTTTCCGTTGTCGATTCTTGACGTGGGCCTGACGGAAAAGGACAGTTTGTCCTTGGTTCAAATTAGTACGAACTGGTAGTTCGGTTCAACAAACAACTGGTCTCCGGCACCTGGCAACGAGGGTGCTTCAATCTACAACTAGAGAAGTGATCCTGGTTTCGAGTTTAATTGATGGACAGTGGAATTTTAAAATCCTGTTTGGCTTTTATTTTAATCAGACGTTGTTATTTCCGACATATAAAATCAAACTTGTTTTTTAGTCAAAGAATTTATTTTTATCCTCAATAATCTAGAAGCTCCTTGACGACATGGTCCGCTAGACTGTAGTTGATTAGCATTCCAATGTGGTCCTTCGGGTCGATCCGAATTGCAGGAAGGGGTTGGCGTTGGCCAACTACTTCATCTCGCTCGTTATCCCGAAGCACCAGGATCATTTAGAGTGGCCACTCAAGCCGGGAATTTGTCAAGATCCGCAAAAATCGGGGAAATGTCGGGAATTTGTAATTTTTTGTCAAAAAGTCGGGAATGCCAAGCACATAGGTGTCTGAACATTATTTTCTAACTCTTGAATATTTTTTAATATTTTGCACAATCTTCAAATTTATTTCACTCAATTTGTCTTTTGCAACTTACTTTAAATGTAAGCTTTCTTCTGATATTTTAATCTATTTCAGTGTGAAAAGGCTATTTGAGAATATTATTAATGTGATTACTGTTGCAAAAATATTTTTATAGTTTTTGTCACACTAAAGGAATTCTGCCAACTTGAAATATCATAAAAAAAACAATTATAATTAACAAAAGTTTTTGAATTTTATAAAACCCTGATATTTATACCAAAGAGCTACCATATATTTGATTAAAAGAAGTTAAAACTCAATAAATGTGCCAACAATCAGTTTAAATTATCGTTTCAGAAGATTTACATAGATATAGAATAGTTCATTGAAGAAAAATCAAAGTGTCACATATTCAGGGAAAAATGAGCTATTTCTGAATACCCCTTGATTCAAGGATTGGTTTAGTTTATTGTAAGTTTAAGTTAGTTTTAGGTTGGGTTATGTTTTCTTAACATTGTTTTCCTCATTGTACCTAGTGTTAGAGAAATGATAAATCATATACTTTTTAGGTTATGAAAATGAACAGTGTTTAAATCACAAAAAGCTAACTAAAGCTGAAGGTGATCCACTTATTATGTAAATCAAATGTAATTATTATAAGAAAGATTCATTAAAGTGAAAATCCCTAGGTTCTGGGTATATTTTAAAATTTGGTAAAATCTTATAAAAGGACATTATAGCCCAACTCATTCCATATGCAATGACGATTTTTTTTGGAAGAAATATTATTATTTGCGCCAGCCTGTAATGAATGGCCATAATTTACTTTTACACCCCAGCATCAAACTTTTATGAATAACTTGAATTTTTTTTAAAGATATTTGAATCCGCTTAAACGAAAAAAAATCGATTGAAATCCAAAAGTTTTTCGTTTAGAATGAATAAAATTAATAACCTTTACGTATTAAAAATATTATGAAAAATATTATAAAATTGCAATAAAATAAATTCAAAGAACATTGGACTAAGTTATTACAAATATGTTTAAAGGATTTGCGTCTTCAAACATTTCGCATCAAATTATTGGTAAATTAGTCTTATCAAAATAGGTTTTTCAATGAAGCGAAAACTCTATAGATCAACCGACGACGATCAACATTGATTCAAATATTAAAAATCAATTCAGAAGATGGAAAAGGGAATCAGGTAGATTTTTTTTAAGCGAATTCCTTAACATATTTTGAAGTTTTTTGATAACTGGAATCATGACAAATCAATAAAATTAAAGAAATTTCAATCCTTTTTCATAGCCAGTAAAAACAAAATCTTAGTGTTTCTTTAAAAAAAATCTGATTTATAATGATGAGAGCTTTCCCCTTTGTAATATTTTTTACGAATTTATTGAAGTAATAATTTGAAATCATTCTTTAGATAAAAAATGGTAACTATTTGAGCATCTGGAAAAGTCAGGAAAAAGTAGGGAATTTGAAAATGGGATTTCAGTGGTCACCCAGGGCCTGGGATCACCTCGTAGGAGCAATCAACGCCAACGTGGCAGT